>NC_081413.1:532267588-533467588 GCF_030272615.1 Cryptomeria japonica
GATGGAACTCACAAGTAACTATCTGCAGAATAGAAACCAGACCGATTAAGGTCTTACAATGTTCTTTACCAGAATAGATCCTGTTAGGAATCTCAATCTCTATTAGAAGATAAGTCTGATTAAAGACTACCTTGCTAGAGGATTTTAGATCCATAGATGTGAACCACCTTGTTAGAGGATTTACAAAAGGCTTTTGGGTCTACCCGGTTAAGGGCTACAGACTTGTCAAAGATGTGAGTAATCAACAAGTGTTTGATCTAGCTAATAGCACAGACTGCTCGATTAGATCCTTGATAGCTTGTTCCTAATGCACTCTAGCATTACTTCAATCTTCTACACATTCATATTCTCTCCAACTCCTCAACCATCTTAAACCCTAGCAACAACATAAACTTTTGCTACAACCACATCAACAACCTAAAACCCTAGACATGATGTCCTTATAAAGGAATCTAATTTCATGTGGGTCCAATAGGATTACATAACAATTTCCAAGGTTCAATGAATCTAGACAAATTTGGTAACACAATACAAAAAGCACCGTTAACGTGTCGGCACCATCAAATAATCAGTGGATGGTAACTCATCACAAAATGTCGGTTGGCAACTCATCACAGAGTATTACCGGTTCATACAATATGTTGGTTCAAGGAGAATGCCGGTTGCCGGTTTGACAAAAATGACTATTAAAAATGTGTTATACCGCTTTAATCCCTTGTACCACTTGGGGTCAACATGCCGCTTCAGACCGAGAAACACATTCTACAAAACACCAATAGTCTAAAGACTATTATACAACATACCGGTTGGAACAAATACTGGTTGTGCTCTAACTCATACATATAAAGGAGATCTCAATGCAAGTGTGTGTCCATCAATGACAATCACAACATAAACATCAAGAATGCCAACATGATGCCCCCTTGAGATATTTTTGATGGATGAAAGAAATGAATGATCCCTCGAAATAAGAGAAGAAATATTAGAAAAATGTGTGGGAACAGAAGAATAGTTAATTGGTTAGAGATAAAGAGTTGAATGATTGATAGAAGAAATGTTAGTAAGTGGAAATTAGACAAAGAAAAAGGGTGAAGAAACCTTGCCTTTACAAGTGCACTTTACTGAATGAGAGCCTTTATTCAATATTGCAAAATGGATGTGGCACATCATGGCATTGAAGGCCAGAGCGATAATGCAATCCCTTTGTGTAAAACAAACACATTGCAGATAAGGAATGAGTCAAAAACTGCCTAAGACAATACGTGTGTTAAAGGTCGAGGTATGTGTAGCCACAAAGTGAATGTACTTATCATAGACATCGAAGACATGGGTAAGTGCACCAAGATGGTGAACAAAAAAGTGGCCACATGCAAAAAAAAAAAAAAAATTTCATAACTCGTGCATGTTCTATGAAATTCAAAAATGTGCTAGGCTTGGTAACACCAAGCCTAGCCAAAAATAATTAAAAAAAAACAAAAAGTTCCTCAAAACCCGTACGAGTTTTGAGGAACATTATATTTAATAATAATAAAACAAGTTCCTCAAAACCCCGTATGGGTTTTGAGGAACAATTTCTCATAACCCATATTGGTTATGCAAAACTAGAAGTTTTGGCCTTAGTTCTACATAACCCGTACGAGTTAGAGTTATGTAGAACTAGGAACCAAAGAGGAAGAGGGGAGAGAGAGAGAGAGAGAGAGAGAGAGAGAGAGAGAGAGAGAGAGAGAGAGAGAGAGATGGGGAGGTGGAGAGAGATAGAGTAGGGGGTAGGAAGAGGGATAGAATAGGATAAGGAGAGGGGGAGGGAGAGAGTGTTAGAGATAGAGAGAGAATAGGATAGGAAGAGAGTGAGAGAGATATGGAAAGAAAGAGAAGGGAGAGAGGGTGAGAATAGGATTGTGAGAGAGAGAGAGAGAGAGAGAGAGAGAGAGAATAAGATAAGGAGAGGGGGTAAGATAGAGAATAGGGGATAAGAAGAGAGGGAGAGAATAGGATAAGGAGAGGGCGAGGGAGAGAGAAGGGGAGAGAGAGGAGATTGGGAGAGAGAGAGAGAGAGAGAGAGAGAGAGAGAGGATAAGGAGAGGGGGAGGGATGGAGATTGGGAAAAGGAGGGGAGAGAGAGAGAGAGAGAGAGAGAGAGAGAGAGAGAGAGAGAGAGAGAGAGAGAGAGAGAGGGGAGAGAGAGAATAGGGTTAAGAGAGGGGGAGGGAGAGGGAGAATAGGGTCAAGAGAGGGGGAGGGGGAGAGAGAATAGGATAAGATAATGAGAGGTGGGGGAGAGGGGGGAGAGGGAGAGGTAGAGGTAGAGGGGAGAAAGAGAGAGAAGGGGGAGAGGGTGATAATAGGATAGGATAACGCGAGAGAGAGAGAGAGAGAGAGAGAGAGAGAGAGAGAGAGAGAGAGATGAGGTAGAGAGAGAATAAGAATGAGACGAGGGTGAGGGACTCGAAAGAGAGAGAAGTGTGAGGGGGAGAGAGATGAGATAAAACTCAAGGAGGATAATTAGGGCTTAGAATAGACAAAAATGATGATGGGGGAAGGAAGACAAGAGAGGAAAAGAAGAGAGATGTGGATGTATACAAACATATATACTTATATCTATATAAATATATGTATATATAACTATAGATATGCATATATACATACATAAACACATATCATATATGTATGTGTATACATATGTGTAGTAAATGCTAAGTTTACAAGCATACATTTTAATATCTTCATAACCCGTACAGGTTTTGTGAAACTCAAAATGATATTTTTCATAACCCATACTAGTTTTGTGAAACTCAAAATGATGGTTTTCATAACCCGTACAAGTTTTGTGAAACTCAAAATGATGTTTTTCATAACCCGTATTGGTTTTGTGAAACTCAAAATGATGGTTTTTCATAACCCCTATGGCTTTTGTGAAACTCAAATCGATGGCTTTAGTTCTACATAACCCTTACGGGTTATATAGAACTATGAATGGTACTTTTTGTTTTTCAATACCCGAGCGGGTTATCTTGCACATCAGAACCCGTGCAGGTTTTGGCTTGGTAAGAGGGCTGGAAAATGGCCCTAAAGCTTGCAAGCCCATTTTCCCTCTATTTTTGTCCCTTAACATGTTTTTTAAATCTTCCAACATGATTTCTCAACTTCATCATCATCAGGTTTACAAATGATCAAAAGGGTATCTCTAAAATTACCACCATAATCTCACACGTCTTCTCAGTTTTTTGATTATATAAATTTTTCTATTTTTGGACAACATTAGCATAGTAAACTTTAATTTTCTTTACCAATGCTTTGATAGTCCTCACAAACATATGTCTACCATTTTTTTAATAACTTTTGATATACTTGACCAAATTCAAAGTAAATTACATATTATTGTTCTACAATAGATTCTATACAATTTAAAAAAAAAGATTTTTATTTTCAATTATTTGATGCTAGTTATGCGAAGCGCACGAACAGGTACCAAATTTTCAAGATGCGGTCACTTCAAAAAATCATTAAAAAAACAAAACTCAATGAAAAAATACACAACTTCTAGATCTCAATTTTACCTATCATCCTACCAAAGGGTTTTGTAAAATACTAAAACTAATTATATATTTTGTGCAATGCATGAAAACAACTATGTTATGTTTTTCTGAAAAAATTAGGAACAATTTTTCATGCGAGAGAGGTTTGACCCTCTTAATCTTATCCAATTTTTAAAAACTTTAATATTTTAGAAACTAGATTCAGAGTACTACAATTCTTATTCTTTTCTCAACTCCTAGTTTTGAGTGCGTGACCTTCAAATATCTCTTTGAAGTTCAAGTTTACATATTTTCAGAAGAAAAAAAAAAGTGGCCACTTATACCCCCCTTTTTTTTCACCATCTTGGTGCACTTACCCACATACGTGCCCTAGAAATTTATGAAACACTCCACAAACAAAAAAGAAAAAAACAAAAACAATCATGAACCATCTCGACCACTCTAAATCACTCAGTGACATCATCAAGTGACATAGAAACATGATCAAAGATAAATCAATGAATGATAAGACTCACAAATCCAAGCAAGTCAAACAAACATTCTGATCTTCATTGCCAAAAGGTGATAATGTTGTAGTGAAAGGAAAATCATGTTGTTTGGTTTTAGGGAATGCATTACCTTGTCTAAGACAGGACACAGTTTGGTTTCAAATATACTACACCTTGTATAAGACCCATGATAATGTTGACAAAGGATCGATGATATCGATGTTGATTGATTGATAAGACAAGTTCGATTAGTTTGAATGCTTGGTTGATTGAACAGTTCATCTGTTAATGCGTGATTTGCGAAGCGCAATGTTTAATGTGTTTTCTGTCTGATTTCTATGTAGATGTCTATCTATGTACAAAAGGGAGAGTTTATTTGTGAAATGAAACAAAAGCATTTGTTTTTTTATTTTCGATGTTCTCCAACTTTTAGGGTTTTTGAATTTTTTTCATTTTTTTGTGCTTTGTTAGGACATTTTATGAAATTTTTGGATTACTTTAGAACATTTTATGATTTTTTTGTAATTATTTCAGGACATTTTATTTTTAGTGATTTTTTGGGACATCCTATGGATGTTTTTGCGGTTATTTCAGGTCATTTTTCAATTTTTTTAATTGATTTTTTGAGGACTGATTTATTTTTATGGATTTTCAGGACTTTAAAAATTATGTACATGTCATAGCCTCTGAGTTGTTCACTATGATAACTCCTTCAATTGATCATGACAAGGGATTTTCCCCCAAGTGAGGTCCAAAATATGTACAATGACCAAGAAAGAAAACATATGTACAAGGATTGGCAATCGACCGAGAAAGACATTGATGTTGACCAATCGCGAGCCTCGAGAACACTGGGTCAAATCAAAATGGATGGACATGATAAAAATTTGTGCTATGTTTTGAGGGAATCATGATAGACAACAAAGCAATGACCTTTCTACACGTGGCACCTGTTTGCCATGTTTTTCACCACGGTACTTGCCCAAAGTGCCTATTTGCCAAGTTTTCACCATGGTACTTGCCCAAAGCGCCTATTTGCTAGGTTTTCACTAGAGGGTGAATGAATTTTCTCTACTATTTTTTTTTGTAAGGATCATATTGAAGAACTATTAAAAGAAACCTTTGTATAATACTTCTGGAGGCACATGTTGTTCACAGGATCTGATAGTGGTTCTCCCTCTGGGGTTGCAAGCTGATAAGCACCTAACTCAGATGTCGTAGTTACAATAAAAGGGCCAACCCAATTAGGTTCAAATTTGCCTTTGATGATCTCAGTAGATTGTGAATTCTTAGGGTTGGATTTTAGGACCAAGTCTCCCACTTCGAAGTGTCTCCCTTTTACTTTCTTGTTATAGGTGCGATGGAGACGGTTTTGATATGCTTGCAAATGTGTCAAAGTTGTTTGACGTCTTTCATCTAGCATTTCAAGTTGATGCATCCAAGAACTATGTATGCTTCATCATCTATGAGGTGATATAAGGAGACTTGCAGGGATGGAATCTCGACTTCCAAATGTAAGATAGCTTTCACACCATGCACCAAAGAGTAAGGTGTTGCGCCAGTAGGGGTGCAGATAGAAGTGCGATAGACCCATAAAGCCGGATTTAACTGCACATGCCAATCTTGGCCAACATCATTGACAACCTTTTTGAGTATCTTTCTAATGGTTTTACTAGATGCCTCAGCTTGGCCATTACTCTGTGGATAATAGGGACTTGAGAAACGATGCTTAATGTGAAACTTCTCACCGAGTTCTCTAACATCTTTGTTTTTGAGTGGACAACCATTGTCTGTGACTATTGCAAGAGGGACCCCATAATCAACATATTATATAGTTCATAATGAATTTAGAAATCTGCATGCCAGTGATATAAGTAATGGGTATAGCCTCAATCCATTTTATAAAGTATTATGTGGTAGTTATAATAAACTTATGTCCATTTGCTGATGTCAGGTGGATCTTTCCAATGAGATCAAGCCCCCATTGAGAAAAGGGCCATGGAGATATGATGGCTTGAAGTTCTTTGCTAGTGCATGAATATAATCTCCATGTGTTTGGCATTTGTAACACTTCTTAGCAAAGTTATGGGCCTCTTTTTCCATTGTCGACCAATAGTATCCAGCTCAGACCAACTTTTTAGCTAGGCTAAGACCATTGAAATGGCCCCCACATATACCATCGTGAACTTTGTGTAAAACTATTTGTGCTTTGTCAGAATCCAGACACCTAAGGAGGGTTTGGTCAAATGATCGACGGTAGAGGGTATCACTGATGATGACATATTTGGTAGCTTGTCTAAGAAAGGCTTGGCAGTGGTTGGTAGAATTGTTTGGAGGTATGGTTTGGGATTTTAGGTATTCATAAATTTCTTTATACCACAGGGAGTTAGGACCAACAAGGAAACACACCAGATCTAATGTCAGAATTTCAAAAGATGGGACCAACAACTGCTCTACCAAAAATTCACACTTGTCCATATCCTGAGACATATCCAACATAGAGGTAATAGTCGCTATAACATCTGTTGATTTGTTCTGAAGGTGAGGGACTTGATTAAATTGGATAACAATGATTTTTTTCTTTAAATTTTCTACCATGTGCTTATAAGGGATAAGTTTTTTATCTTTTGTTTCATAGTCATCATTTACTTGGCGAATGACTAACTGAGAATCTCCATAGACCTACAGATGTGAAATATGCCACTGAATTGCTATTCTGAGCCAGTAACCAAAGCCTCATATTCTCTGATATTATTGGTGCAATCAAAAGTTATTTTGTAGAATTTTGGAATAGCATCACCTTGAGGGGTTACAAACAAAATACATGCCCTTGATCTGAATCTGGTATGGGATCCATCGAAATATAATTGCCATTCATTAGAAGATGTGACAACAAAGATTGATTCATCTAGAAAATTAGTCAAAATTGGATGATCATCTTGGATAGGTGCATCTACGAGTTGATCATCTATGACTTGTCCTTTTATTTCTTTTCTTTTAGTGTATTCAATATCAAACTCACTTAAAATAATGACCTATTTTGCTAACCGGCCTATTAGAGCTTCTTTGCTAAGCAAATATTTCAATGGATCAAGCTTGGATACCAACAAGGTCTTATGATTTAGCATTTAATGTCGGAAATTTTGAGGTGCAAATATGACTATCAAGCATGCTCACTCAATGGTGGAATAGTCTAATTCATAGCCCACTAATGTTCGACTAATATAATAAATAGCTCGCTCTTTGCCTTGTTCATCTTGTTGGGCCCGAAGAGCTCCTAATGTTGTATTTGTTGCAGAGATATACAAAATTAAGTGCTTTCCATCTATGGGAGGCATTAAAATAGGTGGTGATAGAAGATAATCTTTTAAAGCTTGGATTGCATGTTGACACAAATTGTTCCATTTAAAAACTACCTCTTTGTGCAGCAGATGTTGGAAGGGGTGACACTTGTTTTCCAATTGAGCTATGAGTCGCCAGATTGATTGTAAATTGCCCTGAAGGCTTCTTAGTTGATGAAGATTGGTAGGAGGAGTCATATCTAGGATTTCTTTGATCTTTGTAGGGTCAACTTCAATACCTGTTCGAGAAATAATGTATCCTAATAGTTTTCCATCTGTTACCCCAAAGACACACTTCTTTGGGTTGAGCCTGAGCTTGTATTTCTCCATCTAGTCAAAGATTGGTCCTAAAATAGCCAGATGACTATCTCTAGTAAGTGAATTGCACAACAAGTTATCCACATAGTCCTCCATTAGTGTATGCATGTAGTCATGAAAAATTATTGTCATGGCTCTTTGATATGGTGCTTCTGCATTTTTTAGGCCAAATGGCATCACATTCCAATAGTAGGTTCCCCAAGCACATGTAAAGGCAATCTTATGTTGGTCTTCAGGAGCTATTTGGATCTGATTATACCCAAAAAAACCATCCATTAATGACAACATCTCATATCCAACAGTCATGTCCACTATAATGTCTATATTTAGAAAAGGAAAGTCATCTCTAGGGCATGCTTTGTTTAAGTCTCTAAAATCAGTGAAAAATTTGATGCCCCTAGTTGCTTTGCTGACTGGCACTAAGTTGGAGATCCACTCTGCATAATCAATTGGTCTAATAAAGCCCACATCGAACAACTTCTTGAGTTTGGCTTTAACTAGTAGGGCCACTTGCGGATGTATTTTTCTTAGTTTTTGTTTAATGGGCTTGGCACCTAGTTTCAGTGGCAGATGATGAAGGACTAGTTCTGGATCAAGGCCAGACATATCTATGTAAGACCATGGAAAATTGATTTTCTTCTCAAGGAAAAAGTTGATAAAATCTATTCTTTTTTGTTCTGACAACGACGCAACAAAATGAATGACCTTAGGATTGTCAAGTGTACCCAAATTTATCTCCTCAGTCATTTCAACAAGCAATGTTGATTTGTCTTGACCTAACGGGGTTATGTCCAATCTTCCAACTTTGGGCACCTCAGAGAGGTTTTTACCCACAAGTATGTCCTTTGTGTTTACTTTTTTGTGGTCAAAGGGTGCCTTGCGGTTTTCACCCAGAGACCAATTCTTTTGATTTTTTTCTTTTTTTTTTCTTTTTTAATTTTGCGACTGGAAGATAGAGTTGACTCCCCAAAATATGTCGTGGAATCTAAATAAATAGAAAATTCGGTCTTGTGATCACCTTGTGGTATGCCTTCTCTAAGCTCAACAAATTCTGCTATTGCCTCATCATTTTCAAAGCAATCTAAGTGAAGTGGTCCTTGTTGGTCACATTGGATAAGTTATGGGTATACAAGGGGCATGTCTTCATCAATTTCAATATAGGTTTGGATCGAGATAGTAAAGATATGAATGTCACTTTGGTAGATGAGGTTCTGATTCACAATGGTACAAAACCTAAACCTAAAGTTTTATATCGCATCTCAGGGATGATAGGCTCTAATCTTCCTTTTTTGTCAGGTCCCAAACCACTACATCCATCATATCCCTTCTTTTTCATTATGGTAAATCATTTGTGCCATATTGTTCTACTAGAAATTTGATAGGTGGAGTGTCTGTTGTATCTACTTCATCTTTATAGAGCCATCCTGATATGTCATCATCCAAATTTTCTTTGTTTAGTTCACCCCACTTTGTAAATGCGGTGGGAGGTTGATATTTGATGATTGTTTTGGATTCCTTTTGCAAAAAATGTGGTTTTCCATGTGACTTTGGTGATATAGGTAGCTTTCCAATAAGGAATGTTTGGGACATTGAATACTCTCTACAGCCTTGATCTTTTGTTTTTATCTTACCTTTGACATATACTAATAATGTATTGGGATCCACATAATTAGGCGAGGACACCTCTCTATTTACTTGCACTTTCTGTTGTAGAGCATCCTTCAGAGTAGCACAAAATTGAAATGGATTAGGATCTCTAGGAATTGTTATCTCGGTTCCATTGTATGAATATCTCAGACACTGGTGATTGGTTGAAGGAACCGTTTTCATTGCATGAGTCCATGAATGACCTAGAATCATGTTATAGGGGAGATCCAGATTTAGCACTTGTAGCAAAGTGCTCTCTATTGCTGGACCTACTTTGATAGGCAAACCAATCACTCCTTTAGATGGGCATTCAACATCATCATAGGCTTTTATTGTTATCTTCCTTGAAGGATCTACGTCATTTTCAGAGTAACCAAGGCTAATTATGACTCTCCTAGTGCATATATTCAGGCTTGTTCTACTGTCTATCAAAACTCATTTGATTTTGCAATTATGGATGAACACTTCAAGATGGAGTGGATCTCTATGATGGGTTTTATCACAAGGTATATCTTTGTCTGAAAAGGCAACATGCTGGGAAGTTGCAAGGTGTCCTATCCTAGCTTTAAATTGGTCAACATCAATATCAATAGGTACTGTTGACTCGATCAAGGCTTTGTCTAAGATAGCACGATGCATGGGAGACATTTTTAACAACTCAAGGATTGAAATTTATGCAGGGTTTTTTCCCAAATGGTCAAGGAGATTGTATTGGATTGTTGAGGTTAGCTTAGGAGAATTGGAAGGTGCTCCTTTTAAAACTATTTTGGATCGATGGGTGGTCACTGCACATGAGGAATCTTGTTCTTTTATTCTTATGGTTGACACACACTCATTTGATGCATGAAAGCAATTAATGACATTGTTACGACTTGCGTTGGTATAATTTAGATTGCCTTTTTTATTTTAATTTGAAGAGGAGGATTTTCCCTTGTCATGATCAAGTAAGGGAGTCTTGAAAATTGTATGATCAACGTTAGACGTTCCAGCGGATGAATCTACCTCAATCACACCCTGATCGAGCAAATCTTGAATAAGGTGTTTTAAATGAAAACATGATGCATTTTGATGTCCCTTAGATGAATGATATTCACAATATGCATTATCATTCCACCAATGGGGTTTTACTAGTGGCTCCTCTTTGATATCTAGCAACTTAATGAAATTAACCTGAATCAACTGTTTCATTACTGATTCAATAGGCTCTCCCAAAGGTGTAAATTGACGGGGAGGCCCGTCTCTTGATCTAAAAGCTCTATGTTGTTGATCTTGTTGTTGTTGATTACGTTGTTGATTTTGTGGTTGTTGGATAGTGTTACTTGTTTGATTCTATGTCTGTTGATTTTGTTAGAAAGTTGGAGCATTCAAAGAACTTGGTCCTCTTATAACAAACTTAGGTTGACTAGTGCTTAAAATTCTTACGTCAACTACACCATCATTAGTGAAATTATTATTTTTGGACCAAAACTTATTCCTATCAATTGGGTTGGTCGGATTGTTGTTGTCCTTGTTCACTTTAATAACCCCCTTAGCAATAAGAACATCCTCAATGTCCTTTCCTTTTTTAATGAGCTTTGCAATAGTAGTAGGACCTTTCAATTTAAGCTCATACATAATCTCTGGTATCAAGTTTTGAATAAATAAATTGACTTGTTGTTCCTCCGGGAAGTCGAGGGAATGTCGACTAACCAAGCCTCACGATCTTTGTAAGAAAGTCATTAATGGTTCTCCTGGCTTTTTCTTTGTGTTGCATAAATATGACATGGTTATCTCATTGTTGATGTTGAATGCGAAATGACAAATGAATTTCTTAGCCAATTCATTCCAAGATTTTATATTCCCAGGAAAATGTGCATACTAATCCATAGGTTGTCCCATGAGACTATGCGGGAAAAGATGCATTAAATATGTCTCATCATAAGTTACCTCAGTGCACGTTGTGTAAAAAGCTCAAATATTATCTTTTGGATTACCGCTTCCCTTGTATTTCTCAAAATTTGGTGCTTCAAAGTGCTTAGGAAAGGGAGGCATGTACAAACTTTTATCAAATGGATTAGGACATAAGTCTTTCTTTGTGTATAACTTCTTTATACTTTTGGTTTGTAATGCCTCCATTTTTCATTGCATCTTTTTAATTTGTTGCACCAACACATCTGATTGTGAAGGCTTTTGAGGGTCATCATTCATCCCTATATGTCCTTGTTTTCGATATATAGTACTTCCAAATGGTTGTTGACGTTCAAAAATCATTGTCTTTCGTGTCTCTAGCATATATTCATTTCAGAATTGCTTGTGTTGTTGAGGTACTGCCATGCTTTGGTATGGAGTATTTTGTTGTTCCCATTGAGATGGAATTGCCATCTACATCTGTGGTTGATACTGCACTTTGGGTTGTTGGAATTGAATTTGTTCTTGGCAATGCGCATTTGCCTATTGTTGTTGTTGTTGGGGCATATAATAGCTTGCTTTCCCTTGTTGCATATACTGTTGTTGATATTGATGTTGTTGAATTTGAATAAGATTTTCTTGATTTTGTGCCATTTGATGCTCTCTTGATGTAAACCCCATCAATTTCAAAAAGCTTTGCTTATGTGCTTTAGGATGTTTCACTTTTACATGCGGAATGGCACTTGAATTTACTTGTTGTGAATTTTTTTTCAAAGGATTGTTGTTGTTGCAAGTTTGTATTCACTTGTGGCATAGAAGGCACTATTGTTTGTTCTTTTTGTTGCCATAATTGAAGGTGTTGTCGATAAACTTTGTGTCATTTTTGAATGTGTATTTGTTGCATGTACCAAACTTGAGTGCACATATGAACTTTGTTGTATCATTGGATTGGTTTGGACATCAGTCATGTTTGGCATTCCAGTCGTAAAGTGCTCTTGCATTTGTGATTGCAATCCACTTTGAAGAACTTGTGATGTCTTTGGATACGTAGTTGTCAATGATTTCACCATCACCATTTGATATTGTGAAAATGATGTAATGTTGTATAATGGATTATTAATTGTGTCAAAGGTTGATTTCAGTGGAGCACTCACACCCAAGGATTTAGAGACAATCTTCTCAAGTGGTGTGGTTGGTACTTCTTGTTGTGCATTCATTTCATCTAGATGAGGCTCAAAACTCAAAAGATTACCAAATTCATGTTGTGTTTGTACATTAGTTTGATCATTTGAGGTTTTAGAAGCTTCAAGAATGCTTCTATACTTGTCAGGAAACAATCTAGACACTTTACTAAAGAACTTGTTTATTTTATTTTCAATTTTTGGATTGCTAATAAACATTTCAAGATAATTAGAATCATAGGAATCTGATGGGTTATTGGGATCCATTTCTTGTTGAAGGTCTTGGTTTGACCCAAATCCTTGTATAAGGTTTTATTCCTCATATGAAATTGGAGGTTGTGCATCATATTGTCAGTTTAATTGATTGAAATTTAATGGTACACTCCCTAACGGTGTTGGTGGAACACTTCCAAATCCTGGTTTCATTGGCACAAGTATGAGTTCATAATATGGAGGTGGTCCCAATTGTACTGTGTTATATTGTGGTGGTACACTACTTGACAAACCCACATTTGGATCGAGTGACTGAGTCTGATATCAAGTTGTATTTGTGTGTTTTATGTGTTATCCATTGGAAAGGACATGGCTTGATACGTTGATTCATGTGATTTCTTGGACTTAGACCTTGTTTCGACCGACATGTCACTGTGCAATGCATGTTTTTTGGGATTTTGGATGATGGATGCAACTAATGCAACTTGCAGATAATGACATTGCAACTTATGTTTTTTTTTTGGTCTTTTGAATTTTTGGAATAAAAATGAGATGCAACTAAATGGAGATTTGAGGAATGCAAATGACAATGCAACCTAGGGTGAGAGTACAACCTATGTTTTGATGATTTTGGAGATTTTAGACAAACCTTAAAAATGCAACCATAAAGATTCAAGCCTTAGGAAATTGAGATGACATCTATACCTTAAAAGGACAAATTGACAAAAGGACAAATTACAGTATCTCACGTATATGCTTGGATACTAAGCTAGGTTCAACAAAATACTGTTGACGACAAAAGGGAAAAATTTTTAACAAGGTCTAGACTTCCTAACAATGACTTAGGGTTTTATCTAAAGAATTGAATTCTCAAGTATGACAAAGCCTAATTTTGGACACTATATTGCAAAAGGACAAATGGCCTAAGGTATAAACCCATAATATGATCATATGACAATAACCTAAGCTATGGAATGACCTAGGGTATTCAAAAGGACACCTAAGAGAGGACCTAAGGATGGCATACAAAATGACCCCTAAGAAAGGACTTAATGATGGTATGAAAAATAACCCTTAAGAAAGGACCTAATGAGGGCATGCAAAATGACCCCTAAGAAAGGACCTAATGATGGCATGGAAAATGATCCTTAAGAAAGGACATAATGATGGTATGAAAAATGACACCTAAAAAAGGACATAAGGATGGTATGCAAAATGAGAATGCAAGACTTAGGGAAATAGTGCTAAAGCTAAGTTCAAAAAGAGGACACTTAACAATGAAAATGACTAAGTGGAATGCAACGACTATGTCTTAAAACCTAAGACTAGACTATGAAGGACCTAAAACTAGGTGGTATAAATGTTGAGACAAAGTTTTCCAATGTTTTTGAAAGCCATGTTTAAAAAAAAAATGTTTTGCACTTTGTTTTATGAATGCTCTTTGTTTTTTACTTTATTTGGAAAATGTTTGCACTTGTTTGAAAAATGATGTAGGACTCAACTTTTGACAAGCATAGAAGATAAAGTGTTTGAAATTGGACTCAAAACAATCATGCTCATTATCTACATATCCTATGGCTGGCCAGGACAATGTCTATTGAATCATCTTGCTTAAAACAACATTCAATTAGATAGCTAAGCGCTTGGTAGAACGTGCTCCCCCTTACAGTGTACTCATTTCTCATGCATACCAAGCTTCAAATTCAAGGGTCATCACTTCCCATGAATTTTCTATCTCTAACTAAAGAGTACATAAGAGGTATCTTCGGTATGCACGTATCACAACGCTTGAGCCAACAGATAGAAGTATTTTGGCAACTAAAAATAAGGGGTTCTAGTAAGGGCATCCGTTCAGGTGGGTGTAGATCCTGTAATGCCCCGCCAAGAAACCCAAAAGGATAACACTAAAAAGAGGAATGAAAGAGAATTTTTTTTTAAACATAACGTATAATTAAGGTGCTTTAAGTTATAACATAGAACTGATTAATTACACAAGCGAAAGACTTATCCATATTCCTAAAGGGTTTCCAACAAATATTACTTTAAAAAGAAGCTGAAAGCTTAAGGTTCACTTAACCAATTAAGATGCATGCTAACTATCCCTAATACATTGCAATGATATTCATTTAATGAACTGAATTAGACATGCTTCAATAACATACTAAAGATTACATACATCTAGTTTATTACAATAAAATATTCAATAACCTCAAAACTACTGTATACACATAAAAATGGCTATGAGCAATTAAATAAATATTTTATATTTATTTAATAATTATTCTTCTATTAAATAGTTAATTTGAAAAGATTAATTTATTTAATTCATTTCGTGTCTTTCTATTAATTAATATTTTATTAATTAATTCATCTATTCTATTCCTCTAAAATAATTAAATATCTAATATTTAATTATTCCTCTAACCAAGTTAATTAAATATCTAATATTTAATTATTCCTCTAACCAAGTTAATTAAATATCTAATATTTAATTATCTCCTCTAATCAATTAAATATCTAATATTTAATGGCTATTCTCCTTCCTATAGTCTCAAATATTAAATTATTTACTAAATTATTTAGTCCCTTATCCAACTCACCTTCCATATCCACTTCATCTTCCCTTTGCCAACTCATCCATCATGTGGCTAAGGAAATTAATATTTCTTAAATATTAATTCATCATTTATCTTCAACCTTTGAACTTAATGAATATTGTGTACATACACATATTTCATAACCATCTTTTATATTCTCTCCAACATCCCTACATCTTAGGAAGGACTTGAGTCCACTTGTCCTCTCATGCCTAAATCTTCTCAGTCAACGTGAGATGAGTGACACTTGTCTTCTCCTTCCCCCTTTCTCTCAACCTTCACCTTTGCTCACAACCATCCAAATCTATAGATCTGATCATGATCGTTGATCTAAGCCACATCATCTCATCATCTCAAGGTCTATAAAATGAAGAGCTTCATTTGAGAGAGAGTTAGACTTCAAGTGCATTTTCAAGCAAATCATTTGTAAAACTTATGCATCTGTGAGTTTTAACCTTGAAGCAATTATCATTTAGCCTAATCATTTTAGCATAATCATGTAGCATTGCATATCATAGTATCAGTTAACTATCAATTATTAGTCCATTCTTCATATGCCATCTTGGAAGCTATCAGTGCATTTTCTGAGACCACACCATCTGCAACCAGGAACAGTGGAGTTAGGACACAATGAGACATAAACCATGAAGGTAATATTAGTATTTTTATTTCATATGTATTTCATGTAGTTTAATTGGTTGAGTTTGGATTTCCCGTAGCATTTCCATTTGTATTTTGTGAAACTAACTTGTTGCAGGTAGCATTCTGAGGATGAAATTCAAGTTGACACATTCTGACGCCCACCATGGGGCTCATGGACCTTGCATATACCTTTAAAAATCTTGCAAAAAATGAAATTAATGCATTTGTAATGCAGATTCACGCATGTGTAAACTCTGACAACGCTTTTGTTCCACAGGTTTGTGCATTTGCATCTTAGGTTAGTGCATTTGCATCTCAGGTTAATGCATATGCCATGTAGGTTAGCGCTTTTGTCTGAAAATCTATACATTTGTTTTACAGGTTAACACTTTTGTCCTCTAGGTTAGCACATTTATTAAAGAAATCATGCTTTTGTGTCCACAGATCAGTGCTTTTGTAGTACAGGTTAGCACTTTTTTTTGTAGATTAGCACTTTTGAAGGGAAAGATATCACATATGTTAGAGTAGCACTT
Source organism: Cryptomeria japonica (assembly GCF_030272615.1). Taxonomy (NCBI): domain Eukaryota; kingdom Viridiplantae; phylum Streptophyta; class Pinopsida; order Cupressales; family Cupressaceae; genus Cryptomeria; species Cryptomeria japonica. The sequence goes on from NC_081413.1 coordinate 532,283,972, forward strand.
TTGCTTGCAACTAACAAAATTTTCTTGCAGGTCCGAATATCCAAGAAATTAAAAAATTTCAAACTACTAACATACATGTGCAAGATGGTGTTCGAGAAAAATTTAATGCATTTTCTCACATAGTTGATTAAAAGACTTATTTTGGGAAGTAATATATCATGTCTTGCTCATTTAGTCTAAATAAGAGGATAAATTGACAACATGCAACTTGCATTTTTTAGTAACTTCTCTAAAATAGTTGCACGTGGACTTTTAAAAAGGCTAAAATAAACACCATGCTTGTTGGAGCAACATCTCCAAATAGAGGATAGATCACATTGCTATGGAAAGTTTAAAAGAACACTTATATTTTGTGTCTCGAAAGTGGTAGGTATATGCTCTCCCCTTAATTGGGTGACCAAAAAGCCAAACCCACTCTTTTATGCTTTCTTTACTTTCAAGCAAATAAATCCTTTAGAGGACCTGCCTTCCCAAACTACCTTAAGGGGGCCAGTGAGAGGGGAATGACCTAAAGTGGAAATAGGCAAATACTGAGTCCTTCCAATCCACTCTAAATAAATCTTGTTTGTGATGAAAGTCCCAAACAACATGTGCTGATAAGTTTATACCGACACTATGTTTCCCTATAAACCCTATGGAGCGTAACCTCTATAGGTTGGGAACCTTCGATATTTACAGAGCTGAAAATGCCGCATGTATGACCACATGATCGGAAGCCTTTACTAAAAACCACTTCTATAGTTGCCAAAATTCTTCTAGTTGTTGGCGCAGAAGGTCAGAGCTCTGAAGCGGCTCACACATATGGTTCTTAGTAGAGATATAATGTTTGCCATGGGGAGTTTTCATGGAAACTAGTGCTTGGCTGCCCTGGAGAAGTGAGTGCCAAGGGTGGAGCCAGTGGGGTCAAGCATCTAAATATCCACTTTGAATAGCGTAGCCTTGGGGGAAACCCCATGTGAGATTCAACAACTATTGTCTCAGCTTGCCATAAGATTTGTACTTGCTTGTGCATTTTGTTTATGAAACATTGTGTCTTCTATTTTTGTTACATGTTCCAAATGGTCAAAAATTGAAGAAAATTATCACTACGAGTGAGAAAAAATCCAACAAATTGCTGAAAAAAAAAATTGATCAAAAGGGTAATACAAAAGCTCTCCAACATTTGAAACACCAGATCAAAACTAGAGTGTCAAAACATCAATATCAAAATAATTCTGAAAGTAGATTTGTCTCTAAACCATCATGTATTTTCAAACTAGCTCAACAAGTGGGTCACTAATCCAATAGGTTATTCCCAAGAGGTTCTACAAGCATAAACATTCAACAAGCTATTGATTCAAACATCTTAAGTGCAAAAAACAATCAACATCATTGTCAAGTCTCTCATCAAGATAATCAAATCCTCTATCACGAAGCTTGATCAATCTATACTAGGTTCATAATCTTGGATGTATCTTTCCTATTTTGAACCTAGGTTATATCAAAATTAGAATCATACCAACATTGGAATAAAAAAAACTTGTAAATTGTCAGATGCTTATATGCTTTTTAAGTATCACTTAAAGAAAAGAAAACCCAGTTACAAAGCTACTCAGAAAAGAATAAGATTCTTGTATATCAATCACAAGATCTTATTAAAACATAGGACATTTCTACACCATTTTCATCACTACTTACGTGGATGTGGTATAATCAAAAGATGTGCTTTTCAACAAAGAGACACTTTATCACAACGAAGAAACAATAGCGGTAAAATCAACAAAGCATATCTTCCTAAACCAATAATCACTTATTGACTTTGTCCTTTGGAAATTTCAACAACTTTGAAATAATCACATGCCAATTTGGACTAGAGCTCAATACAAACAACCTAGAAAATAACAACAAATAGAGGAAGTGTTGGCAATATTACAAGGATATTGAGAAGGTTGTTGATGATTATGGACATAATTGGTTAAAGATGTTTTACTATCTTGATATTATTATTTTTTCATTGATGTCAAGAAATTGATTTTCTAATTCAGTATGATGTTGCCTTATCTTAAGAAATATGATATGAAGATTATAAAGAAGTTGGTAAAGACACAGGAAAGAATATGATGAATAAGGGGATAAGTTATTCAATGGGAAACTCTACCGAGTCAGACAATGATGAGATCTTGATGTTTTAGATTGTTTTAACATCATACATATGTTGTAAAGTGTAAAGGTTAATACTATACTATGTTATCAAGCAAAGAACCTAGTCAGTAAACCCTAAGGTTATCGCAGTCAGTTAATGAAGATAGAATGTCTACCGAGTGAAGTTTAGTATTCACCAAGTTGTAACCGAGCTACAACAAAATGCATTAAATGTTTACATGTGATATTTAATGAAAGATGCTGATGAGCTGAAGCGGATCAATGTTTGGCAAGTCGTAAAAGAAGTTTGTTAAAAGAATCTAAGGCAATGGAAAGTCGGCAAGAAGATCTACAGCTCAAATTGAACCGCATTACTCTAACACAAGTTCCAAGGTGATTGTGCAAGTTCCAAGGTGGGGTAAAAGATTTTCAGATCGAAAGATACAATGAACCTGGACAAGATTGAAGATCTGATGGCTATGATTGATCATGGGAAATGTGATCAAGGAGATTAAGCGGTTAGAAGATTGTTTATAAATAAGGAACTGTTGACAAACAATGTATGCGGGCAATTGTATGTACAGGGATGCTACATAGTGATTACCGAGCACAAAATCTTGAAGACCTGTTAGAATAACAGAGTATTGATGCCAAAAAGATAGACAAGATTAGTTCTATGTCTAGATTGTATTGAACAAATAAGAATTTGCTTTAGCATTTTAGATGTGAAGTTGCAGATAGATTGTATTACTATTATTTTGTGAAAGTGACAGGAAATCTCTTAACCGAGTGGACTTAACAGACTTATATGTAAATCCTCTAACAAGGTGACATTCTGATTGAGTGTTTGAAATCCTTTGACAAGGTCACTTCTAACAAAGTGAAGATCCTAACAGATCTAAGGGAAATCCCTTAACCGGGTCACATCTAGCAATGTGTTTGTAATCTTTAATAGGATTTTCTTTTAACTGAGCATACTCTAGAAGAATATATTTCTTAGTGGATCTAAAATCCCACAGTGGTTTTTCCCTATTTGGGTTTCCACGTTAAATCTGGTGTTATGAGGTTTATATTGTTCATTTGCTTTTGAGTTTGCATGTTTGACAGTTTTTTATTATATGACTGATATATGTTACCGAGGTTGAATCTGATGTTTTTATGGATGATTAAGTTTGTATGATTCACACCCCCCCCCTCTCATCTTGTTCGCTATTGGATCTGTATTTATATTAAGTATTAGAACTATCAGGAAGAAGATAATCCTGTATTTCAAACTTTTGGGTTTACTGTTGTTGATGAAGAAGCGGTCAATAGCACTATTAGAGACCTCGAGCAAGATTTCAAATTTGATAGGCTAATGGAAAAATTGTTGGCAAAGCAAAAAGAGAAATATCTCTTGATGTTGGCAAAATCTGGAGAGAAACTACCACAAGACTTTAACATAGAAAGCTTGAAACAAGATGTGGAGGCAAGTAACACCCAAAACACAGATGATCCAAATAACAAAGATGTGAACAAAGAAAGTCATGAAGAAACAAGGAAAGAAAGGGATGACACAAGAAAAGAGCATAGTAATAAAATAACTCATGAAGAAACAAGGAGAAACTATGTGGATAATCCATTGTTAAACCTTACTCAACAAATGCAAACTCTACAACAATAGATACAAGACATGCAAAATGGAACAAGCTCCAAGAAGTATTTATAAGAAGATATATGCCCATATCTATTCAATAAGAATTTGAATATGATACCATTTCTACAACATTGCGAGATTCCTAAATATGAAAAATAAGATGGAAAATCTGATCCTCAGGATCACATAAGGGAGTTTTGTACTATGAGCATGGAATTTGCTCGTGATGAAACTTACCTTATGCATCTTTTTCCTACGAGTTTAAATGGACAATCAATGGAGTGGTTTTCAAGATTATCATCCAAAATCAAATCTTTTGAAGAACTTGTGAATAGATTTATTTCACAATACTCCTATAATATAAGGAATGAGATAAAAATGCTGGATCTCTGCAATGTTAAACAAAAGAATGGTGAATCTTTTATGATCTTCTTACAATGATGGAAACACATGTTTAATAGGTATCCTCAAGATGTACCTGATCAAGAAAAAATGGACATATTCATTGATAATTTTATCAGTAAAATGAGTTATCGAGTAAGAATGCATTGTCCTCCTTCTTTTGCCAAAATGACTGAGAATGGTCTAAAAATAGAGAACACGGTGGTAAATAAAGGAGAGCTAAAAATTTACAATAATTCATACAACAACAACAACAACAACAACAACAACAATAACAATAACAATAACAATAACAATAACAATAACAATGACAAACCTAAATTATGGTCAAAGAATAGGAATGTCAGCAATGAAGGAAATGATGATAATAGTGCTACAAAACAACAACCAATTTTTAATCTATCAAGTCAAATCCCAAGCAATAACAATCCAGAAAACAATAAATCCAAGTCCTTCTTCTCTAATCCTCGAAGGAAATTAACAAACATTGGAGAACCTTTGGAATCAGCTCTAAAAACTTTGCTTGCCAACAAATTGATTGTTTTACCAGAAGCAAGAAGTTATGAACCACCAGTCAAGCCAAATTGGTGGAATGACTATCATTTTTACAATTACCATCAGAATAAAGGACACCAAACAAATGATTGTCAGAGATTGAAACACCTTATCCAAGATCTAATCGATAATGGAACCATCACAGTGGATAGCCATAAAACAAACGAATCACACCTAGCTTTCAAAACTATACTTCCAAATTATGACAAAGGTGAACCATCCCAATTAAAAGATGACAAAGGAAAATCTAAAGAGAATTACACTTATACCTATGATGATGTGGTAAATGTTATCATTGTTAACGATAATCCATCTTCAGAGCCAATCAATGTTATTACGAGAAGCAAAGCAAAAGTTACCTTTCCAGGTATAGCAAAAGACCCAACATCTACTTCACAACAATACAATTTAGTAGAGCAATTAAAAAGAATACCCACTCAAATAACAATTCTGGAACTTCTCAATGTTTCACCTATACATAAGGAAATTTTGGAGAAAGCTTTAGTGGAAACAACAGTTTCAAAAGATTTGGATATAGATCAATTCCAAAACATGGTAGGACACCTTATAGCTCCTCATTGCTTACCATTTTCTGAAAATGATGATGCATCCTTGCAACATCCTCACAATGCTCCCTTACATGTTGAAGTCACCATCAATAAAACTCATGTCAAACATGTACTCATAGATGGAGGAGCCAGCTTAAACATTTGTGCATTAAGTTTGATAAAAGCTTTGGGATATTCAAAAAATGCAGTAGACCCGAAAAAGAAAATAACAATCAAGGCTTATGACGAAGTAGAATGCTCTTCTAAAGGAATTCTTGTGCTACCAATCAAAATAGGACCTGTGGAAAGGAATACATTGTGTCAAGTTTTAGATTTTAACCTCTCTTACAACATTCTTCTAAGAAGACCATGGATTCACAAGATGCAAGCAGTTCCTTCTACATATCATCAATGTGTAAAATTTTCTCATGAAGGACAAGAGATCATTGTAATTGTAGATTCTAGTCAATATTGTAATAATTTGAAGCCAACACAAGATACAAGAGTTCCACATAACAGAGAATCAGTATATCCTACCAAATAAATTCAAGCAAAGTTGTGGGAAACTTTTGAGGAAAAACTCAAATTAAATGATGAAGGAATGGAAAAATATTCTTTGCATAATTTTCCACTTCCCCTAAGTCATGTGGAAAGCCTACATATATTCAATCAAAGGCGTCAAAAAGATCAAAACATATGTTTAAAGGAACATTTGTTAGTGCTGGAACTTTTAAAGAAGAAAATGAAGAAAAAGACATTCTTGGTTGGTTGTACAAGAATGAAGATAAAACTATAGCAATAGCAGAAGAAGTCAATAATCCCATGAAACAATATGGCAAAGGTTATGAAATCATGCAAAAAATGGGAGATGAAGGGAAAGGACCAATTGGTAAGCGACATCAAGGTATTTTAGAACCTATTTGTCCACACTCACCATCCAAAGAAGATACATACAGGCTTGGATATCTAAAATCCAATCAAAAGAAACATAATCATCAACAACAAAAGTGGAGAAAGAAATTAGTCTCTAAAGAAGAACAATGGCAAGAAAAGCTACATCAAGCGGCAAAAATAGTAATCAATAAACAAAAGAAGCAAGAAGAACATGAAAAGAAAGAAGAGGAGATTACCATCAAAGGTAAAGAAGAATTTTGTCAACAAGTTTTGGAAATACAAAACAATGCAAAATCTAAACAAGATATTCTAGAAGCAATGAAAATAGAGATGGCAGAAATCAAGGAACTCTTTGCACCATAAAACATTCCTGTATGGTATAATGGAGTAATCCTAGATCATGATCCAGAGACAGATTTAAATGAGTATGAGTGGGGTCCAGATGTCTTATCTACTACATCAAGTAAGGGATACAATGAAGACCAAGTATCTATCACGAAAGAAGACTTGTCTATTACAAAACAAAAGATGGAGTTAGAAAGAAGGCAAGAAAAACTTAGAATTCAGAGAAAAGAGGCGTATGCAAAAAGGAAAGGGAATGACAAAGACAAAGAAGTAATGCCACAAGAAATACAAACAAGAATAGATTAAGAATTTGGAAATATAATATTTTCATCAAAAGAGGAACAAGATATATTCAGATTTGGCAGAACCATAGAAGAATTAAGAGATAGTCAAGTTGGATTGACTATTAGTCCAGAAGAAGTTGAGCTTGAAAGGAGACAAAATCTAGCAAAAGAATCCTCTTTATCATGTACACAAGTATGTCAACTCCAAAATGCAAATGAGGTCAATCAAGAAGAGATTTTTAGTATTAAAGATGTGTGTATTGATATAATCAATTCGTTTAAGGGACAAACGTCAGTTGAAGAACCACTTGAGTGTGAACTACAAAATACTAATATTGATTTTGTTAGATCCAATTGGGAGACGCTTGGGAAGGACAATTCTCAAAAACATTTAATCTATGATAGTACCTATTCTATGCCAAATTATGATCATTATGTCATGAACGTTGAAACACCTAATGATGACAATGATTATGATTTACCCCTTCTTCATCCTAAACTAATTGATTGGGATAATTTAGACAACCCTGAACTCAATATCTTTTCCAATGATCATGACTTAGCCGTGTACCTTAATGTTGTCGAACCCATCGCACCTAAGATATCTTCCATTGCAGAATCAAGTAATATTTCTCATAGTCAGGAGAATGCCAAACTCTCTAGTCACAAAAGCGAAATAAAATAAAGAAAGAGACCTATTGTTGAAAACCATTTCATGGCAACACTAGATCAATCAAAAGAGAAAATAAAGGACATATATGATGGTGAGAACCTCTTTGAGGTGCTAGAAGATGGAAAGTTCAAAATTCTTCCTACATATTTTCAAGAGATATATGCTATCCTAATAGAACCAATAGAAGTAGTAAACATTGGTACATCAAAGGATCCTAAAATACTTCATTATGCTGCCTCATTATCAGAAGAAGAGAGGAAAGAATACATAGAATTATTTAAGAAAAGGCAAATAAATTTTGTTTGGTCCTATGTAGATATGCCATGACTTAATCCATATCTTATCATGCATCATCTTAATGTGGATTTAAAAGAAAAACCAGTTAAGAAGAAGCTAAGAAAGATGCATCCACAAATTGCTCTTCTTGTAAAAATTGAGCTGAAGAAACTATTAGAAGTGGGTTTTATAAGACATGTTGCTTATCCAGAATGGGTTTCAAGTATTGTACCAGTGTCCAAATCAGATAAAAGCATAAGAGTTTGTACAGATTTTAGAGATCTGAATAAAGCATGTCCAAAAGATGATTTCCTGCTACCAAACATTGATATAATAGTGGACTTGTCAGCAGGGCATGAAATGTTTTCATTAATGGCTGGCTTCTCAAGATATAATCAAATAAGAATCACACCTGAAGATCAAGAAAAGACAACTTTCACTTGTGCATGGGGAATATATTGTTGCAATGTTATGTCATTTGGGCTTAAGAATGTAGGAGCAACTTATCAAAGGGCCATGACAATAGTTTTCCATGATATAATGCATACATTTATGGAAGATTATGTTGATGACATACTTGCAAAATCTCATACAAGACAAGAACATTTGAACTTCTTAAGCAAGATTTTTGACAAGTTGGAAAGATATCAATTGAGATTAAATCCAAAGAAATGTGCATTTGGGGTTACCTCTGGAAAGCTCCTTGGGTACATTATATCAGCTCGTGGAATTGAAGTAGATCCTAAAAAGATCAAAGCCATCATGGAGACGGAGTCACTTAGGAACATAAGTCAATTGCGATCTTTACAAGGAAGATTGCAATCAATCAGGAGATTTGTCTCTCAATTAGTAGATCAATGTATTCCATTCACCCATCTTTTACATAAAAATATTCAATTCAAATGGGATCTAAAATGTGAATAATCTTTCTTGCAAATAAAAGAATATCTTATGAGTCCTCTAGTACTGGTATCACCAACCAAAGGGAAACCATTGTTTCTCTATATTTCAACAACAAATGTATCATTAAGAGCTCTCCTAGCTCAACACGATGAAGAAGGAAAAGAAAGAGCAGTTTCTTATATCAGTAGAACACTTGTTGGTTATGAATTAAATTATTCCTCAATAGAAAAGACATGTCTAGCAGCTATGTTTGCAACTCGGAAGTTGTGAAATTATATGTTGATTCATTATGTGAAACTAATAGCAAAGATAGCTCCACTCAAATATTTATTGAGCAAGTCAACTTTGATAGGGAGACTAGCCAAATGGGTTATGATACTGAGTGAATTTGATATAGAGTATGTTGATCAAAAATCTATCAAGGGACAAGTCATCACTAATCAATTGACTAATGCACCTTTACAAAATGACATGCCTTTGCACATAGAGTTTCCTGATGTAGATATCTTGACAGTAAGTACAAACTTTTGGGAATTGTACTTTGATGACTCTTATACACAATATGGATCAGGTGCATGAATCTTTTTCATCACACCTCAGGGACACACAATTCTGAAATCATATAGACCATGGTTTCCATGCACCAATAATATTGCAGAATATGAAGCATTGGCTATTGGACTTAAAATGGCCATTGAATGGAACATCAAAGAACTACATGTCTATGGTGATTCACAACTTATCATCAATCAAATAAATGATGAATATCAAACTAAGGATGACAAGCTCATGCCATACAAACAACTGGTAGAGAAGTTTAAAGAACACTTTAAAGAAATATCATTCACTCAGATTCCAAGAAATGAGAATAAAGCAGTAGATGCAATGGCTACAATAACATCTCTCTTGCGAAATAAGGAGAATCAACAATGTTACGAATTTCTTGTGGAAGATATCTTAACCCCTACCATTCAATCCCAACATGCCTATCAAATTTACCATATATCAGGAACCAATCAATCCTCATACGGTCAAACTTATCAATATTTAAAAGAAAATATCATTCCTCTTGACTTATCTTGTAATTAGAGAAGGAATTTTATCCATCAATCCTCTCACTATACCATTATTGTTGATATCCTATATAGACGTGGTTTAGATGGTACTTTGTTGAGATGTCTTGAACAAGAAGAATTTGAGAAAGTTGTTAACGACATTCATGCAGGTATTTGTGGCACACACTCAAGTGGTTTAACATTGGCTAAGAAACTGCTTCATATGGGTTATTATTGACCTACTATGGAGAGGGATTCATTCACATATGCTAGAAAATGCAAACAATGTTAGATCCATGGGAATCTCATTCATGCACCAACATAAGAGTTATATCCTATGACAGGATCATGGCCATTTTCTCAATGGGGCTTTGATTTGGTAGGAAAGATAAATCTCTCATCTTCTAATGGACATAATTTTATTTTGATTGCTACTGAATATTTTACTAAATGGATTGAAGTATTGCCTTTAACAATAGTGATAGGAAAACAAATATCATCATTTATTTTGAATTATATAATCTGTCACTATGGAGTTCCTATGACCATTATCATCGATAATGGAAGACCATTCAAAAATCAAGATAAGAAGGAGCTATGAGAACAATTTCATATCCAACTTAGGTTTTCTACTCCATATTATCCACAGGGAAATGGTCAAGCTGAGGCATCAAACAAAACTATCTTGAAAATCTTGAAGAAAATAGTTAATGAAGCTGGAAAAGACTAGCACATTTAGCTAAATTTTGCTCTTTGGGCATACTGAACTAGCATCCATACTCCAACAGGGGAAACTCCATATTGTTTGGTCTATGGATCAGAAGCCATACTACCTATAGAACTAGAGATACCTTCTCTACGAGTATCCTTGCAAGGTCTTATACCAGAAGAAGAAGAACAAGTCTTATACTCGAGGAACTTGAACTGATTCAGGAATGTCGCCAAAATGAAAGAGATCATTTAAAAGTATATCAACAAAGAATGACAAGAAGTTATAACCATAGGATCAAGCTGCACATTTTTCAGATTGGCGATATAGTTCTAAGAGAGAATCCAATAAATCAGCAAGACCGAGACAAGAAAGGAAAATTTGAACCAAATTGGCTAGGACCTTTTGTCATAGTAGTATCATATGGATCAGGAGCATACAAGCTATCTACCCCTGAAGGTGACTGGTTTGATGAACCTATCAATTATATTCATCTCGATAAATTCTATGCTTGAGATATAAAGTCTTGAAAAAATTAATAAAAAGCATCTAAAGTCCTGAAAAAAAATTAGTAAACATCCAAAAAAAATCAAAAATTCAAAATTTCAAAAACATGCCTAAAAACATGAAAAGTTGCATGACAATTTGAAAACAAAGCTAATCAATTGACTGATGCACCTTTACAAAATGACATGCCTTTGCACATAGAATTTCCTAATGTAGATATCTTGACGGTAAGTACAAACTTTTGGGAATTGTACTTTGATGGTTCTTATACACAATATGCATCAAGTGCATGAATCTTTTTCATCACACCTCAGGGACACACAATTCTGAAATCATATAAACCATGGTTTCCATGCACCAATAATATTGTAGAATATGAAGCATTGGCTATTGGACTTAAAATGGCCATTGAATGGAACATAAAAGAACTACATGTCTATAGTGATTCACAACTTATCATCAATCAAATAAATGATGAATATCAAACTAAGGATGACAAGCTCATGCCATACAAATAATTGGTAGAGGAGTTTAAAGAACACTTTAAAGAAATATCATTCACTCAAATTCCAAGAAATGAGAATAAAGCAACAGATGCAAAGGCAACAATAGCATCCCTCTTGCAAAATAAGGAGAATCAATAACATTATGAATTTCTCATGGAAGATATCTTAACCCCTACCATTCAATCCCAACATGCCTATCAAATTTGCCATATATTAGGAACCAGTCAATCCTCATACAGTCAAACTTATCAATATTTAAAAGAAAATATCCTTCCTCTTGACTTATCTCATAATCAGAGAAGGAATTTTATCTGTCAATCCCCTCGCTATACCATTATTGTTGATATCCTATATAGGTGTGGTTTAGATGGTACTTTGTTGAGATGTCCTGAACAAGAAGAATTTGAGAAAGTTGTTAACAACATTCATGCAGGTATTTGTGGCACACACTCAAGTGGTTTAACATTGGCTAAGAAACTTCTTCATATGGGTTATTATTGACCCACTATGGAGAGGGATTCATTCACATATGCTAGAAAATACAAACAATGTCAGATCCATGGGAATCTCATTCATGCACTAGCACAAGAGTTATATCTTATGATAGGATCATGGCCATTTTCTCAATGGGGCTTTGATTTGGTAGGAAAGATAAATCTCTCATCTTCTAATGGACATAAGTTTATTTTGATTGCTACTAAATATTTTACTAAATGGATTGAAGCGGTGCCTTTAAGAACAGTGACAGGAAAACAAATATCATCATTTATTTTGAATTTTATAATCTGTCACTATGGAGTTCCTATGACCATTATCATCGATAATGGAAGACCATTGAAAAATCAAGATGTGAAGGAGCTATGTGAATAATTTCATATCCAACATAGGTTTTGTACTCCATATTATCCACAGGGAAATGGTCAAGCTGAGGCATCAAACAAAACTATCTTGAAAATCTTGAAGAAACCAGTTAATGAAGCTGGAAAAGACTGGCACATTTAGCTAAATTTTGCTCTTTGGGCATACTGAACTAGCATCCATACTCCAACAGGGGAAACTCCATATTGTTTGGTCTATGGATCAGAAGCCAGACTACCTATAGATCTAGAGATACCTTCTCTACGAGTATCCTTGCAAGGTCTTATACCAGAAGAAGAAGAACAAATCTTTTACTCGAGGAACTTGAACTGATTCAGGAACGTCACCAAAATGCAAGAGATCATTTAAAAGTATATCAACAAAGAATGGCAAGAAGTTATAACCATAGGGTCAAGCCACACATTTTTCAGATTGGCGATATAGTTCTAAGAGAGAATCCAATAAATCAGCAAGACCGAGACAAGAAAGGAAAATTTGAACCAAATTGGCTAGGACCTTTTGTCATAGTAGTATCATATGGATCAGGAGCATACAAGCTATCTACCCCTGAAGGTGACTGGTTTGATGAACCTATCAATTATATTCATCTCGATAAATTCTATGCTTGAGATATAAAGTCTTGAAAAAATTAATAAAAAGCATCTAAAGTCCTGAAAAAAAATTAGTAAACATCCAAAAAAAATCAAAAATTCAAAATTTCAAAAACACGCCTAAAAACATGAAAAGTTGCATGACAATTTGAAAACAAAGCTAATCAATTGACTGATGCACCTTTACAAAATGACATGCCTTTGCACATAGAATTTCCTAATGTAGATATCTTGACGGTAAGTACAAACTTTTGGGAATTGTACTTTGATGGTTCTTATACACAATATGCATCAAGTGCATGAATCTTTTTCATCACACCTCAGGGACACACAATTCTGAAATCATATAAACCATGGTTTCCATGCACCAATAATATTGTAGAATATGAAGCATTGGCTATTGGACTTAAAATGGCCATTGAATGGAACATAAAAGAACTACATGTCTATAGTGATTCACAACTTATCATCAATCAAATAAATGATGAATATCAAACTAAGGATGACAAGCTCATGCCATACAAATAATTGGTAGAGGAGTTTAAAGAACACTTTAAAGAAATATCATTCACTCAAATTCCAAGAAATGAGAATAAAGCAACAGATGCAAAGGCAACAATAGCATCCCTCTTGCAAAATAAGGAGAATCAATAACATTATGAATTTCTCATGGAAGATATCTTAACCCCTACCATTCAATCCCAACATGCCTATCAAATTTGCCATATATTAGGAACCAGTCAATCCTCATACAGTCAAACTTATCAATATTTAAAAGAAAATATCCTTCCTCTTGACTTATCTCATAATCAGAGAAGGAATTTTATCTGTCAATCCCCTCGCTATACCATTATTGTTGATATCCTATATAGGTGTGGTTTAGATGGTACTTTGTTGAGATGTCCTGAACAAGAAGAATTTGAGAAAGTTGTTAACAACATTCATGCAGGTATTTGTGGCACACACTCAAGTGGTTTAACATTGGCTAAGAAACTTCTTCATATGGGTTATTATTGACCCACTATGGAGAGGGATTCATTCACATATGCTAGAAAATACAAACAATGTCAGATCCATGGGAATCTCATTCATGCACTAGCACAAGAGTTATATCTTATGATAGGATCATGGCCATTTTCTCAATGGGGCTTTGATTTGGTAGGAAAGATAAATCTCTCATCTTCTAATGGACATAAGTTTATTTTGATTGCTACTAAATATTTTACTAAATGGATTGAAGCGGTGCCTTTAAGAACAGTGACAGGAAAACAAATATCATCATTTATTTTGAATTTTATAATCTGTCACTATGGAGTTCCTATGAACATTATCACCGATAATGGAAGACCATTGAAAAATCAAGATGTGAAGGAGCTATGTGAATAATTTCATATCCAACATAGGTTTTGTACTCCATATTATCCACAGGGAAATGGTCAAGCTGAGGCATCAAACAAAACTATCTTGAAAATCTTGAAGAAACCAGTTAATGAAGCTGGAAAAGACTGGCACATTTAGCTAAATTTTGCTCTTTGGGCATACTGAACTAGCATCCATACTCCAACAGGGGAAACTCCATATTGTTTGGTCTATGGATCAAAAGCCAGACTACCTATAGATCTAGAGATACCTTCTCTACGAGTATCCTTGCAAGGTCTTATACCAGAAGAAGAAGAACAAATCTTTTACTCGAGGAACTTGAACTGATTCAGGAACGTCACCAAAATGCAAGAGATCATTTAAAAGTATATCAACAAAGAATGGCAAGAAGTTATAACCATAGGGTCAAGCCACACATTTTTCAGATTGGCGATATAGTTCTAAGAGAGAATCCAATAAATCAGCAAGACCGAGACAAGAAAGGAAAATTTGAACCAAATTGGCTAGGACCTTTTGTCATAGTAGTATCATATGGATCAGAAGCATACAAGTTATCTACCCCTGAAGGTGACTGGTTTGATGAACCTATCAATTACATTCATCTCGAGAAATTCTATGCTTGACATATAAAGTTCTGAAAAAATTAATAAAAAGCATGTAAAGTCGTGAAAAAAAATTAGTAAACATCCAAAACAAATCAAAATTTCAAAATTTCAAAAACGTGCCTAAAAACATGAAAATTTGCACGACAATTTGAAAACAAAGCTAATCAATTGACTGATGCACCTTTACAAAATGACATGCCTTTGCACATAGAATTTCCTGATGCAGATATCTTGACAGTAAGTACAAACTTTTGGGAATCGTACTTTGATGGTTCTTATACACAATATGGATCAGGTGCATGAATCTTTTTCATCACACCTCAGGGACACACAATTCTGAAATCATATAGACTGTGGTTTCCATGCACCAATAATATTGCAGAATATGAAGCATTGGCTATTGGACTTAAAATGGCCATTGAATGGAACATCAAAGAACTACATGTCTATGGTGATTCACAACTTATCATCAATCAAATAAATGATGAATATCAAACTAAGGATGACAAGCTCATGCCATACAAATAATTGGTAGAGGAGTTTAAAGAACAGTTTAAAGAAATATCATTCACTCAGATTCCAAGAAATGAGAGTAAAGCAGCGGATGCAATGGCTACAATAGCATCCCTCTTGCAAAATAAGGAGAATCAACAACATTATGAATTTCTCATGGAAGATATCTTAACCCCTACCATTCAATCCCAACATGCCTATCAAATTTGCCATATATCAGGAACTAGTCAATCCTCATACGGTCAAACTTATCAATATTTAAAAGAAAATATCCTTCCTGTTGACTTATATCATAATCAGAGAAGGAATTTTATCTATCAATCCTCTCGCTATACCATTATTGTTGATATCCTATATACGCGTGGTTTAGATGGTACTTTGTTGAGATGTCTTGAACAAGAAGAATTTGAGAAAGTTGTTAACGACATTCATGCAGGTATTTGTGGCACACACTCAAGTGGTTTAACATTGGCTAAGAAACTTCTTCATATGGGTTATTATTGTCCTACTATGGAGAGGGATTCATTCACATATGCTAGAAAATACAAACAATGTCAGATCCATGGGAATATCATTCATGCACCAACACAAGAGTTATATCTTATGACAAGATCATGGCCATTTTCTCAATGGGGCTTTGATTTGGTAGGAAAGATAAATCTCTCATCTTCTAATGGACATAAGTTTATTCTGATTGCTACTGAATATTTTACTAAATGGATTGAAGCAGTGCCTTTAAGAACAGTGACAAGAAAACAAATATCATCATTTATTTTGAATTTTATAATCTGTCACTATGGAGTTCCTATGACCATTATCACTGCTAATGGAAGACCATTGAAAAATCAAGATGTGAAGGAGCTATGTGAACAATTTCATATCCAACATAGGTTTTGTACTCCATATTATCCATAGGGAAATGGTCAAGCTGAGGCATCAAACAAAACTATCTTGAAAATCTTGAAGAAAACAGTTAATGAAGCTAGAAAAGACTGGCATATTTAGCTAAATTTTGCTCTTTGGGCATACTGAACTAGCATCCATACTCCAATAGGGGAAACTTCATATTGTTTGGTCTATGGATCACAAGCCAGACTACCTATAGAACTAGAGATACCTTCTCTACGAGTATCCTTGCAAGGTCTTATACCAGAAGAAGAAGAACAAGTCTTATACTCGAGGAACTTGAACTGATTTAGGAACGTCGCCAAAATGCAAGAGATCATTTAAAAGTATATCAACAAAGAATGGCAAGAAGTTATAACCATAGGGTCAAGCCACACATTTTTCAGATTGGCGGTATAGTTCTAATAGAGAATCCAATAAATCAGCAAGACCGAGACAAGAAAGGAAAATTTGAACCAAATTGGCTAGGACCTTTTGTCATAGTAGTATCACATGGATCAGGAACATACAAGTTATCTACCCTTGAAGGTGACTGGTTTGATGAACCTATCAATTATATTCATCTCAAGAAATTCTATGCTTGAGATAGAAAGTCCTAAAAAAATTAATAAAAAGCATGTAAAGTCCTGAAAAAAAATTAGTAAACATCCAAAAAAAATCAAAATTTCAAAAACGCACCTAAAAACATGAAAATTTGCATGACAATTTGAAAACAAAGCTAATCAATTGACTGATGCACCTTTACAAAATGACATGCCTTTGCACATAGAATTTCCTGATGCAGATATCTTGACAGTAAGTACAAACTTTTGGGAATTGTACTTTGATGGCTCTTATACACAATATGGATCAGGTGCATGAATCTTTTTCATCACACCTCAGAGACACACAATTCTGAAATCATATAGACCGTGGTTTCCATGCACCAATAATATTGTAGAATATGAAGCATTGGCTATTGGACTTAAAATGGCCATTGAATGGAACATCAAAGAACTACATGTCTATGGTGATTCACAACTTATCATCAATCAAATAAATGATGAATATCAAACTAAGGATGACAAGCTCATGCCATACAAATAATTGGTAGAGGAGTTTAAAGAACAGTTTAAAGAAATATCATTCACTCAGATTCCAAGAAATGAGAATAAAGCAGCAGATGCAATGGCTACAATAGCATCCCTCTTGCAAAATAAGGAGAATCAACAACATTATGAATTTCTCATGGAAGATATCTTAACCCCTACCATTCAATCCCAACATGCCTATCAAATTTGCCATATATCAGGAACCAGTCAATCCTCATATGGTGAATCTTATCAATATTTAAAAGAAAATATCCTTCCTCTTGACTTATCTTGTAATCAGAGAAGGAATTTTATCTGTCAATCCTCTCGCTATACCATTATTGTTGATATCCTATATACACGTGGTTTAGATGGTACTTTGTTGAGATGTCTTGAACAAGAAGAATTTGAGAAAGTTGTTAATGACATTCATGTAGGTATTTGTGGCACACACTCAAGTGGTTTAACATTGGCTAAGAAACTTCTTCATATGGGTTATTATTGACCTACTATGGAGAGGGATTCATTCACATATGCTAGAAAATGCAAACAATGTCAGATCCATGGGAATCTCATTCATGCACCAGCACAAGAGTTATATCTTATGACAGGATCATGGCCATTTTCTCAATGGGGCTTTGATTTGGTAGGAAAGATAAATCTCTCATCTTCTAATGGACATAAGTTTATTCTGATTGCTACTGAATATTTTACTAAATGGATTGAAGTAGTGCCTTTAAGAACAGTGACAGGAAAACAAATATCATCATTTATTTTGAATTTTATAATCTGTCAATATGGAGTTCCTATGACCATTATCATTGCTAATGGAAGACCATTAAAAAATCAAGATGTGAAGGAGCTATGTGAACAATTTCATATCCAACATAGGTTTTGTACTCCATATTATCCATAGGGAAATGGTCAAGCTGAGGCATCAAACAAAACTATCTTGAAAATCTTGAAGAAAACAATTAATGAAGCTAGAAAAGACTGGCACATTCAGCTAAATCCTGCTCTTTGGGCATACCGAACTAGCATCCGCACTCCAACAGGGGAAACTCCATATTGTTTGGTCTATGGATCAAAAGCCAGACTCTCTATAGAACTAGAGATACCTTCTCTACGAGTATCCTTGCAAGGTCTTATACCAGAAGAAGAAGAAGAACAAGTCTCGCAACTCTAGGAACTTGAACTGATTCAGGAACGTCGCCAAAATGCAAGAGATCATTTAAAAGTATATCAATAAAGAATGGAAAGAAGTTATAACCGTAGAGTCAAGCCACACATTTTTCAGATTGGCGATATAGTTCTAAGAGAGAATCTATGAAATTAGTAAGACCAAGACAAGAAAGGAAAATTTGAACCAAATTGGCTAGGACCTTTTGTCATAGTAGTAGCATATGGATCAGGAGCATACAAGTTATCTACCCCTGAAGGTGACTGGTTTGATGAACCTATCAATTATATTCATCTCAAGAAATTCTATGCTTGAGATAGAAAGTCCTAAAAAATCAATAAAAAGCATGTAAAGTCCTGAAAAAAAAATCAGTAAACATCCAAAAAGAATAAAAAAATCAAAATTTCAAAAAGGTGCCTAAAAACATGAAAAGTTGCATGAAAATTTGAAAACAAAGCTTAGGATAAGATACATACCAGATAGCCATACTTAGGAGGTCACTTATATCATCGAACACACTCAGATCGATGGTTCTCTAGAGGAATCACCATTTCGCCACCTCACCAAGAAAATTTTCTTCACAAGCTGACAAAGATAACAATGAAATTAAAATTAACCTTGGTTAATTTTATATTACTATTTGAACAGTAATTAATGCTATTCAATGGGGCAATTTAATTTATTTTTTACAAATGAATTTAATTGATGGGACTTTTTTTTAATCAATTATCATGAGATCAATTGTTCAAACCAAAGTTTTCAACAATTTCACAATCAATCTCTTGAGGGGGTACACAATTAGGATTTTTAATCTTCACGAGGCGCACTATCGAGACTTGATTTAATCTTTGAAACAATGTTGTCTTGACATCATTTCAAAGAGGGGCAAAATGTATACACATAAAAATGGCTATGAACAATTGAATAAATATTTTATATTTATTTAATAATTATTCTTCTATTAAATAGTTAATTTGAAAAGATTAATTTATTTAATTCATTTCATGTCTTTCTATTAATTAATATTTTATTAATTAATTAATCTATTCTATTCCTCTAAAATAATTAAATATCTAATATTTAATTATTCCTCTAACCAAGTTAATTAAATATCTAATATTTAATTATCTCCTCTAATCAATTAAATATATAATATTTAATGGTTATTCTCCTATCCTATAGTCTCAAATATTAAATGATTTCTTAAATAATTTAATCCCTTATCCAACTCACCTTCCATCTCCACTTCATCTTCCCTTTGCCAACTCATCCATCATGTGGCTAAGGAAATATTTCTTAAATATTAATTCATCATTTATCTTCAACCTCCAAACTTAATGAATATTGTGTACGTACATATATTTCATAACCATCTTCTATATTCTCTCCAACATCCCTACATCTTGGGAAGGACTTGAGTCCACTTGTCCTCTCATGCCTAAATCTTTTCCAACCATCCCTAGATTCCCTCAGTCAACAACCTAGTCAATGTGAGATGAGTGACACTTGTCTTCTCCTTCCCCCTTTCTCTCAACCTTCACCTTTGCTCACAACCATCCAAATCTATAGATCTGATCATGACCATTGATCTAAGCCACATCATCTCATCCTCTCAAGGTCTATAAAATCAAGAGCTTCAGTTGAGAGAGAGTTAGACTTCAAGTGCATTTTCAAGCAAATCATTTGTAAAACTTATGCATCTGTGAGTTTTAACCTTGAAGCAATTATCATTTAGCATAATCATGTAGTATTGCATATCATAGTATCAGTTAAGTATCAGTTATCAGTCCATTCTTCATATGCCATGTTGGAAGCTATTAGTGCATTGTCTGAGAGCACACCATCTGCAACCAGGAAAAATGGAGTTAGAACACAATGAGACATAAACCATGAAGGTAATATTAGTATTTTTATTTCATATGTATTTCATGTAGTTTCATTGGTTGAGTTTGGATTTCCTATAGCATTTCCGTTTGTATTTTGTGAAACTAACTTATTGTAGGTAGCATTCTGAGGATTAAATTCAAGTCAACATAATTACCATTACAAAATTTGTCAACTTATAATTTCAATCACATTACATTTAAATTGTAGGATGACATGAATTAAATAAAGATCATATAATTATTTATATAGTTTACAACATGCCAAGAAGGCATAATAATACAAATGATATAACTAAACTCATAAGGTTCATATAGGTACAATAATGAATCCATAAAGTACAAAGGAAATCCAACTGGAACAAAGAGATGAACAAGTCCAAAGAGCAACTAGAACACCTGCAAAGACAACCCTCGCAAGAAGGAGAAAAAAATATACCGATGGCAAGTGGCACTACCGCCCGACCTTGTGGCTCAAAAGAACCACCCCTCCGTGCTAGGAGATAACACTAAGACCCACTAGCAAACAAAGGAAAGAATACATGGTTTCACAAAACATCGGATCAACTCACAGATAGTAAACTCGTAGAATATGACTCCACATCAAATAGGTGAAATCAATGAGACTATACACTAGTGACCATATGAGAAGAGTCTCATCACATAGATTGGTACAGTTATCCTGGTAGGCCTCCATAGGTCCTGACCCCCATCATGGGTTACCCTGGTAACCTCTCCCGAACCCCCAACCCCATCCAAGTCTCATGTGGATCCAAACAATCCTTTCATGAGGACAAGGTTGTTGGTTTTCCATTTCAGGCCTTCTCACTAAATCATGAGTCTATACTAGCACTCAACCATGAGCGAGGCACAATTATCTTATTTAGTGTTTCATCTACCAAGCCTCCTAAATATTATTAAGTTACCACTTATTTAAACAAACTTTCGATGGGTTAGCCTGCAATCTCTTTGAGAGCGGCCCAATCAAAAGCCACTCTCCCATATAAAACTTAACCAAAATCACAAGAACTCCCACCCAAGGTGTAACCTAAAATAAGACGTGGAGTTCAATACGGTAGTAAAACCTACTTGGCCAAACGAACCCTCACATGAGGTGTACTAACTAACAAACCCTTGACAAGGAACAATAACAACCATGAAAACACCCACATGACAACATTGAGAATGTTCGACAAGGGACTTGCATTTTTTAAAGTAAATGCAAATACAGTAATTAAACACCCATGTTTGCTAAACTAGTCTAACAATAATTTCCATTTCGTTTAAAATGCCAATTTGACCAGGGTTCTCTAAATCCATTAATTTTTCAGTTCACATCATATAATAAAAATCACCATTTGCCTACAAATTATAAACCAAAGTCTTATTTATTGCTATACATATAACAATATAAATTATCATATTTATTTAATAATCTATCATATATATTTTTTAAATTAAAATAATCATTTTTAAAATTCTCTATTCTGATTTTTTTAAGTCGATATAAATATTATTATTTTTAACTAAAAAAAAAATTAAAACTAACATGAAATTATTATAATTATATATATATATATATATATATATATAATAATTTATATTAATAATAATTTAATTTAATTAAAATAAAATTAAAATAAAAAATAATAATAAAAATAAAACTTAAAACCCAACAACCTCCCAACCCCACGCGGACCCATGACCACGCGAGCCCCAAGGGAAAGGGGAGGCGGTGGCTGGGGGCCACAATGTGGTCCCCCAACACAGTCGTGGTTGTGCTGGGAGGCCACACTATGGCTACCCAACCACAACACCTTTCACAATTAAGAATATCAATTAATCAACTCTTATTTTAATGCATAGAACAAATTGATTTAATCATTTATATTACTAAGGGATCTAATTTAACTTTTATCCATTTATTTAAATAAACCAATAAAACACATTTTCTAATTAAATACTCAAGATTTAATAATCAAATTTACCCAACACATTAAACACAACTTAAATAATTCAAATAAACACACAACTCACACACCGACAAAAGGGGAAACTGACGAACAACAGGGACACTCACTTTGAGCATGAGTAGGGTAAAACGTAGGTCTTAGGACTATCTCCTTCACTTCCATCAGATCAATAAGGTACACTCAGACCTGTGGAGCCAGGTGGAGACGATACCCCGTACCTACATGGTACTTGTACTTGCAATTCCTTGCATCAAGGAACCACATGTGCATATATATATATATATAGACACACACACACATAAAACACATTGATGAAGGAGAATCATGACGTTCCCTATCTCACCAAAGTGAGTGAAGGAAAATCATCTCCTCGCACCCCATACACTTACAGACATGAAACATGAATATAACTCATCATGCATATAAAATGAATATGTCAGTCCATGTCAGTAATCCAATAAAATCACATTTAACCATCAATAAGGAAATATTGCATGAAAACATACACTGCCACTCAAATAAAAGCATATAACAACATCACATCAAGTCTAAATAAAATATCACAATAATGTATCCACTGAAAAATTCAACTGAAGTCAAACATGAGTCTAAAAAGTCTGATCAAGAAAGGGGTACTACATTCTCCCCCCCAAAACTAGGCTTACTTTTGGAAGCCTAAAACAAATAAGAATAAAGCTCCCTCATCTTCACTGCATCCTCCCATGTAGTCAAGGTCTCATCATTTGGGTCCCATAGGAACATTACCTAGTCGATGGTACGACCCCTGAGGATCAAACCTCAACATTGTAGAATACGCATAGGCTCCATGGAAAGATGCCTGTCCTCAACCTACAAAGCATTCCAATCAAGAACATGGGTCACATTAGGATGATAATATCTAAGAACTGAAACATGAAAAACATCGTGGAAGCGGGATAGGCTCGATGGCAAGGCAAGACGGTAGGCAACATGTCCTATTCTCTCAAGGATCTCAAAAGGGCCAACAAAATGAGGTGCCAACTTAGAGTCCTTTCCATAACGGATCAGACTCTTTTGTAGATGCACTCTCAGGAACACATGGTCACCAACAGAAAACTAATGATCCATGTAATGCCCCATCAAGAAACCCAAAAGGATAACACTAAAACATAGGAATAAAAGTGGAAATATTTTTTTTTTTAAATATAACATGTAATTAAGGTGCATTAAGTTATAACATAGCACTGATTAATTACACAAGCGGAAGACTTATCCATATTCCTAAAGGGTTTCCAACGAAGATTACTTTAAAAAGAAACTGAAAGCTTAAGGTTCACTTAACCACTTAAGATGCATGCTAACTATCCCTAATACATTGCAATGATATTCATTTAAAGAATTGAATTAGACATGCTTCAATAACATACTAAAGATTACATGCATCTAGTTTATTACAATAAAACATTCAATAACCTCATAAATACCATTACAAAATTTGTCAACTTATAATATTTCAATCACATTACATTTAAATTATAGGATGGCATATGAATTAAATAATGATCATATAATGATTTATATTGTAGTACCCCTACCCTAATCGATTTCTAATCTCGGTTTGACCTTGGTTAGTTTATCATAATATAATGATTATAGTCAGATGTTTTGATTTTAGTGCATACCTGTTAGTGTGGTTTCGAAACCAATTTGTATGCAAGTTATTAATTCTCCTATTTCATGTTATTATCTTGGGCTAACGCTTTCATTAAGTTTATATATGTATGCATGTATGACTCTTGGTTGTAGGAGATTTCAGTTCCAGTACCGCATGAGTGCGAGGTTTGTCTTCACCTTGATTCGTAGGTTTGAGTGTACCTCTTTAATCCTTAGAGTTGGATTAGGTGGTCGTGATACCCTCATTTGACCATAGTCATGCTCAAGTGAGCATTGTCAGTCATCGTCGATTTTCCCTTTGGTTGGGATGGTAGGTCGTCTGTCCGTTTGGCTTCTTGGGTTACGTGTTTGGTGTGTATGGTTTAATTGAGCAATTAGTCCTTAGTATTTAATTTGATTAAATATGTGTTTGTGCATTAAAGATTAATGAACTAAATTAAACAGGACTTCTTTATGTGATTTATCATTAATTTGAATTGCTCGATTTAAATTGGGAGCAAGTTCAATTAAATGGTTAAATTTAAATATTAAATTTATTATGTTTATGCCTATGAAAAGAAAGATTTAATTTTAATTGAAATAGAATTAATTTTATCTTCTTGGTATTTTGGAAATAGAAAGGTTAAATTCAGTTATTTGGAAAAATCAATTTTTAATTGAAAAGCAAATTTAATTTATTGATATAGTTTAAAAGAATGATTTTTGTGAATTATTTTAAATAAAAATTTTAATTCCAAAAATAAATTTTGGTCAAATCTTTCCCATTTAACCTAGACTTTTGGAAATTATGGGGGATTGATTTTTTGTTCGGAAAATATTTTGGATGGAAAAATTGGGGGTTTTTGGAAGGAGAAGGATTCCTTGAGCTGCAGGTTGGGGCTCTTCAGCAGATCTTGCCAGGAATGCGAGATAAGGTAGGATTTAGATTCGACTCTTTGATTTCTGGTTTTATTGTTCTTGCTTTTCTAAAAACAAATATTGGACATTATTTGAGAATGGTTGTTCATGATGAACTCTTGTTAAATCTCCATTGGGTGTTCTCAAATTTAAGTTTTATTTTAGAAATTAGTTGTTTTGGGAAAGAATGGATGAATCATTGAGTTTAAATGCCCCATTTTGCCCAAATAGTTGCTCATTTGGTTGGTTATTCAACAAATTCTTTCAATTTTAGAAAACCTCTTCTTGTTGGAAATTTTTATTTTAAGTCTCATTATGAGACTATTAAAAAAAATAATGAAATGGTTTTGTCTTTTTGAAAAGAAAAAAAAATAAAAATATATATATATATATATATATATATATCAAAATTATTAAATAAAATCGATTTGTTTAAAAAAAAAAAAATGAAGTTATTGCACTCCATTTGTATGTTTTAGCTTTATCCCTTTGGGGTTTCCTTGTGGGGCATTACATATATAGTTTACAATATGCCAAGAAGGCATAATAATACAAATGATACAACTGAACTCATAAGGTTCAAATAGGTACAATAATGAATCCACGAAGTACAAAATAAATCCAACTAGAACAAGGAGATGAACAAGTCCAAAGAGAAACTAAAACACCTGCAAAGATAACCCTCGCAACAAGGAGTGAACGAGATACCAATGGAAAGTGGCACTACCATCTGACCATGTGGCTCAAAAGAACCACCCCTCCATGCTAGGAGATAACACTAAGACCCACTAGCAAACAAAGGAAAGAATACATGGTTTCACAAAACATCGGATCAACTCGCAAATAGTAAACTCGCAAAAAATGACTCTTCATCAAACATGTGAAATCAACAAGAATATACACTAGCAACCATAAGAGAAGATCATCATCACATAGCTTGGTATGGTTATCTTGGCAGGCCTCCGTAGGTCCCAACCCCCATCATGGGTTACCTTGGTAACCTCTCCCGAACCCCCAGCCCCATCCAAGTCTCATGTGGACCCAAACAATCCTTTCATGAGGACAAGGTTGTTGGTTTGCCATTCGAGGCCTTCTCACTACATCCCAAGTCTGTACTAGCACTCAACCATGAGAGAGCCACAATTATCTTATTTAGTGTTTCATCTACCAAGCCCCCTAAATATTATTAAGTTATCACTTATTTAAACAAACTTTCGATGGGTTACCTTGCAACCTCTTTGGGTGTGACCCCAATCAAAAGCCACTCTCCCATATGACACTTAACCAAAATCACAAGAACTCCCACCCAAGGTGTAACATGAAATAAGACACAGAGTTCAATACGGTAGTAAAACCTACTTGGCCAAATGAGCCCTCACACAAGGTGTACTAACTGACAAACCCTTGATAAGAAACAATAACAACCATGAAAAAACCCACATGACAACAATAGGAACGTTCGACAAGGGACTTGCAGTTTTGAAAGTAAATGCAAATACAGTAATTAAACACCCATGTTTGCTAATCTAGTGTGACAATAATTTCCATTTCATTTAAAATGCCAATTTGACCAAGGTTCTCTAGTTCAATTAATTTCCAGTTCACATCATATAATAAAAATCACAATCTCCCTACAAATTGAAAACCAAAGTCTCATTTACTGCTATACATATAACAATATAAATTATCATATTTATTTAATAAGCTATCAGATATATTTTTCAAATTAGAATAATCATTTTCAAAATTCTCTATTCTAATTTTTTAAGTCGATATAAATATATATATTTTTAACTAAAAGAAAAATTAAAACTAACATGACATTATATATATATATATTAATAAAAAAATTATTTAATTAAAATAACGATAAAAATAAAAAATAAAATAAAACTTAAAACCCAACAACCTCCCAACCCCACATGGACCCATGGCCATGTGAGCCCCTGGGGAAAGGGGAGGTAGTGGCTGGGGGCCACAACGTGGTCCCCCACCATAGTCGTGGCTATGCTGGGAGGCCACGATGTGGCTGCCCAGCCACAATGCCTTCCCCATGGGAATGGGAAGCCACGGGCTCCCCTCCCATTGGGTGTGTGGTGGCTAGTCCACCATGTACCCTTCCAACCATTTAATATATTTTTCTTTATTTTTTATTAAAAAAAAATTAAATAAACACAAGCAGACCCCCCCCCACCTAAATCTTCTAAACATAGTCTGAAAAATCTCTGGAAAAAGGAATTTTCCAGCAAAGAAAAAAAAATAGTTTTCTTTTAAAAAAAAACACAAATCTAAACAAAATAAACTCAGAAAATTTATGAGTAAAAACAAAGATAGATCTTTAAAAAAACCAATTTCTCTCCCACGCTACTAAATCTGGCAATTTTTGATAGCATAACCCCACACAAGGCAAAATTGAACAAATTACAAACTCTAAATTCATAAAATCAAACTAATTTTACCATTATAAACCTAAAATGAGAGATTCAAATGAAATTTCTTGTTTCTTTCCAACACCCAGATACACACAAAAATCTATTTTTTAAAAAAGAATTATTTCTTTTCCACAACGAGAAATTAAATTGGCAGCAAGATACTAGAATTTAAAGCCAAACTTGAACTCTCGTTTCCTTTCCAAACAAATTTGAAAGAGTTTTCTAAAACAAAAAATACAAACATGCACACACAGGGAATTCTTTTAAATTAAACAAATTCAAACAAACAGAGCGATAAACCAAATTCCAACCTTGAATAGATATCTTGGATGTTCAATTGAGAAGAGTTGATTCTTCTAACTGAGCAAATTTCCCCAACCAGATGAAGACCCAATTTTTTCAAACAAAGCTGCCTTCTCCTTCCTGTGAAGAGCAGGGTAGAAATAGAAGAGTTTTAACCTAAAACTATTTTAGGTTGAATTTTTTCTCAACCAATCAAAATCATTCCTCATAAAGTAAATTTTTAAAGGAAACTTTGATCTCCCAATTTATTTCCCAAATAAATTAAAAACTCAAATTTCTATTCAAAAGTCAATGAGAAGGATATTTCATTTTTAAAAAATTTCTATTTAACTTTTCAAAGAAATGTAATTACATGATTTATTTTTCACAATTAAGAATATCAATTAATCAACTCTTATTTTAATGTATAGAACAAATTGATTTAATCATTTATAATACTAAGGGATTTAATTTAACTTTTATCCCTTTATTTAAATAAACCAATAAAACACATTTTCTAATTAAATACTCAAGATTTAATAATCAAATTTACCCAACACATTAAACACAACTTAAATAATTCAAATAAACACACGACTCACACATCGACAAAAGGGGAAACCGACGAACAACATGGACACTCACTTTGAGCATGACTAGAGTAAAATGTAGGTCTTAGGACTATCTCCTCCACTTCCATTGGATCAGTAAGGTATGCTCAGACCTATGGAGCCAGGTGGAGACGATACCCCATACCTACAAGGTACTTGTACCTAGAATTTCCTGTGTCAACAAACCACGTGTATATATATATACACACACCGGTGAAGGAGAATTGTGGTGTTCCTTATCTCACCAAAGTGAGTGAAGGAAAATCATCTCCTCACACCCCATACACTTATAGACATGAAACATGAATATAACTCATCGTACGTATAAAATGAATATGTCAGTCCATGTCATTAATCCAATAAAATCTCATTTAACCATCAATAAGGAAATATTGCATGAAAACATACACTGCCACTCAAATAAAAGCATATAAAAACATCGCATAAAGTCTAAATAAAATATCACAATAATGTATCTACTAAAAAAGTCAATTGAACTCAAACATGAGTCTAAAAAGTCTAATCGATAAAGGGGTACTACAAATCCAATGAATTTAATCATCGCTACGCCATTCCAACACCCATTGTCTATAAATTTCTTTGTATCCACAGTTATTTAGAGTGGTTCGAAAGAGGTTTGTCTTCAACCCCGTTACCACTTTGGGTCGTTCCCTCTCACCAATGCCTATCGAGGTACCAAGAAAATCAGGAGGCAAGCCCACTATCTAAAAATTTAAAACACACAAGCAAATGAAAAAGAAAAATTGCTTACATGGTGTTCATTTATTCCTTAGAAAATGAAGTGTGCAACTATTCTAAAAATTGCGAACACTTAGTTTTGATGAAATTCTTTGGTCGCGTCCTGCACAAAATACATTAGTAGTTTCAAGAGATGATCTTTGAGAATCTGCAATAAAGCATATTGAGTGTTTTGATAGGTTGCAATAAACTATTTGCTGAAAAGAACGCAAACTCTAAGACCGATTGATCAAGGCAGTGTCAAAATGATTGCTGATTTAATATGAATCCTATTTAGTGACTGCAAAAAAAAAAAATGTAAAAGGTTTGTTTCAAAATGTTTTTGTTTTTTTTAACAGATTTGTATGATGAAAAATGTTAGAATCTCCCCACGAATGCATGTGAATTGTAAAGCACCAAAAGACATATCTACACCCATTTAAAAGCAAATATCAGTAAGAGCTTGTTCACGTCGGGTTCACCAAAAAATGTGAGAGGCAAAGTTAGGCATTTAATAAAAATCCATAAATCCGACATCAATGAAGGTAAGCTAAGAAAATGCAAAACATCCTTCATATGATTGAAATGGTCCCCTCCATTGTCCTTCTTGCTTTTGTCAAATGGTACGTAGCTCTCAAACTCCAAATTGCAAATGTGTTGAAACCAAGGGCAAGAAGATTTGAAGATTTAAAGTTAATTTGATAGCATATAATTATTCAAAATGTGGATGTGATTATGGAAAAAACAAGATGGATTCAAAAAGATGGCATAAAGAAGCTTTTGACTAGACATATCTCCTTTTTCTAATATTAAATTGAGATTAAAGAGATATTTTCCAAGAAGATACATCAAGAAAATCAGAAGTTGACTAGTTACTTCCATTTTCAATTTTTAGGAAGATGTGATAATGATTTTTGAAAATCATATAAATTAGATGATGACATACTTTCCATTTTCGAAAATTGGGAGAATATGAGACAATAATTCATTTAAATTGGATAATGATTTATTTTAATTTTTAAATCATTTTCTTGATTTATTGTCATTTTTTAATTTGGATGAGGATAATTAGAAATTAAATTAAAAAAAAAAAAAAGATTTGTTTCCATTCTTGATTTTTGGAAGAAGATAATTAAGATTTTACGAAATAAATAAAAAATTATTTAATTATGATGAAATAATTAGCTAATTAAATAATTTAAAAAAATTATTCAATTATGAGAAAAATGAAATTGAATTTAATTAAATAATAAAGATTATTTAATTAAAGCAGGATTGAACTAATCAAATAATAAAGATTATATAATTAATGTTAGGAAATGAATGATTAATGATGAAATGATTTAAATGATTAGGAAAATGGAAAATTTGAATAGAAGAATGACACTTGATCGATTAGGGGAAAAATGTTAGTAAGTTAGTGTGTGCAAGCATGGTGCAATTTTTGGGTGTCTACAATTAGCATATAATTATAAATATCAAGTGCAAAATTATCTAATCTAAGAACAAAGTTATTATAGTAACAACGAGGTATATCATCAAGAAAATGAAGCTAGAAAGTTAAGAATATTATTATCACTAATATTAGGGGATTAAATACATCTCATATGAAATACATGAAGTATAGTGCTCTAAATACCTCGAGTGTGATATAAACATTGATCATGCTTGATGAAATTTTGTAAACATTAGATATGTATTTAGGAATCAATAAGAAATTTATGTGGCTTTAATAGGACAATGTCCTATAATTTTATGATGCTTGATATCATTGAACCATAGTGAAGTGGGATGCCACTCAAAGTCTTATCGAGTATTTTGCAATATTCTTGTATCATAACGATATTATGACTACACGATGATTATTGATCTCTAAAGTACAACAAGCTTGATAGAGGAATTGTTATGGGAACCAAGGAAGGGCAATATGGTTGTGTTGGATGATTATATGCTTGTGTAGGAATCATGACTTAGGCAAAGATACACATATGTTGCAAGTCCTATGAGGTTTCAAATTCTTATGATATTCAAAATATTAGATATAATGTTATATTGAGAATATATGTGTGTGTGTATATATATATATATATATATATATATATATATAAACCCCCTTGGGTAGACGAGCAGCCATACTAAATCTATTAGGTTAATTTTGATTGGTAGTGTTTTCTTGTGGGTTTATGTGAACTAAGGTAGTTCTAGTTGAGTGATAATGTTAGCCCCTAGGTTAATAAAACAAACCCTAGGACATTCAAATTGGTATAAAAAATAATGGGGGACTCTAGATCAAAACCTTGATATCTTTAAAGGGGCGGTATAGCACCAGTTACTAAATTATGAACTTATTTATTAATTTCAATCTATTGTTAAGTGTTATCAATAGAAAGGAAATACTAAGGAAAATTTATTATGGAGAACTTGAGTATAGGCATCCATTGAGAGAAACCTTGTAAGGAGAACTATGTGTGACTTTGACTTGTTCGAAAGCAGGAGCGTAGGTGGCCCTTGGGTGAAGGATGCCCATGTGACCTCAAGTCTGTAGCAGTAGGGTCTAGGGGAGGAGGGGGGTAACTCCAAGGAATGGGGTTGCTCCTAACATGTCGACCTTTCCACTTTAGTAGGCTTTGTTGGCATTTTGGATGATTTTGTTGTGATTGTGATTGATGGACACACACTTGCTATGAGATCACTTTTTGAATGTATGAATTATGCTCAACCAATATTATGTTGTAGTCTTTAGACTATAGATGTTATACAAAAAGTGTTTACCGATCTCAAGCGGTATGAAGACCCAAGTGGCATGAAGAGCTCAAGCGGTTTGCAGATCTCAAGTGGAGAGGAGCAAAGGAGCTAGAAGCGGCAGTTATCATTTTCCCAGTCTTCATTTTTTTCAACCAGTAATCTATTTTATAATTGAACCAGTATTACTCTGAGTTACCAACCGGTAACCGATAAAGTTGTATAAACTGGTAATACTCTGTGATGAGTTACCAACCGATATATTTTTGTGATGAGTTACCATCCACCGACACTTTGACCTTGATTTTGTGTCGTGTTACCAAATGTGTCTAGATACAATGAACCTAGGAACTTGCAATGTAATCCTATTGGACCAACATGAAATTAGATCCCTTTTAAGGACATCATGTCTAGGGTTTTAAGTGTGTGTAGCTATTAGGTTCTTTGGTGGTTGACGAGGTTCTTGTATGTGCGATCTTAACTGAGAAGATCAAGTTTGTGTTTTGTAACAGAGTATGGATTTACTGAAGACTGAAGTAATGCTGAAATGCATTAGAAATGAGCTACCATGGATCTAATCAAGCAGATTGTGCCATTTGCTAGATCCTTCACTTGTTGATTACTCACATCTTTGACAAGTCAGAAACCCTTAACCGGGTAGGCCCAGAAAAGCCTTTGTAAATCCTCTAACAAGGTGATTCACATCTATAGATTTGAAATCCTCTCACAAGGTAGTCTTTAATTGGACTTAACTCCTAACAGAGATTGAGATTCCTAATAGGATCTATTCTCGTAAAGAACATTGTATGACCTTAACCAGTCTGTTTACTATTCTGTAGATAGTTACTTGTGAGTTTCGTCTCACCGTGGTTTTTACCATTTGGGTTTCCATGTCAAAATCTCTTGTGTTATGGTGATTGTGCTTCTATGGGTGAATGCCTTATTTTCTATTTGGTTTGCATGTGTGTTAACCAATTTATTTGTGAAACTATTTTATCGGTTTACTGCTAGACTGTTAAAGTGTTTAAGTACAGTATTTTTTGGTATACTAATTCACCCCCCCCTCTTAGTATTCATCAATTGGTATTAGAGCCAACCTTTCTATCAGTCTAACCACTTGTAAAGAGATATGGGGGAATATACTATGAGGGAACTTACTCATCGGCTCACTCAGATTGAGAAAGCCTATGATGAACTCAAAGTCAAGTACAAGGCCTCTATGGCAAAAAGAAGAGAGCATGCTGAAAAACTGATGGAGCTAACTGAAAATAGTTCTTCTGATGAAGCAGACATGGAAGCCCTAGTTCAAGAAGTGGAAAAACTCAATGAATCCAATACCAACCTGAGAAAGGAGTTGGAAGGACTGACTATCCGAATGTGTCAAGAGCTTGAGAACTGGAGGAAAATTGAAGATCTGGTAAAAGACAAAGATCATGAGATCTCCAAGATTAAGCAAGAAATCAGTGTTCTCACTGCTCATCTCCAAGAGAGTAAAGTGGAAAAAGAAGAAGTGTAAAGTGAACTAAACATGGCCATTTCTGAGAATGCAACCTTTGTTGGCATTACAATAAGCTGGGAGATTGTTGGTATTACAATAAATTGGGAGATTGTTAGCATTACAATAAGTTTGATGGTTGATGATATTGAGAAGGTTGTTGGAGATGAATGATATAATTGATAAAGGATAATTATTGTCTTAATATTGTTATTTTGTCATTGATGTCAAGCAATTGATTTTCTGATTCAGTATGATGTTGCCATATCTTAAAAAGTATGTTTTGATGAGTATAAAGATGTCGGTAAATGACACAAAAAGAATGTGAAAATAAAGGGGAGTAATAAGTTA
Organism: Cryptomeria japonica; assembly: GCF_030272615.1. Classification (NCBI taxonomy): domain Eukaryota; kingdom Viridiplantae; phylum Streptophyta; class Pinopsida; order Cupressales; family Cupressaceae; genus Cryptomeria; species Cryptomeria japonica. The sequence goes on from NC_081413.1 coordinate 532,317,566, forward strand.
TTCAATGGGCAACTATTAGCGAGTTAGACAGTGATGAGATTATGTTGTTTTGATTGTTTTGATATCCTATATATATGTATTCAAAGACTGAACAAGAAGGAGAAAATATTTCATGCAATAGAATGAGTAAAGGTTTGATACTATTCTATTTTACCGCACAAGGAGCTAGTCGGTAAACTCCAAGGTTACTGATGTCGGTTAAAGAAGGAAAAAGTCACCGAGAAGAGAATGTCTACCGAGCACTAACGGAATGCATTAAATGAGTGAATACATTATTAAATGAAGGATGCCAATGAGCTGGAGATTTAATGAAGATTGGAAAGTTGTGCAAGAAGTTTGTTAAGGATCAACGACAATGCGAATTCAAGAGTAAGATCTACAACAAATATTGAACGGTCCTAACCGAGCACAAGTACCAAGGAAGGATACAAGTTTCAAGGCAAGATAAAACATTTTTCTAATCAAAGAATTCAATGAACCTAGTCAAGTTTGAAGATCCAATGGCTAATATTAATCATGGGAAATGTGATTAAGGAGATTAAGCGTTAAGGAATTGCTTATAAATAAAGAGTAGTTGAAGAACAAAGTATGTGGGCAAACTGGAAGCACGGTGATGCTAAAAAGGTGATTACCGAGTATAGAAGATTGAAGAACAGATTGAGAAGCCCAACAAGGAGAAAGATAAGTCTTATGACAAGATTATCTTGAGCACATTGAGCATATAGAATTTGCTTTAACATTTTAGATGTGAAGTTGCAGATATATTTTATTACTGTTATTTATTTTTGTAAGTGACAAGAAATCTCTTAACCATGTGGACTTAACAATTATTTATAAATCCTCTTGGAAGGTAACATTATGAATGAGTGTTTGAAATCCTTTGACAAGGTCACTTCTAACAAAGTGAAGATTCTAACAAATCTAAGGGAAATCCCTTAACCAAGTCACATCAAGCAATGTGTATGTAATCTTTAACAGGATTTTCTTTTAACCGAGCATACTCTAGAGGAGTATATTTTCTTATGGGTCCAAAATCCCACAATGTTTTTTTCCTATTAGGGTTTCCACGTTAAATCTGGTGTCAAATGTGATTTAATGTTTTATGTTTATCTATTTATGAGTTTGAATGATTTATAGTCATAAGTTGCATATCAAGTAAGTGCTACCGAGGTTGAATCTGATTAAAGTATTGATTATTGAGGTTATCTAATTGACCCCCCCCCCTCTCATCTAACTAACAATTGGTATCAGATCTTGGACTCCGGAAGAAAAGTTTAAAGGTACTTGAGGCAAGATCCGAAGATGTATAAAAGGGATGCACCAAAGCTGAACAAGTCAAGTTTCACCACATGGCAGAAAAGGATGAAACTGCACTTATCAGGAATTGGAGAATATGCAACATATTATCTGGAGAATGATTGCATTGCACCTAGCACCTACCCTGTGACAATGGAAGAAATAGAGGCAAAGCAAGAACACTTTCAAGCAATGATAGAGATAACATCAGCTTTGACTGACTCAGAGTTTAATGATCTAGAAGGTTGTAATGATGCCAAAGCAATGTGGAATAAGCTCCCATCTGTGTATGGTGGAGATGAACATGTTCAAAGAGAAAAATCAGATAGTCTAAGAGGACAACTTGAATCCATGAGAATGAATGAAGGTGAGAACATTATCCAATATAGTACAAGGTTAAAGGAAACTGTCAATCAAATCAAAGGAGCAGGAGGAACTATTGAAGAAAAGGATGTAACAAGTAAGTTGCTAAGAACACTTCTACCTGCTTATGCCATTAGAGTCTCTGCAATTAATGAATTGAGGTCTATACCAAACATGCCAGTCTCTTTGGATGCTACTATCGGTAAGCTACATGCTTTTGAGTTAAGTAATTTTGATAACAGTGGGTCTTCAGTAAACAAAGTTGAATTTGCATTCAGTTCTTTTCATCTCAGTGAATCTAAAGATTATAATGATAGAATGTCTAAGTATGCTGAAGGAAATCATAGTGGAGCAAGTGAGAGATTTTGCAAAAACATGGAAGAAGTACACAAACTATATGAGGAAATCAGAAAGCAAGAAGAGTTTGAAGCATTATTGGCTAGAAGGTTACTGAGAGGCAAAGGTAAGTATAAAGGGGAGTTACCTTTAAAATGTTTTAATTGTGATAAAATTGGACATATGGCTTCTAACTGTCCTCACAAAGATGATAAAAAGAAATAATACCGAGATGACAAACAGAAAGACAACCAATACAGAAGGCACCGAGACTTTAGAAGGAGAGATAGAAAGACACACCTAGTAGCTGATGAGGAATCCAATGATGATAAATATGATGAGACTGAGATAGAGGAAGTTGTATATGTGGCTATCAAAGATGGATTAGATGAAGAAAGGTATGAAGAAAAAGCCTTAATATCACACATAAATAAAAATGATTCTTGGATCATAGATAGTGGATGCTCACATCACATGACAGGTGATAAACATAAGTTTGTTAAATTAGAAGATTATGATGGAGGTTATGTAAGATTTGGTAATGATGCACCATGTCCTGTGAAAGGTAAAGGTTCTAGTACACTTCTTGACAATGCTAAATGTGATGATGTATATTGGGTTGAAGGTCTGAAATACAATTTGTTGAGTGTAGCACAGCTAAATAATACAGGATACCAAATAGAATTTCAGAAAGGAATTGTCAAAGTTCAAGACAAACATGAAAAGTTAGCTGCTACCAGGACTCAAACAAAAGGTAATACATTTCACCTTGACTCAACTCGGAACAATTGTCTATATGCAAAAATAGAAGATACCTGGTTATGGCATAAAAGATTTTGTCATGTAAATTTTGATAATCTGATCAAAATAAGTAAGAAGCATCATGTAAGATGTCTACCGAGCTTGGAAAAACCTGCGAATGCAATATGTTGAGGATGCCAGATGGGTAAGATGACAAAATCAAGCTTTACAAGTAAGTCTTACACTTCTAAAGGAATTTTAGATCTTGTACACACTAATCTTTGTCGTCCTATGAAAGTTCAAAGTTACTATGGTGATAAATACTTCATATTATTTGTGGATGATTACTCAAGGATGATGTCAGTTATGTTTCTAAAAGAGAAATCAAAAGCTTTTCAAATGTTGAAATGGTATAAGGTAAGAGTTGAAAAAGAAATAGGAAGATAGTTGAAATGTCTTAGATCTTATAGAGGAGGAGAATTCATTTCGGATGAATTTAACTTATTTTGCAATGATCATGGTATAAAGAGACAAGTGTTAGCACCAAGGACACCACAACAAAATGGAATAGCTGAAAGGAGCAGATCAATTGTAGATTGTGCCAGAACTTTGATGATTGAAAAGAGAGTACCTCAAATATTTTGGAGAGAAGCAATAAGCACTGTTGTTTACACCTTGAATTGAGTACAAGTGAAGAAAGGAACTATGAAGACACCTTTTGAAATCTGGTATGACAAGAAACCAAATGTAAGTTATTTTAAAATATTTGGAAGTAGATGTTATGTTCACAAAGATGATAGAAATGGAAAATTTGATCAGAAAAGCAAGGAAAATTTCTTGGTTATTCATCTAGGAGTAAAGCATTTAAATGTCTGATCAAATCATCTAACAAAATTGTGGCAAGTGCAAATGTGAAAATTGATGAATTTGTAGAAAGGAATGATGAAGGAAACTCCAAAGAATTAGAAGATTATGAAGAGTTTGTATATGTCCAACCAACAAGTTTTACCGAGAAAGCCAATGAAGAAAATACTTAGTTATCAAGTGATGAAGAAGATCATACAGAGCCTACCAAGCCTATATTAGCAAAATATGTCAGAAGAAATCATGCATCAAGTCATATTATAGGAGATAAGGATGCTTCAGTGATGACAAGGAACAAACTGAGACATAACACATGTTTGATATCCGAATTTGAACCGAGGATAGTAAAAGAGGCATTAAGCAATAAAGATTGGGTGAATACTATGACAGAAGAGATTGATCAAATCAAGAAAAATGAAACATGAACATAGGTCCCAAGACCAAAATAGAAAAATGTAATCGGTACAAAATGGATTTTCAGAAATAAGCTAAATGAAAAAGGTGAGGTCATTCAGAATAAAAGCAAGGCTAGTTTGCAAAGGTAATGCTCAAGAAGAAGGAATAGACTATGGAGAGACTTTTGCATATATAGCAAGACTTGAAGGAGTAAGAACATTGTTGGCATATTCTACTTTCAAAAATTTCAAGGTATATCAAATGGATGTTAAATCTACATTTTTGAATGGTATACTAGAAAAAGAAGTCTATATTGAACAACCTGAAGGATTTATTGAAGAGAAGAATAAAGATCAAGTATGTAAGTTGAATAAAGCTTTATATGGTCTAAAGCAAGCACCTAGAGTATGGTATGAAAGGTTGCACTCTTACTTAATAAAGATTTGATTTATAAGGACTAGTGAGAACAACAACATGTACATGAAGAATGATGAGGAGAATGGAATATTGATGTCAGCCATATTTGTTGATGATATTATTTTTTATGGAAATGATTCTTTATGTAAGAACTTTGGAAATGAAATGTGCAAAGAATTTGAGATGTCATTAATCGGCGAGATAAAGTATTTTATAGGTTTACAAATACTGCAAATGAAAAATGGGATTTTCATTACTCAATCCAATTATATAAAGGAAATCTTGAAGAAATTTGGAATGGAGGATTCTAAACCTGTAAGTACTCCTATTCCTACTAATTGTAAACTATCAAAGAATGATGAATATGCATTTGTTGATGAGACACTTTACCGATCTATGATTGGAAAGTTGCAATGTGTAGTTCACAACAGGCCTGATATAGCACATGCAATAGGTATAGCTGCAAGATTTTCTGCAGATCCCAAAGAAACTCATATGAAAGTAGTCAAAAGAATTTTCAGATACTTGAGAGGCATTGAAGATTATGGTCTACTATATGAAAAGAGGAATGATTTTGACTTAAAAGTCTATACTAATCCTGATTGGGTAGGAAATATTGATGATAGGAAAAGCACAAGCAATGGAGATTTCTTTTTGGGAGGAAGACTAGTAAGTTGGCTTAGCAAGAAACAAGGATGCATTTTACAGTCAACAACTAAAGTTGAATGTGTTAGTGTAGCATTGAATTGTACCAATATAGCATGGATCAAACAACTGTTGGAAGGAATGAATGAAATAGTTACCGAGCTAGTAACTATATTCTGTGATAATACAAGTGCTATTAACATTTCAAAGAATCCGGTAATGCACTCTGAGATAAAACATATCTCTATAACGTATCATTATCTTAGAGAAGAAGTTTAACAAAAGAATGTTGTGCTGGAATATGTTAGCACAAAGGAACAAATCATAGACATCTTCACAAAGCCACTGCCAAGGGACACTTTTGAGTATCTCAGAAGTAAGTTAGGGGTCCTACCCCTATCTAGCACTCACTGACAGAGTTCGGTGACAACATCAATTCTATGACTTCATAGAATACTATTTGTGAGTTGATGCTGATTTACACACTTTAGAAGGATGTCTAAAGTTGTGAAGGAAATAGTGAATGAAGACAAGTTGCTCTGACCGAGATACATTTGTATATGTTTTTGAACTGCAAGGAAATTACTTCACAGGGGGAGTAATTATGGATCAGTCTTCCTTTTGGCATTGTTGTCAAAGGGGGAGAAGATTATCAAAGAGGAGAAGATTATTAAAGAGGAGAAGATTATCAAAGGCGGAGAAGACTACAAGACAAGTTTACAGCTCAAGGATAACAAGGGAATAATAGTTGTTAGAATCAACTGGAATAAATCAAGTTGGTATTGCCATCAATGCCAAAGGGAGAGATTGTTGGCATTACAATAAGTTGGGAGATTTTTTTCATTACAATAAGTTGGGAGATTGTTAGCATTACAATAAGTTTGATGGTTGATGATAATGAGAAGGTTGTTCGAGATGAATGATATAATTGATAAAGGATGATTACTGTCTTAATATTATTATTTTGTCATTGATGTCAAGCAATTGATTTTCTGATTCAGTATGATGTTTCCATATCTTAAAAAGTATGTTTTGATGAGTATAAAGATGTCAGTAAATGACACAGAAAGAATGTGAAAATAAAGGGGAGTAATAAGTTATTCAATGGGAAACTATTACCGAGTTAGACAATGATGAGATTATGTTGTTTTGATTATTTTGATATCCTATATATATGTATTCAAAGACTAAACAAGAAGGAGAAAATATTTCATGCAATAGAATGAGTAAAGGTTTGATACTATTCTATTTTACCAAGCAAGGAGCTAGTCGGTAAACTCCAAGGTTACTGATGTCGGTTAAAGAAGGAAAAATTCACCGAGAAGAGAATGTCTACAGAGTAAAGTTTAGTATTAACTGAGTATCAATCGAGTAGTAACATAATGCATTAAATGAGTGAATACATTATTAAATGAAGGATGCCAATGAGCTGGAGATTTATTGAAGATTGGAAAGTCATGCAAGAAGTTTGTTAAGGATCAATGACAATGTGAATTCAAGAGTAATATCTACAGCATAGATTGAACGGTCCTAACCGAGCACAAGTACCAAGGAAGGATACAAGTTTCAAAGAAAGATAAAACATTTTTCTGATCGAAGGATTTAATGAACCTAGTCAAGTTTGAAGATCCAATGGCTAATATTAATCATGGGAAATGTGATTAAGGAGATTAAGTAGTAAGGAATTGCTTATAAATAAAGAGTAGTTGAAGAACAAAGTATGCAGACGAACTGGAAGCATAGTGATGGTACAAAGGTGATTACCGAGTACAGAAGATTGATCTGATTGAAGAATAGATTGAGAAGGCCAGCAAGGAAAAAGATAAGTCTTATGACAAGATTATCTTGAGCACATTGAGCATATAGAATCTGCTTTAACATTTTAGATGTGAAGTTGTAGATATATTTTATTACTGTTATTTATTTTTGTAAGTGACAAGAAATCTCTTAACCGTGTGGACTTAACAGTCTTATTTGTAAATCCTCTTGGAAGGTAACATTCTAAATGAGTGTTTGAAATTCTTTTGACAAGGTCACTTCTAACAAAGTAAAGATTCTAATAGATCTGAGGGAAATCCCTTAACCGGGTCACATCTAGCAATGTGTATGTAATCTTTCAGAGGATTTTCTTTTAACCGAGCATACTTTAGAAGAGTATATTTTCTTGTGGGTCTGAAATCCCATCATGGTTTTTCCCTATTAGGGTTTCCACGTTAAATCTGGTGTCAAATGTGATTTAATGTTTTAATTTTATTTGTTTATGAGTTTGAATGATTTACAGTCATAAGTTGCATATCAAGTAAGTGCTATCGAGGTTGAATCTAATTAAAGTATTGATTATTTAGGTTATCTGATTCAACCCCCCCCCTCGCTCTCATCTAACTAACAACCTTGAAGGAATCCAATGCTTCTATTTCCAAAGACCTCACTGAGTCAAAGGAAATACTTGCCAAATTCAATAAGAGCACTATCAAGCTAGAGCAGAAGCTTGAATCAGCTAAACCGGTAAAGAATACCAATGGACTTGGTTTCTCTGACTATGAGGAAGGTGAGACCTTTGGAACAAAAGATGGAGCATCAAAGAAACAACTGACACTAAAGGATAAAGGTAAGCAAAAGTTCAAACCTATTTTCTTTAATTGTCTCAAGGAAGGACACACTACCAATGTATGTAGAAGTAAGGCTTACAATAATTTTCCTTATTTTCTAAATGATAAGCCTAGACCCTATAGATTCAATAGTAATTGTTAAACATGCAACAAGTTTGGGCATAGAGAATTTGAATGCAGGTCTATCATGCACAACACCGGAAGGTATCCTCAAAGGAGTCAAGGAGTTTTTTCTGAACCCTCCGGGAACTGGAACCCAAACCGGTTTAATACCTATAATCATCAATCAGGTAGCAGTGGCTATCAAGTAGCAACTGGATGGAGAGAAAACTATTTTATTTGTCATCATCATGGTCACACTACTGCAACATGGAGAAGGAAGAATAGAAACATGAATAATGGACCTTGGAGAGCACCTGGAATGATTTGCTATCATTGCAACAAACCAGGGCATAAAACAAGAGTCTATAGAACTAGAAAGAATATATTGGATGATATACCAGTCACTCCAGAAAGAAAGAATGATGTTGAAACTGTTCAAGCAGATATGAAGAAAACCTGGAAGAAGAAGCCAGAAGAAGTGATTCAAGAAGAATCGGTTTCTACACCCAATGTGGAAGTTGCTGAACTGACAAACTAAGCATCAGAAAGCTTAGGGGGAGCAAATGGTGAAATGTTTCGAACCCTCAGTCTACACTGGTAAAAGACCTCAACCGGTATGTGATACCTATTAGTTGGCAGAAGACTGGAAATGGTAAAAGTTAAATTAGGGTTTACGTCCTAATAGTGGAGTATTTATTATGGTAGGTGAAGAATTTGTTTAAAAGAATTTCAAGTGATTTTTCACTTATCAGTTCTTGTGCAAAGAAGTTTTTTTTTAAGCACTGAGTGAAGAAAAGCGATTCGGATTGCGATTCGAAGAATTTTTCAAAATCTTGAAGAAGAATCAGAAGCTAACATCTGTTGGTGAAGTGTAGAACACAAAGTGGTATTTTAGCAACCGAAGGAGTGTGTGGCGAAGTGTAATTTGTGAGCCCTAAATTTTGATTTACGAAGGTACTTTCAAATTTCTTTGTTTATCATGGCCTTTGCATCACACTCTAGCTCTAGTGCACCCATTGATTTAGTAGACTTCAATCAACAGAAGGCAAAATATAATGCCCTATCTCAAATACCCGCTGGTGTCATGGTTGAGGAAGGCATTTTTTATTACATTGACTATAAAATTGAAGACCTAGGATCTCTAATGATCCATTCTCAGTTGAGTTTATTCTACGGGAAGGACAAGAAGATTAAATCAGAATTTAGCATCCTAGAAAAGAATAAGCTTCACAATGTAGTCTATTTCCTTGAAGAGTTTTCAGATGATCACATCCACATCATTCTGAGCAGAGTGAACGGTGATAAAATGTACTTAGAGCAGACGCATGACATCACATCAGAAGCGATTCATGCCGTCACCAGTTTCTGTAATGTTGGTGAAGTGCCAGCCCTAAGGAAGATCAACAAGATGGAAATGACCAAGCTCACCGATTCTGTGAGTGACCAACAGGGAATGACCATAAATCCCATCAAAGATGATCTGGTCAAATATGTCTGCATGGTAATAGGTTACCAGACATTTTATGCTAGTAGGATCAACTATGTCTCTGCTGCAGTGGTAAATGCTGCCTAAAGGATGATCATGGAAGATGCATCATTTGACTTATGCACCTATATGCAAAGGCAACTTTTGGTGAACCTAAAGTCGATTAAATAGGACAATGCCTTGAGATTTAAGTTTGGACAACTATTGGTCGGGTTGTTCTTCTACTTCCAAGGTTACTTCCTAGGAGTCAAAGATATTCAGTGGTCTGTCGACCAACTGGTTACAAAGCAAATCAAGGAAAGCCTTCAAGTGGATGGAACTGGTTATCTAGAAGTTTTGAACAAATAATTTGATGAGTTCAGACGCAAGATGAGCCAAAGAGTGAGAATATCAGGCGATATTGTCAAGAAATATGAAGATGACATTTGTTTCACCATCAAAGTTGGTGAGTGCATAATGGAGGCGGTTGAGCCTAGACAGGAAGAAGTGGAACCCATGGGATATGAGGTAATGTATGACATGCTAGATGGGTATGCCTATACCCTACTCACCTCACCCCTTGATCCAAAGTAAAAGAGAACCGGCACCTATTTGGAAAGGGTTACATTGGTTGAAGAACCCTTAGTAAAGAAGGGAAAGGCAGTGCCTTCAGCATCGACACCAATTACCACAACAAGTCCCAAAGTGACCAAGCGGTCACCAGCAAAGAAGAAACTAGAAGCTGCTTGTCTTTGAAGTGGAAGACAAAAAGCAACACACCAGACTTAGAGGACACTGTGTCTGAAGAACAACCTAAGAAGACCAGGCAAATGAAGAAAAAGACAAAGAATGAACCGACAACATCTGCATTGGTAAATATTGATATTCCCTCCTACATACCTTTGACACATTGTCAAGTAACTATTAAGAATATTAGAAGAAAAGTGCTTGGTGATTTGAAAGAGTGCTTTGATGATTTTAATGATGATGAAAAGGAAGAAGTTGAACTGGAAGTCATTAATTATTTATGTATTAATGACTCGTGGCTATCAGAAATTAAATCTAAGACACCTGATTCTTTATATAATTCTTTAGATAGCAAATGGCGCATTGCCATAGAGAAGGAACAAGAAATAAGAGAGTAAGTATTTGTACAATACTTTCCTGATGTGCCTAAACAGAACTTTATGAAGTGATGGAATTATATAAGGGCCTCTTCTTCATGAGAAGAAGGAGACTCCTGTTGCTAGAAGGAAAAGTCCCGAAAGTGGTAAAAGATACCCACTCCCTTGCTCAATTCACTCTAAGGTTGCATCAAGTGGTTGAAGCCAACAAAAAGGCTGAGCAAGAACTGGAAATGAATCAACTGGATGAAGCATATGATAGTGAAGGAATATCGGTCACTGATCAAATGGAACCCATTGATGTTGATGCTTGGAATGATGAAGATGTTACTCCGAGTACATCAACAGAAGTGGAAGGACAAGAAAAATAGGCAGAGGAAGAGAAGAAGCAATAGGAAGAAGAGGAAAATAAGAAAAAAGAGAAGGAAGTGGAAAAGAAATGAAAGAAAGAAGAAAAGAGACAAGAGGAAGAGAAGAAGAAGAAGGAAGCAGAGCAGGAAGAAGAAAAGAAAAAGGAAGAGGAGAAGAAGAAGAAGGTTGAAGATGAAGAGAACCGGAAAGAAGAGGAGAAGCAGAAAGAAGAGAAAAGAAAGATAGAGGAAGAGGAGAAAAAGAAGGCGGAAGAGGACAAGAAAAAGAGCTAAAGAGAAAGAGGAAGTGACACAGAGCACTCAGGTGGAGACCCCAAAGGAAACTGGTAATCAAGCCAAACCAGCTGACATTACCAGTCCCATTGACCTCCAATCTGCAAACGAATCAGAGCTGCTACAAAGCATTAAGGTTTCTCAAGAATGCTTGGAAGTGATAAGGAGGAAAAAGGAGCAAGATGTGATCCAAGTTGCAGTGGACATTCTTACTGGTTTGATACCTAATACCAATCTCCCTAGTACTGATTCCTCTCTGGCCCAACTAAAACTCTTATGCATAGTTATGGAGGACCAGGTATAAAGCCTGGAAGAAGCTATTGAAGCTAGTGCATAAAAGAAGCATCAAAAGGCTCTGAACACTACCTTGGTGAAGAAGTTGAATGAGCTTCGGTTATAACTTCAGAAGGCACAAAAAAACATCAAGGATGCTCTAGATGGAGGGAATCTTCTACTTAGCAAGATAAGCCAACCCCAATTATTTTGTGATGATGTGCTTGCTTAGAAAAACAAATTGCAATCTGATATGCAGTCATTCATAAGCACCTTCAAGACTCCCTATGTTTCCTTGACCACATATGGACAAACCACTCACCGGTTTCAACTTTACTCTGCAAGAATAGAGGCAGAGATCAGCAACTAGACACAAAATTTGTAGGAACTTCAATTGGTCCTATTGCCAAGACTGAAAATTCTCCAGAAATGCTATCTAAATCTGGATGCCCTAACGGTCACTCAAGAGATGAGTACCTTGGATGCCATGGAAGAACAGGTCTATCAGATGCAAATGGAGAATGAGGTTGCTACCTCATTGCTTGAGTCATGGTCCTTATCCATGAAGCAATTTATGCAGGACTTTAAATCTATTTTTGACAAGTTTCACTCTTTATTGTCACAAACATTTTTTTTTTGCTAATGGAAATAGAGGTTATTCAGTTGTATTTTGTCATTGTTGGCAAAGGGGGAGAAGTATTTAAAATTTTGATGCATGCTATGTATACTTTCATGTTCATCTCTATAAGGGAATAGTATACATTGTGTTTTCTGCAAAGGGATAGTGTATATGCTTAGGGGGACTATTTTTTATTATGGCATATTTTTTTGTAAAACACTTAGATGTCAAAAATTTTCTTAAGTGTTGCCATCACTTCCAAAGGGGGAGATTGTTGGCATTTTTGATGATTTTGTTCTGATTATCATTGATGGACACACACTTGCTATGAGATCACTTTTTGAATGTATGAATTATGCTCAACCAGTATTATGTTGTAGTCTTTAGACTATAGATGTTACGTAGAAAGTGTTTACCAATCTCAAGCAGTATGAAGACCCAAGCGGCATGAAGAGCTCAAGCAGTTTGTGGATCTCAAGCGGAGTAGAGAAAAGGAGCTAGAAGCGGTAGTTATCATTTTCCCAGTCTTCATTTTTCTCAATTGGTAATCTGTTTTATAATTGAACCAGTATTACTCTGAGTTACCAACCGGTAACTAGTAAAGTTGTATAAATCGGTTATACTATGTGATGAGTTATCAACCAGTATATTTTTGTGTTGAGTTACCATCCACCTACACTTTGACGATGATTTTGTGTCATGTTACCAAATGTGTTTAGATACAATGAACCTAGGAACTTGCAATGTAATCCTATTGGACCAACATGAAATCAGATTCCTTTTAAGGACATCATGTCTAGGGTTTTAAGTGTGTGTAGCTGTTAGGTTCTTTGGTGGTTGACGAGGATCTTGTATGTGCGATCTTAACTGAGAAGATCAAGTCTATGTGCTATAACAGAGCGTGGATTTATTGAAGACTAAAGTAATGTTGAAATGCATTAGCAATGAGCTACCATGGATCTAATCAAGCAGACTGTGCCATTTGCTAGATCATTCACTTGTTGATTACTCACATCTTTGACAAGTCAGAAACCCTTAACCAGGTAGGCCTAGAAAATCCTTTGTAAATCCTTTAACAAGGTGATTCACATCTATAGATCTGAAATCCTCTCACAAGGCAATCTTTAATTGGACTTATCTCCTAATAGAGATTGAGATTCCTAATAGGATCTATTCTAGTAAAGAACATTGATGACCTTAACTAGTCTGGTTACTATTATGCAAATAGTTACTTGTGAGTTTCATCTCACCGTGGTTTTTCCCATTTGGTTTTCCACGTCAAAATATCTTGTGTTATGGTGATTGTGCTTCTATAAGTGAATGCCTTATTTTCTATTTGGTTTGCATGTGTGTTAACTAGTTTGTTTGTGAAATTGTTTCACTGGTTTATTGCTAGATTGTTAAAGTGTTTAAGTAGAGTATTTTTTGGTATACTAATTCACCCCCCCTCTTAATATTCATCAAGCTTCAAATGAGGATGAAAAGGAATTAGAAGTTTATGGAAGAGTTAAGAAATCCTTATAGCTAGTATTTAATATACATTGTGTTTTTGAATGACGAGTTGATAAAGTGAAAGGGTAGACCTTCTTATAGTTGGTTTGTTTACCTATTGAGTAGAGCCCATCTTGTGTTGGATCCAAGTGAAATCTAATCCTATATTTATAAGACCTTATGTATATACTCCTAGACCTATCTTGACCATGATCTACTTGTTTTAAATTAGGATACTCTCTTCTAGTTATAGTGTTAAGCCAAGTATAGGTGTTGAGTTTTACGACGACAGATTGAGTTTAGACCTTATGAGAGTATAGGTAGAGGATTGTATTCCTCTAGCACATAGACTAGTACTCTCTATCTGAGGTCATCACGAAAGAATAAACCCTATAACCCACATAAGATAAGCTTATCCGCTTAAGATTGATAGTAGTCAAGGAGCGTAAATTATATTGGTAGATTATTAGCCATACCACCTGGTTAGCATATGGTTACTACTAGTTGCATGTAGGTGAGGGATACCTTGTATTGATCTATGGTATTTGACATATTCTACCAATACCATTTAGTCTCGGGGGCTAGTTACATGCCAGTGATGGATGTCCTTGTTGCTTAGCCATCTGATGGACTGTAGGGAAGAGAATTTGTAATGAAGAATAGATAGGTAATAATTGGACCAAAATGTATATAATTTTGGGGATATCTTGATGTGGAAGTGGTAAGCTAACTTTTTTGAGATGAGGATAGACACTTGATGTATTATGGGATACATCAAATCTCGTTCTCACTTGCTCATAGGTGCAAAAGATCAAGCAAAATAATGTGACCCATGATGTAGTGCACAGTGCACCGCAATTCCTTTTATTTGGGATGAACTTTGGGTAAGTGGTAGCTAGTTGCTATGGATATGTCAGTTACTTACCTATGTAAATTCTAGTCACTAGGTATGTGATGCTTACTTAAGCTAGTCACTATATACGAGATGTGTATACTGAAGCTAGTCCCTATGAATATGTAGTGTATACTAGAGCTAACCACTACGTATATAAGACATAAGCTAGAGCTATAGTTATCATATGTGTGATATGTACGATCTATTACAAGAATTTGTCAAAAATAGTCAAGATCGAGAGCTTAATGAATAGCACAAACAGGAGAAACAAAATATTGTTAAGAACAAACTATATTCTCATCAAGATGCAAAATACCATCAACTAGTTTAACCAAGAAAATGAAGATGAGCATGCTTATAAAGGCATGACCATATGGATATGTGAGCACACAATCATGACACATGGCTCAATGAAAAACAAGGGTAGGTGAGTGTAGGTAGGAGAAATAATAAATTATTCCATAAGAGGTGGATCACCCACTAAAGGTAGAATGTAACAACAAGATAAAACCACAAAAGGTGGAATTTCTCCTACAAGCAACTTCCCTATGTGCACACTTCCCTAAGTGTCTCATATCCAAACTACTATGAAATGCATTACCTTAAGTCAACTTAAGTAAAGTATAATTATGAGACATAATTTACACCAACACTCCCCCTTAAGTGCAACTTAGGGGAATGTTGACTCAAGCTAACAATACAAGATGGGTCCTAGCTACTAGGCCATGTTAGGTACCCATGTACAAATGCAATGTAACCTCTCACAAAAAAGAGAAGGGAGAAAACTATGTGGGATAAAACTCCCCCCCAAAAGAGAGATGAAAATACCAAAGAAACCTCAAATAAAGAGTATGAGAAGGACAAAACCCCATGTGAGGAAAAAGTTTCCCCCCATAAGAGAGAAGAAGAGAGACCAAGTAGCCCCCCCTCAATGTAGAATCTGCACCAATGGTAGAAGTTCAAAATTGAATGAATAATATACTCCACAATTGTCAAACAATGTTCCTCCCCCTAGGAAGAAACAAAACCAAAGGTGTGCCCATGAAGTCCCCCTAATCATGAAGGGAAGATGAAGGAAAAAAACTCAAGATGTATGGAGTCTCTAAAAAACTGCTCAATTATCCCCATGTCAATGCTAAAAGTTGCCCCCTCCAAATCAGGTGTACTAGTCCACACTGATAAAAGGACAATCCTATTGGCATTTGATCATTTGTACTAAATCAGTAATATGTATTTGCTTAATGCAACCGTTATATGTCTGTTGTGCATAGAGATTAGATTTATGTATGATGACTATTTTGTATGTTATCATTGATGGCAACTATGTTTCTTTAATTCATCTAAGTCCTACAGTTCAACTGTCTAGACTTAACCGGTAAAGCAGAGATAGTTTCATCAGAACCGGTAATTAGGACTTCAACTGGTAAAATGACTGACAGAGTCTCATACCAACAACTGGTATATGAAATCCATGAAGGATGAAGGAATGTGGTTTTGCAGCAATGTTGATGAATATCAGATGAAGATAACTTCATGACCAAACAATTTGATTTGATCAGATGAATGAGATTTGATCAACAAGGCAGAAACCAAAAAACAAAGTTAACCGGTAGTGATGAAAATCACTCAGATCGGTAAAATGATAGAGAATTGGATTTGTTATGTTGGTGGTCGACATAACTAAAGCTTACGATGCAATTTTTTCTAGATGCATTGAACCTAGGGAATTGTAATAAGGTTTTATCCAAACTTATGATAATTTTAATTATGTGCTGAGGTATGAAAGGATATATATACATGACCTTGATAGTGTGATATGTGATGAGGGAATTTTGTATTTTTGATAGTGCGAAGATCAAAGGAGTTGAGAGATGAAGTCTTTGTGATGTTGTAATGTTCTAAAGAGGATTTTATCGAACACAAAAGGTGTTATACTAATATCATTTGTACTTGTTGTCTTTCTAACAGTTGTAGCAAGAAAATCCTCTAACAAGGTCACTCCGAACAGGGTGCAGTCAGATCCTAATAGTTCTGATCATTAAATCCTCCAACCAGTCGACACATTAGCTTGTGTTTTCAAATCCCATTAACTTGGGTATCTCCTAACAAGGTTGGTCCTCACAGGCCTTTTTGTAAAGCTCTTAACTGGGCTTAGACACTTCCAACGGGGTGTGCCCCTAACCAGGTGTTGTAGACCTTAACTGATCATATCTCTATACTGCATATAGTGGATCTTGTGGGTACTAACTCCCACCATAATTTTTCCCATTTGGGTTTTCCACGTATAAACTCTTGTGTCATGTGGTTTATGCTTTATGTGGTGATTGCATACTTAATATTATTTATTGCATGTCTATTGAGTTTTAAGTTGGTGAAATTGATATTCAATTTTGTATTGTTTTTACTATCACTGATTCACCCCCCCTCTTAGTGCCTTATAAGTTCATCAATTGGTATCAGAGCTTAACTTGCTTAAGGCTCAACCGCTTGGAAGGGATCTCTAATCCTAAGACAAATATGGATGAAGGAATGAGCTATAGAGAGATGGCTAGAGAACTTACTGAAACTAAGGATGAGCTAGAAACCCTACGAGGCAAATATAAAGCTTCAACAGCTAAAAGGAAAGAAATGACCGAGGAATTATTGGAGATCTTTGACAACAACTCTTCAGATGAGGAGAACATTTTTACACTTGTTGAAGAAGTGGAGAAGAGAGCTGGAAGCACTTACAATCCAGATGAGTGAGGAACTTGAAGCTAGAAGAAAGGATGAGGATCAGATTCGAGATAAAGAACATAAAATATTTAAGATCAAGCATGAGAATGCAACTTTGTATGAACATTGGCATTAGGAGAAAGAAGAAAAAGAAGCATTACAGTCAGACCTTGAAATGGTAATGTCTCTTAGAGAGACCCTCATGAAAAGAAATGAAGCTCTTACAAAGAAACTTGTTGAGGCCAATGAGAAGCTTGATAAATTCAACAAGAGATCCTCTATGTTGGATGATCAAATTCAATCTCAGAGGATGAAAGGTGATACATCTGGGTCAGGATACAATACATTTGAGAAAGGTGAACCTTCCAGTACCAAGAGTGACATGCATGAAGGTAAAACTGCACCTAAGGCTTAGAAGGCTACCAATAAGAAAGCTTACAAACCTGTTTGCTTTAACTATCATAAACCAAGACATACTGCAAATGTTTGTAGAAGAAGATCTGATGCTAATATTGGTTATAGACCTAATACTAGATATGTACCTAGGAGATTTGAAGGTTATTGTTATACATGCAATATGTATGGGCATAGATTAGTTTAATGCAAATATGGAGTAAACAATCCAACACCTCACATGAACTCAAGACCTATTGGTGACTGGAGAAGGAATTTCACTAACCGGAGGAACACAAATTGGCAAAGACTCTATGTTAACCGGTCTAGGCCTTATGAGATAGAAAAGAGAGTCAATGTGACTTGTTCAATCTACAACAATTTTAGACATGTGGAAATGAACTATAGAAGAAGAACAGAGAGAGGCAATGTGGGTGCTTAGAGAGCATTTGGAATGGCATGCTATCATTTTAACAAACCGAGACACATTGCCAAGTTTTGCAGAACACAACAGAACCAACCAGTGAATCATCCTGCACACCAGATAGGAAAGAAGAAGGTTGATATTGAAGAAAACCGAGCTGAGATTAATAGAAATTGGAAGAAGAAGAGTGATGAAAAACCATATGAGGAATCATATTCTTCACCTAATGTGGAGAATCCATCTCTAGCAAATTAAGTTGTTTCTACAACTTGGGGTGAGCTTATTGTCAAATCTTGAGTTGAACACCTGGATGATGTACTGTAAGTTAAATCTGCATATTCTAATGCATTTTGATGTTTTGATGTGTTTGTGGATCATAACTGGTAAATATCATTGATTTTTTTATATCATTAATATGCTTTAGAATTTGCTAAGGCATTTTAGGGTTTTGTCAGTAAATGCATTTATTGCAGTAGTTAGAGTGTAAATAAATATAACTTTTTGAATTTCATTTGTCACTTTGCATCTTGAGAACTCTTGGCGATGCAAGCAGAGCAAAGATACGTTTGTGCAAGCAACATTCAGATCATTTACCAGCATCTAAGATGATCGAAGTGAAGTTTAATTTGATGATTAAGTATTGAAAGCTTTTGATGGTGAAAAACCCTAGTACCGAAGCAGAAGAGGTATTTATCTAAGAAATTCTACTCTTTGTTTGGTGATTTGCATATTGTAGTATGGATACTTTGCATCTAGCTGATGTGAATGAGAGGGCAAGACTTGAATACAAATGACATTCATACAAGTCAAAGAAAACATACCCTGTCGGTACCCTATCTGATGTATCGAATTGTGTTTTGAATGTAGAGGATGTAATATCCTTTTATAACTGCAAACTTGAAGACTTGGGATTTGCAACTATAATTTATGAGCAATACAGATCTTTGTGTAATGAACAGGGAAGATTAAAAGAATAGTTTAGAAGCGTAGCCGATAAAGGTTTTCATCATGCAATCAATTTCATTGATGATTTTGATGACGGGTTGGTGAGATTTGTTTTGAGCCGTATTCATGATTAGTTTATATGGTTGGACAAACTTCACAAAATCACTAAGGAAGCAATCCATGCTGTAACCAGATTCTGCTCAACTAGTGAAGTGCCATTGCTTAGGTCTATACCTAAGGATGATGTTGTGAAGTTAACTGGATCTAGATGGGATAAAAGAGCCATGACCATGAATGATATTAATGACCTTGCTGTTAAATTTCCATCTATGGTAATTGGCTATAGAATTTTCTATTCAAGTAGAATGAACAACATACCGACAACAATGATTCACACTGCCTACCGGATGATTAAGGAGGATGTTGATTATGATCTTTATAAAGCAATGAGAAGCCAGTTAATGACAAATTTGGAAGCTGTCAGGAAGGACAAGAAATTGAGATTTAAATTTGGTCAACTAATTATGGGCTTATTGTTCTTTTTTCATAACTTTTTCCCTGGTATAGGTGATATTCAATGGATATCTGGTTCTCCAGCACTGTTGCAAATAAAGAATAATATCTAGATGATCGAAGACAAGTTTGATGATATCATTTGGGAATATTTCAATACATTTCAAAAGCAAATGCATGCAAGAGAGAGAATTCCAGTTGAAGTTGTAAACAAATATGAGGATTCTATTTTATGGTTGACATAGATACATGCTTGATGGAAGCTATGATTCCAAGAACCACATGGGTAATGCTCATGGGATATGAAGTAGATAAAGATCTACTCATTGCCTATGTTGATCGTTTATTAGGCTAACCGGTAGATGCTATTGTTGAGAGGTTTGGAACCTACAAGGAGAAACTATTGAAAGTGCATTCTGAATTATAGACACCAGTGATAGCAAAGAAAATAAGAAAAGAGGTGCAGGCCTTTGCTAAGTAGACCGGATGCACAAAAGAATAGATAGATGCAGCAAGAGCCAAATATGAGGCTCAACAAGGTGGAACTTCTTGTGTGCCAACCGGTACCCCCACCGGTAAGACCAAAGCAACCAAAGTAGCTGAGAAGAAGAAAGCAGAGGAAAATAAGGTGAAGCATGTTGAATCTCAAAGAGGGAAACCCTCTAAAATACAATTCTAAAGAAAAGGTAAAATTGTTGAACCTCCTGTTGTGCCTGCCCAAACCGGAAAAAAGAAAAAAAGAGAAAGCTCACAAACCGGTGACAGATATAGAAGAAATAGAATCAGAAGAAGATAAGAGAGCACTAAGGGAAAGTGCTAAGAAGCAAAAGACTACTCGAAAAGGTAAAGCATCTACTAAAATATTGACACTTGAAAATGATTTCACTAGAATGATTAGAATTATTAAGGAGTATGGTATTTACAAAGGTTTACACATAATGTTTACTCATTTGCCTAAAATTCAACAAAGGTAGATTGAAGATGTAGTCATCTTCAGTATGAACAAGTTTAGTAGAGCCCTCATTGAATTGTAAGGGCAAATTCCAGATTCCTTGTATAATTTGATTGATGCTAGGTGGCAAGGGACAATTAGTCTTGATAAAGAATTTATTGATTATACACTTAAACACTTGCAACTGGAAGCAATTGAAGAGGAAATTGAACAGATAAAGGTAAATGCAAAATCTTTGTTCAGATTAAAGAAGAGATTAACAAGAATGTGTGTTGGTGATATTGAATCAATCCAAAAGGAGACTGGAATTTCGATAAATAAATCTTTAGGTCTCATCCCTGAAGAAGAAGAAAAAGATGAAGAAGATGAGGATGATACACCTATTAAATTAAAGTGAGAATATTTTCCCGAGGGTGTTTTTAGGATTCCCAAAGATACTGAGGGGGGGGGGGTGAATCGGTATCTGACTGGTAAGTGAACTTTCTTAAATTATAACATGAAAAGCAATTCAAAATTGTGTACCAATAAACCAAAATTAATGCAGCAAATAAGAATAAAAACCACAACATAAAAGACACACCATAACACAATATTTTAATGAGGAAACTCGGTGTGGGAAAAACCTTGGTGGGATTTGTGACCCATAATATTCGCTTACTAGCCAATAAGGGAATATTACTGTTTACAATAGGAGCCTGCACATGCAGGAAGGCCAAGTGTTGAGAGCTCATTGCTCAGTTACAAAAGAAGTCTCACTGACTTACAAAAGTGGATTATACGAATCCAATGTCTTGTACTGCTTCAGATCAGTATCTACTATGCCAAATTCAGTACCGGTTTAAGCTCTACAATATACATAAACCCTTATCCAATATTTGCCTTACAATTTGCACATTAGGTCTGCAATAATCCTTCCATCTATGTCTATATAAATGATCTACAATGATCTCATACTTATATGAGTCATATTACAATCCGCCAAGTTGGCTTACAAATTTTTTTACAATTAAATACAAAATACATTTATACAAAATTCCTATCGGCCATGGTGCCGGTAATCTTTCTTTTGGTGTCGGTGAACTGTATGTTGGTGTAGAGTCTACCGATGTCGATGTCTACCAGTGTCATATGATTGTAAGGTTTTCATCAATGAAAATATCTTCAATCACCTACAATTTCTCATTGGAGTGTGCATTTGCCAACAGGTGTTAAGCCTACAGTTTTTTATCTGGATAATAAGTTCATTGATGACCCTGTTGATGCTAGTCCTATATATATACCGGATGATGATGACACTGGTAATGCAGTTAATAATGACACAAATAATGTCGAAAATACCAAAGATAATGTAAATGTAATAGATATTGATGTACAAATGGATGATCCCCTAGAACAACAACAATATGTAAATAATGAAGGTGAGAAGGAAACTAATAAGAGCTCAAGTGAGCAACCAATGAATACACAATCAATAGAAACTTAGACTTCACTAGTCAATGTATGTGCAGATGCAAATATAAATATTTCTACTGAGGATAATAAGAAGGATTCAGTTGAGAAGGAAAAGGAAGCACCAATGAAAGAACAAAGTGTTGAAAATCCGCATTTGGTCAAAGACACCACTAAGGAAAAGGAGACAAAGAAGAAATCAGGGAAGGTGGAAATGCAACCACCACCAGTAAAGGAACATCATGTTGAAATTCAACTACCACCGGTTACTACAAAAATTCAAAAGGAACAACTAGAGATAGGGAAAGAGAAACCTGAGAAGAAGTCAGAAGAGAAAAAGGATGAAGAGAAGAAAACAAAGGAGAAGAAGAAAACCTTGATCGATGAGGATGATGAGGACTCTGTGAGTATTAAAGGTCCAATAGACATGGAAAATCTGATTTCCTCTGAATTAATGGAGATTGCAAATGCTATGCAATCCAAAGCACAAAAGAAGAAGTTGAAAGAGTAGAAACGAGAAGCAAAGACCATTCAAACTGCTGTTGAAATTTTATCAAGTCTCCTATCGGAGACTGATACAGATAATCTATCCACCCCTATTGCAAATCTTGTACAACTAGTTGTTGATGCAAGTGAACAATTAAAATCACTTGAAGAGGCAACTCATGCTTTAGCAGAAAAAAATTACAAGAAGGGAAGGGGAAACCAATTGTTTTCAGAAATTGACAAAGCTAAGGTTGCTTTAATAATGAACAAAGATCTTTTGAAAACCAGAATAGACATCGGAGGTAAAATTTTGGCCACTATATCTAAAGTATCATTATTCTATTCTAACTTAAAGAAAAACAGAGAAGATACAGAACTAGATAGGATAAGTGATGCATACATACTGGTAGAAGACTCCACTTTAGCTTTTGGTAAATCAGTTGATGCCTTACAACACATATTAGAAATTTATGATTTTGAATAGGTGAAGCGGATAAGATCCTTGAAGGATCTGAAGACTCGGTTAATTCTGAAGGTTGAAATCTTACAGAGAGCATACAAGGAGTCTGAAACAATTTTGTCTACCCCAGAGATGAGCATTGTTGATGTTATGGAATAATTTGCTACACTAATTTTGACACGTGTTGAAATCATTGAGACATTGTTGGAAACATGGGACAATGACCTTAAGCAGTTAAAGTCTCATTTCAGTGATATTTTCTTAAGAATTGTATTGTAAAGACTTCAAAACTCTTATATCTATATATATATATATATGCAGTTTTGATGTAATGTATGTTTTACTTTTCTAGTTTGGCATTATTGTCAAAGGGGAATAAGGCAAGCCTGCTAGACTATGAAGCAAACTCATTGGACAAGTTTTTGGCAGCATAACCAGACATTAAGGATCAAATCCACTAAAGGAAGAGACGAACCTGCCATAGTTTGGATCAAACCCACTAGACCTAGGTGCAAACCCGCTATAGCATAAAAGACTAAAATGATAGGTGAGGATGATAGCGAGCTCGCTGGATCATGGTGCAATCCCACTAGACCTAGGTTCAAACCCACTAGAGGATCAATAACTAAGGCAGGTGAGATAGACAATGAACACGTTGCACCAGGGTGCAAACCCATTAGAGGATAAATGAATGAGATGATAGGCAAAATTGACAGTGAACCCACTGGACCATGGTGCAAACCTGCTAGACCTAGGTGCAAACCCGCTAAAGGATCAATGACTAAGATGACAGGCAAAACCAAAAATGAACCTGCCAAAGTAAAGAGCAAACCCACAGGTGTTCAAATCAAGCTTGAAAGAGTTCAAATGATAGTGACTACACTAAGTATGCCAATCTAGCTCAAAACAGAGGCATTCTCACTAAAACCCGTTGCAGGACAACAACAACAACAACTAGGACTCTATGAAATGTGATGTGTTTGATGACTAATAATGATTTTGACAAAAGATCGTTATGACACAAATACAACAAACACATATGAATGATAGAATATAATAAATACTCATACACTTCGTAGGATAGTCAAAGGACAATACTTTTTGAATCTCGTAGCCCAGAATACCACATTCAATTAGATAGATAGAGGCTTGGTAGTACTGGCTCCACCCACGACACACACATCTCGAGCATACCAAGATTCAAATTCTAAGGGTAATCACCTCCCAAGGAATCTCTATCTCAAGTTGAGGAGTACATGAAGGGTGTCTTAGACATGCACATATCACAATTCCTAAGTCAACAAATAGAAGGGTTTGTGCTACTAAAACAATTTGGTTCATAGTGGGGGAACTCCTAGGGTTAAATTGGTGGTCATACATGTGGTGGCTAGCTCATTTAAGAGATATCCTAGCTTGTAGAACATAGATTTTATGCATCTTTCACACAAGCACCGGGAAATTTTGACTTCCATCAAGACCACAAAGGTATTTGCATAATGATACTAAGGGAAATCATCGGTTTGACACAATGACACCTGTTGATTGCAGATTGAAAGAAAATACTATTTGGGTCATTCTCCCCTTACTTGGACTTATGGGCTACTCGGGGGGACATGCCCTCCTACTTAGAAAATAAAATCGAGTGTTGCTAACACTTTTCTTTTGCACCTACAACCATGAGAGACAAAGGGAGAGGATAGTGTGTGTTAGCAGTAGGATCTCCCTACACATGCACAAGTGTGCCAAAAATGAAAGACATGGTGTTCATTTCCTTTAATTGAATTGAAGTGTGCCTAAGTAACAAAAGACACAAGATGAAAAAAATGAAATGCAATAAAGGAAATAACAATTGTCTTAGCAAAACCTCTTCTTTAGCAGTCCTACAACAAACCATTAGTATTTAGAAGCATGGGGGTCTTCTTATCGCTCGATTTATTGCACCCATGTTAACAAAATCATACAACAACATGCAAGTTAGCTGATTAGTCAAAAAATAGCATCTTAGAAAATTGACATAAATGATAGTTGTGCGAACCCGCTATTTCATAGTACAAACCCACTCTTTTAATGAAGGGAAAACATGAACCCACTACTTCCTATAGAAAACCTGCTATTTCACAGTGCAGATATAAACTTGAAAAGATAAAATGTGAATCCGCTATTTAACAGTTCAAACCCGCTACTATGTAAGAAATGCAAAAAAACATTTACAAATTCTCGAGAGCAAAACTGATGAGAATTTATACCTTTCGTACAAATGTGATAGCATGTTCCCGCCCATCGTTTATGGAAGAGAACCCACTATTTCGTAAAACTTCGAGATCGACAAAAATAGACTTCCATCGAGGTGGACATCCACATGTAGATTTGCATTTTTGCCTACAAGTGCTCAATATCTATCAAAAACACACTTAAACGACAAAAGACGTTAGAATGACCCATGAAGTGGGTCTCACCGGGCATGCCAGAAAATGTGTAATGAAAAATGTGTGCAAATATGAAGGGATAAAAGACAAACTAAATAACCAAGCAAACACAAAACATCATACACCTCAGGATTAGAATAATAAAATCAAAACAAGCATAAGATGATAACAAAAATGCAAACCAAAATGTTCGCTTCGATTTGATTATTCCTTGATTTTATATGCACTCGATGATGTTTTCAAATACTCGATTATGCTCCATGATTAATTGATGCAAATAATGATGGATGATGGATGGAAATGATGAAGTTTAGGTTGAGTAATGATTTTGGCAGAATAATGATATGGTTGTATGTGTTGGTATTTTGATGATGTTTTGATTGTCATTGATGGACACACACTTTCTTGATGACGGACACACAATTGCTTGATGTATGAGTTATGCTCAATCGATAATTGTTCCAACTGGTATTGTGTATTATTGAATGTATAGTCTTTATACTATCGGTATTTTGTAGAAGATGTTTACTGGTCACAGATTGACTAAAGAGTTGAAGTGGTATGGAGACCCCAAGTGGTTCAAGGATCACAAGCGATACGAAGGACCCAAGTGGTAGTTAACTTTTGATCGGAACACTATGATCTACCAGTCTTCATTTTTGACAACAGGTAATCAGCATATTGTATTAACCGATATTACTCTGTGATGAGTTACTAACCGGTATTTCTATAATGTGTGATGAGTTATCATCCACCGACACTTTGGTAGTGATTTTATGTCATGTTACCAAATGTGTCTAGATGCACTGAACCTAAGAACTTGTAGTCTAATTCTATTGGACCGACATGAAATCAATTTCCTTTATAAGGACATCATGTATAGGGTTTGCATGTGAGAGATGTGTGATAGAAAAGGTTATGTGTGATCATTGTAGAGCATATTAGTTATGTGTGAAGAGATAGAGTGTGGAGATATTGAAGACTGAAGTAATGCTGAAATGCATTAACAATGAGCTGACAAGGATCTAATTAAGCATATTGTGCTATTGTCTAGATCATTCACTTGTTTATTACTAATATCTTCGACAAGTTTGAAACCCTTAATCAGGTAGGCCTAGAAACGCCTTTGTAAATCCTCTAACAAGGTGGTTCACAAACATGGATCTGAAATCCTCTAACAAGGTAGTCTTTAACATGACTTATCTCCCAATAGAGATCTAGATTCCTAATAGGATCTATTCTGGTGAAGAATATCGTATGACCTTAACTGGTCTAGTTTCTATTCTGGAGCTAGTTACTTGTTAGTTTCTGCTCACCGTGGTTTTTCCCATTTGGGTTTCCACGTCAAACATATTGTGTTATGGTGATTGTGCTCTTGTGGGTGAATGCTTTGTTTTCTATTTAGTTTGCATTTATCTTAACCAGTTTATTAGTGAATCTGTTGTACCGGTTATCTGCTAAATTGTTTAAAAGTTTGTTTATAGTATTTTTTGGTATACTAATTCACCCCCCCCCCTCTTAGTATTCATCAATTGGTATCAGAGCCAATCTTTCTATAAGTATAACCACTTGGAAGGAGATATGGGGGAGTACAATGTGAGGGAACTTACTCATCATCTCACTCAAACTGAGAGAGCCTATGATGAACTCAAAGTCAAATATATAGTCTCTTTGGCCAAAAGAAGAGAGCATGCTAAGAAACTGATGGAACTCACTGAAAATAGCTCTTCTGATGAAGCAGACATGGATGCCCTAGTTGAAGAAGTTGAAAAATTGAATGAATCTAAAGCCAACCTGAGAAGAGAATTGGAAGGACTGACTATCAGAATGAGTCAGGAGCTTGAGAACAGGAGGAAAGCTGAAGATCTGGTAAAACACAGATCTCCAAGCTGAAGAAAGAAATCAATACCCTTACCACTCATCTTCAAGAGAGTAAAGTGGAAAGAGAAGAAATGCAAGGTGAACTAAACATGGCTATTTCTAAGAATGCAACCTTGATGGAATCTATTGCTTCTATTTCCAAGAGCTTACTGAGTCAAAGGAGATACTTGCCAAATTCAATCAAAGTACTGCTAAGCTAGAATTAGCAAAGCCAGTAAAGAATACCACTGGACTTGGTTTCTCTAGATATGAGGAAAGTGAGACCTCTAGAACAAAAGCAGCATCAAAGAAGCAACTGACATCCAAAGGAAAAGGTAAGCAAAAATTTAAACTTGTTTGCTTTAATTGTCTCAAAGAAGGACATACTGCTAATGTGTGTAGAAGCAAGGCCTACAACAATTTTCCTTATTTTCAAAACAGTATGCCTAGATCCAATAGATTCAATGGAAACTATTATGCATGCAATAATTTTGGGTATAGAGCATTTGAATGTAGGTCAGTTTTGCACAACACTAGGAGATATCCTCCAAGGACTCAAGGAGTTATCCCAGAACCCTCTGTGAACCAAAATCCCAACCGGTACATTACCTATAACCATCGGTCAGGTGGTCATCAAGCGGCTACTAGTTGGAGAAAAACTTGTTTGATTTGTCATGGTAGTGGTCACACTGACGTAACATGCAGAAGGAAGAATGGTAGTATGAATAACGGACCATGGAGAACACCTGGAATGGTATGCTATCATTGCAACAAATTGGGACACATTGCCAAAACTTGTAGACTAAGAAAGAACCTATCAGATGATATACCGATCACTCCAGAAGGGAAGGTTGATGTTGAAACCGTTCAAGCGGGGATGACTAAAACTTGGAAAAATAAATCAGAAGAAGTGTCATAGGATGAACCAGTTTCTGCACCTAGTGTGTAAGTCTCTGAACTGGCAAACTGAGCTTTAGAAAATCTTAGGGGGAATATATTGCTAAAATATTTCAAACCCCTAGTTTATATCGGTAAAGACCTTAACCAGTATATGTTACCTGTCAGTTGACAGAAGACTTGAAGCAATAAAAGGAAAAATTAGGGTTTGTGCCCTAGTGATGATGCATTTATGATGGTAGGTGAAAGTTTGTTTAAAAGAGTTTTCATTGTCATTTTCACTTATCTATTTTTAAGAGAAGAATTTTCAAGAGCAGAGTGACAAAGAGCAATTCATCTAGTGATTCAAAGTGAACTCAAAAATCTTGCAAAGGAATCTAGAGATCTTTTTCAATCTATTAGTGAAGAACACTAAGCGGTAATCTAGCAATCAAAGTGGTGTATTGTGGACGACATTGGCAAACCCTAAAATTTGGATTGTGAAGGTATTTCTCAAAATTCTCTCTTATCATGGCTTCTACATCGCACTCTAGTTCTAGTGCACTTGTAGATTCAACTGAATTTCTTCAAAAGAAAATGAAATATAATGCCCTATCTCAAATACCCATCAGAGTTATAGTTGAGGGAGATGTTTCAAGGTATATAGACTATAAATTGGAAGACCTAGGGTCCCTAGTGATTCATTCCCAGCTAAGTCTATTCTATGGGGATGACAAGAAGATCAAACCTAAGTATAGTGTCCTTGAGAAGATGGAACTGCACAATGCGGTGTACTTTTTGGAAGAGTTCATAGAAGAACATATCCACATCATCCTCAGTAGAGTACATGGTGATAAGATGTATCTTGAGCAGACGCATGACATCACACTAGAAGCAATTCATTCCATCATCAGTTTATGGAATATTAGAGAGGTACCAGCTCTACGAAAGGTCACCAAAACTAAAATGACAAAGCTCACCGATTCTGTGAGTGACCAACGGGCGATGACCGTCAATACCATCTTTGATGATTTGGTGAAATATGCCTGCATAGTGATTGGTTACCAGATATTCTATGCCACCAGAATGAATTATGTCCCTGTTGCTGCAATGAATGCTACTTACAAAATGAATAAGGAAGACACTACATTTGACCTATGTACCTGTCTACAGAAGCAATTGTTGTTAAATCTGAAGTCCATCAAACATGAAAATTCTCTAAGGTTCAGATTTGGCCAACTTCTAGTCAGTTTATTCTTCTACTTTCAAGGTTATTTCCCTAGAGTAGGTGATGTTCAATGGTCTGTTGACTTACTAGTTTCCAAGCAAATCAAGGAAAGTCTACAAGTAGTAGGAACTAGATATCGTGAGGTTCTTAACAAGTATTTTGATGAATTCAAGTGAAAAATGAGCTAGAGAATGAGGATATCTGATGATATTGTGAAAAAGTATGAAGATGACATCTGCTTCACAATAGGAATAGATGACTGCATAATGGAAGCGGTGGAACAAAGAAAGGAAGTAGTTGAACCAATGGGGTATGAAGTGATGAATGACATGTTGATTGGGTATGCATCTACCCTACTTGCCTCACCACTGGATGCTAAGAAAAAGAGAACCGGTACGTACATGGAAAGGGTCACAGCGGTTGAAGACCCAAAACATAAAAAGGGCAAAGCAGTGCCATTAGTATCTACACCGGTTACCTCTGTCAGTCTGAAAGTGACCAAGCAGTCACCAGATAAGAAGAAACCTGAGGTTATTCAAGCAAAGGTATTTGAGAGGAAGTGGAAAACCAAAACCAACTCACCAAAGTTAGAGGACACTGAACCGAAAATTCAAACAAAGAAGATAAGGAAATCAAGCAAGAAGGCAAAGTCTACCGGTAATATTCCTGCAACTTCAGCACCAGTAAATATAGATATTTCCTCTTATAAGCCAATGACACATTGTCAGAGAACTCTTAATAATATTAGGAGAAAAGTGCTTGATGATTTAAGGGAATATTTTGATGATTTTAATGATAATGAGAAAGAGGATGTAGAACAAGAAGTCATCAAATACTTATGTATTAATGATTGGTCGCCATCTGAGATTAGATCAGTTACACTAGATTCTTTATATAAGTCTTTATATAATAAATGGCACATTGTCATTAAAAAAGAACAAGAAATCAGGGAGAAATTTTTTGCAGAATACTTTCCTCATGCCTCAAATTCTGAATTATTTGATATAATGGATAAGAACAAAGGCATGTTCTTCATGAGAAGGAGAAGACTCAGGCTACTAGAAGGAAAAGCTTCTGAAGTGGAAAAGGATACTCACATACATGTGAAAGTTGTTGTCAATATGCACCAAGCATCTAAAGCTACTAAGCAGGCTGAACAAGAACCTGACCTATCCTCGGGAAAACCGGATGAGGCATTTGACAGTGAAGGTGAAAGAGTGATAGAGAAAATTGACACTATTGATGTTGATGCCTTAGATAATGAGGATGTCACTCCTGATAAGGAAAAAGCTGAGAAAGAAAAGCAGGACAAAGAACAAACAAAGAAAGAGCAAGAAGAAAAAGAAAGGCAAGAAGAAAACAAGAGAAAGGAGGAAGAGAAGAGGAAAGAAGAGGAGAAGAGGAAAGAAGAGAAGAAGAAGAAAGAAGAAGACAAGAGGAAGGAAGAAGAAAGGAAGAAGGAGGAAGAAAAGAAAAAACAAGAAGAGGAGCAAAAGAAGAAAGAAGAGGATAAGAAAAGAGCAGAATAGGAGAAGGAAGCAAAGAAGAACAAAGAAGCAGAGATCAAAATAGAAGAAGGAGGGCAGACTCCTAAGGAAACCAGTGATCAAACCAAATAGGTTGATACCACTAGTCTTATTGATCTAACTCTTGCAGATGAGTCTGAGCTACTGCATAGCATCAAACTTCCACAAGAAAGATTGGAAGAATTGTAAAGGAAGAAAGAACAGGATGTCATACAAAC
Organism: Cryptomeria japonica; assembly: GCF_030272615.1. NCBI lineage: Eukaryota > Viridiplantae > Streptophyta > Pinopsida > Cupressales > Cupressaceae > Cryptomeria > Cryptomeria japonica. Next base: position 532,348,317 of record NC_081413.1, read on the forward strand.
TGCGGTTGACACCCTTACTAGTCTAATTCTTGGTACCAACCTCCCCAGTACCAATTCCTCTCTCTCTAAGCTCAAACTTCTTTGTACTGTAGTGGAGGACTAGGTACAATGCTTGGAAGATGTTGCTGAAGCCACTGTAAAGAAGAACCATGAAAAGGCACTCAACATTGCCTTAGTCAAGAAAATGAATGAGCTCCGGACACAACTATTGAAACAACAGAAGGATATTAGTGTTGCTATGGATGAGGGCAAATTACTTTTGAGTAAAATCTGCCAACCCCATCTATTTTGTGACGATGTGCTTAAATAGAAAGATAAACTCCAATCGGAGTTCCAGGCATATATCAGCACCTTCAAGATGCCCTATGATCTCTTCACTACATATGGGCAAACAGTTCATCACTTTCAGTGTCAGACAACCAATATGGACTTAGAGATCAGCAACCAGACTAGAGATTTGCACGAGCTTCAACTGCTCTTATTGCCAAGACTGCAGATTCTTCATAAATGTTTTCTCAACCTAGAAGCTATCATGGTAACTCAAGAGATGAGTACCATTGATGCAATGGAAGAACTTGCATTCCAGATGAAGATTGAAAGTGAGGTTGCTACCTCATTACTTGAGTCATGGACATTGGCCATGAAAACTTTTATGCAAGACTTTAAATCTATTTTTGAGAAATTTCATTCCTTATTGTCATGAACATCTACTCTTTTTTTTATAAGGAAACAGGGGTTACTTTGCATTACTTTGTCATTGTTGGCAGAGGGGGAGTAGTGTACTTAAAATTTTGGTGAATGTTACCATTTCATGCACTTGTAATTTTTTTTTGCAAAGGAAGTAGTGTATATGCTTAGGGGGAGTAATTTTGATTGTAGCATCATTTTGTTATTGTTGTAAAAACACTTAGATGTGAAAATTTTCCTAAGTGTTGCCATCAATGCCAAAGGGGGAGATTGTTGGCATTTTGACGATGTTTTGATTATCATTGATGGACACACACTTTCTTGATGATGGACACACACTTTCTTGATGTATGATTTATGCTCAACCGGTAATTGTTCCAACCGGTATTGTGTAATTTTGAATGTATAGTCTTTAGACTATCAATATTTTGCAGAAGATGTTTACCAGTCACAGATTGACTGAAGAGCTCAAGTGGTTCGAGGATCACATGCGATACGAAGGACCCAAGCGATAGTTAACTTTTGATTGGAAAACTATGATCTACCAGTCGGGTAAGTGCAAGAAGTCGTGTCCACTTAATGTGGAAGTTTTGGACTTAGTTAAAAAGTTGAAATCAGACAAAAAGAATAGGAGACGAATCAAGATCATGTTGGCTCTCGGCATCCTGAGCCTAAAATCAAACAGGATCCTGAGCCTAGAGCTCCAAATGGGATCCCGTGTTGAAAACGAAATGGGATCCCATGTTGAAATGAAATGGGATCCCGTTTCATTTCAACACAAGATCTCATTTCGAATATATAATTTTTTTTTTTAACGAAATGTAGCTCATTTTTGGCATACGGGATCCTGATTCAAGGAGTGGAGCCCTCCCAGGAATTGCCAGCAACACGCCTTCAAGTCTTCTAGGTATGCCCAACACCCATTTTTATTCAATAATTCATGTTTATATTAATTTTTAGTTAAAAAATTAGATTTTTTAGTTTAAAACTATTTTTTTTGTTAATAATTTTTAGTTTTAAATTTATTTATTTTGTTAGAAAAAAAAAAATTTAGCTCAATAATTTTTTTTCATTAAAAAAGTATGTTTTTATTTTAAAAATTAGTTAAATTTAGTTTGAATTTTTTTTATGAATTGATTAGATTAGGATTTTTTTAAACGAAATGAAAACCCCAAAAAAATCAAAACCAAAACATTTGATTTACAAGATCAAAACAAAAATGAAAATGAAAACCAAAACCAAAAAATAACAACAAAAATGAAACTATTTAAAACATCTTTAAATTGTATACAACATACCCCCTATGACCACATAGGATCACATCACGTCCAACCCCTTACGACCACATATGACCCCATAGTATCAGCCATAGTGTCCAAAGGGGTCATGTATGTGGTCTTAAGGGGTCATGCATGTGCATTCTAATGTACATGTGTGACCCCTTAGGACCACATACATGACCCCTTAGGACACTATGCACGATCCCATGGGGTCGCACATGTACATTGTATAACACATGCGTGTATCCCCTTAAGCCATCTCCTATTTTCAAATTCATTCCCCTTTTAAGCCACATTTGTCCTATAATCTAGTTTGAGGCATGTCTATATTATAGCTTGAGTTAGAATGCGTGCATGTGTGTGATGAGCCTTTACTAGGACCACATTATGTTCTAATGGGTCATAATCTAGTCCTAAGGGGTCACACATGTGCATGTGTGACCCCTTAGGACAACATACATGACCCCTTAGGACACTATACACGATCCCATGGGGTCGCACATGTACATTGTATAACACATGCGTGTATCCCTTTAAGCCATCTCCTATTTTAAAATTCATTCCCCTTTTAAGCCACATTTGTCCTATAATCTAGTTTGAGGCATGTCTATATTATAGCTTGAGTTAGAATGCGTGCATGTGTGTGATGAGCCTTTACTAGGACCACATTATGTTTTAATGGGTCATAATCTGGTCCTAAGGGGTCACACATATGTTAGAACACATGTGTGACCCCTTAGGACCACATATGACCCCTTTTGCCATCCTAGTAGTTGGGGTATATTGCATACACTAAGTATAGGATGTTAAAAGGGCTCATATGTGGTCCTAAGGGGTCACACATGCATTAGAACACATGCGTGACCCCTTACAACACAATGTGGTCCTAAAGGTCTGTCACACACATGCCACTTTTTTAACATTTATGTACACAACATGTACCCCTTATGACCCAATTTGACCACATAAGATCTCCTATATTGTGTACATACGTTCGTCCCCTTAAGTCAAGTGTCTTAAATGATTAATTACAAAATTTGTAGATGTTAAATTTATAATTACTATTCTAAGTACATGAAATTAACTAATTAAATAATTACGACTATACCCCTCTTAAAACATACTATTACAATCATACCCGTTTTAATGTATACTAGGACCCATTAACTATATTTAAAGTAAATCTTCTTATAAAATGATCCTCTTAACTATATGTATACTAGGACCTATAAACTATATGTATACTAGGACCTTATAAAATGTATACTAGGACCTATTAACTATATGTATATACTAGGACCTTATAAAATGATCCCCTTAAGACACATGTGTGTCCTATATTTAAAGTAAATCCTCTTTCCTTTACTTGCCACATACATCCTATAATCTAGGTAGATGGTATTAAGCCACATACATCCTAATTAGGCCTATCATCTTAAGCCACATACATCCTACTTAGCCCAATCCCTTTAAGTCATGCTAGCCTAATCCCTTTAAGTCATGTGTCTTAAATGATTAATTACAAAATTTGTGGATGCTAAATTTGAAATTCCTATTCTAAACTTACATGAAATTAACTAATTACAACCATAAGGGCCTCTTAAATAGCATGTAATAGGTCTTATTAACTATATATTTAATTTATTAAACTTAATTATGATCAAATTAAATTAAATTTCGACCATGTCCCCTTAAGACACAAGTAATTAGGAAATGTTACACTTACATCCTATAATTTAGGCCTGTCCCCTTAAGCCACATACATCCTATAATTTAAGCTTGTCCCCTTAAGCCACATACATCCTATAATTTGTAGATGTTAAATTTGAAATTCCTAAGCTAAGTACATTAAATTAACTATTTACAACCATACGGGCCTCTTAACATACTATTATGACAATTCCCCTTTTAACATACTAGGACCTATTAACTATATATATTATTAAATTCCATATATATTAAATAGCTTGAAATAGGTCCTATTAACTATATATTCATTTTATTAAACTCAATTATGATCAAATGTAATTTAATTTCGACCATGTCACCTTAAGACACATGTAATTAGGAAATACACGTACATCCTATAATTTAGGCTTGTACTCTTAAGCCACATATAATTAGGAAATGCACGTACATCCTATAATTTAGGCTTGTCCTCTTAAGCCACATACATCCTATAATTTGTAGATGCTAAATTTGAAATTCCTATTCTAAGTACATTAAATTAACTATTTACAACCATACGGGCCTCTTAACATACTATTACGACAATTCCCCTTTTAACATACTAGGACCTATTAACTATATATATTATTAAATTCTATATATATTAAATAACATGAAATAGGTCCTATTAACTATATATTCAATTTATTAAACTTAATTATGATCAAATGTAATTTAATTTCAACCATGTCCCCTTAAGACACATGTAATTAGGAAATGCACGTGCATCCTATAATTTAGGCTTGTCCCCTTAAGACACATACATCCTATAATTTGTAGATGATAAATTTGAAATTCCTATTCTAAGTACATTAAATTAACTATATTTACAACCATACGAGCCTCTTAACATATTATTATGACAATTTCCCTTTTAACATAATAGGACCTATTAACTATATATATTATTAAATGTCATATATATTAAATAGCATGAAATAGGTCCTATTAACTATATATTTAATTTATTAAACTTAGTTATGATCAAATGTAATTTAATTTTGACCATGTCCCCTTAAGACACATGTAATTAGGAAATGCACGTACATCCTATAATTTAGGCTTGTCCCCTTAAGCCACATACATCCTATAATTTGTAGATGCTAAATTTGAAATTCCTTTTCTAAGTACATTAAATTAACTATATTTACAACCATACGGGCCTCTTAACATACTATTATGACAATTCCCCTATTAACATACATTCAATCTATCCCCTTAAGCCAATCTATTAACATATATCCTAATTAGGCCTACCCCCTTAAGTCAATTGTCCTAGTTAGGCCAATCCCTTTAATTCATATGTCTTAAATGATTAATTACAAAATTTGTAGATGCTAAATTTAATTACGACCTATTTAGGCCTATCCCCTTAAGCCAAAATTATCCTATTTCTAGTTTGATCCCCTTAAGCCACATGTCCTAACTGTAGGCCAATCCCCTTAAGTCATGTGTGTCACTTGATGATTAATTACAAAAATTTTCATGTAGATGTTAAATTTTAAATTCTTATGTACATGATCATATATATTATATGTAAAATCATGCATGTTCTTGATTTCATATGTACACATTAAATTTTTTATCATATTTATCTGTTTGTAGAGTTTGTATATGTATATATGTTTACAATGTATATATATATATATATATATATATATATATATATGTAGATTGTACATGTTTTAAAATTATTTGTAATTTAAATTCATGTTTTAGTTTCAAAAGTTAGATTTTAAATTTTTATTTGATTTTTAATTAAATGTATCATGTGTACATGTGTATATATATATATATGCAGAGCTCAGATTACATACACATCATCACATGGATGTGTTTGATATATAAGATTTTCTTAATGCAACAGGGCTTGAGCAACCCCCCCCCTAGATGACCCTGCCCATGGTGCACCACCTCCACCCCCACCTCCTCCTCCACCTCCACCCCCACCCCACCCCCTCCTCCACCTCCACCCCCACCCGATCATCATCCTCCACCTCCTAATTCTGCTGAGGCTTGATTTCGAGCCATTATTGATGAGAATGTTGTTTTCATAGAGGAGAAATTTAATGAGATCCTTAGAGCACCACATATATCCCCACACATGCACCATTTTGCATCGAAGATGCAAAATGTTATTGATGCAGTTAGGTCTATAGATGCAAAGCTTGATTCACATCGAACATGGAGAGAGGAGAGATGTTGGTTTTATTCTGATGGCCTCTCCTATAAGGAAATTTTGAACCTAAGAATAGACAAATCTCACCTTGTTCCATATTTTTCAAACCCCATCATAGGTGAACCCATTCCACCAAACAAATCTTGCATATCCATGGGGTGGTGTACACATCGGGGCATGGCCGATAATTTTTGGGATCGATGGCAGATGGTATTTGATACTTCACCACATGCTAACTTAGAGTGCCCTTTATACTTCTTGAGAAAATTATATGCAGAGTTTGTTTTGGGTTTAAAGCCTAATTATTTTGATATAAGAGCATTCTAGGGTGTTGGTGGTGGCACGTATTGACCCCAATAGACCTACCCGTCGCCAAGCCATTGTGGCTCCTATGCCTATTATACCTATGACTTTTCATCAGTGTTATGTTATCTCCACATTGGACTCATTGACCACACTCACTGGTAGCCTTAGTCAATAGACAGCTGATTTGTTGGACCGTGGTGACATTGACACTAGTGAGGATGATGTTGACATGAGTACAACCATTCCATGTACATCAACACCTCATTTTTGTATGAGTTGCCATCGGCTATGCTATGGGCCTTGTGATGGTCCAGACCTTGCTTCGAGTTCACATCATGGTCCATCCTCTTCAGCTACACGGGGAACATCCACTGATCATGATAATATTGGTTCATATGTTGATTTTCTTTGTGTCGATGATCATCCCAAAGATCATGATTTACGTGGTAAACAGGTATGGGGAGATCTAGTACATACATGTACAATTTGCAGTTATATATATATATACATAATTTATATAGATCTCTCTATCTATATGTCTTCACTATTTACACATTTACATGTCTCTAGCCCATGTTTGGGGCCACTACGACACCAACTTCCACGTCGGATTACCCATCTGACACTGTGGTGAGTGCAGGTCCTCTAGCATTGGTTGTTGCGACTGAGAAGAGAGATTCGGTACGTTGACACTCTATCGTAATTTCTATATATTTAGAGATTTAATTAATTTTGTTCATCACACTTACATTCAATATTTTAAATAAATAAATAAACATCATGTACATTTGATTTAATATCTGGATTTAATTAATTTTGTTGTACAGGTGGACACGACCATCGGGATGAGTTTACATCCAGATGGGCCATATGATCATCTTGATCCTCTTGATAGTTTTCTATAGACATCATTTGCATTTCAGGTATTTAATGTTGATTTAAATTAAAAAAATTGATACAAGTTTCAGAATCATGTTTTATTTAAAAATTAAATTAATTTGTATATTATATAATATATGTACACATGCATGCATATGATTGACACATGCAACTCTTTTTTAAATACCTTGTAGGATCTTGTTGATAGTGGAGTTTTTGTTGATATCGCCCCATATACTGTAATGCCTAGAGGAGATGATCTGAATCAGGTATGTATGCATATGAACATTAAAGTATCTCTAGTTCAAAATGAACATTTTAAATATAAATTAGATCTAAATTTCTATTTTAAATCATCAATTGATCTTGATCTATATGTGTGTGTGTGTGTGTACATGTACTATATATAGCATGAGATACCAATGCCATCGACTGCCCCTATAGCACCTAGAGATACAGAGCCCTCAGTAGAGTCTAGAGGAGATGAGCCTACTCATGTACACGTATGTGCTATTGAACTTATAATTGAAATTTTTAAATTTTTTTTAAATATATATATATATATATATATATATATATATATATATATATATATATATATATATATATATATATATATATATATATATATATATATATATATATATATATATATATATATATATATATATATATATATATATATATATATATATATATATGAACATGAACTACGTAGAACTCTCACAAACTTGAACATTTTTATCTTGCAGAGTGGATCTTCTCATCTTCGTCCGTGTGGCTTGAAGAGGGATCTAGATCATATTTAGGGCTTACAACCGTCTTCATTTTAGGGGCTAGATTTGTTACATGTTTCATGCAGTTTATTGACATTTGATCATTCCATCCCATGGGACTTATCTATTTTGTGCACTTTGATTATATATTTCATTTTGAGCATGGACTTGATGTACATGTGTACACACCGGGACTTGTTTATTTTGCGCGTACACATGGACTTGTTTATTTTACACATACACTTTGATTATATTTCATGTTGATCACATGTGGACTTGTTGATCATCACACATCTAGACTTGATATACAAATATGCAGTGCTTGTACATGTGATATATATATATATATATATATATATATATATATATGATGCTCTGCAAAAAGGATTAGAAAATCTGTTTGATGGCAACACACACAAGAGCACAAGAAACAAATATTAGTGTTAGCAACAAAAGATTATCCTAAACAGGCATATCAAGAGAGATATTAAGCATGAAATAGAAAGCATATAAACATAGAATAAAATAGCTAATCAAGATGCTCATAGTTGCTCCTCCCTTGTTCCTCTCCTCTCCAAGTCCCAAATGAGTGTAGCTCTCAGCTTTTAGCACTAGCCATGGATGCCATATGGAGATTCAAGATGGTTGAATATGATAAGCAAATGCTATGCAAGTGTAGATAGTGATGCTATGAGAAAGCTCTATGATAATGCCAGTATAACAACAATACTCTAATGCTTCTCCTTTGCTTGAGGAGAAGGGTTCTATTTATAGAAGAAATGGGGAAATGAAGGGTTAAGATTGAGTAATCTTAACAAGGGTTAGGATTGAAAGATATTCAATCCATGTGAGACTTTCAACCCAATCCCATGTTGACAAGTGTCACCATGAGGAGGCTTGAGAGGAGAGATAAGGAGCATTAAATGCTTGAGGGGACATGATGGTTACCCTAGTCAAAGAAATAAATGCTTTGAAGAGACACATGGGTTACATGAGGGTTAAGTTAGGGGTCAAAGTCCTTAACCATGGGTGCAAGTGGAATTAACCATTAATGGTCATGTAAGAGCCATAAGTGGTTTGGAAGACTTTAGAGGTTAATTTGTTGAACACACAAAGCATTAATTGTTTTTCAAAGACTTTGGAGTCTTTGAGAAGTGACTCCAATTTGCTTAGGAATGTGACAATATTTAGGGGATGGATTAGGTTAATTAGGAAGGGTTTAGAAGAATCTAGAAGGGGTTTAGGCATGCAAGTGGATTTTGTAGGAAAATGCAAGTGGGAGAAATTTTGGTGTTTTCAATTAAAATAAAATCATTTATTTCAATTAAATGGTGTAATTTGCATTTGGATAAATATTCAAATAAATATTAATTTATTTAAATGAGAAAAAGGAAGATAAAGCATTAAAATGCTTGAAGACTTTGAGGGAAACCATTAAAGGCTTGAAGACTTTAAGGAAAACCATTAAAGGTTTCAAGTGGGTGAGGATAAATAGGATTTTAAATAAATAATTTATTTAAAATAGTTGTGCAACTTGCATTTGTAGGAAAATGCAAGTGGGTGGAGGATAAAGGTGATTTAAATAAATGATTTATTTAAAATAGTTGTGCAACTTGCATTTGTAAGAGAATACAAGTGGGTGGAGGATAAAGGTGATTTAAATAAATTATTTATTTATTTAAATGTGAGAGATGAGATTTTGGGGGAATTTAAATAAATATTAATTTATTTAAATGTGAGAGAAGATTTAATTAAATAAATATGATTTATTTATTTAATTAATGGTCTGAATTTGGTTAAGTGAATTAAATCAAATAAACTGAATAATTTATTTAATTAATAGGAGAAGAGGGTTAAGATGAATTAATTAAATATATTAATTTAATTAATTATTGATTGATGGTTAAATAATCAAATAAATACTAAATATTCATTTTAATTAAGTGGACAAATTTATGTGACTACAATATATATATATATATATATATGTGTGTGTGTGTGTGTGTGTGTGTGTGTTTTACTATGTTTTACGTTGGAGTGTTCACTTCTCTAGTACACATACATACATGTGTTTTATGGACATTATATTTATACATATATTTATTTATTTATAATCATCTTGAGCTATATGTAAATTTCATTTATTTTTAATCTAAATCTATATATGTATGTGTATGTGTACGTACATGTTACTAAAACTAAATAAATAGATTAAAAATAAATGAAGCGAGTGCAATTGAACACACATATGTAGTATGAGCAATTGATATTTATAAAAGTTTAATCCAGGTGCATCTCTTGAATATATATATTTATCAAAATAGCAAGTGCAATTGAACACATATACACACATGAGCAATTGATATTTATAAAAATAGCACACTTGTACACATGTACATATATATCATGTATTAAAAAAAAACACTTGCAATTTTGATATTTTTCCAAATAAAACATGTGTACACACACAAATGTTGTATACATTAAAAATTTAATTCAAAGCAATTGATAATTTCTAAAATTACCATGTACATGCACACATATATACATACTAAAAGCTTAAATATAAAAAAGTTTAATCTAGGTGCATCTCTTGAATATATAATAATTTAGCTTCATCCATGCATCTCAAATTTAAAATTTTCAAGATCCACACGTATTAAATCTATACATATTAAAGTCTAACTCAATATTCTGAAATCTAAAGTATTATATAAGTTTGATCCAATCTAAGACATCAAAAGCAGTTTCAAAAGCGATCTAGATAAATTAGATCTCCACAGTTTCAAAAGCAATCTAGAGATTTTAAATTAGATCTCCACAATTAAAAGCTTGGTAATAAGATGTACCTACATGCACACAAAAAAAAATTAATCATAATTTAATTAGAAATAATTTATTAAATGCATGTATATTAACTAAGTCAAATTGAATTAAAAATACAAAAATAAATTAAATAAGTCAAATTTAATTAAATAAAAAAATGATGCATACATACCAATTAGGACATGTGACTTAAAAGGGGAAATTATTTAAGCAATTGAACAATTTATCATTGAAAAACATCAAATATAGAAATTGAAACTAAACATTTAACAAAAAAAATGATGCTTGCCAATTCATTGGAAATCTTGATTTAATTCTAAGGATTCATGAACTCGTTTCACATGCCACCAACAACAAAAAACTACTTTAAGATAAACCTACAACCAAAAAAAATAGTTAGATATATATTATATATAGGATTTAAATCTTGGGGGGTGAATTTAAGTTAAAACTAGGACATGTGGCTTAAGGGGATCAAACTGGAAATAAGACATGTTGCTTAAAAGAATATCATTTGAAGTAAATTATAGGACATGACTTAAGGGGAAATTAATTGATTAGGACATGACTCGGCTTAAGGGGATGGGTGTACAATCAGGACATGTGTCTTAAGGGGATCAAACTAGAAATAGGACATGTACTAGGTTAAAAGAGGATCATTTGAACTAAATTATAGGATATGGCTTAAGGGGAGATTAATTGATTAGGACATGACTCGGCTTAAGGGGATGGGTGTACAATTGGGACATGTGGCTTAAGGGGATCAAACTAGAAATAAGACATGTTGCTTAAAAGATGATCATTTGAAGTAAATTATAGGACATGACTTAAGGGGAAATTAATTTATTAGGACATGACTCGGCTTAAGGGGATGGGTGTACAATTGGGACATGTGGCTTAAGGGGATCAAACTAGAAATAAGACATGTGCCTTAAAAGAGGATCCTTTGAACTAAATTATAAGACATGGATTAAGGGGAGATTAATTGATTAGGACATGACTCGGCTTAAGGGCATGGGTGTACAATTGGGACATGTGGCTTAAGGGGATCAAACTAAAAATAAGACATGTTGCTTAAAAGAGGATCATTTGAAGTGAATTATAGGACATGACTTAAGGGGAAATTAATTGATTAGGACATGACTCGGCTTAAGGGGATGAGTGTACAATTGAGACATGTGGCTTAAGGGGATCAAACTAGAAATAGGACGTGTGCCTTAAAAGAGGATCATTTGAACTAAATTATAGGACATGGCTTAAGGGGAGATTGATTGATTAGGACATGACTCGGCTTAAGGGCATGGGTGTACAATTGGGACATGTGGCTTAAGGGGATCAAACTAGAAATAAGACATGTTGCTTAAAATAGGATCATTTGAAGTAAATTATAGGACATGAATTAAGGGGAAATTAATTGATTAGGACATGACTCGGCTTAAGGGGATGGGTGTACGATTGGGACATGTGGCTTAAGGGGATTAAACTAGAAATAGGACATGTGCCTTAAAAGAGGATCATTTGAAGTAAATTATAGGACATGGCATAAGGGGAGATTAATTGATTAGGACATGGCTTAGCCTAAGGGGATGGGTGTACAATTGGGACATGTGGCTTACGGGGATCAAACTAGAAATAGGACATGTGCCTTAAAAGAGGATCATTTGAAGTAAATTATAGGGCATGGCTTAAGGGGAAATTCATTGATTAGGACATGACTTAACTTAAGGGGATGGGTGTACAATTGGGATATGTGGCTTAAGGGGATCAAAATAATAAGGACAAAAAAAATTAGAATCTAGATGAAAGTGCAAAATAGTCAAGTTCACATTTTAAATGAATTATGAAAATAGGCACATATATTTAAAAAGCATTTTATAATATCAATTTAAATCATTTCAAAAGACATACATAATTTTAAAACAAGTATACGTACCTCTATATATTAAATACTTATTCCATTACATGTAACGCAATTGTGTAAGAGCTCTCAATAAGGGGATGGACCTTTATATATCAAACAATAATATTTAAACCATCTATTTGATCAAATGGTATGTAATAAAAAGAAATTATACATGTACACAATATATACATATATACATTTAACATGTATACATACCTCTTTATTTAAATACTTATTCCATTGTACCATCTGCATCCTCTCTTTTTTCCAAAGCATCTATAATTGTCTCATGATCTTCCATAGAAATTGTCCACAACTTTTTATTACTAGCTCTGTCGCAATATCTCACTAGTTGTATATTTGTTGCAACAATCAAATGTGAGTAATGTATTATCTTCTTATGTGTTTCATAATCTTCAAAAGTAGGCAAACCATTCTTCCTTGTCAAATATTTCCTTAGCCAAGTTCCAACAACTACCATTGAACCAGTCGGATAATGAAAACCATCATCATCTTCTCGAGGATTAACTACTTTGTGTTTAGTCTCAACACATCAAGCCAACCAATATTATGTTTCCTCTTCATTGTCCTTGGGTGCAACAATGACATACACATGTCCTAGACAAACAAAAAATTAATAAATTATCACAATTTAGAATTAAAAAAATATCATTTTTAATTTACACTAAATATCAAAAAGTTTGAAACTAATTTTATTAAATGGCCAACAAAATAATAAAAAATGATTACCTTTCTATACAAGGTCTAAAACACGATCATAATCATCTAATGCAAATAGTTCATCATTATCTTCAATTGTGTTAATCTGATCTTGTGCTTGAGTAGGAGTCAACGATCTTTGATTCCAATCTTCAACCCATTCAGTATTCTCACATACATCAGAATCACCTGAAATAAAAAACTGACAAAAACATGCAAGTTCCCTTATCCATACAGTCCATGTGCTTGCATTTGAACTCTTAAATGAATGCCATTTTTCTGATTCGCTAATTGTCTCACAATCAAGTTTCAGCACAATGTTTTCCTCTTCAACTAACCAAAAGAATCATTGAATTGTAGAGTTCACACTTGATCCAGTAGATAAGGTTGTGTTGCACCAATCTACAATTGCACGTGCATCTTTAAATTTTATATTATCTTCAAATTTTAATTGCTCTCTAGCAAGAATTCTTTTAACACATGCACCAGCTCCATCATGTTCTCCTTTGCCATGTCCAACTTCAAAAAACCTCCATATATGTTGGATATTGTATTCCTTGTGAGCCCTGCTTAACCAATAAAACATTTGAGCATTCTTGAATTGTCGAGTACAATTATCTGACCATATAAGATGTTCTGTCATTTGGATTCCTCTTTCTCTTATATTTCTATAAAATATGCTGAAACAATATTGAACAAACTCTGACGAGTGCATCCTATTATCACTCACATAGAAATGATACTCCCTTAGGATTTTTCTATCATCCTTTGTGCTATCATCTATGTGTCTATAAACAATATGAACAAAAATAGCAACTTGAGTGGAATTGTAATATTGAGATTGAATTTCCTCTCGTGGCTTAAGAGTATATTTTTCTGCAAAGTCCACCATTGATAGTATACTTACAACTGGAAATGTATTTCTACATGTGCGAAATTGAGAATCAAGCCATCTAGCATGTTGAGAGTGTGTCGCATATTTTGGTACAATCTTACTTTTAAATTCTGACATGAATGCATGTACACTAACCTTCTCTGTGATTAAATCAACATGCTTTCTTGTTTTCCCATCCTTTAAGGGATACTCAACATTCTTAAATCTTCTAACATGCACTAGTTGTTGTCCAAAATCAGTTTCACTACTCTCATGCATACATTCTACTAGTGATGAAAAATTGCCACAACTAGAACATTGTCCAAAGATACATGAATGTAAATAAAATAATTGTCCATCAGTTCTTTGACAAAATAAACTTGCTACAAATTCTTTGATTGATTCAGGTGGCATATCAATACCACATTCTTGGATAAGCATGTTACTATGCAAAACACAATGTATGTATCAAAAAACATCATAATAGTAATAAAATTGCATGTGCGTTTTACAACAACAAGAGACTCTTTGCTTGTTAATTTTCACATACCAAGGCTTGCATTTTTCAAATGGTCTTTGACTTATAGTGATATTTCCAGGTAACAAAACTTCATCCAAAAATTTTCTATAAAATTCAGTTTGAGTTGTGTCTAATAGGTGTTTTGGATGAGGGTCACGAATTTTACACCCTACTCTCAACTTTAGAACATCTCTAGCATTAGATGATACCCTTGTATTATCATGCCAAAACTTTTCAACCAAAGATTTCACTTCAATATTCAATTTCATATATGACCTACAAAGTCTACCACTAAAACTCCAACTTTGGTTGATTGGATCACTTTCAATACTTTCTCTTCTTTTAGCTGCTCTAACCAATGTTTTAGGATGCATCTTTAAAATTCCACTAATGTTGCTTACCATCCTTTTATTCAAGGTTTCTTTATTCACTATGGCAGTTGCTATAGCTCATCGTGTCGCATTCTTATCTTTAGATCGACTCGTTGTACCAATAGATTCAATGGCACTTGCAACAGTAGACATAACATGCTTAACAGATTCATCTTTTTTTTATGGTTTCACATAGATGCCTATTTTTTTCATCACTTTTCTCATTTTCCACATTCTCATCAATTGCATCATAAGTTGACATTGAATTGCAAGTTTTTTTCGATAAAAAAATTCTTTGTATATTCTATTGGCATATGTCCTTATTTGTCTCCAAGAAATCTTACCAGGAAGATTACCCAAAACATTTTTTTCAATTTTTATAAAAAAAATTCCCTGATCTTCAACAATTGGAGAATTTTCATTTTCACCATGTTCAAAAGGAATTTTAGTTTCAACATTCAAAAGAATTTCATCTTTACCAACATGAAGGTTTTCATTTTCATGGACAATTCTATAAATCTCAACATTGGTATATCCTGCTTCTACTAAATCAGAAATATGGATATTACCTATAATCACATTATCCATGTCTTGCAAAGAAGGATTTGAAGATGTACCTAGATAATTTGAAGATGTACCTAGATTTGAGGATGTTATACTTGGAATATTCTTCATAATTATTTCATTCACATCATCATCATCCATAATTGCATCATCGACCTCCATCTGATCCCCCAAGGCATCATCTTGAATGTTTGTCTCTTCCATTGTTGTGGATCCAGAAGCATCGGGATTATTCATTTGTCAAATCATTATTCTTCTATCCCTTTGGCATTTGGCCTCCTCTCGTTCTTCTTGAATTTACTTGATGGTCAACTTCCTCCTTTGTTTCTTCTTCTGACGTTGTTTAGACCCCATGACAAAAAACTTATGCAATAAATGCCACCTTCAAAAAATGGATCTAAAATTGCAACCAAAAAGCATCCAAAGGACAACTAGATCATAATATATCATGTAAAAACTTGCACATTTGAATTAACATGTTTTATTATGTTAAATGATCATATATTTATACAATTCCAAAAAAAAAAAATAATGGTAAAACCAAATGGGATCCCGTTTTAATTTGAAATGAGATCCCGTTTGTTTTTTTTAAAAATAATTTGCAATAAAGAACAGGATCTCGTTTTCAACACGAGGTCCCGTTCTCAACAAGGGATCCCATTTGTAAAAAGATTTGTGTGGGGCCCATTTGTAGGTTCGGAATTAGGCTTGGTAAATTGTTCGGAAAGCCGAACCTGAGACTCGGAACTAGTTTGACCTACAACTTCAATCCTAAATCAAGCTTCATACAAAAAAATGACTTCAAAAACATATCTAAACACCTAATTTACAGAATTGTTTTAAACAACAAAAACCCATTATAGAACACACTGTCTAGATTCCAAATATATAATCTTTTAAGAGAATGGATTAATATTTTTAATTTTAAAATAATTTCTAATGAAAGAGATCCATAAACTTGAAATAACATGGTTTTTTAAAATTTTAATAACTTTGTCTTTAAGTTTTTTGAAAAAAAAATTATATGACATCAAACTACAGACAAATCTATACAGTTTAAAATAAAAAATTTAAAAATGTTAAGTTTAGGTCAAATTATGCTTGCCGTACATGTGGATTTTTCAAAACAGTGATTATGCCTAATTAAAAAATAACAAAAAAATATATATATGGGAAAAAATTACAAAAAAATATCCTCATCAAAGGTGAGTGAGTTATAGATCTTTTCCCACAAGGATAAAGAAAAATAGTTTCATTTAGGTCAAATTATGCTTGTCGTACACGGGCATGGTATGGTCCTAAAAAGTGACTTTTAAACTATAGGTTTTACTAATGCCTATTCAAACTTCCCTTTTAAGATCTGGGTATTGAAAAAAATTACATATTTAGAAAGTAGACTTCAAGCACTAAATTTTCTATTACTGAATTTTTTCAAGAATCATCCTTTAAGTGCCTCAAATATTTAGGTCAAAAGGGACAAAATCAAAAAAAGGGAAAAAACTTCCACTTTTTGGCCAAAAAGTGGACACAACTTCTTGCACTTACCTAGTCTTCATTTTTGACAACCGATACTCGATATATTGTATTAATTGGTATTACTCTGTGATGAGTTACCAACCGGTATTTCTGTAATGTGTGATGAGTTATCATCCACCGACACTTTGGCAGTGATTTTGTGCCATGTTACCAAATGTGTCTGGATGCACTGAACCTAGGAACTTGTAGTCTAATTCTATTGGACCAACATGAAATCAATTTCCTTTATAAGGACATCATGTCTAGGGTTTGCATGTGAGAGATGTGTGATAGAAAAGGTTATATGCGATCATTGTAGAGCAGATTAGGCCTGTGTGAAGAGATAGAGTGTGGAGATATTGAAGACTAGAGTAATGCTGAAATCTATTAACAATGAGCCGACAAGGATCTAATTAAGCATACTCTGCTATTGTCTAGATCATTCACTTGTTGATTACTAATATCTTCGACAATTCTGAAACCCTTAACTAGGTAGGCCTAGCAAAGCCTTTGTAAATCCTCTAACAAGGTGGTTCACAATCATGGATCTAAAATCCCCTAACAATGTAGTCTTTATCAAGACTTATCTCCTAACAAAGATCTAGATTCCTAACAGGATCTGTTCTGGTGAAGAACATTGTATGACCTTAACCGGTCTGGTTTCTATTCTGCAGATAGTTACTTATGAGTTTCTGCTCACCATGGTTTTTCCCATTTGGGTTTCCACGTCAAACATCTTGTGTTATGGTGATTGTGCTCTTGTGGGTGAATGCTTTGTTTTCTATTTGGTTTGCATTTATCTTAACCGGTTTATTAGTGAATCTGTTGTATCAGTTATCTGCTAAACTATTTAAAAAAAAATTTACAGTATGTTTTGGTATACTAATTCACCCCCCCCCCCCCTCTTAGTATTCATCAGTATGAAAGTAGATTATTTTGGCATTATGATGATATGATTATAAAAATGCAAATCATTCTGGCATTATTAAGGTATGATGTATGAAAAGTCGATGATTTGGTTGAAAAAGAGGGGGTTTAAATAGGATTTGGGAGGAATGTGAAGGGTTCTCAAAATACAACGTCCTTAAGGACAAGTGACACACCTAAAGATGTCATGTGGAATAAGATTCCACACTTGTCCTCAAAGAGGAAAATTGGCTTAAGACGGAAGACAAGTGTCCCAAAGGAGGGACACATGTCTTGGGGAGGATTGACATGTGACACATGCCTTTTGGGGGAGTAACCACCCAAAAATAGAATATTTTCCAATATTTTGAAAATAGGTCTGAATGTGCACACATGTGGGGAGGTTAGAAGGGATAGGATAGGGTTGGTTAGGAGGTTTGGAGGAAGACTAAGATAGGATTAGGTTAGAAGGATAGGTTTGGGTAGTTGGTTAGAATGTAGGAGAAATGTGACTAATTTAAACAATTATTTAATTGTTTAAATGGGGTGAGGGTAATTAATTGATTTAAGATTAATTAATTAAAGGGATGGAAAAGGGATCATTAATTAATTAATGGGATAGGATGAATTCAAAGGGATTGGAAGAGGATAATTAATTAATTCAAGGAATGGGCTAATTGATAAAGACATTTAATTAACTAAATGGCTAAAGGAAATAAATTTAACTAAATTGATTAGCCAAATTTAAGTGTCTACAATAACTTGTATGAAAAAGAAAATCCACTCATCCAAATTGAATGCATCAACGTCTCCTTACAGTCTAGATAACAAAATCATTGTCAACTATCTCTCCTTTCATGAAGCATTGAAATTTTCTTGTTTGATACTTGACTTGTCATATACTATATCATGAAACATTGAATCTTTCTTGTTTTATTTTAATTGATTAGGCATTGAATATTGCAAGATTTATTTATACTAGTAGACATTCATTATTTTGAGGTTTTCTCATGATGTCATTCCATGCCCAGTAGAATTTTCTATAATAAAACTTCTATGCCATTCCTTTTGTGTCATGAATATTTAATCTTTCCCACTTGGTGTCATTTAGTGCTCTGAAACTTAAACACCATTCATTAAGTATAATAAACATTTTTAATCATTTCATATCTATTTTCCTCATTCAAGCATTTATTTTTCCTATATTTCAGTTCTATTATATTTCTACTTATAGGCATTTATTATTGTCTTGTGTATAAAGGTTATGGATTAAAGAAGAGCTAGCCAAATATAACGATACAAATGTCTCATTTATCTGTGCATTTTAGGGTATCATTTATGCCAATTCTATTTTGTGTTGTTAATTAATTTGAATAATCATGTCCTTGCCTTGTTGGAACTAGTGACTCATTTAAAGGCTTTGTAATGTGTGGCCTCTCCAATGCTCTTCATTAGATACTCTATCATATCTGCCCCCACCCCTACTACATGTTGATTCATGCTCTCATTTCAACTTGTTTGCATGTATTGCTAGTCTTGCCTGCTCTAAATCCCAAGCATTGTGTATTGAGAATAAACCATTTGTACTTTTTCGTTATTTTGATTGTTTTTGTTTCTTATGATTATGAGTTGTTTTTAGTGTTAAATAAATCCTTTTGAATCACAAATTGTTGCACACATGTTGTTTCCATAGTTTAGGACACTTGATCTCCTCCTATTGAGGAAATTTAATATTCTCAAATTGAGGACACTATTTCTACTTCCAAGTTCAGTAATGCTTCTTCGACAACTTCTAGTGGTTCAATGCTACAAGCTTTTCATCATCTTCTTGAGATGGCTCATTCAGACACATTTCTACCATACATTGCATCTTATTTTTGTAGAGTCCCAAATTGCAGTCTTGGAGGACACTATTGAGGACATTCATCTCCTCTTTCATGATTCCTATGGAGTTGCATCATCTTTCAATGTTATGGGCACATCTTTACACCCTCTTATTCTCTCTTCGCCTATTTTTACTTATATTGTGGCAATACCAAATTCTCATTAGTCTAGCTATCACCATACATCCATGGTCATTGTACCTAAGTCTTCTATGATACCTTATTCATCCTATAAAAAATTGTCACACTTTGACATTGGCATAGAGATTCTTGAGTAGCATTTGGAGGGCTCATCATTATCTTTGAGCTATGATCTACATTGGTCTCCATCCCATTCTAGATTGTCATCTTCATCATTGTTTCCCTAAACACTTGATTTTACTATGGTACCTTTCAACATCGACATGGATAAACTTGTGAAAATTCTTAAAGGCTTTATTCATCTTGAGTTTTCTTTCCTCATATTCCTTTCAGAAGTGGGAAGATAAATTGCATACTTCTTCAATACCATTTCTTCCTCAGGGGAGAAATGTTGTTCATCGAGCTTGGATTACCTTCAACTCATTTTCAAGCATCTACCATTATTGTAGGAGATTCTGCATTGAGGGGGGGTTGCATTGTGTCACTCCTCTCTTATGGGAAGGATTTTTTTCTTACATATTGTACTTGGATACCTTATTAGGCTTTGATGTATGGACCCACTTTTCTCCTCACCTAAACTAGGCTTAAGGAGGATTATTGGTGTGTGTTAATCCTTCTTAGGTGGCTACTTAGGTGGCATGGTAGGTAGGGAATCTCACCTATATATGCACCTCTCTCCTACACACTCATTATCCTCAATATAATACATGAATCATCCTTTTTGTTTTGCATTTTGTCTGTCATTTGTTGTTTCTACTTGCCTAGTGTTCCTAACAATTCTCACAATAAGTAGTGTATACAAGGCATATTTTATTATGAAAGTTGGCAAATAACATAACCAAATCGATTTTACATACACGCATTCCTAGGATATGACCATTAGTCTCATATTATGCATCCATTATCCTATTGTAATGCTGGGAAATAGGATTCACAGGTTTATGCATGCAAGCTAGGAATTAAATCTATCTCCACTAATTACATTTGGAAGGAGAATGGATCCACTTCGCTCAATCTCAAATATGTTTGAAATAGACTTAGAACAAGGTGAATTCAACACTCATTGGGTTGGGAGTTGAAAATGAGCTATTGAAAGATATAAATTGAATGCAAGATCTAGGGATAAAGATGTGAAACTAATAGTAATCAACATGCACTGATAGTCTCAGATCAAATATGTAGACATAAAGCATTTATTTGGAAAGAGGAAGTTGAGAGGAACCTATGTTTGAAATATGGATTTGAGAATGCCAGACGATTTTGCTTGGGCACCCTTATCCATGAGCTCGGATGCAGACAACAGATATGTTTTTAGGATTAGGATGTTGGTCTGAGTGTTTCCTTAAAGTTTCGTCAAGAAAGTATCAAACAAATTCACCTCGGGTGACCTTGTCCTCCAATTTATGCCTCTACAAAAGTTGAATTTGTGTCTTTGTCTACTCTTCCTGAATCTATAAATGTTATCTTTTGAATTTTTCACCTTTACATAATAGAAGAAAAATTGTGTTGTTGATAGGGGTTTGCCTAGGTCAAACATAGTGTTTGGAATTAAATAGGTATAACTGAATAGAAATTGAAATGGAAAGCATGCCTTTAAAAGGTCAAACGCTAGATTTGGAATTGAAATGTTGAAATTGGAATGTTATACCTTTATGAATCTCCTTTGTGTTGAAGTCTTCATAAAGATGTTATCATGTAAGAATGTAGATATTTCTTCATAATATCTTGATCATGGATGTCATCTTGTTTGCTTGCAATTTAATTACTTGACCTCTCCTTCACTGCCTTGATAGTACTTGATTACTTGCTCACTTGAACATGAATTTGAACTTGAGAGATAATGTGGACAGATGTAAGATGGATGTTTCAAATGAGGGGGTAAGGCTTTCTTTTATACCTCACCTCATGAAACGTGTTTGAATTTTCAAAGCAGGTCGATATGGAAAAGGATTTCCCACCTACATTTTTCAACCATTCAAGGGTCCAAATTAGACCCCTTTACGGTGGATAAGGGCACCCAGGGTTCCATTGTCCAGTATCAAGGTTGAACAAAGAACAAGACAACAAGATGAAAATGATTTTGGCAATTTGAAGTTTGTGTGAGCAAAATCAGGTATAATCAGAGCACATAAGGCTAAAATGCTAAAGTGAGGCCTCAGTGAGTATAAAATTGTATAGGGATACAATTTACAATGCTACACCTATGTTATTTTCATAATTGTTGAAATAACTCCTAGATTTCCAAATTAAAATGTAAAATTGGGTTCTTACATGAAATCCCTCTTACTCAATGTGATGACTTCAAGATGAAAAAAATGTTAGCTTGTGTGCTCGTTGTTGTATCTAAGGAAAAACACTAACTCATTTGAAATAGAGAAAGAGATATATAAAATATAGAGATTAGGAGACCATCATTTATTACATCATCACAAGTACTTGACCACATCAACATGCTATCAACACTTAAGGAATATTGATGACTTCTTCTTGTCTTTAATATTTTTTTTGATAATTGAATTGGCCTATCTAGGGGTTTGTCTATGGGATACTATATTTGATTAGAAAATTCCCCAAAAAGCAATTATCAGTTAGTTGTTGTAGGCTATGGATAGCAAGTTAAGTAGATTCTATGCAACTAAATCATCAAAGTTCACAGTTCTAGATCAAGACTAGATTTTATGCAAGGTCAATTTTGTACTTGTGGACATCAATTTCGTAGTCACAAAAGTGCTCTAGAATAAAACAATTTAAAAGTAATTATTTTTGCAAGCACCTTATAGGTCCTCATTTTTTGAAATATTTGAAAATCAATTTCAAACCTAGTGGTACGTACACATTAATAATATTTTTAAGACAATGTTGATGAAAAGATAAGAAATATTACAAACTATTTTTTGAAATGGCGAAGAAATATGTAGCTACAATGCAAGTGTAAGAACAAATAGATCAATAAATATGGTATATGTGATAATAATTGAAACTATAACTTTAAAAATTAAAGCTTTTACATTTTTAATAGTCACAACTTGTGAATCATATAAAATGTTAGCAATAAAAAGGAGGGTGATAAAATATTGATCCCATACTTCTATCAAAAGGCAAGCTATATATATAGGCTATGAATGTTAATTTTCTTTACAAAAGGTTATTATAGGCTATTGATGTGAATAAAATGAAATAAGCCACAATAGAGGTAGGATTTCATTACTGCTATTTTGGTTTCTTGTGAGTGTTCCCCTGCCCATTTTGTAACATCTTCCTCTATCTCATCTACCAACTGAATATAATGACACATCTGAGTCCACATTATGAGAGGTTTGTAAAGAAGGATGAGAATGTGAGGATGCAATTTCATGTGTTTCGAATTGACTTGCTTCCTTTAATTCTAACACCACCTCATTCATTGTAGGCCTATTCTTAGAATGAGGCGAAGTACAAACCATTGCCAAATTTGCCACTTTCAACATTGCATCTTTATCATAATTTTCAAGTAAATTAGGATCTGCAATGTTCTCTATGCCATCGTTTAATAGGGATGCCCTTACCTGACATAAACAACCACTTATAATTTAGTATCAACAATCAAATTTTAAGATTAGATATTTTGAGTTTTCAAAGTCTATAACTATTTCAAAATAACAATGAAAACAAAATTCTAAGTATTCTAAGTTTAGTTTGAGATTTTAAAAAAATATCTTTATTATTACCCAATTAGTGATTTGTATGTGTTCACTGTTAGATGTTGAATCATCTACAAAGTGAGGATGTTTTCCACTAATAATCTCCATCAAAACAACTCCAAAGCTATAAACATCACTCTTTTCTGTCAATTGATTTGTAGAATAATATCTGTAGAAAACCAACTAGTAAGTCTATTTTACCCATATATTTAAAAAAACAAAAAGATATCAACCATTCTATAAAAGAAATTCTCAATCTTCTATTTAGATTGTTTAGATAATAGTTGACTGAAACCATCAAACTCCTCTCTTAACGATTCAAAGCATAAATGACCTTTAAAAAAGCCGTTAACCTCTTCTTTGAAATGGCCAAGGGATAAGTGACTTGATCAAATTACTTCGGTATAAGATTTAGGACATCTAGCAGCTCAACACCTCCTTATTTATGCACATCCTTAATGGAGAAGAAATTCAGATGTTATAAATAGACTCGTATACTGAGATTATGCATTGCTAATGCAGCTATCTGAGAACCTTTCCTGCACGAGTTTGTTCCTGGTTAATTCCCTTTTTCAAAGGTAACTGGGTGTGAGATAAACAGGGTAGGGGGAAGGTTCTCTACATCATACTTGAATTGATGGACTGTAAGAGTTGAAGGATTAAAAACCCTTAAATAATTCACATATATAATTTGAATTGAGTATCAATAAAGAAAAGAAAAGCATATTTACTCTGGATCTAGATATCCAATGGTACCCTTTACAAGGGTGGATACGTGTGTAGCTCCATCCAATGGTCCCATCCTTGACAACCCAAAATCTGCTATTTTTGCTTCCATTTGGTCATTCAACAAAATATTGGAGCTCTTTACATCTCTGTGAATAATGCTTGGCTTGCATCCTACATGTAGATATTCCAATCCTGCCAAAAAGTTAACCAAGAATTAGACCCCATGATCTTTTTCAAGATTAGCACCGAGCTTTTTAGTTTTCTTCCCATTCTACAGTATTTATTTCTAACCTTGAGCAGCATCTAATGCAATGTTGAGTCTTCTTTCCCAGCCCAGATAATTTCTTGAAGAAGTTTGACCTGAAACCAAGCAACGTAGGCCTTTGATTAAGCAACCAGAAAACATTCCTCTAAATCATAAAATTTTGCAGTGTTGCGAAGCATACCATCCAGAAAATGTCGCAGGTCTCCATTGGACATGTATTCATATACAAGAACCAAATTTTGTTCCTCTTCGCAGTAACCCATAAATTTTATGAGATTCTTATGGTTTAATTTGTAGAGGATTTCTACCTGCAGCAATTGTTCTTAGTTTCGATCATTATGATCAAAAACATTAAAGATTTTTTTTTTTTTTGATCGGTAAAGGTAGAACCCAGATTTATATTGATTTGAATTAATTACAGTAGCTTCATAGCTGAAAGACATTAAAGATTTTATTGTTGCTGTTTTTGAATTTGATTGTGTGAATATTTTTACATCAATGTTTCGGATCAGACTCTGTGATCCATCCTGAGTATGTTAGAGATTTCTAATATCTTATGTGATGGATCATAGATGAAATGTGATCGAAAATATTGATGTAAACAAAGATCACGTAACCAAATTAAAAAACAACTGACAGCTGACAATAACAATAAAAATCTCATTTGTAGAAATCTTGTAACATTAAAGATTCTAAACTTCATTAGTTCTAGTTTTTATTGGAGAGACTAAAGTTCTCAAGTTTTAAATATAAAATGGGTATGAATGAGTCCTTGGTTATACCTCTGTGGAAAACTGTATGGCACCCTTATGTGATTTATCAGACAAGATTTTGACGGCCACATCCTTGTCTTGAAGACAACCAAGATAAACAGATCCATATCCTCCTTTTCCAATCTCCGTCTGAAAGTTGCTAGTCATAGCTCTTACCTCTATGAAACTGAATGATCGACATCCATCAAAATTGTCAAGATTTAAATGTCCTGTTTCAGTTTTCCATGCATTTTGTCCCTTTCAGTACAAGAATATGTTTCATTTTATCAAAATGAAAATCCACAAGTAAAGAGCAAAATGTCAAAGGGGAATATGATTTACGGGGACTTGCCTTTTCGAAATTTTCTGCTTGATTTAATTTTTATAAAGATTAATATTGCAGTAAAGGATATAAGTATTGCAATTCCTGCCACTATTAACCAAACAAGTGTTTTGCTACTCTTTCCTTTTCGGCCATCCTTGCAAATGCCTACTTGGCAAAGTTTTTCATTGCCATAAACACTGCAAAATTTAACAGAATTATTACATGATAGGAATCTTGTCATACGAACAACATAATTACTGTTTGATTTACATTTTAAGAAAAGAAAAACTTGCCTCAGAATGAGTTTTCCACGTTGCTTTTGTTCAGACAGACCAATTGGCACTGATCCGTTTAAGTCATTGTCTGCCAAATTCCTGTATCTCAAAAAGAAAATTTCTCACAGTACTGTAGATAATCTAAATAATATAGCACGAGTTAGAAATACCCAGATGCATATGTTTCAACTCACAGTTGTTTAAGATTGGAGAGAGTAGCCAGAGCCTCTGGTATTGAACCACTCAAATTATTTCTTGCCAAGTCCCTGCAATCAGGAATAAGGACACAGTTTTTGGTCATTTTGACAGCTGGGTTTAATCAACACACACTAAGTATTGACTTCATGTGGACCCGTTTTAAATGCTATTTAGTTCAGTGCTTCCTTCTAATGGTTGTTCATAAATATATTTTTTCTGTCATATACTTAGTTTTTGTGTTGTTTTATGTGGATCGCGACATGCTTTTAATGCTGGTAATAGAATGAAAAGGCATTGAAAGCGAGGTCCACATGAAACAGTACACACTAAGCAACTAAATCTATGCTTAGTGTGTGTTGTTTAAGCCCAACCCTATATTGACTTTGAACAAGGTAAAAAGAAAATTTCTCACAATACTGAATCTATGCTTAGTGTGTGTTGTTTAAGCCCAACCCTATATTGACTTTGAACAAGGTAAAAAGAAAATTTCTCACAGTACTGTAGATAATCTAAATAATATAGCACGAGTTAGAAATACCCAGATGCATATGTTTCAACTCACAGTTGTTTAAGATTGGAGAGAGTAGCCAGAGCCTCTGGTATTGAACCACTCAAATTATTTCTTGCCAAGTCCCTGCAATCAGGAATAAGGACACAGTTTTTGGTCATTTTGACAGCTGGGCTTAATCAACACACACTAAGTATTGACTTCATATTTTTTCTGTCATATACTTAGTTTGTGTTTTTTTATGTGGATCGCGACATGCTTTTAATGCTGGTAATAGAATGAAAAGGCATTGAAAGCGAGGTCCACATGAAACAGCACACACTAAATCTATGCTTAGTGTGTTGTTTAAGCCCAGCCCTATATTGACTTTGAACAAGGTAAAAATGATAAAAAAAATGTGAGTAGTAAGGATTTGTGACTGACAACTTAACAAGAGCAGAGAGATTGGAAAAGCTTGGAGGTATGGTTCCATTCAGATGCCTGTTGGGTAGTGTCCTATACATTCAATTTTTTCATTGTTAATTGAAATTCGATGATAATAGAGAGGCATATACATAAAATGTAACTAAACTGCGTCAAAAACGAAGATGAAAAAAATTAAAATGTTCACAGATCCAACAAAATCTGAACAACTAAAATAAAATGAAATAAAAATTATGAAAAAATTTATTTTGAAAAAATCTAAACAGTAGACAATCAAATCAACATACTAATCAAGATACTAATTCTTCCCTTAAAAAACATAGTATCACATAAACATTCTTAATACTATTAAATGAAGGCAAATGTTTAGGGAGAGACTTACACTGCAATAATCCTTGGTGAGGAGTCTTGATTGCAATCCACCCAATCCCAACTATATTTCTGTGGAAGACACGGATCACCCATCCACTCTTTCTCCAGATTGAAGTGCCTCACAATGTCAGCAATGGCATTCACTGTAAAACTAACAGATGTTTTAGTATGCAATCAAATTTACACATTTTCCCTACATATATAACTATTAAATAATTTTCAGCAATACAAACCATCTTCACTTTTAGTTCCATTGTTGGGTAGCCTCCTATATTGGTAGATATCCAAAGCATTAATAATTGCACCCACGCTCGATCGATTGGTAGGATCAAGAGAAAATTGGACATTTTCCAAGCTATCAGCGTTGATGGGTCCATACTTGACGACAATCGAATCGAGGTAGCTATGTAATGTAACAGGAGACTGGTATGAATATCCATTGATACTTATATTGAACTCCCTTATTGCATTAACGTCAAGTTCTTCTACTTCAGCAAAGCACATCAAAAAATAGTATTCACCAATTTCTGGAACACTCCAATTCCATCTAATATTTCCCACGCTCTTGTTGCTGCTCACCAAGGCAGTTTCTAACACAGCTGATGGTATTTGGAACTCCTCTGTTGAAGGAATGGAATTTGTGGTGTTCCTATAATCCGTATCATATATTTTTCCCTTGACCCATAGCCTATCAAATTCATCATCTGGATATCTGCACAAAACCACTTTGAAGTCAATAGTTATTTATATATTATACGATGCATTTACACACATATATATACACACTACATATTCCTTTAGAATAGTAGGCCCTGGCTAAGAATTGTAAGGGCCCTCTTGGAAAAACAAGTCCACCAAAGCAACTAAAAAAGAGGACACATTCGAGAAAGAAAGATGTGGGTATTGATCCTGGCGAGGGTTTAGGCAGGAAAGCTGGCCCATAAGAAATGGTCTTGGATGCAACTTTGTCGTTCAGGTATATATATATGAACTGTCATTTGACGTTTAGTGTTCAAACCCATGTCAGACCATTGAGCTCACAGGTTTGAACAGTGAAGTGTGGGGATTGATGGTCTCAAATTAATTGATTAAAATGTTAGGGTTTCATTATGGAGACCCAAGTTCAACTCTTTATAAGATCTAAAGTGAAATTCTAAGTTGTGACTTTGGTCTTCCATGATTGGCTTGTTGTATGAAGATGGTTTCTGTGATTTTTATGTATTGACTCTTGATCTGAATGAAGTGAGGTCACAAAAAGGGCTAGTGCAATAGAACATCTGAAATGCCTGATTCTCCTTTTATTTAAGTGTTGATTCTATGCTTGATATATTTATTTTCCAAGAAAAATAGTAAAAATTATAGATAAAAAAACTACCTTATAATAGGGTATTCTGACAATTTTCCATAATCCATGTGTACTGTGCTGATTAAAGAGAGATATTGTCCTACAACCTCATACATAGCTGGCATGAGCAGGCGAAATTCCAAGGTTGAAATGAAAGGAACATCATCCGTACTGCAAGCAAGACACACATTAATGGAGGGACCTCTTGCCATGGCGTTTATTCCGTTGCAAAAGGTCTTGTTACTATTGTTTATTACAACAGTGGCCCAAAAATTGGCGTCAACCAGCAATTCAAATTGTGGTTGTGACTCACGGCCATCATAGTTACCATATAAGAAACACGCGCGGATTAAGTATTTTATTCCCCGCACAGCGGGTAAATTGTAGCAATTTCGCTTGCCTTGAGGAAAACAGCGAAGATGTTTCAATGGCTGGTCCACCTCTGACTGATCAGTCAAAATGCTTCTTTTTTCACCTGAATTAATGTATTGTTCATCTGAGGTCCAGCTAATGCCACGTGCATCATTATATCCACCTACTGCGCCACAGTCCAGATGAATTCTGCACATACAAAATCCTCACATCTAAATTCAGAAAGCTCATAGGAGATTTGAATATTTGATAATCAAACAAAACAAAAATTCTAATAATACTTTCACAAACATATATGATAATCAAACAAAACAAAAATAATTACAGTAAAAGGGGTTAGTTGTACAGAGATATAAATTCTGGGATTAGTTGTACAGAGATATAAATTCTTCTAATGTGAAGGGAAAACAATTGTAATGAATATCTAACCTGGTTGTGCATACAGAACGCTGCAGATTGAAAGAACCAACAGAAGATTGAAGGTAACTGTCTTTAAAATTGCTCCGTCCATTCCAATTACGATGGGATTGCTTTCCAACCCACCAATCTGTGATTGATCTTCAATGTTTGGTATTTGAGAAAAAAGATATGAGTGCAGATTATTGAATGGCTGTTTTTTTTTTCTTTTAATTTCTTTTCTAGGTTTGTTGTTTTGTTGATGTTTTAGATTCTGTTTTTGCTGTCTCCTTGTTCTTGGTATTTTTATCTTTGTAAAAGGTTCTGGACATGGAAACATAAGTCAAAACAATGAAAAGGTAGTCAATGTCTTGTTGTAGATATTTATATGATATTTGTGCATTGAATATCGTGTCTTCAAATGGCAACATTTTTCATAATCTTAATGTTATTGAAATGACATTTAGTTGGTAAGAGGGAGGATTCAACAATTGTAGAGAGATGTTTATCCATAGGTTGACATAAAATATATTAAAAAATAAAATAAAAGATTATCAATAATATCTTTTGTAAGAAAATTAGAACTATAGAAAGTAAGTACTCCACTACTATCCACAATTTCATGTAGACAAAACTTTATAACTACAATAGTTAGTACTTCACTACCAATCTCACTATATTTTCTATATTTTTTTTTTGTAATTGTAATTTTGAATGAATTAATATGTAATCATAATCCTACCATTGAATCTCTTGTATATTTCTCAAAACCTTCTGACAATATTCATCCCATAAAACCTTCTAAGAGAGTTGTGTCAGATTTTGCTACGTAGATAAGACCATGTTATTGCTTCAAATTTGATGGACTTTGAATCTATAAGCCCTTTATGGATTTTTACTACAAAAGCATGCATAAAAAAATACTCCTTTAAAAAGCCCAACAAACAATCACTTCAAACAGAAAAAACATTTTTCCTAAATTTTTGTGTACTCCATCACTTGTATATTGTAGACTAATTTCCTTATTTGAATAGAACTAGTGTTGTTATGTATTTATTTCGCATGGTTGCTATAGCTGTAAATTTATTTTTAATAACAAAGGAAATGACATTTAGAAGCATTGTATACTACGAGATTGCTACTATACAATTGAAGCTTGAAATTCTTCATGTAAATGAGTATTCCAAAACTTTTAAATGCCAAAAGAAAAGGTATTTAAAATAAAAGTGGGTATACAATAGATCTAAAATTTACATGGTACTCATCTAGGAGGAAATAGATAATAAAGTTTAAGTAATACAAAGGAACTATTATTTAATGCTTGATGGAGACCCTCATTCCATACATTTTCTTTCTTGAAATATCACAAAATTTTATGAATTTAAAAAATCAACTAATTAATAACTAATCAATAGAATTTTGAAATTAAGTTAATTGCTCAATAGAATGAAAGTACTATATTTATTTTTATTTTTTTATATATATTTTATTATTATTATTTAAATATAATACTATTGTTTATTGCAATAGTGATCCAAGGAATGCCATCAACTAGCAAAAAGAAAGTTCACAAGGGATGAGGTTAGATTAAAGGATTTATTTGTTATCAAATAGAAATTCAAAAAATATAAATAATAAAATTCAAGATACAACAAAATGTTAAAGACAAATTTATACAATTAATAAAAAATTAACAAGAAAGTTGAAAGATTTATGACAATTGAACTTTGTGAAAGCAGATTATTTTTTTTGAAATAAATAAAATATAAACCTAAATATGATCAAATAAAACCAGAGTCAATTGGAGTTTGTTGTACATATCTTATAAATTTTCAATGCTTGATTTTTGAGAAAGTGTGCATATTATTGAGTATTGGAGAAATAAAAAATATATCAAATAACGAAATTATATGCGTATAGAAGTCATAAGTGTTTAAAGGAAATAGATAATATAAAATTGAAGAAAAAAAATGTTGGGTCTACAATTATATTGAAATTTATATGGTACACATTTAAAGAAAAAAGATAATAAAGTTCAACTAAAGAAAAGGTTGGATCTATAACAATATTGAAATTTACATGATACACATTAAAAGAAAATAGATAATAAAATTGAGGTAAAGAAAAGTTTTGGTCCACAATGATTCTTGTACGTGAATAAAAGACAGATGATAAAGTTGAAGCAAAGAAATTGAAAGTTTTTTTTTATTCAAAGTTTGAGAAATATATTTTATTATTAATCTTTAAAAAAAACATATGAATGATTTGTCTTATGTTTTGATTGGTCTTGACTAAATTAAATGATAGGCTTTCATCTTTTTTCTATCAAATTTTTATTCAATTCTATTATTTTCTTGTAATGCTTATTAAAATGCAAGAATGATTTCAATGCTTTTATTTTACTAAAGTTTATTTATGTAATGAATGTTGTGTTTTCAAATATTGACATTTTTAATAATCTTGAAGTTACTGAAATGAGATTTTTTGGGTAAGAGGTAGATTCAACAATTTTTAAGTTGTGACATAAAAATATATAAAAAAGAAAACTATAATATTCACAATTTGTTATGTTAAAAAATCGAAACCTTAAAAAAAGTGAGTACTCCACTACCACCCACAATTTCTTATAAGCAAAAGAAAAAATACAAAAAGGCTAGTACTCCACTACTCACCTCACTATTTTTTCTATCAAATTGTTTGTAATTTTGATTTTGAATGTATTAATATGTAGTTATAAGCATGCCTATGAATCACTTGTACAATTCCCAAAGCCTTTGACAACATGATGGAGCTAGAGTATTGTTTTTTGGGATTTCACTTAGTCATAAAGCCTTTAATGAATTTTGTGTTAGGTTTTACTACGTAGTTAACACCATGTTATTATCGCTTCAAAGAGTTCATGACATATGAATATACAAAAACATGATGGATTTTACTATGAAAGTATACATGGAATAGGTGAAAGTATACATGGAATATGACTTTCAAGAAAGCCAAACAAACAATCACTTGAAATATAAATTAGTTTTTTCCTTGAGTTTTGCACGTCCTTCATCATTTTAGACTTTTGAATGCATAAGTAAGTTTCCTTATTTGAACATCCAAATACTTCTCATGGGTGCTTGAGCTCTAAATATTATTGTCATAACAAATTAAAGTGCATTTAGTAGCATTGTACAATGAAATATTGTTTTTACCTTTGACAACATCATGGCTATAAAATTGTATTTTAATATTTTATTCCATAAAGCCTTCTACAAGTGTTGCATTAGTTTTTTTCATACGATTAAAGTCATGTTGCTATCACTTTAAGTTTGTTGAATTTTATTATGTAAGCATGTGTAGAATATGACCATTTGAAAAAATGACACCTATATTTAGAGAATGCCAAAAAACTTCAAGAGATATATTTCAATTATTTTATTTAACACAAATAGAAGTCTAAGTGAATCTTTATCACACCCTATATATAAATGTAATTTTAATTTTACCATAACCATAATTAAACCCTAAACATAATCTTAATTGATTTATAACATTAATTAAACTATAACCCTAATCTTAGGCATAATTGATCTCTAATTAAACCCTAACTTAAATTTAAATGTATTTATAACTGAATGGTTAGTTATACCTAACCAAAACATAATCTTAGTTGAACCCAATCCAAATTGAATGGTAACTCCAACCCTAATCCTCATTGAATTCCAAGCCTAAATCACTTTGTCAACAATTATAAAATGCAATCAATATGATAGAAACAATTTCAGAATTTTTTTCTTTTCCACTATGATTAAACTTTAGGACTCGTCTAAGTATATAAGAATGAATAAATTATGTTTACACGAGAGGAATTTATTGAAGCTATTCTTTAACATTGTAAGAGTAGTTGAATACAGTTGAATATACAACATTATATAAAGCACATAAAACTTAAAATTTTAAATTTCCTTAGATTTGATCTATAACAGTCATCTAAAGGATAATAATAATGGAAAACGTTGCGATGCTTGTCGTTGCGCATGTGTTTCGTACTTATGGGAATTCAAACGTTGTTGCACTCTTCCTTTCTATTGTTTCTAGGGGTTGCCCTTCTGCACCTCACCTTTCTGCTTTGGGTGTTCTGCACGGGGATGGTTTGGGGTTGCGTCCACTTTGCTCGGTGTAACTGACTGCCTCTAGCCTTCTTCAGGGTTTGCTACCTCCTCAGCTGCTGGTGGGCCTGGTATTGCCTCTGATGTTGGTGGTCCCGTTAGGGTTAATGTGAGTGCTAGTGTCCCTCTTGGACCTTTTGGTGAGCGGAGCATCGCTTCTGTTGCTAGATCTGTTGCTACTCTTCCTTCCAAGGGGAAAACTCACCTTCTTCCTTGTGCCAAGACTTCTCCTATGGTGGTTTGTGGTTAAGATGTGGTGGAGAATGTTGCTTTTTACCAATGTTGTGGGTTGGTGTGCATATTTGTGGGGCTTTGGCCTTCCCTTCTTGATCTTCATTGTTAATTTAGTGATTCTTGAAAACCTTTGGTTACTGGTTATGAAGGCCTTTCCTTTTGTTGTCATAGATGTTTCTCAATTGGTCACTTAGCTTCACATTGTTCTCTCTCTCACCGTAAAGGTGTTGCTACGTAGTGGAAAGATGCCAGTGTTGATCACTTGACTATCAAGACTTTTGATTCTAATGACTCTTCAAATGTTGATGTGAACTCCTCCTAGGATGAGGTTGTGCCTCCTACTGCTATTGTGGCCTTTGTAGGGCCCCATGGATGCTACTAGTGTGACCCCCTTTGGCGTTTCAATTTCTTCTCCTATTGCTCCTATTATGGAGCAATTGTATGCTCTTGGTGAATCTACTCCAAGTGTTGTTTTGCAACAACAATTTGCTATAGGTGTGGATGACTTTTCTAAGGGGGTTTCCCCACTTGATCTTATTGGCAATGATGTCCCTAGTAATAGTATTGTCTGGATTGTTGTTTGTACCCCCTTCCTAAACTTTGTGTTGGGTTGGGGGTGATTCTCCCCACACTTGAGTTGGGTTCATATCTTTTTGCTATTGTCCTGTTGTTGGTTTGATAAGCCTTTTAGCGATGGTCCTTTGACCTATTGTTATTGGCCTATTCGACCTAAAATTGTACAGTGTCAGCACTCTTGTTCTGTTGCCTTCTTTTTGTGGTGGTAGCTAATCTAGCTCAAAAAACACCACGATTTTTGCATAACACGAGGGTAAGTAAAAAATTACAAATCTCGGTTGTTCTCAGCAAAACTAGTTGCGTCTTTCATTTTTCGGATGTGTGTATAACACTAAGGTTAGTCAGCCGTTTTGGAGCCACATTAGTGGTGTCCTCTTTTTGCCACCTATGGGTTGTTTGTATACAAGACCGATGCCCTTATTTTATTGCTTATTTTAATAAAAACAATTATCCAAAGGATAGAAAACTTAAATTTAATTTTTTCTGAGATTGAATCTATATCAATTATTTGATTAAAAGAAGTCCTAACAAAATATTAAATACATTCAATAACTGAAGAAGTTTTGAGGCACGTGAATTGTTTGATAGAAATCCTTCGTGATGTTCATAATTGTCTAAGACATGGGATAAATTGGCTCTTTTCCACTAATGCACCAAGCTATCTGTCCAGTTAAATTGGCATGACTAGACTTAGCTAAGTTTGACATGGAACCAACTTTTTTTTTTTTTTTTTTTTTTTTGTGATAGAGAACATTCCTACATCATTTGGTTTTCAAATTGTGGTTCTTTGGCTTTAAACTATGTTGATTCATAATGTACCTTGTGTTCATTCAAGAATTGAAGTATTATATATCTTTTGAAATATATATTCTCCTTTGTTCATTGCCTGCTTATTATTATTAAAGATTGTGTAGAGAGCTATTTAGTTAGTATCTCATATTTGACTCAATGTTTTCAGGAAAGTTGTAGTAGGAGAGTTATTTTAAGACATTATATTGAAACAATGAGGTATAACTTTAATTTATTTTAGTATTATGAGTATTGCTTCAAGTTTTAAATGAAATTGTGATAGGTATAGGAGATACAAAGTTTTGATTATTATTATATTGTAGAACATAATGGGTTATATATATGATTCTCTTATTCTAAGACAAGCTTATCTTAACTTTTATTGCTTTTAAATGGTAAGAAATTATTTAAATGAATCACATAGTTGATGGTTCTTAAATAGTAAGAAGATTTGTCACTATATTTGCATTGATACCAATTGAGTAAGTATATAACCAAGAGTAGTAATATTATAATATTCATTTACTACAAGATATGTCAAATAAGACATCCTTGTCTGAATGAAAACCCAAGTTTTGATATTGGTTAATAATATGATCAGCTCAAGTAAAAAGGACATGCTATAGTATATCAATTATTAGATTCAATAGTCAATATCTCATCAAAATTAATATCATTAATTTCTTTCTGTAAATATAAATAATTAAAAATATTGTATCACCTATGAACTTAATAAAGATTAAAAGTATGTTTAATTGAAGTCTTTAGAACCCTTATTAAGGGTGAAAGTTTATTTAGGGCTAAGAAATAATATAAAACCTTAACCATGAACCATTATAGAGAAGACGAGTGATTAGTTTCTTCTATATTGGTAATTAAAGGTATATATTCATTTTTATATAATAGCATGTTCAAATTCTTAAGGTGTTGACTAATCTATTTTATCACTTGCTAGTATATATTATTAACTCATAATATATTTGATTATATAAGTAGGGGAAGGGATTTGATTCCATAAACAACAAATTAGTTTAGAACATCAGCCCAAAATAGCAACTAGCCCAAAAACTACCAGAAACATCAAACAAACATCCCCCCCCCCCAACAAGCTAAACAAATATAACCACAAACCGTTGAAGTATCAACCGTCTAGTTAGAGTTCATTACCATAGAAATTATACTATAACTAACACTAAACTTATGAGTCATAATCATAAGGAGGCACACAAGCCAACATAAGTTCTTAAGAAGACAACAAACCTAATTATTGGGGTTAGAGATAAATCCCTAATTTTTTACCAACTTTTGTAGGTTCTCCTTAAAATCGCCAAGTGAGGGATTGTTGTCTTGAGTGTCTTCCAAGTTGTCCCCTTGGTGTCCTTCATTTTTCTTGATCCTATTGTTTATCTTGCTCTATTTTGAAATCACACCCATCACTGTCCTACGTGTGATCCCATCAGTATTCAAAATAAGAGAATTGATTGCCTTCTCCATTTGTATCTTAGTTGCTATGTAATCCTCAAGTTTGGATTTAACACCTTTCAACCTAACCTACATGTAAACCACCTAAACTTTAAGGTTGGCCTCCAAATCATTCTTATTATCATTACGTTGAAGCTCATCAAGAGTCTCATTCCTAGAGTCATATTTGTCAACAATAAAATCAGTATCCTAATTGACATGGGCCTCCTCAGTATCATCATCTTCAAAGATAGGATTATCCTCACTCACTTCCTTTCTTTCCTCTTTAGGAGCATTGTTATCCTTGAACTCTGACTCCTCACTATTGTTATCTATTTTAGGCAGAAATTCTTCTTTTGAGGGGATATCCATGTTGGCCCAGCTTGTTGTTGCGTCAAAAGACCGATCTATCAACGCTTGATTCAAACTGTAGAGATATGGATCGCACGGGAGGCAGTTAGTCCGTTGCCACAAATCCCGAGGGGAGCGCTGACCATTTTGCCAACAATCTCCCCCTTAGCGTTACCCGAGGGGATTTGAACCTGTGACCCAACACCCTGATACCATTTGTTGGCCCATCTTGACGTTGCGTCAAAAGACCGATCTATCAACACCAAATACAAATTGTAGAGATATGGATTGCATGGGAGGCGATTAGTCCCTTGTCACAAATCCTAAGGGGAACTGACCATTTTGCTAAGAATCCACATTTTTCTCTTCCTTTAAAGTTAAAATTTCTTTATTATTCTTTACCTAAAGTCTCACCAACCGACGACCACCAGGACCAATCTCCTATTTTGGTATCCTCTTCTTGTTGTTTTCTTCCTCAATCTTTTCTAGGTCAAGGTCCTCTAAGTCAATATTAATGTTTTTAGCTTTGGAGGTCTTAGAGTCCAGTTCCCTAACTTTAGATTGACCAAGTTTAGAGCTCAGAGTCTTTCATTCATCAGTGGTAGCTTTTAACAATGTAATTTTAAGAGAATCATTTGAAGAGATTTTGGTATTTTTACCTATTTTCTTGCTAGAAGCCTTAGGTTTCTCTGGGGTATGGGGTTCACTTTCTATAACCTCAATCTTGATAGAGATACTAGGGTTGTCAAGGTTTTCATTATAGGTAAGCATCTTATTATTATGGGGAGACAAAGAAAAAACATGTTTGTACAAAGCAAATATCAACCCTTGATGTAGAGGAGGAGACACATCCTTCTCACTATTAATGTAGAGAGAGTAAAATAGGTAATATGGTATGTTGATAAACTCCTTATGCCTAATATGACTTAATATGGGCAAATGATAGCCATGCACAATGGTATAGCTTTCTTCAAGGGTAGAATAATGCATGACATGGTGGCTAACTAGAGCATAAGGGGAAGGAAGAATAGACCTATTATACCCATTTTGAAGTCTAGTCGGTTTCTCTCCTTTTTCCAAAAAATTACTTGATAAACTCTTCATAGTCCCTTGAACTTTTCTTGACAACCCTTAAGCCTTCACATTGCAATCCCGCTACTTCCACAATTAGTTGAGGAGTTACTTTAAAGCTAATGCTTCCAATTGAGACCTCATCCTTCTGCCAAGTTTTGCAGAATTTTGTGGTGAGGGTGCGGTTATACCCTTCCATGGCATAGAAGAAGGGTACAAGACCATTTTTGAACAAGGCCCATAAATCTTCATTTTATTTCAACTATTCACAATTTATTAGCTCCAAATGTTTCATGACACCAACCATTTTCTCTCCCTTAATCTTGTAGAAAAATCTGGAAAACCTAATAATATTAAGGTGCTTGAGCATAATGAAATTGACCACATCATGAGAGAAGGAATGAAGATCATAAAAATAAAGTTGACAATTGTTAAGGCATGAAATGATTTTGTTGGTACCATGCCTCAAATAATCAAATGTGACAAGACTACTTATTAAATTAACATATTTCCTAATAATGCCTTTCCACATCCCATCATCAACACAATTCTAATTTAAAGCATTGATAATTAATGAGCTATCTTTCAAGGCATATAAAATCTTAGCCGCCACCAAAGATATGACAATGCCACTTGTGTTGATAGGACCAATCCAAATATTAAAAAACCACTTCATCTTTAAAGAATAATCAAAAGAGAAGCACTCCCCCCATATGAGTGCTATATTAACAAATTTTGTCATTGATGTCAATTGAACCGGTAATGGTATTCAAGTTTAATGCTGATATTGTTGTTTTTGATATTGGCTAGTAATCAGTAGGAAGAGCTTTGTGGAAGATGTTGTAAACCGGTATGTTAAGTTTGTGAGTTGAATCGGTAAACCGGTGTAAAGGGTTAAACCTTTCTATGCAATGTAACCGGTAAACCCTATTAGTTGTTAAACCCTAACCGATCAAGTTTGTTGGTTTATTTTCTGATGAGTGATAATGATGGAGACACACATGATCATTGTATGAGAATAAGTTCAGATTGTTTTGGCACATTTGTTTGTTGTCTAGGGAAGGAGCAAAGTGGATTGCATCTAATGCATAGTGCGTGGTGAGTTACAAAGTTCGATGAAGCGGTGATCATGGAGCGGTTGGAATTTTCTTGAAGAATGTGAAGAGATTGTTATGATTTCTAATGGTCAAGATTGTACCGACTTGTTTGTAATCTCAATGATGAGAAATAGGTTTTTGTTGCGTTACCGACCTAATTGATTTGTATTTAAGGTCGATGAAGTTGTTTGTAAAAGTTGTTGGCAAGATTGGCAAAAACCCATTGACTTTGTAGCTGCCTAACTGGTGAATGGATATGTACTTTGAGTAAAGGCAGATTGAAGCTTAAAAGGATCTGATCAAGCAAATGTAATGTTATTCAGACGGATCAAGAAAACCTGTTGTTTTCTAACAATTACAACATAAGTGAAATCCCTTAACTGGGTAAGCTCTAACAAGCTTGGTTACTTATTAAATCCTCTAACAAGGTGGTCCATTAGCTTGGATTCTTAAATCCTCTAGCGAGGTTACTCCTAACACGGTATTGTGCTTTTCATCAAGGCATATTTGTAAATCCCTAACCGGGTGATTCCTAACCGGAATTAGTTCTTAACAGGACTTATTGTAAAGCTTTAACAGGCTTGGCTCCTAATAGGGCGAACTTCAGAAGAGTTCAGATAACTATCCTTGTGAGTCTCATCTCACCATGGTTTTTACCTATTTGGGTTTTTTACGTATAAACATTTGTATCAAGTGGTGAATGTTTTTGTGGTTATGATCTTATTTGTTGATTTGATTAACTTATGATAAGGCATGATAACTAGAAGCATTGAGAGATGAATATGTTGAGATATGATTAAGCAATGTTAATGTTTACAAGATTGGAGTTGTTTACTGTTAATTTGTCACAATAGTCAACCGGTTGATGTCAAGTATTCTTATAAACATTGATCTTGACTGCGATATGTTTACTTTGTGTGATTGAATTTGAGTTTGGGAACTTTGTATTAGTTTTTCAGTATACTGATTCACCCCCCCTCTTAGTATTCTACCAGATACTTATTCTTTCATCATACCATCAATTGGTATCAGAGCATCTCAGGTCCTCTTTAGTCTAAAAGCCTAACAACTTGAGGAAAAGATCTTGTAGATCATGATGAAGAAAGAAGGTTCGAAGTTCAACAAAGATAACTATAGAATATGGAGCGACATAATGAAGATTTACATTAAGAGTCTTGGTAGTCAGTATTGGGATCATATAGAAACTAAGTATATTACACCGACTGGAACCCTAACTGATGATTAGAAGAAAGAACAACAAAAAAATCATCAAGCATTAGAGGCTATTATCAATTCTCTGTCTGATGCTGAATATGTAGATGTTCATGGTCTTGAAATTGCATATGAAGTATGGAAAAAACTTGAAGAGATTTATAGAGGTGATGAACATGTTAAGATTGGTAAAGAGGAGAGTCTAAGAGGAAAGTTTGATGACTGAGAATGTTTTAAGGTGAGAATATCCAACAGTATGGTCAAAGGATAAAAGAGATAGTTGGTAAAATAAAGAGCGCAGGAGGGAAAGTGGAAGATGTCACAGTGATCAGTAAGTGTAAAGCGGAAAATCGCGAGCGAACCCCAAGTGTTCCCCCCACCACTCCAAGGAGAGAGAAAGGAGGTCACTAGGGTTGACGGTTTTCACTTAGGGGAGACTTTACATTCAAAAGAGGGGTTGAAACCCACAAGATCCAATCCCACACAATGCAAGATTAGATTCTAAATGAGTTTCAAGGGTTAAGACAACAAGGCTACCCTCTTTTGTAAAGAATGTAGATAGAAGGATTAAGCTAGGAATGCATTAAAAGTGAGAAAGATTCACTTATAAACAGAGATAGGAATATGGGATGAAGCTACGGACCTGGAATTAGCAGTAAAATGTCGAGACCACGTTGTCCTGCAAATTTGAATGAAAGTTGACAGGACGATGGCACCCGGCGTGCACACGGTCCTCCGAAAAATCCATGAAACGAAGGGGGATCTGTTCGTCTCTGCACAAGGATTCCAGATCTTCAGTTACAGCCGCGTACCTGCAACCTACACATAGAAAAGCGAGGACGATTGGGGGGTTAGGGATTAGGGGTTTGCCCTTAGGTCAAACCCCGATTTTGGAATTAACCAAGAAATGAGAATGCTGTAAATGTAAATGATTGTAATGTAATAAAGTACTAATACCTTGTTGTAAGAATGTTTGTATTCTTACATGCGAAGGTGTAATTGTTGTTGTATGTTGTATGTTGTAAGTGGTATGTGATCTCCTCTTCAATGGTTGAATCCTTGTCTTGAATGCAACACTTAGCCTTGAATGGAGACTTAGAATGCTCAATTGCTTGAAGGAATGCTTGAATGTTTGAATATTGCTTCTGCCTCTTTTCCCTCTTACCAAAATGGGAGAGGAAATGTAGTTTATATACTTGTCAATTAGGGTTAAAAGACTGATTTTTCTGACCTTAGGCCGACTAGGAAACATTATTTTCCAATTTGCAAACTTAAAGACCCGAAGCCCCATAAGAGACCGGGCCCAAAATAGGGCCAGGGACCAGGGCACTGGGCGCCATGGTCCTGGGGGACCAGGGCGCTGGGCGCCCTAGTCCTGAAGGACCAGGGCGTTGGGCGCCATGGTCCCACCTCCAGGGACAGCAGGGTGCAAGGAGGATCAGGCCAGGGTGCTGAAAAATGCAGTTTTTGATGTCATGAACAAGTTTCGGGGTCTCCATTCAGGTTCCGTGTTGCATCGCCATCGTGAAGACCCAAATGCAGTCGAAATTGCAAGTGTCACAATTTTAGGACGCTACATTTAGCCCCCACTTTAGCGGGAGTATAAGCGTACGCTCATACTTCCGGTAAAGTACAAGGAGACAACATTGAAAAACTTTCACTACGTCAAGGAGGCAAGACACACCAAGCCCCCAGTGGACTAAGGATCTTACGACTTCGATTGACAAAGTAAAAGGGAAGATCACGAGGGAGAACCATGACTGTCAGTAGTAAGGTTCCCTCACTATGAGTCATGCAAGAGAAATACCAAAAAAATTTCAAGGCAAAGCTAAGTTCACCAATTCAAGTATCCTGAAGGGATAGACGGGGTGTATGCCCCCTACGTTAAAGTGATCGCACATGCCTCAACGGGGGTGATTGCTTTAAGGTAGTGATACATATAGGAAATGAGAAGGAAAGGAGCACGTTATCACAAAGATTTAGCCCCCAAGTGTGAGATAAACCCAAGGATAATAAACACAAAACACAAAGCACGAGGTGACTTCGCTTTCCTCGGGGTCAGTATGCTGTATGATAATTCATGTATATGTATGTATGCATAATTGTTCTTCATTCCCCAATCAAGGAAGGTCACCTAGAAGAAGGGAACACATGTGTCTTTTGAGTCAACATGAGAGAGCACAAAAGAGATCTCAATGCTTTGCATCGTCCTCAAGTAGACAACACTAAGGACAACAAATAGAAGAATGAGAATAACACATAGAAGAAGTAACAAAAGAGAGGAGGAGAGAGTCTGCTATGCTAATGAAACTAGTCTAGCACGTCATCTACCCCCCGATCTTGCTGATCAATATTTTGGGAAGGCAGGGAACACGCTAGAGGAGGAACATCCAACACAGCAGATGGAGCTATCACAAGATCCAAACAAGGGCTATGTTCATGTTCCAAGCCACGTTGTTCTTGTCTAGGAGCTAGGATAAGTGCTTTAGAAAATTCGTTAGATAAATGGTTATCAACATCAACATATTCATATTCACTATCAGAATGAAGAGGAGTAACATTTTCATCATGAATAACATTTTCATCTATATCATCATCAAGATTTATAAAAATAGGATCTTTAACTCGCACAGGATCAAGACCATCATGCATCTTATGTTTAGGAGATTTTGGAGAAAATGGAATAATGCTTGTTGAAGGTGTTTTTGGAGATTGTAAAGTTTGAGAAGCAGCTGCTTGAGCTCTAAGACGATGCTTTTGTCGACGTTCGCATGCAGAATGATTTTGTCTAGTCTTAGTAGGAAGTGGAGGAGATTGAGGAGGAGGAATGTTCTCATCCTTATCACTTGGGTGTTTAGGTTGTGGTCTCTTAGGCTGGATAATAGGAGAAGAGGAAGGTCTCTTCTCTTTATAAAAGGAAGGAGGAGGAACTGCTCCATATAAAGGAGGAATATTTGGTTTAGGAAGGAGACCAAGTCCATCATGATGAGGAGGTATAGGTCTGCTTTTAGAAAGTTTATTAGACATAGACATAGTCACATCCATAGGGATGGGTTGGGAATCTCCTTGAGGAAAGACATTAATTTTATCTTTCAAAGGAAGAACTTCCTTCTCAAGAACGATAGGAATATCAAGTTTGGGTGTTCTAGGTTCACTTAGAGATAGGATCATATCTGTTTTCCACTTTTGATAAGATTTGAAAAGATGATCACTTCGCAGAGGAAGAGATTGGAATTGTTTAGGCCAAAAATAATCAATAGGAACGCTAGAAGTTCTTTCAGCTGGTTTAAAGAGACTATGATTGACAGTAACAACTTCACCATTATGGGGAAATTTCAAACATTTATGAATAGGAGAAGCAA
The DNA here is from genome assembly GCF_030272615.1 of Cryptomeria japonica. NCBI lineage: Eukaryota > Viridiplantae > Streptophyta > Pinopsida > Cupressales > Cupressaceae > Cryptomeria > Cryptomeria japonica. The sequence continues at coordinate 532,392,322 of NC_081413.1, forward strand.
TAGCTTTCATGGAAGATAGCCAAGGATAGCCCAGCTTCACACGAAATTGTTCGGATGAAGGAATAATAGCATAGTTCACATCAAGGGATTTGTTACGGACCTCAATAGGTAATGTAATAGAACCAATTGCAGGAGAAGAAAATGCATCAAATAATTTTATAATCACATCTATTTTGTCATAGATCACTTGATTCAATTGCAAAGTAAAAAGAAATTCTTCAGTAATAACATTAACCATGCAAGAAGGATCAATAAGCACTCCACGGCAAGGTGTATTCTTGACTTTTGCAACTATGTATAAAGGACCATCAAGTGCCCTGATAGTTTCACTAGAATCAAATGTGATGGAAGGTTCTTTAGGGTTTTCTTGCTGCTCTACAAAGTTAATCACATTCGGAGTCATAGACACAAGACCATTAGATGAGAAAGAGGAATCATTAGTCTCAAGCACATTAGAGGTATGAGAAGGTAATGAATCAGTAAAAATCTTAAGATTTTGGTTAGGAGGAGCTATAGATGTATTGCCTTTATCATTCACTCCTGAAACAAAGATAGTATTATTATCAATCAAATCTTGAATTTTACCCTTTAAAGCAAAACATTTTTCAGTATCATGCCCAGGTTGACGATGAAATTGACAAAAAGATTTGTTATCAAAATAGGGTGAATTAATCTTTGTAGGATCAATTTGCTTTACAGGAGGAAGAGTAAGCACATTTTGTTCCAATAACTTATTCATAATACTATGCAATGATTCATTCAAAGGAGTAAACTTTCTTTCTTTCTTGAAGAACTTAGAAATAGGAGGCACACCTGATGCTGCATTCACATTGTTGTTGATGATGTTTTCATTGAATTTAACGGACTCTCTATTCGGTTTAAACTTTCCAAATGGTTGTTGACTACTATCACCCTTATCACTCGGAGCCATAGGATTTGCTTGTTCCATTTGACTCACAGTCAGTTGATAATTGTGAAGAGTTGCACACAACTGTTGGAAAGAAGTAAACTCAGAAAACAAAAGTTTGTCTCAAATATCTTTTTGTAAATTAGAAATAAAGATTCTTTGAATATCATTGTCAGGCACTGGAAAGGAGATTTGAGCATACAAATGCTTATATCTACCAATGAAATCAGTCACTTTTTCTTTAACACCTTGTTTACAATGCATTAAATCAATCAAAGTAACTTTAGGACTTATATTGTTTTGAAATTGTAGAATAAAAGCATTTGCAAGTTGTTCGAAAGAAGTAATAGAATAAGAAGGCAACGAGCAATACCATTGTAGGGCTTTATCTCTTAATGTCCTAGTAAACAGTTTTGCAAGCAATCTTTGGTCATAAGCAAAATCGGTACATATTGTTTGAAAAGTCTTAACATGTGTTAGACGATCACCTTTACCATTATAAAGCTCCAAATGCGGGATTTCAACATGTTTAGGAGGAATAGCTCGAACAATGTCAAGAGAAAGTGGGCTCGCAACATCAAATGTGGGCACACTAAACTTAGATTGATTCATAGAGGCAATTTGTTGCTGTAAAGAAGAGACAATTTGTGCAAGATTGTTAATGGTCGCTTCAGTCGAAGAATTCATATTAGACGTGTTAGATTGTGATGGAGGTATTATGTTATTGAAAGAAGGTATTGATTGAGAGTAAGGTGGTGGGACACTATGATAGTTAGTCATAGGAGATGATTGGAAAGGAGGAACACTACAAGGAGGAATGGAATGGTTAAATGAATTGCCCCCTTGCGTCATGTTCATTTGTGGAGATGTAATAGGGACACTCATTGAAGGAATGAATGAAGAAGTCGGATTGAATGAAGGAAGAGGGTTAATTGAAGAGGAAGGATTGCCCCCATGACTGGTGATCATAGGGGGAATGTCTTGTATAGAAGTAGTCATTATGTTTGATGTAAAGGTAGGTATACTAGCAATAGAAGTTGTCAAAGGAATAGAATGATTGACTTGAGTAGGAGGTTGTGTATAACCTAAAGTTTCAGCACAACTCTTCATAGGCATCACATTCGAATCCACAATGTGTGCAATACCATGCAAAATATCAATTCCATTCTTATCACTTTGAACCATACGTTTTAGACCCTCAATTAATGAAAGAGCTTGACTATCGGGATACTCTTGAGACATCCATTGCTGAAAATCATCAAATTGTTTATCCAATTTTGAAAGTTGTTCTACAGAAACCTCATGGAGAGCTTCTTCATCATTAAGAGGATTAGAGGAATTACCCGTGTCCTCATTAAAAAGGCTATTCAAATTAGGTTCCATCTCCTCGGTAATTAAACCTTGGAAAGACTTAATTCTAAGGCTTCGTCTAACGAGAATAGTGTAAGTAGGGCTTATTGTTGTAAAACTCATGCACTAGAGAGGGAGAGAAAATTTTGAATTTAGAGGTAGCAAATTTCAATAAAATCAGCCAATCTCCTAGATTTAAGCTGTTAAATGCAATCATGACAATCTCCCGAAATTTCAGAAAAAATGTCAGGGACCGTGGCGCTCGGGGTGCACACGGTCCTCGCAACTTTTTTCGAAATTTTCAGGGATGAAAGTTACATGATGATTTTAAAGCTAATCTGAAAAAATTGAGTGATTTTACGATCTGTAGATAGGCCAAATTAAAGTTGCAATCTCAAAATTGAACCCTACCAAGATTGTTGAAAAATGCAAAATTTGAATTTTGAAAAAGAGAGGGAAACTGAAATTTTGAATTTTATGATTTTAGAGGGAATACCAAAAGCAATGCAAGTTTTGAATTTTAAAAGTTGACTCAATTTCATGCAAAATTCAATTTTGAAAGCGGAAATCAAAGTTGTTATAATTAAACACTTAATTTCAAAAGTCACAAATTGTAAGAATTTGAATAAAGCACTGAATTTTTGAATGAATGCCAACACACTTTTCAGATTTAGGACAGTAAGAACACAATTTCGACACAAAATTTCAATTTCAACAATTTTTGAATGATTAGGAGCCTTAATCGAAGCAATCACTAGACCAACTTTGACTTTAATTTTGAAAGTGTTGTATTTGATAAAATCAGCCAAAATTCTGGATTTTAGCAGAAAAATACAGTAAGATCTAACTCCTGAAATTTCAGAAAAAATGTCGGGGACAATGGCGCTCGGGGTGCACACGGTCCTTGTAACTTTTTTCCAAATTTTCAGGGATGAAAGATATTATGATTTTGTTGCGGAATCCAAAGTTACAGCTGATTTGGAGATGTTTTCATTAGTGAAATTATCAATCAAAGGTTGAATCAAGAGGGTTTTAAAAATTAGGGTTTTAACACTTAACCACTTAATTTTCAGAATTAAAGCACATATATGATTTGATAATTTGCAGTAGAAGGGTAGATCTGAAACAAGCATTAACCATTAAACATTTCGCAAGCTCAATTACTAAAAAGAAAATTTTAGGGTTTTTATGCAATTAACCTCTAAAATTTGCCAAAGAACAAACATGGAAATGTAATCAAGGCATCCAATTTTCAGATCTAACCATGAATAATTAGAAAGGATATTCACGTCAGGTTCACCAAAATGTAAAGCAAAAAATCACGAGCGAACCCTAAGTGTTCCCCCCACCACTCCAAGGAGAGAGAAAGGAGGTCACTAGGGTTGACGGTTTTCACTTAGGGGAGACTTTAGATTCAAAAGAGGGGTTGAAACCCACAAGATCCAATCCCACACAATGCAAGATTGGATTCTAAATGAGTTTCAAGGGTTAAGACAACAAGGCTACCCTCTTTTGTAAAGAATGTAGATAGAAGGATTAAGCTAGGAATGCATAAAAAGTGAGAAAGATTCACTTATAAACAGAGATAGGAATATGGGATGAAGCTGCGGACCTGGAATTAGCAGTAAAATGTCGAGATGACACTGTCCTGCAAATTTGAGTGAAAGTTGGCGGGACGATGGTGCCCGGCGTGCACACGGTCCTCCGAAAAATCCGCGAAACGAAGAGGGATCTGTTCGTCTCTGCACAAGGATTCCAGATCTTCAGTTACAGCTGCGTACCTGCAACCTACACACAGAAAAGCGAGGATGATTGGGGGGTTAGGGATTAGGGGTTTGCCCTTAGGTCAAACCCCGGTTTTGGAATTAACCAAGAAATGAGAATGCTATAAATGTAAATGATTGTAATGTAATAAAGTACCAATACCTTGTTGTAAGAATGTTTGTATTCTTACATGCGAAGGTGTAATTGTTGTTGTATGTTGTATGTTGTAAGTGGTATGTGATCTCCTCTTCAATGGTTGAATCCTTGTCTTGAATGCAACACTTAGCCTTGAATGGAGACTTAGAATGCTCAATTGCTTGAAGGAATGCTTGAATGTTTGAATATCGCTTCTGCCTCTTTTCCCTCTTACCAAAATGGGAGAGGAAATGTAGTTTATATACTTGTCAATTAGGGTTAAAAGACTAATTTTTCCAACCTTAGGCCGACCAGGAAACATTATTTTCCAATTTGCAAACTTAAAGACCCGAAGCCCCATAAGAGACCGGGCCCAAAATAGGGCCAGGGACCAGGGCGCTGGGCGCCATGGTCCCACCTCTAGGGACAGTAGGGTGCAAGGAGGATCAGGCTAGGGTGCTGAAAAATGCAGTTTTTGATGTCATGAACAAGTTTTGGGGTCTCCATTCAGGTTCCGTGTTACATCGCCATCGTGAAGACCCAAATGCAGTTGAAATTGCAAGTGTCACAATTTTAGGATGCTACAGTAAGGTATTGAGAACCTTGCTACTAATCTATGCTATCCGAGTTGCATCTATTCAAGAGCTGAAATCGATTGACAAGACAAAGGTATCTCTTGACTCTATTATTGGCAAACTTATTGCTTTTAAATTAAATGGCTATGATGGTAGTGTACAAAAATCAGAATTTGCATTCACAGATTCTATCTCTAACCCATTTGTGAGAATAGGTAGAGAGACCGGCCATAGCTATGAATCTAGATCCAGCGGAAATGCTGATGATGAAGAAAGCTTAGTGGAACTTGAAGCATTGTTGGCAAAACGACTGCCTAGAGGCACTAGCAAAAATAGAGTTAAGCTACCTTTAAAATGTTTTGCATGCAACGAGATTGGTCATATAGCAACTAATTGCCCTAATGGTGAAAATGAATAGAGGAGAGACTAATTTAAGAAGTATAAGGGTAAAGGCAAGAGAGATTGTCTTGTAGCTATTAACAGTGGTATTACTGATGAAGAATCTGATGATGATGCTAGTGAAGATATTGTGTTTGTAGCTATTAAGGAAGAAATATCAGATCAGAAGGCACTAGTATCCAGGATGGATAACTCTGATGATTGGATCATTGATAGTGGTTGTTCACATCACATGATCGATGATCGGAGAAAATTTATTTCCCTGAAGGAATTTGATGGCAGTGTTGTCAGATTTGGCAATGACTCACCATGTATGGTTAAAGGTAAGGGAGTTATTTCTCTTAATGGGAAGAGCAGTGCTAGCGATGTCTATTGGGTTGAAGGCCTAAAGCACAATCTTTTGAGTGTGGCATAACTTAATGACAAAGGATTCCCACTGGAGTTTAGAAATGGTATGTAAAAAATCTTTGACAACAAAGATGAATTGATTGCAACCGGGAAACAGACTAGAGGTAATCTATTTCATCTTGATCCTAAAGTTAGCAGCTATTTGATTGCAAAGATAGATGATAGCTAGCTTTGGCATAGGAGATTTTGTCATATAAATTTTGACAATATTGTTAAAGTGAGCAAGTCTAAGACAGTAAGAGGTCTGCCTCAGCTAGACAAACCGGTTAATGCTCTTTGTAAATAATGTTAGTTAGGAAAGATGACTTCTTCAACTTTCAAGAGCAAGTCCTTCTCAGTAGAGCACTTGTTAGATTTGGTTCATATAGATCTATGTGGACCAATAAGAACAAGAAGCATTCAAGGTGATAGATATTTCATGATCTTCGCTGATGATTATTCAAGGATGATGTGGGTCACATTCTTGAAGGATAAGAATGAATCTTTTGGTAAATTCAAGGCATTTAGGGCCTTAGCTGAGAGAGTGGCAAAAAGATAAAATGTCTGAGAGAAGATCAAGGTAGTGAATTTACTTCTGAGGAATTCACTAAGTACTATGATGAGAATGGTATTGAGTGGCAACTTTTTGCACCAAGGACACCACAACAGAATGGCATAGCAGAGAGAAACAACCGATCAGTGGTTGAAGCTGCTGGGACTATGTTGATACAAAGAGGTGTAGCGAAAACATTTTGGAAAGAAGCTGTAAGTACAACTGTCTACACAATGAACCGAGTTCTAGTGAAAAGAGGTAAGGACAAGACCCCTTATGAATACTGGTATGGGAGATCATCTGATGTTAACTATTTTAAGATATTTGGAAGCAAATGTTTTATTAAAAGAGGTGATTATATAAGAAAGTTTGAAGCTAAGAGTGATGAAGGCATATTTCTTGGCTATTCCACCAAGAGTAAGGCCTATAAATGCTTCAACAACTAGACACAGAGAATTGTTGAGAGTGTTGATGTTTGTGTAGATGAATATCCTAAAGTCTCTGAAGGAACTAGTTCAAAGAAAAATGGTGAAGATCCTTGCATTTTGCTATTGGAACCTGAAATTGTTAAATCAAAAACCGGTAAAGCAAATCCTGATGTACTTGTTCAACCGAAACAAATAAATTCAGAAGAAGATGATAATGAAGAAGTTGAACCTGGAGAGAATGATCATGTTATTCCTAGGTATGTGAGACTAAATCACTGTCCTGAACAGATTATTGGGGATAAGGATGCTAGAGTACTTACTAGAAGTAGAATAAGAGAGAACTCTTGCATGATCTCCACCTTTAAACCTAGAAGTGCTAAGGAGGCATTTGGTGATGATCATTGGGTTAAAGCTATGGAGGAGGAATTAGATCAAATTGAGAAGAACAACACTTGGACCCTGGTACCCCGACCGGTAAACAAGAATGTTATAGGTACTAAATGGGTGTTCAGAAACAAGTTAAATGAAGATGGTGTTGTAGTTCGCAACAAGGAAAGATTAGTCTACAAAGGTTATGCGCAAGAAGAAGGAGAAGATTATGGAGAAACTTTTGCACTGGTAGCAAGACTGGAAGGTGTCACAACTTTACTTGCATTTGCAGCTCATAAGAAGTTCAAGGTATACCAGATGGATGTTAAGTCTGCATTTTTGAATGAGATATTGGAAGAAGAGGTTTATATAGAGCAACTTGATGGTTATGCATTGACAGATAAGGAAGACATGGTATTCAAATTGCATGAAGCTTTGTATGGATTAAAGAAAGCACCCAGAGCATGGTATGAATGACTTCATACACATCTGATGAAGATAGGCTTTGCTAGAACCAGTGATGACAACAACATTTATCTCAAGTCTGAAGGAGATGAAATATTGGTGAGTGAAGTATTTGTTGTAGACATCATATTTAAAGGTAATGATGACATGAGCAATAGTTTTGTAGATGAAATGAAGACAGTTTGAGATGCCATTAGTAGGGGAAATAAAAAATTTCATAGGCTTGCAGATACAACAAATGAAGAATGGTGTTTTCATTACTCAATCTAAGTATGTGAAAGAGGTTTTGAAGACTTTTGGTATGAGTGACTGTAAACCAGTTGGAACCCCAATGGTTACAGGTTGTAAGTTGTCCAAGAAAGATGCATCTAAGTTTATAGATGAAAAGAAATACAGGTCAATGATTGGAAAATTACACTATGTTGTTCATAGTCAACCAGATATTGCCCATGCAGTTGGTATTGTTGCTAGATTTCAAAAGAATCCAAAGGAAGCACATCTGATGGCAACCAAGAGAATTTTTAGATATCTAAAAGGTATTGTTGACTATGGGTTATGGTATAGATATGGTGAAAATTTTGATTTGAAGGCATACACAGATGTTGATTGGGCAGGAAATATTGATGACCAGAAGAGTACTACCAGTGGAGCATTCTTTCTAGGAGGAAGGCTAGTTTCATGGAGTAGTAAAAAGAAGAGTTGTACTTCACAATCTACTGCTGAAGCTAAGTATGTAGCAGCTTATATGAATTGCAAACTAGCTATTTGGATGAAACACATTTTGGAAGGTTGTAAGATGAAAATCTCATAACCAATAAAGATTTTGTGTGATAATACAAGTGCAATAAACATTTCTAAAAATCTTGTTTTGCACACAAGGACTAAGCACATCAATTGAAGTATCACTTCTTGAGGGAAAAATTTCAAAGTAAAGATGTTACCTTGGAGCATGTTTCTACCAAGGAGCAACTTGCAAATATCTTTACCAAACCTCTACCTAAGACCACTTTTGAGTATCTTAGAAGTCAATTGGGGGTTGTCCCTCTTCATGAAGTTAGTTGAACATGATGTTGATTGCATCAGTCCCTGAATTTCTTGTAGAATCTTACATGGATTGATAAAGAAGTGGATGTATTCCACAGGGGGAGCATCAAGTTGCAGTATGGTGTTGATGCACAGTGAGAGAAGAATTACATATTTTTACTTTCACTTTGGCATTGTTGTCAAAGGGGGAGAAGAATTATGTGATTGATGAGATGAATTATGTGTCTGATTAGGTGAACTAGCGACAGGCTGAAGACAGACAGAGCAAGGTGAATACTTGGTAATGTAAACCAGGATTCCTATTCACCAATCCCAATAGCAATCAGAGGCGTTGATATTTGTATTGCCATCAATGCCAAAGGGGGAGATTGTTGGCATTTTTTGTTTGTTGGCATTTTGCATATAGATTGCATTAATGATATGTTGTCATTGATGTTAATTGAACCGGTAATGGTATTCATGTTATTGTTGATATTGTTGTTTTTGATATTGGCTAGTAACCGGTAGGGAGCTTTGTGGAAGATTTTGTAAACCGGTATGTTAAGTTTTTGAGTTGAACCGGTAAACTGGTGTAAAGGGTTAAACCTTTCTATGCAATGTAACTGGTAAACCCTATCAGTTGTTAAACCCTAACCGATAAAGTTTGTTGGTTTATTATCTGATGAGTAGTAATGATGGCGACACGTGTGATCATTGTATGAGGATAAGTTCAGATTATTTTGGTGCGTTTGTTTGTTGTCTAGGGAAGGAGCAAAGTGGATTGCATCTAATGCATAGTATGTGATGAGTTACAAAGTCCGATGAAGTAGTGGTCATGGAGCGGTTGGAATTTTCTTGAAGAATGTGAAGAGATTGTTATGATTTCTAATGGTCAAGATTGTAATGACTTGTTTGTAATATCAATGATGAGAATTAGGTTTTTGTTGTGTTACAGACCTAATTGATTTGTATTTAAGGTCGATGAAGTTGTTTGTAAAAGTTGTTGGCAAGATTGGCAAAAACCCATTGACTGTGTAGTTGCCTAACCGGTGAATGGATATGTACTTTGAGTAAAGGCAGATTGAAGCTTAAAAGGATATGATCAAGCAAATGTAATGTTATTCAGACGGATCAAGAAAACCTATTGTTTTCTAACAATTACAACATAAGTGAAATCCCTTAACTGGGTAAGCTCTAACAAGCTTGGTTACTTATTAAATCCTCTAACAAGGTGGTCCATTAGCTTGGATTCTTAAATCCTCCATCGAGGTTACTCCTAACATGGTATTATTCTTTTCATCAAGGCATATTTGTAAATCCCTAACCGGGTGATTCCTAACCGGAATTAGTTCTTAACAAGACTTATTGTAAAGCTTTAACAGGCTTGGCTCCTAACAGGGCAAACTTCAGAAGAGTTCAGATAACTATCCTTGTGAGTCTCATCTCACCATGGTTTTTACCTATTTGGGTTTTTTACGTATAAACATTTGTATCAAGTGGTGAATGTTTTTGTGGTTATGATCTTATTTGTTGATTTGATTAACTTATGATAAGGCATGATAACTAGAAGCATTGAGAGATGAATATGTTGAGATATGATTAAGCAATGTTAATGTTTACAAGATTGGAGTTGTTTACTATTAATTTGTCACAACAGTCAACCGGTTGATGTCAAGTATTCTTATGAACATTGATCTTGACTGTGATATGTTTACTTTGTGTGATTGAATTTGAGTTTGGGAACTTTGTATCAGTTTTTCAGTATACTGATTCACACCCCCCCCCTCTCTTAGTATTCTACCAGATACTTATTCTTTCATCATACCATCAAAATACTACCATTCATTATAGCAATAGCCAAATTGGACATTTCATCAGTAGCTCTATTATTTTCCGTGCATACATGAATAACTTTGGATTGAAGGAAACTTTAGAGAATAAATCTAATTTCTTCCATCATAATTCTAATTTCCCAAGGCCATACAACCTCTTCATTGAGAATAGTGATAATTAAATTTGATTCCCCTTCCACAACAACATTTCAAAAATTAGCTCTCTTTTAATCCCTCTCAAGGTAACAATTGCTTCAACTCTATTATTTCAGCCGACTCCTAGATTTTTTCCATAGCATTGAATTAATCTCCCATTGATGTCCCTTATAACTCCACCAACATCAAAGATACCTGGGTTTCCCTTAGAGAATTCATCAAAATTACATTTGATCCAACCATTATCAGGAGGGTGCCACTTATTCATCTTCCCGATCAAAATCTTAGACCAATCAATTTTGGTTAACTCCTATTTAATTCTCCAAACTTGTTTGATCCTTAGTTATTTATAACCTGGCATGACTTTGGAATAACCATAGGAAGTAGCATTTATATTCTCTTGGATTTGTTGTTTGGTATAGATGAATAATTCCTTGTTGTTTCTCTCCTTCTATAATCCCTAAGAGACAAAGGGGGGATTCACCTCCAAAGGTTCGTGTTAACAAAATGAGAAAATGTAAAATAGCTCCAGTTATTCATAAATTATTTTATTGTACCTGGAAGAACTTAGGTAACAAATAAGGTGGACAAAAAAATAGACCAATCATCCTTGGCATAAGGACATTGAAACAGAATATGATCAATACTTTTAGAGTTAGCAATTACATAAAGAGCATCTATTAACAAACAAGAACAATACCCTATTGAGGTTCTCAATATTGAGATTATTGTGATGAGTTCTAAGCCACTAGAAACAATTGATTACAAGGGTTAGCTTGGGAATCCAAACTTGGTTCCAGTTAAAAAGGTCTTGGGAAGGGTTATCAAGCAATGAATAAGCATGTTTAACATGGAAAGTCGCAGAAGAAAGGAACTTCCATATTTACTCATCAAATTTATCTTTTGAGAAAAAAATGTAATCCCCAAGATGTTGCTCGAACTTAAGTAGATCATTTTCCCATCTCCTGTGATTACTAACACTTTGATCCCAATTACCAACAAGCCATATTCTGAAATTCTTCCAAGAAGTTTGTTTCCCCTCCCAATTGATATAATCATAGAGGAAATTACCATTACTTCTTATGAGGGGTTTTTTAATTATTTGAAATGTTAATAGATGAAAGAGCCACATCTCTATGCCACACATCCTCCCAAAACATATTCTTTTTTTTCATTTCCCACAAGCTTCCTAACCCCAGTTCTAATAACATTTATGTTTTTTAGCAGATTATTCCAAACAACAAAGCCATTTGGCAAGGTCAGGTCATAGATGAATTGGTTAGCATGACCATTTCTTAAATATTTATCTTTTAGAATTTGAATCCAGACCTTAACCCCTTCAACAATTTACCATCCAATTTTGGGCAATAAAGCTTTATTGAAGAGTTTAATTTTCCTAATTTTTAGACCTTGTTTCTTTGGTTTGCAAACATTTCCCAGTTAACAAAGGCAATTGTTGACTTATCTTGAGTACCTACCTAGAGGATTTTTTTCTAAATTTGCTCAATCTTATCAATAATATTAGCAACGATTTAAAAACAAAGAAATAGTGCATTGAGATATTCTGTTATGAAGCTTTAAGGAGTTGCGACTTTCCTACTTGACTTAAAAGTTTGTCTTTCTAGTTTGCTAGCTTTTTCAAGAAACCTTTCAATAATATCATTCAAGATTTTGGTTGGTTTCTTCATAATTAGAGGAAGACTCAAATAAGGGGCAAGAAGAACAATAGATTGGCAATAAAAAATATTGGTGATCCTGATTTGGAGAGGAGGAATCACATTAAAATATAGAGCTTACTCTTGGTGCAGTTAATATGTTGACCCAATGCCTTAGCATAATCATTCAAAATCTCCTTCCAATGTTTAGCTTCCAATAGAGTCTTTTCCAAAGATAATAGTGTCATCCATGAACTTTTGATGGGTGGAAGAAGCTAGAGAGGAAGCAACTTTGACACCTTTCAATAGCTTTAGGTCAAGATATGTTTGGAGGTTTCTTCCCAAAAGCTCGACCATAATAATAAAAAAATATGGGGAGAGAGGGTCCCCATGTCTCAAACCTCTACACATGAGAAGTAGCCCTTAGAAGACCCATTGACAAGAACCAAACAAGGAGTGATAACACATTCCCATTGACAAGAACCAAACAAGGAGTGATAACACATTCCCATTGACAAGAACCAAACAAGGAGTGATAACACATTCAATTGACATTTTAGAATCTTCTTTTGAAGCCATATTTTTTTTAACACCTATATAAGAAATGGTCAAGAGACCCTATCATAACCTTTAGACATATCAAATTTTAGCATCATCCTAGCCTTTTTATTAAAATCCATAAAATAGATAAGCTCATGTGTGGTAAGAGCGAAATCCAAAATGTGTCTTCCTTTGACAAAACCTTCCTGATTTTGAGAGATTATTTTACCAAGAACATCTTTGAGCCTATTCATAGAAGCAACACTTTCTAATTTTGGGATAAGGGCAATGGAAGTAGAGTTCACCTAATTTAGCAGTTTACCAGACATGAATAAGTCTCTAACCACATTATAGAGATCATCAACAACCACATTTGAAAAGTCCTAAAAAAAGGCAAGCATAAACCCATCTAGCCTAGGGATTTTAACGATGCCAAAGGAAAACACAAAATCCTTAACTTCTTGGATAGAAACAGATTTCACCAAATTTTTAAGGTCCCCTTCATCAATAACCTTGGGTATCACGTCTAAAAGATCGTTATAATTTTTATTACAGTTGGGGACATTATTTTGTAAATCAGCAAAGGAAGAAACAACAATAGCCACAATCTCTTCTCACTCTGAAACAATTGTACCATCATCCTTCTAAAGACTACAAATTCTATTTTTGCTCCTATTTTTCATGGTAGATTGATAGAAGAATTTCATGTTCCTATCCCGTTATGTTAACCATTGGATCTTGGACTTCTACTTCTAAAAGACTTCCTCTTCGATAATTTTATCCATTGGGTTCTCAGGTTTCTCTATTCATTATAGAGATCCATGTTATTCTGACCTCCTTCCATTTTAAGTTGGACCTCCTTGATTTTGCTAGCTAGGGAATTTTTTCTGTGAAAGATATTTCTAAAAGATAACTTTTTCCATCTTTTCACCTTGTCCTTTATAAGTTTAATTTTTTGAACAATTTTAAACAAAGGGGTACCAACAATAGAAGTATTCCACCACTTCCCAATTAAAATTTTGAAATCAGGGTGATAGGTCCACATAATTTCATACCTTAAAGGGTAGGGGCCCTTGTAAGAAATATCTTCCTAATTCAACAAAAGAGCATTGTTGTCTGAATCCATCCTTAACAAAGCATCTAGGGTAAGATTAGCTAGAATATACCAATTTTTTGAAAGGAAGAAGTGGTCCAATTTAACTTGAATAAGTGGTTGCCCTATCTCATGTTGGACTAGATAAAAAGAGTTCCTTTAAGATCAATATCAATCAATCTAACAACAAAAATGAAATCGAAAAGATCCACCATGTTGTTTGTGAAGTCTTCAACAACCCTTTGTTTTACAGAGGCAAACAACGAGGTATTAAAATCACCCACTAACATCCAAAAATCAGCAAGATAATTAAGAATAATAGAGGCTAAGGAGTTCCAAAGAGCATCTCTTGAAGACCTAGCATATGGAGCATATATATTTAATAGATTCTACTCTTGGCCAATAACTAAATCACTCATCTTTAAAATGAGGCTATTTTTAGTAACATGCCCTTAAACCCCAAAGAATTTAAAAGGCTTCCAAAGGATAGCCAAACCTTCAAAAGAACCTTCAACATCACTAACACATGAATGATCCATAGGCTAGATTTTTTAAATTACTACTCTTAAAAATTCCTTCTTTCACCCGAGTCTCTTGCATGAGTAAAATATCAACTTTTTGTTCCATAAGGGTGCATTTAAAATTGTGTTGTTTAATAGGGCTATTCAAGCCTCTAATGTTCCAAGAGAATATCTTCATCGACCAAGGATTAAAACAAAACCTCAGCTCTACCTAGAGCTAATAGTGGAACCACTCCAGGAGGAGGGCCACCAAATAAATCTATTTCTTTATCTTCTTTGATTTTGAGAGGCCATTCATTTTTTTTTGCCTCCCACTAGCCACTTCTTTTGTTGCATATCTCTTTCTTTTTTTTCCTCTTTGAGATGGTCACCCCGGTTTACCTTCTCCTCCAACATCTGTCTTCCTTTTCTTTTTATTCTTACGTCCTACTTGAGTCCATTCAACTTTTAATTCATCTTCCTACAACCAATTTTATGTTTTGATTGGGAAGGGGTGGAAGCAAACCCCAAGAGCACTAGTTTATCCTTAAGATCTTTAAGCCCCACCACCATCCTTGTAAAATATTCCAAGAGAGTTTCTTCATTTGAATTTTTAGAGGAAAGATGAGAGCTTCGAGGAACGATCCCAAACAAATTTGGAGTCTCATTTTACTTATTTCATTATGTAATTGTTGGATTATCAATTGTCCTTTGATCTAAATCGTCCACTTTATAAACCATCTTTGACACTTCCTCCTTATTACCTTCCAGAAGTTGATCCTTATTAGTACTTCCAAAATTTGAAGCCTTAATTATTTCCTTATCATTTTCACCTTCCAGAATTTGTTTTCCTTTATTTTGATCGATCTATCCCTCACCAATCTTCAAACTTTCTAGTAAATTTGAGACTACCAATTTCTTAATGACCTCTTTATCTTTCTGATCTTAAACCTTCTTAGGAACAAATAAAGGTAAAGACTCGTTAACCTTTTGATTGTTCCTAATATCCTCAATTTTATTTGAATTTGTCATAACCCTCTTTCTAGACCTTGATTAAACTTCTATTATTGTTATTTTATATTTTATGAGCAATGTTAGTTAGAAATTATAAATTGAATATGGTTGGAATTTTTTTAAATAAAAAGAATTAAATAGTAGTGACACACTCATGATGTCACAAATTTATCTGGAAATTTCTTATTTACTCAATATGTTAATTTAGCACATGTTGTAAGAGAAAATGAGAAGGTTCTAGAAGAGAATCTCAAATTCAACTTTTTTGCATTTAACTCCACTATGATAACAATCATTTGGGAAAATGGAGGGAATAGCGGAGGGAACAGCGTTTGCAAGGGGAAATTTGAATTCGGGAAATGGAGGGAACAACAATGCTAGGTCCTCTGGGTCTAAATCCACTGCAGTTCGAGGACATACAACTGATGATGAGTATGGAAGACTGGATGGGGACCCACAAACATGGGACCCTCCTCCCGATCCTGAAAATTTAAAAAACATGCAAGATTCTTTCCCCGAGGTGGTGCAGGCTAATTTAGGTACTACCAAGGAGGGGCAAATACCTAAACCATGGAATAGCCTCTTCGCTAGACATGCCTCTAGTAAACCAACTGGTAAATCTTCTCTCCCCTTTGTGAAGGATATATCAGACAATAGAATAGGTAAACTTGCGATTAAGGTTCCTGATTTGGTTATTGATCAGAGCATTTCTTTAATGACTCTCTCTTTGGTGGGAAAATTTGTCGGACCTCGACCTAATATTGAGGATGTTAGATCCTTTGTTAAAAGAAAATGGAGAATGAAAGGACAGGTCGAAGTTTCTGCCCTGCCAAGGGGTTTTTTTGTGTTCTCTTTTTCATGCGGGGAAGATTTTGAAGCAGTTCTAAGTGGATGCCCTTGGATGTTTGGTAAATCATCTCTTTCTTTAAGAAAATGGACCCCTAACATGGAACTAAATGATTCCTTTTTTGAATCTGCCCCGGTGTGGGTTAGACTGCCTGGACTACCATTGGAATACTGGGTGGAGGATGTTTTCTTAGGAATTGCTAACTCCTTTGGGGAGCTTATTGCGATAGACCCAATGACTGCAGCTCGCAAGAGACTTGTGTATGCATGCATCTGCGTCAACATTTCACAGAATATGGATCTCCCAAGTACCATTGATATTAATTCCAAACTTGGGTTATGGGAACAAACCATTGAATTTGAATCTCTCGCTTTTGTGTGCTTTTCTTGCAAAAAAGTAGGTCACTGGGCTAAGGCTTGTCCCAGCAACCCTAAAAGACCTCTGATTAAAGACAAAAATATTAATAAACCGGTATGGAAAGAAAAAAATAACAACAAAGTCTGCAATAAGGCAGAAGAAAAAAGTGGAAATCTGATTACAGAAAATCAGGAAAATGAATCTAGTGACTTAACTAAAGACCCTACTTTGAGCAAGAACAAGAAGAATGAAACTAAGGAGTTTGAGATCAAAATAGGTAATACCTTTGAAGCCCTTCAGTTGCAAGAAAAGGAGGATGAAATTAGTACAGAGACCCTTGAGGATGGTGAGATTGAGGATATCACTGACTCGCATCATGAGGAACGATATGAACCCATGTCAGAGAAAGAAGAACCCTATTTAGGGAAAGAGCTTCAGGAACAGGAAATAGAAATGAGAAGAAGCAACAAGTTTGGATCACCACAAGCAAACTTAAATGCCTTATTCCAGAACATAGAAGTAAATATGACCACTTCACCTCGGAAAAGAGAAAAGCCTTGGAGTAACATACAAGATGAATCCAGGGCAAATGATGAATCCAGGGCAGAACAACAAGAAGAAAACACGATAGAAAATGAAAAGAAAATTAAGATCAAGAAGACAGGAGGTCCTAATGGAGTAAAAACTAGAACTAGATCTAAGGCAGATTTTGGGGCATCAAGATCCCCACCAGGACGCAAAACCATGAAATGGCACAGGGACCAAGAGAGTAAACAAAACATAGCTGATGGAAGGCAGAGAACTATCAAGGAGTCCTGCCCCCAAGTCTCAAAATGAAGGTAATATCATGGAACATCAGAGGGCTAAACGGTCTCAATAAACAGGATATATTAAGGAATCTTATTCGAGATCAAAATCCGGATATTATCCTGATTTGGGAAACTAAAATGAGCAAAGAAAAAGTGGAGAAAATTAAGTTTTTTAAAAATGGGGGAGTCTGTGGTAGTAGCTCAAATGGCGCCTTTAGAGGAGTTGCTATATTATGGAATAAAAGTACAACTTCTGGAGATATGATTGAAGAGGATGACAATATTCTATCATTAAGAGCTAGAAATATTTTTGATGAGAAGGAATTTGTTATAACTAACATCTATGCCCCTAATTCCAAACATGCTAGAAGTAAATTTTGGGAAAAAGTTCAGCAAAAAAGGAAAAATTTCTCTATGAACAGTTGGATTGTAATGGGAGATTTCAATACTCCTCTGCAAGATAGAGAAAAATTTGGAGGTAGTCAAGCTCAACCTGAAAGTAGATCCGATCTGATGGACTTTATCAATGACAATGCTCTCATTGATCTGGATCTCAGTGGAGCCTCCTACACTTGGTCAAACTGAAGAGATGGGGAAGATCTTATCCAGGTAAGACTTGATAGAGCTCTTCTCTCTAATGATTGGATTCTTTCTCATAGTTGTTCCCTCTCTGTCATTAATAGAATTGGATCAGATCATTATCCCACTTCCTTTTTTGCTGAGAACTTTAAGCAAAATCAAAGATTCCCCTTTCGCTTCGAAAAGATGTGGATATCCCACCCCAATCTTGAAAAGTCCATTGCTGAATGGTGGAATCTTGATATTAATGGAAAAACCATGTATAAAGTTGCCAAAAAACTTTAAAATGTCAAAACCAATGTTAAGACTTGGAACAAAAAGGTCTTTGGTGATATTTTTGATTCAAAGAAAAAGCTAAAGGAGGAACTGAACTAGATTCAAATCTCCATCCAGAAAGAGGGCTACACAAAGTATTCCAAAGCCATGGAAGATAAGGTCCTTGACAACATTCATACCATAATTTCAAGGGAATAAATATATTGGAGACAGAGATCCAGGGCTATATGGCTGAAGGCAGGGGACAGAAACACTAAGTTTTTCCACATGACTTCCCTAAAACATAAGGCAGCTAATAGAATCACCAAGTTAACTATTGAGAACAACACTCTGACAAAGAAGGATGAAATCAGGGATGAAGCTGTTAGATTCTTCAAGCAGCTCTTGTCTAGTAATGAGGATCTTGATCAGACCCATCAACTCAATCTGGTCAACAATATTCCTAATATTATAAACCCTTTTCAGAATAAGACCCTTGTTGTCATCTCGTCTGCTGAAGAAATCAAAAAAGCTATCTTCTCCTTTCAAGGGGATAAAGCTCCAGGCCCTGATGGATTCCCTATGTTTTTCTTTCAAGAATTTTGGAATATTGTGGGGAAGGATACGGTTAATGCAGTAAAAGAATTTTTTGGATCCAGAAGAATCCTTAAGGAATTGAACTCCACTTTTATTGCCTTAATCCCTAAAGTTGCTGGGGAAGATTCTATGGGAAAATTTAGGCCTATTAGTCTATGCAACTCTTTCTATAAAATAATATCCAAAGTGATGATGACTAGAATGTTGGCGATGCTTCCCTTCATCATATCTAAAGAGCACAAAGGATTTGTTCCTAGTAGACAGATTCTTGATTCAATCATTCTTGTTCATGAGAACATAAACTCTCTCAGCACTACAAAGAAAGAAGGTTTCTTGATAAAGTTGGATTTGGCAAAGGCTTATGATAGAGTTGAATGGGATGTTCTATTTAAAATCATGGGGGTTTTGGTTTTGATGGTAAGGTTATCAAAATAATCAGAGAACTAATCACTCTCCTATGTTCTCTATTTTTGTTAATGGATCTCCTAGAAATTTTTTTAAAAACTCTAGAGGGCTAAGACAAGGAGACCCCATATCACCTATCCTTTTTACCATTCTTGCTGAAAGTATGAGTAGAATGATTCATAAATTGAAACAAAGCAAAATTATCAGAGGTCTTCAACCTTCTTTTGCCAATGTGTTTTGCACTCATCAACAATTTGTTGATGATACTATCATCATGGGATATTCTTCAGTCAAGGAGGCTGAAGCCTTCAAAACTGCTCTCTACTCCTATGCTTTGGCAACTGGTCAACTAGTTAACTAGGACAAATCAGCTATGTACTTTCTCAATACTCCGGTCATAAGACAATGGAGAATAGCCAATATAATTGGATGTAAAGTGGACTTGTTGCCTTCTACCTACCCAGGTCTTCCTTTAGGGATGCCTCCCCCAAATTCTTTCTGGAATATGATCATTGATAAAATTAATAAGAGACTTGCAGGATGGAAAGGTTCAATGTTATCTCAAGCTGGGAAAATGCAGCTCCTCCAAGCAACTCTTCAAAACCTCCCTGTTTATGCCCTCAGTCTGTTTGGTATTCTAGCTAAAATTGTTGAAACTATGGAAAGAATCCAAAAGAGATTCTTATGGTCAGGAGTTGAAGAAAAGAAGAGAATACCTTTGATTGCATGGGACAAGGTGTGTAGACCAAAGAACAAAGGAGGGTTGGTGATTAAAATTATTAAAATTTTTAATAAAGCTCTTCTTGCCAAGCAATTATGGAGAGATTTTGACATTAAGAAATACTGGAGCCAAATTTGGTTTGACAAATACATTAAGAATCAGACTATCCAAGGGATCCTCAATGATGAAGAGATCTCGGCTGGATCTTTCATCTGGAATAGTGTTACCAAAGCCATAAAAGTTGCAAAAGCTGGAGCTGGATGGGTCCCTGGAAAAGGTGATAGAATAAGGTTTTGGGAAGACCCCTGGATGAAGAATGAAGCCCTATTTGATCAAAACAACAATCAAGTCATTGAAGAATGTAAAAGGAGGTTTGGGCTGATGGTTTATGACTATTGGAAGGAGAATAAATGGGCCAATCTTGAGGACATCCATCCTGGTCTTTCCTCTATTCAGAAAGAGTTGTTGTCCTTTTCCCCTAACAACAACTATGATGATGTTTTCCTCTGGAAAAGTGACCCTAAAGGTGAATTCACAGTTTCTTCTACTTATAAGAACACTTTTTCTCAAATCCGCAATCCCTTTTGGAGTAAAGTTTGGAACAACATCTTGATCCCTAAAGTCAACATGTTCTGTTGGCTTGCTTCCCATAATAGTATCCTTACTATTGATAATTTAATTCGAAGGGGCTTCAATTTCCCTAACAGATGTGAGCTCTGTCAGAAGGAGGAGGAATCAATTGATCACCTATTTTTTCATTGCTCCTTCACTTGGGAAATCTAGTGTAAAATATGGAAAAAATGGAAAATTAATTGGGTCATGAACAAAAGCATTAAGGATATAATATGGCAATGGAATTATCCTACCAAATGCCAAATTATTAAAAACTTGTGGTCCCTGACCCTCCCCATGATATGCTGGGGCATTTGGAAAGAAAGGAATAATATGATATTTAGGGAAGAAAAGTGTAATACTCGGGTTGTCTTTGAAAAAATATTCAGGGCTATAAAGGAGAACATCAACATCCCTCACAAGAATAATCAGCAATGGGCTATTATAAACATGAATGATATGGAAAAAGGCATTATTACTAAATGGAACCTGATTGATAAGGTCTACAAAGTGGATAACAAGAAGAAGAGAGAAAACATTGTTTGGAGGTTCCTTGATTATGACTGGATAAAGGTTAATTTTGATGGGGCTACCAAAGGGAACCTTGGAAAGGCTGGTGGAGGTGGAGTTATCAAAAATTCTCAAGGAAGGTGTATTGTTGCTTTTGCTTCCCCTTTTGGAATCCAAAACAACCATGTCGCTGAAGTTATGGCCATGCTTAAAAGCCTCCAGTTAGCCCAGGAATTCAAATTTAATAAAATCTGGCTTGAAGGGGATTCCTTAAATATTATACAAGCCCTCAAAGGTATTAGTTCAATCTCCTGGAATATTGCTAATATTATTAAAAATGCTAAGACTATCCTTAATAACTATGTTAGCATTATTTTAACCCATACTTTTAGAGAGGGTAACAAGGTAGCGGATATCCTTGCTAATGAAGGGGTTAATTTGGAAAAGGGGGTCAAATATATAGGGGAAGATCACATTAAGTGGGAGATTAAGGAACAATTATATTTTGATCACCTTAATGGAGCAAGCAAATATTATGATTGAATTATGGGGAACGTGTACCAATGACAGAGTTTGGAGGCGGATGAACTGTCAGTCGATGAGTGCTTCTAGGCATCATAACCAAGAACACATGTGTGTGAGAGGTAATTGTAATAGTAGCCAGGTTTGTATGAACATGAAAGGCAATTTCAAAATTGTGAAAGTATCTTTTCAAGGAGAAACCAGAAACACAGAGTTTTACTTGCGGGCCAAGAGTTGCAACAGAGGTGATTGTGACCTAGAAAGCAGAATGGGAGGCAGCCTTAACAGGAATGAACCGTCCGGTTGTGAGCACTGGAAGAGTGAAAGGAAGGTGTGGAGAAGGCTCCATCGACATGGGTTCACAGATTATATGGAGAAGCTCCATGGTAGTAGAAGCTCTGTTTCTTAGGGGCTCGCAAAAAGCTGGAGCAATAACAGGGCTACCCTGTTTGGGGAAATTTGGCACATTGATGAAAGCCTGATCTCGGAGGTCACAGGGCTCAAGATGGAGGGGACCAAATTCTATAGGGATAGAAAGTATGCCGTTGAGGCCTTCAAAAACTTCCCTAAGATAGAGGACGATAAGAGCAACCTGGAGAAGAAGGCTAATATATCTTACTTCACCCCCCAATAGGTAAAACCTTTCTGGCAAAAAATTCTTAGGGCATTAATGGAATATTTAACTGTGGATGGTAGGTTTACGAAAATTTACAACTATCACTTCACCATCCTGAACCACTTCTGCCATGGGGTGAAAATTTCTTTACCATTCTATCTTGCTTCTTCTCTTAACGAGAGCTGGGCTGACCACATTAAAAAACCCAACTCCTACCCTCTTGTGCACCAGGGTCTCATTCTATTGATTTATGAATATATGAAGGATAAGACTAGGGCAACAAAGGATGACCCTTTAATTCTCAATGCTTAAATTTTTGAGAAAAGCATAGACTCTGGTTCGACTAAGGAGACTAAAACCCCTACCCATAAAAAAAGGAAGATTATTGTGCAGAAAGAAATAGATGTGCTTTGTGAGGAAGAAGGAGGAAAAAATAATGAAGAAACTTCTGAAAAGGAGATCAATAAGGAGGAGGAGTTTGGGGAAGGAGAGGAAGGGGGCAATTCTGAGAATTGTCAACATAATATTGATGGCTCGAAAACTGCGAAAGAGGCTCTGAAGTCTAAGGAAGGTGAAAACCCTAATGCGGAGGAGATGGAACAAAGCAAGGATTCTGCAGAAACCATTCTGGATACCGCCTGCAATTGCACCCTTGAATTCTTCAATTTTCAGAAGTGGGTGGTGGAAAACATTACCAGCATGCAGGGTAAACAGAGGGAGTTGGAAGTTAAGATCAACAAGTTGATCAACATGTCTAATTCTAGGAAGCAACACGAGGAAATGGAGCATAGTGAAGCAGAGGAAGAAATGGAAATGGAAGACTGGCTGGAGAAAGACTTGATTAAAGGCGACCTAAAACACCTAGAGGACGTCATCAAAATTCTGAAGGAACAGGTGGAGGAGGATAAGGACAATGTCAATGCCTAGATGGCTAGAAATGAGAAAGCGCTGAAAAGCCTTATGGATCATAGCCTCCAGGTTCTAAAAGTCTCCTCCTAGAACATGAACGCGCTGGTGAATCACCTGGAAAAGAAAAACCAGGAGAAGAACCTGGTGGTTATTGAAGATGCTCCTACTTCCAGCCTAAGCCACCAGACCTCTAGGCGCAGAACCAGGCAGACTATGATGGAGAAGGAAATGAAGATGAAAGATAGCCAAACTGCTCAGGAAAACACTGATTTGAGGGAAGTGGCAAAAGCAATGATGCTTTTGGTACAGGATGCAGAAGAAACCATGAAAGATTTCTAAATTTTGTTTTTTGCTGGGCTTGGGGCCAATTTCTTGCTAGCCTTTTGCTGTCCTTTCCTTTGTTGCTGGTCTTTTTGCTGGTGTTTTGCTGCTGTAGTATTTTGTTGCTATTTTGAATATCTTTCTTATGTATCTGGGTTTTGGGTCCCTTAAAACCTGTTTTTAATTAATCAAAAACAATCATTTTTGCATGGAATTAATTTTGGAAAAGATTCTCAAAATCAATTAATTTTCTTGGTAGTGGGAAAATGACTCTCTTTTCTATATATTGAGTTCTAGATTTCCAAAATGGGGAGTTCATTTGTTTTGTGAAAAGTAGTTTTGAATTCTTACAAATCATGTTAGTTGTAGGGGGAATTTGGTAGACATATTATTTTTTGTAGGAGATAGGAATTTCCAGGGGTTTTGGAGAAGATCTATGTTATCTTTCTGGTATGCTCGATTAACCATGGGCAATAACTCTTATTGCCCTCCCAACCATAAATGATATATTTGTCTCCCCCAAACACTCTAATTTATATTGATCTACATATTTATCTTGTTGTGTCCACCTTTGAATGAGATCACACATCTCATTATGCATATGTGAGAGATGTCTATACACCAAGGGTCGCCACTCTTCCAAGTGGCACCAATTATTACATTATTAATATAATATAATAATTATACATTAAATAATTATAATATAATTATATTATGACATAATAATATAATTATATTATCCCATAATAATAATAAAAATATAATCACAACCTTTGTGATATCAATGTCGGTATGTGATTTCTGACCACAGCTACAATAAAATCAACACTCCCTCTTAGCTAGGGAGGAATCCTACTCAATGTTTATATTTAATGAAGCACTTCTTCATTAGGTCGGCCCAAACAAGGATCCGACTTTAGCTATAAATATCAACACTCCCTCTTAGCTAGGGAGTAATCCTTCTTAACCTTTAATAAGTTACATCACTTCTTGTGATGATTGTCCACAATGGCTACATCCATATGTGGAAAGGAAAGATATCACCTCATTGTGATATCAATCATTATGGCTTATCCACGGATATCACCTCATGTGATATCTGCCATAGATATCTCCTCATGTAATATCCACCATTATGGCTTATCCATAGATACCACCTCACATGATATCAACCATTATGACATATCCATAGATATCACCTCATGAGATATCAATCATTATGGCATATCCATAGATATCACTTCACGTTATATCCACCATACTAATATATACAACCATTATTGTGAGATAGTCACCTTACAATAATGGTGAGATGTACAAGTGTTCATCATTGTGAGATCCTCACCTCACAATGATATTCACCATGGCTCATCCAAAGGGTAAACACACAAGTGCAAGAAAATCACCATAGACTCTCTCACGTGGTATTGTCATGGCGTCACACACATGACACCCACCATGAACCACATTAGAGGGTGAGATAAGGGCTTTCACCTCAAGTCTCCCTCAAAGAGAAATGCATTAATCAAGAGTTTACACTTTAAACATCTTTTGAAAAAAAAAGAATACATTAGTATAACATATAACTAAATCAATGATGCTGAGACTCGATCTCAGCTAGGGCTTCATAAAGGCAACATAAAGGTCATGGGAATCCATCCCATGAATCATAGTCCTTTAACTGATCACTAGAGAAACCATCTTGACATGGTCCACTCCCTCTGAACCAATTTGACCAAGATCCTCGGATGTTAATCGAAGCACATCCTCTTAGGTGCTCCCTCTGATTCTTGATTCTTCCTCTTCGAAGAGATGTCTCCAACCACCAACTCAATTTCATAGTAGTACCATGTGATACTTTGTCACAGGATGTATCAAGCTCATCCACCCTTGAATGCAATCTCCATCCTCATCATTAATCAAACTCTTTGTATTTTGTTTATAATTAATATAAACAATCCTTATTTTAGATAAACAACTACTTGTTGAGTATCTTATTAATCACCACTCATTAATAAATCAAACATTTCCTTAATGATTGTTGATCAATGCCTTTAAGAAAGTCGGCCATCATGTTCTCTTTACTATATTTCCGCTAATAGTCTTGTTAATAATTTTCCTTGAAGATAGTCACAATATTTTTTTTTAATAAAATTCTAGACTTGTATCTATCGTTTGGCTTCATGTTGCACACAACATAACTTTAATCTTGTGTTTATTTTTTAATTGCTACCATTCATTTTGTTCTTAATAGCTTCCACTGTTGTTGTTTAATAAGCACATTTACTACCACCTTTGCTATGTAATTAACCATTACATTTCTCAAGCACAATTGGCTACCTTTAATCTCTATCACTTTATTTAACATTTAAATGTATCATGATAAAGTCTTAAATATGCACTTACTTATTCCTCATTGTGGCTACTTGTAAACTTTTACTCTCTTATTATTGCTCATAAGCATTGCTTGAGAATAGATAATATTGATCGCTATCAATTCTTATTTTGTACATCACAACTTTATGTAGTTACTGACTTTAATTATGAATAAATCTCTTTCATCATTACAATATCATTATTGTTGCTTATTATTCCCTTTGCTGTATAAGATTTCTTTTTTATTTTATTTTTAATAAGATAAAATGATTGGCACTAATGTTATTCATCACTCCTTTCCTCGGTTTCGTACCCACTCTGATACCATGTTATCTTTCTGGTATGCTCGATTAACCATGGGCAATAACTCTTATTGCCCTCCCAACCATGCATGATATATTTGTCTCCCCTAAGCACTCTAATTTATATTGATCTTCATATTTATCTTGTTGTGTCCACCTTTGAATGAGATCACACATCTCATTATGTATATGTGAGAGATGTCTATACACCAAGGGTCGCCACTCTTCCAAGTGGCACCAATTATTACATTATTAATATAATATAATAATTATACATTATAATTATAATATAATTATATTATCTCATAATAATAATATAAATATAATCACAACGTTTGTGATATCAATGTCGGCATGTGGATTCCGACCATAGCTACAATAAAATCAACAATCTACACCTGGTTGCAGGACAAGGATCGAAGGAAGATAGCTGGGCAACAAAAGGTTGATTCAATAACAACGAATTCACTCATCAAGCAGATCCAGGTTCCCTCCTTACTTACTGCATGATTTCTTTTCAAAATAAGGGTGGGGATTCATATTTGCATGTGTGTTGCTTTTTGATATTTTGTTTCAAATTAGAAAATTGGAGGGCTAAATAATATGGGATTTGCATATCTTTCAAAAGAAATTTCCTTGTTTTCAGATTTTGATAGAAAAAATTAATATGCATAAATTTGTTTATCTTGTCTATGTTTTGGGTTAAAAAGTTAGTAATGTATAAAGAAAATTTGTATATCTTACCTTGTTTTGGGTCAATAAGTTAGTAATTTTCTTTTCAAAAATTTGTAAACAATGATTACTTTATTTTAATTTTTCTTTACAAAATACTTCATTTTGATTAAACGAATTACCTTCTATTTTTGATAAAATTAAATATAAAATAATAATTTGTTTCTTGATTTGAAACAAAATATACATATAACTATATTTATATATGAATACAAATAAAATAGTTTGAAACAAATAAAAGGAAAATAAAATAAAATTAATTAATTAATTAAATAAAATTATTAATGCATATACAAAATTAATATAATAATAAAATATAAATATAAAATAAAATATAATATAATAATAATAAATTTTGAATTTCAAATACCCCCCACTCCCTTGCAGTCATGCTCGTGTAGTGGTCACACCCCCGCTCTTGCAGACAAGGGTTGCAGGGGTGTGGGGCCCACAGAGCCCTTCCCCTGCCCACTATTTTTTAACATTTTTATTATACTTAAAAAAAAAAAAATTATTTTTTTTAAAATTTTATTTAGTAAACTTTAAATATTTATTTTAATTTATATTAGAAAAGAAAAAAAAGTTAATTTGAGGTTATATTTTTAAATTAATTTATATTTGAGATTATTTAATAATTAAAAAATTATTTATAATTTTTTTTGGTTTATATTGTTAACTATTGATTTATATTGTTGATAATTAAAAAAAATTAAAAATTATTATTATTGATAGAGGAATATGTAAGTTTGAATTTTTTTGAGAATTTATTTTTATTGAAGACTTTGACAAAAGGGGATGTAATAAATTGATTTATTTTAATTAATGACTTCATCATTTACAGATTTAATAGATTCTTTTGGATTTAATAGATCTACATCTCAATTGACCAAATTGTTAGTTAACATTTAAAAAATAAATTCTATTCTCTAGATGTTAAAAATATTTTAAAATAAAAGATAAAAAAATAAATTAGCCAAGTTTCCTTATGAAATAAATTAGCTTGATTTAAGATAACAAAGGGAAAGAAAAATAGTACTCCTTGGAAGAAAAAAAAAACCATGTCCACAAGCTAAACAAAGGAACTTATTTCAAAGTTTTAATTCTTTACATTAAGTATCACTAGTTAATAATAAATAGATTCTCTTGAGACATTCTATACTTTCAATCACTTAAGTTCTTTATATATTTGTCAACCATTTAGAATCCTTCATTTAGTACAAATATTAAGGATTAAGAGAATTACTTCTCCAAGTAAATGACTTAGATTTATAGCTTTCTTTTAAATAATTTATATACCTCAACAAGGTGAATTAATGTTTATACTTGTTTCTTATGCAAAGTTACCTTTCAAGTAATTAGACCTAGTAGTCTTTTCCTTAAAAAAAAACCAATAATTTCTAAGTAGTTGATTTGTTACTTTCATTCTCAAGCAAGTGTTCCTTTTGTTCCTTTCATTTTATAGAATTAGAATCTTAGTTATTTTTCAAGCATTCAATTTCTTGCATGAAATAGTTCCATTTTCATAGTTGTATTAGTATAATGTTTATTTAAGTTTCATACATTTATAGTTGAAATTCTTAGCTAGACAACTAAACAAGAAGAGTTGAAACCAAAAACCTAAGCAACTTTCGGTATCTATGGTGCTTCTGGGTCACACTTACAAGTAATATTGTCATGTTGAACTACTGCACTTAATGCCTATTAAAGCTGCAACAATGACGTCTATGGCATCATCCATATAAATCGTTGGGGAGAAATAAGGTTCAGTGAAAGTTAAAATCCAAAGGGCAGGTAATCCCCCTTCGATCGATAATCTAAAAACATAAATTTTAAATGAATTTACATACGCTCAGTTAAACCTTAGAAAACCCCATTAGGGTTGGTTGTGCGTGATATTTTGGAATTTATTTTATCTTGATGGTTTTCGACATATGATAATGGGTCGAGGGTGACGCACATGATAGGAAATAGGACTTAGTTGTTTTAGGTTAAAAATAGAAGGCTGCCCTGAGCCTGTTTTCTATAGAGCTACCATCGTGGGTAGCAATCACAGAGAAACTGTTTGGGACATTGATCCTAGAAAGGGTTGCGTACCCACCAAACAATTTACATTAAACCATAATTAGAAACTAGAACTACATAATTTATGCCTTGATCCCATGCCGAAATAGGTATGTAGGCAGTCTAGGGACAAAGTTGTCCCTAGTACTCAGGTGTTTGCGGATGGGGTCTAGGATTTTGGTTAAAGACGAGTAGTTGGATTTCGAAGTTCCTTGGTTCCTCAATCAAAGGGTATAGAAATACTAATCGGAAGATTAAAAAAATATTTCAATGCATACTCGGAAGGAATCCCATATGGATTTGCTTGACTTCCTGAGGCTTTAGGCCAAATTCTGAGGCGGAACTCAAACTTATATTATTTTATTTACTCCTAAGGACAACAACCTCAATGCACTCCTAGTAGAGGAGTGTAGTCTTTAGAGAGTGACTCAAGACCTGGATGGTCTCAATGAGTCTAAAGTCTTTGGCCAGAGCATTCCCTATTCTATGTGAATAGATGCCTACCCTGTTTGGGTAGATGTCTGTCCCAAATTGGATAGATGCCTAACCTGTATGGTTAGATGACCGTCCTAGTTGGATGGATTCCTATCCTGTTTGGATAGATGTACTCGAGTATGCGATTGAATCAAACACAACTAAAAATAAATGATTTAAAAAAAAATAGTCAATTTTTTTGGGTTAAGTGGGTTATTACTGAATCAGGGGCAATCTAAGGGGATGCACCTTTCAAATGCCGAGACTTAAAAATAGGCTATTTTTTATATTTTGTTGCTATTTTTTACAATCTACTACTTCCAAGAGCCAAATTCTGACCTTGATAGTGATACTAGTAGGAAGGATCGAATTCACAGTCACACTACACACATTTCCTAGAAAAAATCAAACAAGGCTTTTGTTGGGTGACTTTATCAATAGGAAGAAGGTGACTAAAATTAGAAATCCCCCTAAAAGACTCCATATTCCAAAATTCCAAAGGTAAAGCAAGGAGATAGATCCATGCAGAGGTCGTAGATAGAAGATCAATAGATGAGTCAAATCTTGGCTTCCACTTACACAAGGACAATTTTTTTTAAATTGCTACCATAGGTCCATGAACCTCCCATGAGTACCTTAATAAGATCTTCCTCATTAAAAAATCTTAAAAGAAAGAGATTATTAGCCATTACACTGATTTTGACACCACCTTTCAACTTTCAGTGTGAATCAACCTAGTGCCTAACTTGCTCAATATTAGGTCTATAGGCGAGAAACTTACCTATCAGAGATAACCTTAGTTTAGAGATGAGTTAAGGATGCCATCTAGAACAACTACCTTTAAGCTATTAACCTTACAATAGGCTTCTGGAATCTAATGATTTGTTGTGATTCATCTAAGTAGACATGTCACCAAGTGTCTTATCCACATACGATGTGGGATCTTCCTCAACAAAGAAGGAACCCATTGTATGGAGGGGAGGCAGGGAATATGATAAAATATCTATGATAACAATATTTTTGCCTTTATTAGTAGTAGAAGCATTGGATGGGAGGTTTGCAGCCCCCTTCCCCCCCCTTTACCTACTATTCCCATCCCTAGCCTTGTACTCCACATATAATTTTTTTTAGAGAACGACACTACATTTTGATGTGTATCTTTTAAGATTGATTAAGATTAAATTGGTATTCATAATAGAACATAATTATCATTTAATTATGGCTTGGAATGTTGCTTGTGTATTCATAATCATCAAGTAGACTGCATTGTATACGCTTATTCATGTGTGTGTAATTGTGTGAAGTTTGATGTCACATGTGTGTCATATATGGAGTGAAAGAGAAGGGTAAGTTTCTACAACAAACTTATCTACTAATAGTTGGCCCAAAAATATGCTTTGGCTAAAGCTTATTAATCTTTTAGTATATTCTTTCTATTTGATCATTATGTCTCATACTATATCATATCATGATATTGTTGCATTAGCATCTATAATGTAGTTATATCATATTGCACCAAAATTTATATTTCTTGCCATATTCAGATTGCTAGACATCCCTATGTACTATTGGGTATTCTTCTTTAAAGAAAAGTTGGGTAAGCATAGTGCTTCGAGGTTGGGTGGTAAATTGTTCTGACAATGTTCTCACCTGTAGTGTTCTTGTGTGGAGGTCGCAAGTTAGGAGTACATGTCATGATTGTTTTCAACCATGTACTCATTGCATTTGACATTCTAATATCATGTAAAGGAAATTATTTCCTTTTATTTTGGCTAATCTTTGCGCTTATATTTGTGGACATTATCTCAAAATCTAATTATATATCTTTATTATGTGCATGTCAAATTAATTAATGAGCTTATTATCTATATTTTGTATTATATGGTAATTTTAATAATGTGGAGGACCTTACAACTTTTAGATTAGTCAAATTTATTAAGAGACTGTATTAAATTTGTGATACCATGATGTAATTGTCAGAACCAAGATAATCCTGAATAATGATGGCACTTGGTTGAGCCATGAAAGATGGACATTGTACACACTACAAAAGTTAGAAAAATGGAAGTATGCAAAATAAAGAATAATTAAAGCATCATGGAGGCATCTTAGGAAGAACTAATCTTTGTTTGTTTGTTTGTTTGTGCTTTCTTCATTTTTATTTTTTTTCTTTTAAGCCTCCTTTGAATATGTTTTGAAATGGTTTTTAGTTCTTTGTTCTTGGTTTCATGTTTGTAACATTGAGCTTTCTTTTTGACTCTTGTAGCCATTTCTCACAACATCAGTTAGTTTGTGACATTTGTTTTGATAATAATAATAATTTTAGTCATTTCAACAAATATGCTAAAGCTAAATTCGTTCAAGTTAACATCACTATTGAAATTAAAAAAGAGTAGTTGGGTTGTGGTCTTTGTGTTATTTTTTAGCATTTAGATGACATTCTCATCCATTCTTGCATATTCTTTTGAGAATAATATTATTGTATTAGAGCTGATCTTGTAATAAATATGGACATTGTGTTGATTGACATTAAATCCCATAGAAATATACTCTTAAGGATATTACAATAATATCTTAGATTATAATACTAATATTGTAGGTGTTGTTACTTTTAATGCTCCAAATCAAAATGTTCTTAAAGTAAATGTTCCTTCTAGTTTTATGATCATAAACAATTGTGTGACAATCAAATGATTCCATGATGTATTTAATTGCTTAAGTAATCTCTTTAAATAGTACTTTGACAATGAATTGTTGCACAAACATGTAAAAAGTTATCACCTTTAGAATGGTTAATGGAAAAATGGAGGGAGTTAAACATATTAATTTTCATTTAGATTGAAGTCATATAAGATTTCTCCCACACATTACATAAATGACCTAGAATAAATAAATCTAGATTTGGTGTATATGAGCTTGAGTATGCGAGTAAGAAGGGTGGGCAAGGTAATGGGATAGAGGATTTGAGATGCATATGGATACGAGAAGCATGGGATGTAGTAGTACATATGAAATTATGATTGGAGTTATAATGTAAATAAATAATTAACCAAGATTTATAATGAATGAGGCTACATATAGTTTATATTCTAATATTAAATGTTAAGACAAAAAAATAAATAAATAAAAAAGGGTAGTTAACTCTATAAACAAAAGATGATTGTCATTTTGTGAAAATTGTAAAATATGTTCTATCTCTATCTTTTGAATCTCTTAAATTATGTTATAAACATATACTTTATCTAAGCTCAAATCTAATCTTTTCTAAATTTTATTATTTTTTTTGAAATATAAACATTTTATCAGTTTAATCAATATACTTTTATCTCCCCTCCCTTCTTCCCACTCCACTTTTATCTCCCCTCTAGCCCCTCTCTACCTCTCTATCTTACTCTCACCTCTCTCTCTACCTCTCTCTCACATCCTTAACTCTCAACTCTTTGTCTCCTCTCTCTCTCTCTGCACACCTCCCCTCACTCATTACCTACTTCTTTTCTCTACATATACCTCTTTATATCTCTTTACGCACCTCTCTCCCTCCCTACCAACTTATCTCTCTCTCTCTCTCTCTCTCTCTCTCTCTCTCTCTCTCTCTCTCTCTCTCTCTATCCATCTCTCTCTACTTATTTTTATCTCCCCTCTCCCCCTCTTTCTATCCATCTATGTCCCCAAATGTACTCTTTGTATCTCCCCTCTCAATCACTCTACCAATCTATCCCTCCCTCCCTCTCTAGTTTTATAGAGAGTGAGTGGGGAGATAGAAATTAGAGAGATATGGATAAATAGAGAGAGAGAGAGAGAGAGAGAGAGAGAGAGAGAGAGAGAGAGAGAGAGAGAGAGAGAGAGAGAGAGAGAGAGAGAGAGAGAGATGTATATGTAGAGAAATAGAGGTAGGGAGGGAGAGAAGGGACAAAGAGTAGAGAGTTAAGGATGTGAGGGAGAGGTAGAGAGATGGGTCTAGATTTTGGGGAGAGAGGAGAGAGTGAGATAGAGAGAGGTAGAGAGGAGATAGAGAAAGAGTAATATGGAGAGAGATAGGTCTAGAGCTCAAGGGAGATAAAGAGAGTGATATTGAGGGAGAGAGAAAATGTTGATAGGAGCCTACTAATTACTGAAATTTAACTAAGTTTGAGATAAAGAGAGTGATATAGAGAGAGCGAGAAAATGTTGATAAGAGCCTACTAATTATTGAAATTTGACTAATTTTAAATATTTATAAAGTCTACAACTCTTAGAGATCTAAATACAATCTCAAACATCCTATCAATATATACATGAAATATAAATTAAAGTATAAATTACATGTTAATATGTATTTTATTGAAATGTGACATAATTAAATGTTATAATTCATGTATATTTAGGTCATTATCAATATAAAAAATAAACAATATAAAAATCTTATATTTCATGTATATATTAAGTCATTTTCAATATAAAAATAAACAATATCCCGTTTATGAAATGAAATCCCATTTCGTTTTTGAAACATGATCCCATTTTTTAAACGAGATCTTATTTTTTACTAAATGAGATCTCATTTCTAAAAGAATTAAATTCTAGCACCAATTTTTGCTTTGGATTTTGCTTCAGAAAAAGGCTTGGGGAACCGACTCTTAGCCTTGGACTTGGTTTGACCTGCAACTTGAAGGCCATGTCACCGCCCATACAAAATATTGACTTTGGACATATATCTAAAGACCTTTTTTGCATAATTTTTTAATGAAAAACCCATCATAAATGAGATTATGTGGATTTCAAATATGTATTTTTTTCAATTAGATTAATTTTTCTATTTTAAAAATAATTTTTAATGAAAGAGATCCATAAACTTGACATAATAGGTTTTCTTTTTTTTTTTAATAACTTTTTTGTTTTTAAGTTTTTTCATTTTCTTTTGACATCAAATTAGAGACAATTAAATACACTTTGAAAAAAAAAGAATAAAAAAAATGATAAGTTTAAGACAAGTTATGATTGTTGTACACGAGGGGTTTTCAAAATAGCAATTATGCCGAATAAAAAAATAGCAAACAAAAAATCTTCAGAAAAAAAAATTATAAAAAAATATCTGCATCAATCTTGTGT
Organism: Cryptomeria japonica; assembly: GCF_030272615.1. Classification (NCBI taxonomy): domain Eukaryota; kingdom Viridiplantae; phylum Streptophyta; class Pinopsida; order Cupressales; family Cupressaceae; genus Cryptomeria; species Cryptomeria japonica. Next base: position 532,426,560 of record NC_081413.1, read on the forward strand.
GTTATAATTCTTTTTCCAAAAGGATTGAGAAAAATACTTTCATTTAGGTCAAATTACACTTGTCGTACACAGGCATGGCATGGCCCTGAAAATTGACTTTTACACATTGTTTTTTATGAAATGCCTATTGAAACTTAATTTGTATCATTTGGGTATTAAAATAAATTACATATTAGGAAACTAGACTTCGAGAATTACATTTCATATTACTTTTTTAAAGATTCATTCTTTAAGTCCTTCAAATTTTTAGGTCAATTGGGATGAATTATGAAAAAATAGAGAAAACATTTCCACTTTTGGCCAAAAAGTGGGCTCAACTTCGTGCACACACCCAAGTGATATTAGTAGAGAGATATAAAAGTACGGAGCGAGGGATAGAGTGAGAGAGGAAGAGATAGGGATATAAAGAGGAATACATATCTAGAGATAGATATAACTTGGGAGTGATCTAGATGGGATAAGAAAAATGAGTGAAATAGGTAGACAAGGAAGAGAGATAGGAGAGATATAGATAGAAATATAGTAAGGGAACTTAGGGAGAGAGATGGATTGAAAGGGAGATAAAAGGAGAGGGGAGAGAGTGAGATATAGATTAAATGGGGAGAGGTATAGAGAGACATTTTCTCTAAGGTCAATTTTGGAATTGACGTGCATAGGATCAAAGACAACAAGGCAAACTTCAATGATGATAAATATGAAAAAATTACTCTCAATAGTACATAAAATCTAAATGTTTTATTATTTACTACTTTTTAAACATTTCAATTCCTTTGAGAGTAAAAAAATTAAAAAAGACTTTGTATGTAAAATTTGTGAGTATTAAAAAGTTTTAAAACTGAAGGATTGACTTCAAATGATTATAATTAATTTTTGGTGTATAATCTAATAAAATTACCTTATCCATTTTGTAGGTCTTTGAATCACCTTTCCAACACTTGTAAAAAATGAAAATTTTGATAAGAAACACACAAGTTATACCCATTTTACTAAAGTATTCTTTTTAGGCTACACAAAATAGAATTAGTACATAAAATCTGAATGTTTTATTATTGACTACTTTTTAAATATTTTAATTTTTTTGGGAGCAAAAAAAATTAAAGAAGACATTGTATGCAAAGTTGTGAGTATTTAAAGTTTTAAAATTGAAGGATTAATTTCAAATCATTATAATTAATTTTTGATGTATAATCTAATAAAATTACCTTATCCACTTTGTAGGTCTTGAATCACCTTTCCAACACCTATAAAAAATCAAAATTTCAATAAGAAACACACAAGTTATGCCTGTTTTACTAAAGTATGCTTTTCAGGCTAAATAAAACAAATATCCATTTTGGAAATGACTGTATGTTTTTTAAAACATGACATCACAACAATGATGTTGGGAAATGGTTATTATTATTAATAGATATCCATTTTGGTTTGGTATTTACAAACCAAATTCAAATTTTACTCGACCCATGCAAAAAGTTAAAGTGGAATTTGGCATGTTTGACAAAAAAAAAAATGTGTTTTTATTTATTTTTCTCACTGCCACTTTTTGGCCCCCCATGATCTTGCACTCATCGAACATCTCTCCACAATTGCATATCTTACAAAACAACTTTCAACATCATCATCATGTATGGACAAGTATCAACACCAATTGTCTCATTGATACACATTTGATAGATCAACTCCCAGTCACTATTTTTGACATAAATCACCATCAATTATGAAATCATAGCCAATTGGGCATGAATATCAATACCAAGAATGTTAACTTCAACCATGAATCATCTACATTCTACATTAATGGCACCACACATTTGATCATATGCAATTCTTATCCGCGACAACACCTAATACTGACTGTAGACATCAACACTTTCAACCATCAACCACCTACACATTAATCTGAATCAATAATCATCTTATTAGTATCTAAGATACCAATCTACACCTTATTAGTATTGTATTTTTCTAGTCGAATTCTTTACAATAAGCATTGCATTTGTACTACTGATTGTGTCATTTACTTTTTTCGTGTGGATTAGGACCCTCTTAGTAATTTATTTGTGTGGATTTTCATCTCTACATTTCTTTGTTTGAATCCTTGAATCTTCAATTGTAGTAGTGTGTGTTGTTAGTTTTTGATGGTTTGTAGATGCCACAAAAAGTAGTAAATGAGTGCTTTATTGTGTCAGTCGAACAAGATTGTTAAATGCTCTGTTTCTATAGGGAAATCAACCAAAACAATGTTATCTAATTAGGGTGCCCTGTCGTTAGGTCTACTTCTAGGGCTTTGTCATAGGCTTCCTCTAATTGTATTGTGTCTAGTTTTGTGGGGACTTATTTGTACACACATGCTTTTCTTCGTAATAAACAAGAATTAGCAAGCCGCCATGAGGTCTATCTCTGTCAAACAATCAGAAAAAGACAATAATATCTGTGAACTAATAGGTACCTGGACACCCAAAACAACTCTAATGTGTGGATTAGTGTGCTTTGTTAGTTCATCATGATTGCAGACGCCATAAAAAGTAATAAAAGATGGCTTTATTTTGCCAATTGAACAAGATTGTCAAATGCTTTGTTTGTGTAGGGAAATCAACTAAAACAATGTTATCTAATTAGGATGCCCTATTGTTAGGTCTAATTCTAGGGCTTTCTCATAGGCTTCCTCTAATTGTATCATGTGCAATTTTGTGGGGACTTATTTGAACACACATGCTTTTCTTCTCAATAAACAAGAATTAGCAACCCACCATGTGGTCGATCTCTGTCAAACAACCAAGAAAAGACAATAATATCTGTGAACTAATAGAAGGTCCCTTGACACCCAAAAGAGCCATAATGTGTCACCGTCATATGGATGCTTACATATTCTCTATAATAAGTTTAGAAAAGCAAGTAGAAGTGCCTTCCACCAAGCAGGTTCTACAATCTACTCTTGTCAACCACAAGCTATTTTCTAATTCGATAATCAGTACATGCATTCATTTCCTTTGTAATTGACAAACTAGGTTTAGAAAAACAAGTACATGGCAGGCTCTGCAATCTAGTCTTGCCAACCACAGGGCCATATTAAGAATGCCTCTTTAATTTATGGATTTAGTAAGCTTATTAATTTTAATAACAAACCAGGCTTAGAAAACCACAGGGCCATTTTTAGAATGCCTCTCTAAGTTATGGAATTAGTAAACTAATTAATTTTTTGTGACAGACCAGACTTAGAAAAACAAGCAGATGTGCCTTCCGCCAGGCAGGTTTTGCAATCTAGTCTTGACAACCACAGGGCCACTTTCCATCTCAATAGTCAGTATAATACTATAAAGCATTATTTTTTGTTTTAATTTATGGATTGAGTAAACTGGTTAATTTTCATGACAAACTAGACTTACAAAAATAAGTAGATGTGCCTTCCACCAAGTAGGCTATGCAATCTTCTCTTGTCAACCACATGCCGTTTTGCAGCTCAATAGTAGTATAGGCATTCTTTTCCTTTGCAATTTATAGATTTAGTGAACTGGTTAATTTTTATGAAAATCTAGGCTTAAAAAATGTGTAGATGTGTCTTCCACCAACTGAGCTTTGCAATTTACTATTGTTAACCATAGGCCATTTTGCAGCTCAATAGTCTGTATAAGTATTCTTTTCCTTTCTAATTTATGGATTTAGTAAACTAGTTAATTTTTTATGACAATTAGGTTTAAAAAAACAAGAAGATGTGTCTCCCACCAACTAGGCTCTGTATTCTACTCTATCAACCACAAGCCATTTTGCAACTCAACATTTAGAATAAACATTATTTTCCTTTCTAATTTATGGATTTAGTAAACTGGTTACTTTTTATGACAAACTAGGCTGAAAAAATAAGTAGGTGTGCTTTCCATCAAGCAGACTTTGCAATCTACTCTTGTCAACCACAGGCCATTTTGCAGCTCAATAGTTAGTACAAGCTTTCTTTTCCTTTTTAATTTATGGATTTAGTAAATTGGTTAAATTTTTTGATGAACTAGGCTTAAAAAAACAAGTAGACATGCCATCCAACAAGTAGGCTCTGGAATCTACTCTTGTCAACTAGAGGCCATTTTGCAGCACAATAGTCAGTACAATAATTCTTTTTATGGATATATTAATCTGGTTAAATTTTATGACAAACTAGGCTTAAAAAACAAGTAGATTTGGACTTAAAAAACAAGTAGATTTGCCTTCCACCAACTAGGCTCTGCAATCTACTCTTGCCAACCATAGGCCATTTTCCAGCTCAATAGTCATTACAAGCATTCTTTTCCTTTCTAATTTATGGATTTAGTAAATTGGTTAATTTTTTTGACAAACTAGGCTTAAAAAAACAAGTAGGTGTGCCTTCCACCAACTGGGCTTTGCAATCTACATTTGTCAACCACAGGCCATTTTGTAGCTCAATAGTCAGTACAAGCATTCTTTCCTTTCTAATTTATGGATTTAGTGAACTAGTTAATTTTAATGACAAAACTAGGCTTAAAAAAAAAACAAGTAGATGTGCCTTCCACAAACTAGGCTCTGCAATCTACTTTTGTCAACAACAGGCCATTTTTCCAGCTCAATAGTTAGTACAGTCATTCTTGTCCTTTCTAATTTATGGATTTAGTAAACTAATTAATTTTTATGATGAACTAGGCTTAGAAAATCAAGTAGATGTGCTTTCCACCTAGCAGCCTCTTCTGCAACCTAGTCTTGTCAACAACAGGCCATTTTCCAGCTCATAGTCAGTTCAGGTATTCTTTTCCTTTCTAATTTTTGGATTTAGTGAACTGGTTGTTTTTTATGATAAACTAGACTTAGAACAACAAATAGATGTGCCTTCCACCAAGCAGCCCCTGCAATCTACTCTTGTCAACAACAGGCCATTTCCCAGCTCATAGTCATTTCAGGCATTCTTTTCCTTTCTAATTTATGGATTTAGTGAATTGGTTGATTTTTTATGACAAACTAGACTTAGAACAACAAATAGATGTGCCTTCCACAAACAACTTCTTTAACCTGCAGATTACGTATTTTACCTCACTTACATTTATATTATTTGCGTTTCTGCTTTATACATTGATACTATCGTACTGTCCCCTTTTAAACAAAACACAATTACATTAAACTACTGATGCTCTGCAAAAAGGGAAGGTTAGTCAATGATAACAAAACACAAACAAGAAGAAAAGTCAAGTTGTTAGTGTTAGAAATCATAAACCAAATACTTTCCTACACAAGCATATCAAAAGAGATACCAAAAGCATGATAGAATGTCTAACTAGGAAGGTAAATACGATGAGGCATCTCCAAATGCCTCCTAACATGCTCTTGACTTCTTCTCCCTTGTTCCTCTCCTCTCCAAGTTCCAAAATAGTGTAGCTCTCAGCAGCTTTTTGCACTATGGATGCTTATGGAGGATTGAGATTGTAGTATTATGCTCCAAATGTGAAATGAAAAGCTAATACTATGCCATTGATGTTAAAATGATTGATTTTATCCAAAAAGACAAGATATTAGTTAATTGTGCTAAAAATGCTCTCTTAAAATGCCTATAGCTTAAATGCATACAAGTTTTCAGGATCTGGATTATGAAGAAATGGGCTCTATTTATAGGAAAAATGGAGCAATGGATGGTTGAGATTGAGCAATCTCAACAAGGGTCAGGATTGAATGATTTCAAATCCATGTGAGGGCTTTCAATCCAATCTCAGGATGACAAGTGTCAATGTGAGATAGGTTGAGAAGGGAGGGAATAAACATTAAATGCCTGATATGATCTTGGGATTTAGAGTCAAGGTTGGTTGAATGAATAAACTCTATTCAAAGAATAAAGCTTTTATCCAATGGATAAACTCTTGTGCAAATGTGAAATGGAGGAATATGGTCAAAACAATAAATGTTTGGGGGGACAAGTTTGAAATAACCATAAATGGTTATGTAAGAGCCATAAATGGTCATGTATACAGACATTGTATCGGGTTTCATATATTAGGCATACGTATCAAGCACATCCCCTATGCATACCACCTAGAACCAAGATGTAACTGGCTGGAATTTCATAACAGTTCTGAACTGATCTGATCAGATTAACTATACTAATGCCCAATCGTCTGTATATCAGGGAATTACTTGTATGGGCAGATTACTGAGGGCTAACCACCTTCAGTAGTCCTACCAGTAACATCTTGCCCACACAAGTGGTTCTGTAAGGACTCATCACAGGGTGAAGTAAGGCCAAAATATATCTGATGCATGTCGAACGAATAGTGTTTAAATGACTAATTCTGAAATCTAATGGGTTACTTAACTTTTTTTTTCTTGGGGTGCGATTTTGCATTACAAGGAGCACATTCTTGCTTTGGCTTGGACCTGTTGCAGGAACAAATATTGCAGATCCCCAGCTGGTGCAAGAGATACTCTCTGTGAGGTCTGATGATTATGAGAAAATTGAGGCCAATAATGCTCTCAAGAAATTGGAAGGTGAAGAGTTACAGGACTTGAAAGGCGAGAAATGGGCTCAGCACAAAAGAATCATCAATCCTGCAATAGATGTTCTCGTATCAACCCACATATATGAGCTCTATATGTGTCTTAATATATTTGCCCAGTTTATTCTGATTGCAGTTTAGTTGCCTCCATGGTTAATGCCATCTTTTGATGTCTGTGAATATTAACTTAATTTCAATTTACACAAGGTGTTGTCGATAGAAATGGAAGATACAGATAAATAGATGTAAGTAAAAGTTTAACCTGGGGTATGGGGAATGCGTATCCCAAATGCTTGGGCCTCTTCCTCCTTCCCTTGCAGCTCCTGTAAATTAGAAAAGACTTGAAACTAAGCAATAACAGATGATCTAACTCAAAAATTACAAAATTTCATAAACAGTTAATGTGAGATCCGCAGTTAGTCTGAAACTTGGCAATAACACACTGGGCTTTCTTACAAAGTGAGCTTGAAAAGTACGATATTTTTTTCATTAAAAAATAAGAGGATGTAAGGGTTTTTTTTTTAAGATACCATCTTATACATCTTTTAATTTTTTAATTTTAATGATGTTTATTAATATTTTTTTTATTTTAATTTGTATTTCTGGATGAAGATTCTAACGTATGTATAATGTCTATTGATTTGTATAGGGTTTATTTCTTTTACTATGGGTTGGAGGAGTTATGCTTTTCAACAATGAGCTATAAATTTGATTGCTAAGGTACGTCCCAGAATTCAAACTTCTTATTTCAGAGAATTTAATGTTTTTGCTAACCAATGGAGAAATTATTTCATGATTTTGATGCTAAAGTTTTTTTATTAATGTTCGGTGTGAAATGAGCATTGTGCAGCTTTCTTTTGGATTGGAAGAAATAATACAAAAAAGAAGTCAAAGAATGCTATAATTTTGAAGATGTCAATAGCTTGCTTAATTGGAAATGGTTGTGTAGTGATGAAAATTCGAAGAACTTGTAAATATTACCTAACAATTATAATTAATAAAAAGTTTTTCATTTTAAGGAGGGGTATTCCACCCCTCCATAAACTCTTTAAGGATGGCCATGGACATCCTTCAAGAGGTGTTTTTATCTGCTACTTTTATTTTCATCTGCTTTTAAAGTTAATTAAATTAAATTTTTATGCTAATCAAATTTATGCTTTAAAAGTTAATTAAAATAATTTATCTTTTGTTAATTAAGCAATTGTATATATATTTAAGTATGATTATTGAAAATAAAAAAAATAAAGACTATTTAATTTTCACTGAAATTATATATTTTATATGGTATGAGTTGCATGGCTTTAATCATGAGTGAAGCTTTAATCATGGTTTTGTTTGAAGTTTGCATCATACTCATATGCTATTCTCAATGCAAGTGTTTATTCATCATGATTGACATTTATTCTCATGCATGATAATTGTATGGGTTTGGCATGAAGGGTTTAATGACATGCCATTTTGTTTGTGCATGCATTATGATTGAGTGATATTGATTCTTATGTATTATGAGTGTATGATTTTTCCATGAAGGGTCTAATGACATATATGTCATTGAGTTCTAGAGTTTTTTCTTAAAGGTCGAATCAAATTTGTATTGTGTGCTTAATTTGCTTTTTCCTGATTCATGGTTGATTGCTATAGAATCTTGTGCTTGATGATTTTATGTATCTTGTTATTGTCAACCTTATGCACAAGAACATTAAGCAATCTATAGTGATTAGATGCAAATTAGCTATGCAACATTATTGGTGTGCTTATTTATGCACAATGGTTAGTGATATTTATTCTTTTGTAATATAACTATATAGCTTTTGTGTGAAGGGTATGCTAATTTCAACTAGTGCCATTAGTTTTGTGTGAAGCATGCATCACAACTAGTATGCATACATGCATACATCCATGTATGTATGCATGTAGGTATTTAGGGATGTATGCATGTTTGAATGAATCCATTCATGTATGTATGCATGTATGAATGTATGTATGAGTATGGATGGATGCATGTATGTACGGGTGTATGCATGCATGTATCCATGTATAGATGTATATGTATGCATGTATGTATAAGTATGAATGTATGCATGGATGTATATATGAATGAAAGGATGGATGCATGTATGCATGTTGAATGTATGGAACATGTATGCCCATATGTATGTGTGCATGTGTATTGATTTATGCATGAAGGGATCATGTATGCATGCATGGATCATGTGTGTATGTATGCATGCATGTATCCATTTATGGATGTATGTATGTATGTATGCATGTGTGCATGTATGGATGCATGTATGGACGGGTGTATGTATGCATGGATGTATGCATACATCTATGTATGGATGTATACATGCATGTATCTATGTATGCATGAATATATGAATGGATGGATGCATATATGAGTTTATGGATGGATGAATGTATGGATACATGGATGTATTCATGCATAGATTAATAAACATAAGAACAAATGTATGAATGAATGTGTGCATGTATGCACATATCATGTATGTATGTATGTATGCATGCATGAATCATGTGTGTGTGTGTGTGTATTATGTGTATGTATGTGTTTTTATTTGTGTATGTATGCATATGTATGTATGTAGTATGCATAAAATACACACACATATATAATGTATGTATGTGTATGAATGGATACATGGATGTATGCATGCATGGATGGATGTATGTACATGCATACATGTATGCTTGCATGTATCCATGTATGTATGCATCTATACATATATGTATGTATATGTGTGTGTGTGTGTGTGTGTACGTATGTGTGTGTGTGTATGCATATGTATGTGTATGTGTATGGATGCATGTATGTGTGTGTGTATGCATACATGTATATGTGTTGAGTATGTATGCATGCATGCATGCATTAATGAATGTATGAATGAATGCATGCATGTATCCATGAATGTATGTGTGTGTATAGGTGTATGCATGCATGGATCATGTATGTATGTATGTATGTATGCATGTATATATGCATATATTTATACATGTATATGTATGTGTGTGTGTATATATGTATGCATGTGCATGGATCATGTGTGTATGTATTTATGTGCATGGATCACGAGTCTATGTATGCATATGTGTGGATCATGCATGGATGTATGTATATATGTATGCATGCATGCATCTATGTATGAATGTATGTATGTATCTGTGGATGCATACATATATGGAATTTTAGTCTACAAATGTCATGTGTTTTGTGTGAAGCATGCATCACAACTAGTATGTATGTAGCAGGGATGCATGTATAAATGAATGCATGTATGGGTGTATGAATGAATGCATGCATGGGTGTATGCATGTATCCATGTTTGGATGCATGTATACATATGTGTATGGTTGTATGGATGTATGCATGCATGTGTACGTACATATGTATGTATGTATGTATGTATGTATGGATGGATGGATGTAATGCATGTATGTGCATGGATCATGTGTGTATGTATACATGCATGTATGTGCACGGATCATGCATCTATGTATGCATGCATGTATCAATGTATGTATGTATGTGCATGGATCATGCGTCTATGTATGCATGCATGTATCAATGTATGAATGTATGTATACATGTATATGTATGTATTCATGGATGCATGCATATATGGAATTTTATTTTATAAATGCCATGTGTTTTGTGTGAAACATGCATCACAACTAGTATGTATGTAGTAGGTATGTATGGATGCATCCATGTATGGATGTATGAATTAATGCATGTATGGGTGTATGAATGATTGTACGCATTGGTGTATGCATATATCCATGTATGGATGCATGCATATGTATGTATGTGTATGGTTGTATGCATGCATGCATCATGTGTGTATGTATGGATGTGTCCATGAATGAATGGGTGTATGTTTACATGTATATGTATGTATGTATGTTATGTATGCGTATGCATGCATGAATAAATGCATGTATGAGTGTATGAATGAATGCATGTATCCATGTATGGATGCATGCATATGTATGTATGTATGTGTATGGTTGTATGGATGTATGCATGCATGGATCATATGTGTATGTATGTATGTGTCCATGCATGCATGGATATGCATGTATGTAGGGATGTATGTGCATTGCATGCAATGCATACATGTACATATGCATGTATGCATGTATGTGTGCATGTATGCATTAAAAGGGGTGAAAATAAAATTATTTATTGTTTTACTATTTGAATTTTTTTTAATAGTTTTTATTTAAAAATTTATAAGGGCTGCAAGAGTATGCACAATCACAATGTAATTAAATTCTTTGGTGTGTATTTAGTAGTAAGGTAATGTAGAAATAGAAATATTTTAATTATTGTGAATTGCTTTTTGCATTTGTGAATTTTTTATTTAAATTGTATACATACTTATTATGTGTCTATAAGGGTTGAGTTACATTGGGTATGGTAAGATTCATACACAATTTAAAAATTAATTAGATTTTGTGTGAAGGGTGTAATGGAAATACAACACCAATTTTTATGAGGTGTGTAAAATTTGCATGTTTATATGCATCTAATGGTTGTTTAATGCGCAAGTATATTGTGCATTTATCCCACAATCACAAACTTTCACACAAATGAGAAAGAAAAATGTTGGGGGTTGTGTTTAGAGGCCCGCCTTAGTTAGACCCCTATTTTAGTCTTTTCACCTCCATCGACAACCCAAATAGTAGCGACGACGGAAGTGAAATGATAAAGATAATAGATAAATAATTGAGATAAAAATAGATCGAGTGGTTTGACCTCCACCAAGGCAAACAAGAATGGTGAGATAAATAGATACAAAAGCCAAATCCAAATTATGTAGATATGATAGCCCCCCCTTAGAATGGTATGTATGAAAGGCATGTCATTCTAAGGAGAAGAAATGTTGTGGCACATCAACATAGCGAGATGTTTCTGTGGAATGTCATCTATGGTGGATGACACATAAGACCCACACCATCAAGTAAAATGCAAGAGCACAATGGAATCCGATTATTTGGCATCAGTACCCATAATAGTAGAGAGTTAAAATGTGTAATAGAACTGCAAATGGGTGTTTCATCATAATGCAAAGTTCTCGGATCTGAAGAAGATCACATGAAGACAAAGAGAAAATAAAAATTTAGGTCAACATGGAAGAAGGCTTAAATGCCCGCAACGCTTTGCATCATCTCCGAATGTCGAAAAGAAAAATACAAAAGTTGGAAGAAGTAGATATCAGATAGAAGAAATTTTACAATAGAAAATCTCCTATATCTGAGCAGGTATAGAGTAACTCGAGTCCTTCAAGAGGACACAACAAATAAGGACAACTTCAACCTCCCATTTCCAAGCATCTACATAGTAACCTACGTCCTCCAGGAGGGAACAAACATGTAAAGAAAGCATGAGAGAACACAATCATGATCATATGGGGAAGGAGGGCGAGATCGAAGTGGAACAACTGCAAGGGGAGCACCAGGTGCCTCACCAGTAGTGAGGGCAAGGGACGAGGTCGCGACAACATCCACGTGCACAAGTTCGAAAGAGGCAAGGGTCAATGACCATGTGAAGATCGTAGATAGCGTTGGGATATCCTCTAGAGAGTCAAACATGCATGCTTTCGTAGAGGAAGTAGGTGACTCGAAGTGATGAGGCGAGACAAGAGTTAGACTACCAACCTCAACAAGAGGGACAGTGACAAATTCAGGAGAAGGTGGGGCCTTTTCAATAACGCAAACAGAGACATGCACAAAAATAGGGACTAAAGACAAAACTCCGGAACGGGGCCCTACTTGAACTCGTGTTTAGGTTTTTTAGGAGGCATATGTTGCTTGTCAACTGTGGCAAGTTTGAGGACTTCGGGAAATCTCTAATGAAGAAGAAATTGTGAGATAGGATGATTAGAGAAAGTTATACTAGACACCACCTGTGTGTGTAGCATATCCAAAGGCTAGGACTACAGAGGGACAATTCGGCATCGAGGTGATAAGGAGTGGCTCCATGGAAGGAGCAATGAAGACTTGCACCCATTTAGGGGGAGGTTCATTGATAGGCCCCGAAGCAATCGGGAGCAACACTGAAGATGATGAAAAAACCGAAACATTCGAAGAGATAGGATCTGATGCGACAAGAATGGGTGCCAAAGGTGCATTGCTAGATTACAAAGCAGCATTATGTTCCCCAGCCATGGTCTGTTGCTACTATGGTTTGTTATTAAGATTGGGTGCAAGTTGAGTTGGTAATTGAGTAGGCTTGGGTGCATTGGTATGCGCATTTGCATTCACATTTGCAGGAGGCATAATAGCTGGTTGATTAGGTGGGCCTTGTCGTTGTAGGTAACTTGTTTTCTAATTGGACCATTGTTGTCTCCCTCTCCATTGCGATGGTTGCTACCAGTTTCTTGGTGGTGGCTGCCACCGAGGAGGAGGATTAGGATTACGATAATTGAGACAAGGATTTTGTTGGTAATTCCATGGTTGAGTTCTCAAATTACCAAAGTTTTGAGGGTGTGAAAACTACCATTGATTATTAGGTGCATAGGAACTTGAATAAGGACTATTGAAAGATACATGATCGAGAGGTATACTTTGTCTTTGAGCCCATGGCCTCCTTTGTGAAATGTAGAAGATTTGTCCCTCATCATCTTTAATTGGCTTGAATTCTGGTTACACTTGCTTGCTTTGTATATTGGCAATCTTCCTACACCTATAGTCTCTATTCGTTTGTCTGCAAAGAGGACAATATTGAGACAACATTGCCTCTACCTCATCATGGTTCTGCTTGGCTTGAAATGTATCTAATTGTGTCGCGATGTTGTTGATGATGTCCTATTTAAAATATTTTAGCAGATGTGTTATCTCCATTCTTGAAACTCCTAAAGTTGTCTTGTTTATACTAGGTGTATAACCTTTAGCCTTCTTGTGAGCAGCTCTAGAATAGTTTTGACAAAGCTTCTTTATATCACTTGGTGCAGGAGCACCTAATGCAAAATTGGGTCAATAATGCAAATAAGGGTCTAATAGTATGTTTTCAATTTATATCATGTAATAAGGTCATATTATGACCATTTTTGGTGATTTTGTGTCATGTAGAGTCATTTTTAATGAAATATGTAAAATTGTTAAAATGTTGTAAAAAGTTAATTAAGCAACTTTACAACTTTTGGAAGTTGAAGAGTCCTGAGTTGTGAATAGGCAGTTGAGTGGTTGGAAGGTGGAAAAAAAATTGGAAAACATTGTAAATGGTATATATAAACCTTGTACAGCTGATTTTTTAGAGGGGGTTGGAGTTTTGAAGATCAAGTCATTAAATAAACTTCATTTTCTTACATTTTTCCATTTTTTTCTCTATTGCAGTGAATTGTATGTTATTTTATGAACTGATAAAGGATTGAATACAATTGGAGATGATATTTACATTAATATAGTTTCTTTTCTTTTTTGTTTGAGTAATTTTTATTGAGTTTTGCAAAAGATATGGCCATTTTGGTTAGTACAAGTCTAAAGCCTGCCTAGGGTTCCTAGTCTTGGGAAAAACACCATAACGCTTTATTTAATCATTGGATAAAATTTCAGGAAATTTCTATAACTAAGTTATCTAAAACTCCAATGTACCAATTTTGTTCATTATGTGATATGAAAAAGTTATGATTGACTGTTCGTCTGATTTCTTCATGAATTTCAAAAGTTTAGACCAAATTGTAGAAGTATAGTCATTATTTGAGAGGTTTGGTACAAAAATAACCCTACCTAATTTTTGAATATGTTTTAAAGAAACCAAATGGGTACTCAAATATGTTTTTATAGTTGGTATATCAGGTTTAATTCAAAAGTTATGATTGGCAGTCTGAAATGGAAGGGCTACTAGCTTCTAGGACAGGTTATGTGGAAATTATGACAGTCAGAGGAATATGTGTTTGTGGGAGTTTATAAGGTGTTGAAATTATGTGTTTTTAAGGACCTAAGGTTTTCCTAAAGTATATTGAGTCTTGTGAACATTAAATATCTCATTTTCTATTTGTAACCTATAGGGCAAGGTGTCTTTGTGAAGAGAAAACATGAAGTTGTGAAGTGTGTCTATATGTTGTTGAGTTTTGAACCCCACCTGTCTTACATCATCACCCATCAACTTGGGTAATATCTCCTCCTCCCATAAGATCCAATGCATCCATGCATTCATCATTAATTCCTTTTAAAAATACCAACTTCTGAGAGTCTTCACTCAATGCATTAGGCTTAGATTTCTTGAAGCTAAACAAGAATCATTCAACACAGTCTTCCAAGCTCTCATCTTCCTTTAGTGACATTCTGAAAATGTCATCCACATGCATGTGGCTGCCTCTACAATAATCCTTATATTTTTCAAGGAACTTTTCTTTCATCACATCCAAACTTGTCATGGTATCAACACCTAGACTCATGAACCACTCAGAGTAGATTCCTTCAATGTGGTAGGAAACATCTTGAGCTTATGAGCACTAGTAGTGTAGTCATAACTCCTTCATAGGATATCAAACTCAAACAAGAAAGTGTTTGGGTCTTCTATCACCAAACCATAGAAATTAGGAAGAGTAGATGTAGGAATATTCTTGAGATTAGGAAGCTAATTCTAGTTAGGGATAGGAAACTCAAAAGTGGGTTGAGTATTATTATCTTGGGCACCAATATTTGCTTGATAGACAACAAGAGGTCAAGGATTTTCAAGGGGTTGCTCATCTGGTAGCTCTTGAGGAGGTGGTTCAATCAGTTCCAAACCTCAAAAAAGGTTAGTAAAAGGGTTTATTTCATATGCATCAAAAGGGTTAAATTCTTGGTTAGCTGGGTGATCTTCAAGATTAGGTTAATTTGGAAGGAATCTCTCATAAGAATCCCTTCTCCTTCTCCTATGCATGCAACTTTAACTCAATTCCACTATGCTTACTAAAAGTTAATATGCTGATGTAACTTGTCTTCCTCCTTGCTTCCTATCTCGCTCTGCAGGTGCTCGTCAATATATTGATTGAAGACTGCAAACATAATCCTAAAAATTATAGTCATCTCCTTCCTTATGCCTTGTGGGTCGAAAGGCCTGAGGAAAGGAAAATAATTAGCCCAATTAGGCTTTCTTAAACTCTTGACTTTTTCTACTTATCCTAGTTGAACATGTCCTTGGAAAATATCATTTGCCCACCAAATTGAAGCTGGTAAGGAAGGCAGCATGACCGATATCCATAAGAGTTGAGGTGGATTTATAAATGGCCCTCATCATGCTACTCACTTGCTCTCCACGCAGGTGGTGGATGGCCTCTAGATGCTTCACGGTGAACAATTGAGTAGAGCAGATGCGGTAGAGAGTGCGCTAGCGTGGCACACAGTCCCTCCACACTAGCAAGTTTTTGTTATATGACAGACACAACGACCTAAATTACTATGCATGTTGAGAGGGAGGGGTCTTCATTTTGAGAACCTCTCTGGTCATTGCGGGTGAGGAGGCCACCACAGTTGTCCGACATCTGAGGTGGAGGGTCATAATAGGCCCATGGATCTTTGCAAGCTCAAAGAATGACTCACTTGCATTCTTGCCCACCTGGAAGATGTTGCAAACAATAGTTAGGGATGCGGTCTAGGTGGCAGCCTCCTTGATGGCTTGCTTCTTAGCATGTATACCACAGTAATGGCTATGTTACTACATAATAAATTATGAGAGTGCTCGGTGAACTTGAGAAATGGTTGTGGTTACTACTTGTAACTATGTGCTACATGTATTCATGAGGATGCTTCGTGAATTAAAGTGAATTTATTTGTATGCTTCATGACTTAAGTGAATTTATGTGTATGCTTCATGCTTTATGTGGTACATGTATCCACATGTATGCTTCACAACTTAAGAGAATTCATGCTTATGTGCTATGTTTATTCACATATATGGTTCATATCTTTACTTCATACTTCACACATTGTGTGTATATGATTCGTGCTTTATGTATATTTATGTGTGTGATTCATGCCTTACATGTATTCAGATGTATTCATGTGTATGACTCATGTCTTACATGTATTAATGTATGATTCATGCCTTATGTGTATTCATGTGAATGTTTGATACTATATGTACCAAATGCATTTCAAGGCAATAACTCCAAGTGTGCTTCATATGCATACCCTTCTCATGTGTACTCGGTTACTTGTATATGTGCTTCATATCTTATGTGTATTTATGTAATTGCCTCATGTTTGTCATGTTTTTCAGAACAAATAGTTCATGTACCTTCCCAATGTTGGCAAGAGTCACTGCATGTATGTTGAGATGTTGTCATTGATGGCAACTCATATCAGATTTGCCATTAGTAGTTCATGTTTTCATCATTCTGGAAGATTGATCAAGTATCTGTTTGGTCCGGTGAGAACAATGTATCCAACAAAGCGTTCAGTTTGTCAATTAGTGGATTATTTTGGTTGATTATTATGCTTTGCGGATTTGGGAGATGTATTGTGGATTTGCAATTTACCTTATTTCAGGTTTGTGGCCTCCGTAGTTAAGTTTTGTGTTGGTTGGTAAGATCCAGTGGATTGGTTTTGGGCTAGAACAACAGTAACATGTTGAAATTTAGTATGTGGATCGATTTTGGTGAATGTTAATGTGTTCGAGGTCAATGAGCCAACATGTGGGAAGCATGTGGTCATTTTGTTTTGGTCTGCTTAGTTGTTTTTGGATCGATTTAAGCAGACTTGAGTAACACGTTTCATGTTGCATGTTATGCGGATTTTTTGCGCCGACATGAAATTGATCTAATCTGATGTTGCAGATATATAAGACCGATTGATTTGATCATTTTTTTATATCGATGGTTGTGTGTGGTGCATGTGTGATCGATTGTGCATAGTTTCACGTGTGCAAGGTGAAGATTTGTGCTCCGGTATGTTGCAGAATATCATAACAAAGAAGACTAGCAGAGCAGATTAAGAATAAGTGTTTTGTGCTTAACCGGAACTATACTCAGGCATTTGTTGATGCTAATAAATAGTTCAAACTATCTTGTATCTCTTATAATCATTTTGTAAGGTAGTGATTCTTCTGGGTGGTAGCCCTTATTGTAAACTTTGAGTAGTGAGCTCTAGGCAGTGTGTCTAAATGCATGTGCATTTCCTTATGTAATATTTTTATACTTCTAACAGAGTATTAATATTGTGGGTTTGAATCCCATCGTGGTTTTTCCCTTAACCGGGTTTCCATATTAAAATCTCGATGTTATGGTGTTGAAGATCTTTGCTTTATGTTTCTAAACTTTAATTTCCTTAATATGCATTAAGTGGTTTAAAAAACAGACTAACATAGTTAAAAATTGCAAAACACTAATTCAATCCCCCTTCTCAGTGTTCCTTGATTCCATCAATTGGTATCAAAGCCTAGTTCCTTAGAAGAAGCCTAAAAACTTGAGGAAGATCTAGGAAGGTAAATCAATGGGTTCTAATAGCCTTAGAAAGCAACTAGTTGTTGCTCTTCAAGATTTTGATCATGCACAAGATGAGAATCGGCAAGTGAAAGCAAATTTCAAAGATGCTGAAGAATACATTGAAACATTGAAAGATCAGTTGAACAAAGGAAAACAAAAAGGAACTTGTTGATCAACTTAAGCAGAAAGAAAGTCAGAGCATTGATGAAGAAGCCTTGAGGGAAAAGATAGAAGAATGTGACAGACTTGCAAGAGCTAATTTATAGTCCAGAAGAATGAAATGGGAGTCATTTTGATGAGATTGATAAAAGAGATTGAAGAGAGGAAGAAGAATGAAGAGAAGCTTTCTCATTCCCTGAAAGACAAATCTGAAGAATGTTGCAGACTTGAGAGTGAGAATGGACAATTGAAGATTGACCTACAAGATGCTAGACAACATGAGGAAGATCTTGAAAGGCAGATCATTCTTATTAGATATGATCTTGATGTTGCAAATGAATACAAGAAGTTCTGGATTAGTTCAGCTAAGCTTGATGAGATGCTTGCAGTCAAAATAATCCTAATGATACTCAAGGTCTTAGATATGAGAAAGGAGAAAGCTCTGGATCTGGTCAAAGCAATCCTAAGACTCAACAATAGAAAAACAACTCAAGAAGGCCTATGGTAAGGCAACCTAATGCTCATAAGTTTAATGGCAATTGTTTTGTTTGCAATAAATTTGGTCATATGGCTAGTCAATGTAGAAATAAGATGATCAATAATGGTCCATTTTTTACCGGTCAATGCTTCAAATGCAACAAATATGGTCATAAGGTAAATGTGTGCAGAAATGTGATGAATAACTTTCGAAATAAGAGAAATGTTAGATGTTATGCATGTGGTATGTTTGGACATGTTGCTAATTAATGCAGAACAAGTAGACTCAAATGAATTTCAGGCCTATGCAAGGAAATATTGTTTTCTATGTCTGGAACAAATTTGGTCGCATTGCTAAGTATTGCAGAAGCAGAAATATGAATAGGAGAGGTTTGGAAGACAAGAACAAGAATGCGAAGCCAAATGAGAAGGATAAAACAAAATTTGAGGGGGTTAGAGATCAAATGAAGAAGACATGTGTTAAGAAGACTGATTTCGAGGCAGAAAGTGGGTCCACACTTGATTTCAATGCAGAAACTACATCCGATAACTGAACCTAGGCATCCGACCTTGGGGGAGTTATAATGCAAATCTTTCAAACCCCCTGTTTGACATTTGTGCCTATTTCCAGTATGTTGTAGAAGTATTTTAATGATTGCAGATATTTGTGGTGGATCTTCGGAACAACTGAGTCGATTTGAAGATCCAAAGAAGAATTCCTGACAAATATAGAGCATTTGGAAGAATTAGAATAGAGTGCATTTATTGCAGTGAAAATTTCATTCTACGATGAATAAAAGGTAAATTTTTGTCTTCATTTCTCACTTTGAGATTGAAGAGAAGAATTTTAGAGAGCTCTATGAAGAAGGCGATCAAGCGAGATTAAGTGCTACCAATTTCTGAAGCATTTTGACAAAGACCTAATCCGATACCAAAGGTGTTTATCAGTTAAAACACTCTTTCGGTTGAATTTTGAAATTTGAATCTATAAGAATGGTTGCATCTGGTACCACCACCCCTTTGGTTGTAAATATCATTGAGCGTGCTCATCCCAATTTCAAAAATCATCCATGTATTTCAATGGAGGACGACCCTAAGAGTGCATTTTCGTCTGTGCCCCAAGGAGTCCTGCATAATGAAGTTATAAGGGTTTACACACATTGTCCGATTGAAGAATTGGGAATCTCCTAAATGCTGATTTTTTTCAATAACTAGTTATCTGACCAAAGTTCCATGTTGAAACCTGGATTTCAAGGATTGAAAGCAAAGTTTTTTCTCAATTTGTGAAGTTTCTGATGGCGTACGAACAAGAGTGGATCCTATACATCCTGGGTCATGTTCACGGTGAATTCATGTGGTAGGATAGGCCACATAAGATTAATAAAGGTGTGATTTAGGCAATAACAAGGTTGTGTGCATCTAGTGTGTTGCCATCTCTGAAACTGGTAACGAATGACATTGTAACCAACGTAATTGGGTCAAAATTCGATAAAAGAGTGTTGGATATTGATGACATCTGGTTTGCATCCATGGTGATAGGCTATAAGATTTACTACTCCAGTCGAATGAACTCTCTCTCTGGTACTACAGTATACGCTACATTTGAAATGTTAAGGGGAAATAAGAAATATGATCTTTGTGAGTTACTCCAGAGTGAGCTTATCAAGAATCTGAAGAAAATCAAAGAGAACAAGAAGAACCCCTTTAAAAATGGTACCCTACATATTCTTCTACTTCAAGAATGAGATTTCAGGAGTTGGTCTGGTATAGTGGGCATTTCATAGGCTAGTAGGAGTGCATTTTTGGGAGTATCTATACAATTTTAGTGACTCCAAATCCCGAAACAAGAATATATGGGGATACTTCAAGAACTTTTAGGAGGAGATGCATGAGAGGGAGAGAATCCTGAAGTCTATTGTGGAGAAATATGTTGACACCATCTGTTTCATGGTTGACATGAACCAGTGCTTGATGGAAGTTGTGGAACCCTGAACTTCATGGATTCTACCAATGGGGTATGATGTTGATGAACATATTTTGGAACTATATGCTCAACATTTGCTAAGTCAACTGGTGGATCCCAATGAAGATTGGTTTAGAACCTACAAGGAGAAGAGCCTAAAACTACATCAACAATTTAAGAAGCCGACCATTCAGAAGAAAGTCTAGAAAGAGGTTGAAGCTTTTGCTGAAAGCATGGGGATAACCAAGGAAGCTGTGAGAAAAGATAGAGAGGAGAATATCCTTTTAGAGGAGTAGACTGTCAAGGTGGAGGCTACTAAGCCTAAGTCAAAACAAACCAGTAGCACAACCCCCTCCTCTGATCTTGCTAAGTTAGCAAGCCATCCTAAATCACCAGTCAAATCATTTGATGGTGTGCAGATGGGTAAATCAGTCAGATTCGTAGTTGTTGATGATGAAGAAAATGAATTAGATGAGGTAGTTAAAGAGGTGAAGGCTAAAGCCACTAAAATAACAAAGGAGAAGCCTTCCGACAGACCCATATCCAACAAGAAGTCAAAATCTAAAATTTACGAGGCATTGAAACAAGGTAATTATACTATTATAACTCCTATCACATTAGATCAAATTGTGAAAGCAACTATTAAGGATGACAATTTCAAACCACTATCTAAGTGGTATGAATTTTTTGATGGATCCGAAAAGAGAACTCTAGAGGAAGCAACTATAGAAATACCTAAATGTGTATAGTAAAGCTTTAATTGAATTAATGACAGTCTTACCCAAGAGTTTGTATGGCATTTTGGATGCTCGAAGAGTAACAACAAGTAAGGAAGATGACAAACTGAAGGAATATATAGTAGTCAATTTATGTTCAGTTATTACTAAGGAGGAGATAGATAGATTACTCTAGTTAGCCAAGGATAAGTTTTGAAGTAAGCACAGAGTAAATAAGGTCATGATCGCTAAAATTGATGAAGTTGCTAAGGAAACAAAAAAATATTGGACAAAAGTTTTGCAAGAAACTCAATATGAAGTTAATTCGGCAAAGAAACAAGATGACACTCATCTGGAAATTGAGTAGACCATGGTGGATATACCTTCAATTCCAAAAGTGTAGTCAGTTGAGCAAGTTGTGTATGATACTTCTGCTCTGAAAGTTCAATAGGTAGAGTGAAGAATGATGCAGGTGTGGGTGAAGTTGATAAAACAGATAAGGTTGAGATCCCTTCGACACTTGAAAAGGAAGCAATTGCAGAAGAAAATGTGGAGAAGATAAAGGTCAAGGTTGAAGTCAAAACTGAAGCAAGAGACAATAAGATTATCAAAGGTAAGCAGGTAATAGATGATCCCGAATTCATTCAAGGACCAATTAACCTTGCTTCCCTGTCTCCCATACAAAAGCTTCAGTTGGCATCTTTTGCTCAAGCCAAAGCCAGTGAAGATCTTTTAAAATCTCACATTGAAGATAGCTTGTTCATGAACATGGCAATCAACACTCTAGAGAAGTTAATGCCCTCATTCCAAAAAGATACATCTAATACTCCATTCGGGCAATTGAAAAGCCTAATTGATTATGATGATTCCCACTTTGAATGTTTTGAAAATTCTATAGAAGAAAAGGTCAGAAATGAATTTGAGGCTAGAAGGCTTTGCACCTTGAATAAAATGATCTCAAATGTCAGAGCCACATTAAGTAATTGTGAAAATCATGCAGGATGCAATGACCGTTGGTGGAAACTTGTATAAATCATGCTTATCCCTGAACAAGTTCAATGTGGATATTGAGAAAAAGTCTCAAGAGTACAAGGATCAATTGGAAAGCATATATAAATCAGTTGATTTGTTGTCAAATTGATTGAGCCATCGTGAAAATTAGGTAATTTCATTGCTTGAGAAGATTCAGAATCTGAGCTATGATCGGGAAAGGTTAATCGACAGAGTTGGAGAACTTAAGAGCCACATTGTCCCTAAGTTGGATATAATGCTAAATGTTCTTCAAGATGCTCAAAATGCTCTCAAGACAGATGGTCTCAAGACAACAAAAGCGCAATCTTATCTTCTCAATGGGTTTATAACAGTTTTTGAGAATTTGCAAAAGGGTTGGGATAGTCATTTGGACTATTTGAAGAATTAATATGCAGATATTTTCAATTTTTTGTGAAGTTTGTATGTACATATGTGTATAGCATTTTTGGCTTCATATTTTGATTTCTAGTGTCCTATCTTTGTCATTGATGTCAAAGGGGGAGAGTAGAGAAGTGAAAAATGTTGATCTTAGGAGGAGTTCTTTGATTCTTTGGAATCCGGTGATTAGATTTCTTGATTGCAGAGTGTACAGTAGTTTGGTCATGGTCTGACATTTAGTCATTTTTCACTAAGTGTTGCCATCAATGCCAAAGGGGGAAATTGTTGGCAAGATTCACTGCATGTATGTTGAGATGTTGTCATTGATGACAACTCATATCAGATTTGGCATTTGTAGTTCATGTTTTCATCATTCTGGAATATTGATTAAAGATTGATCAAGTATCTGTGTGGTCCGGTGAGAACAATGTATCTGATAGAGCATTCAGTTTGTTGGTTAGCAGATTATTTTGGTTGAGTAGTTTTCTTTGCAGATCTAGGAGATGTATTGTGGATATGCAATTTACCTTATTCCAGGTCTGTGGCCTTTGGGGTTAAGTTTTGTTTTGGTTGGTAAGATCTGGGGGATTGATTTTTGGCTAGAACATCAATAACGTGTGGAAATTCAGTATGCAGATCTTGTAGATTAATTTTGGTGAATGTTTATGTGTTCGAGGTCGATGAGTCGACATGTGGGAAGTGTGTGGTCATTTTGTTTTTGTCCGCTTAGTTGTTTTTGGATCAATTTGAGCTGACTTGAGTAACACATTTCATGTTGCGTGTTATGCAGATTTTTGGGTCGACATGAAATTGATCTAATTTGATGTTGCGGATATATAAGACCAATTGATTTGATCATTTTTTATATCAATGGTTGTGTGTGGTGCATATATGATCGATTGTGCACAATTTCGTGCGTGCAAGGTGAAGATTTGTGCTGCATTATGTTGCAGAATATCAGAACAGAGCAGAGTAGCACATCAGAGTAAGAATAAGTGTTTTGTGCTTAACCAAAGCTATACTCAGACATTTGTTGATGCTATTAAATATTTCAAATGCTCTTGTATCTCTTATAATCATTTTGTAAGGCAATCAGCTTTCCGGGTTGTAGTGCTTATTGTAAACTTTGAGCAGTGAGCTCTAGGCAGTGTGCTTGAATGCATGTGCAATCCCTTATGTAATTTTTTTATACTTGTAAAATAGTATATTAATATTGTGGGTTTGAATCCCACCAGGTTTTCCCCTTAACTAGGTTTCCATGTAAAAATATTGGTGTTATGGTGTTGATGATCTTTGCTTTATGTTTCTGCACTTTAATTTCCTTCATATGCATTAAGTGGTTTAAAGAACAAATTGACAAAGTTAAAAATTGTAGAACACTGATTCAACCCCCACCCCTCCCTCTCGACCCTCCCCCTCTCAATGTTCCTTGATTCCATCACCCAATGTATGTCTTGAGACTTAAATATGCTCAACATTAAGTTTTATGTGTGTCTAACCAGATTATTACATAAATACTTATGAATATTTCAAAAGACACATTCTCACACTTAGATTAAATTAAGAAACATGTTTTAAGATTAACCAAACCCATCTTCCTACGAACATGAATCTCACAAGTAACTTGGTAGAGAGAATAAATAACATAAGGATTGTTGAACATGACAATACTATGTATACCAAAGGATAGGAAGGAAGAATGCGTGAGAAGGCAAATACTATGAGGTGATATTAGTATTCCTCTTTTCAAAAATCAACCCGATTAAATCCTTATTGCCAAATTTGAAGTACATAGCTCAATTAGTTATAGAATTTGTTGTCACTAGACCTCTCTTCTCTTAATTCAAATGATAATTTAGGCACAAATCAAACATCTATTAGATGTAGCCTCTATACATTTTTGATAAATTAATCTCTCATTGTCATAAGACCTCTAAGAAATTAATCTCATCCATTGTCATAAGATCTCTTAACTCTGAACTTGAACATAATCACCCCACAACTCATCACATAACACAAATATTAGCACAATAAAGATCAATTTCAAGATAAATTTATACTTGCAACAAATTACAAAACCACAAACAATAGGCTTACAAAAGGAAGTCAAATCAACTATCAAGGTGAAACAATTGACATAAGAAAAAACATGAAATCATAATAGAGTAGTAAACATTGCTCCTAACTTGGCTACTATTTCAAAAGTTTGATTCCATCTATAGTATAGCTAACATCAAGCTATCTCCAAAGTGGTTAGTCATTATGTGCACAATGTACTCCCTTGTAGGGAAATAATAAGGACAAATACCTTCATTACCTATTGGCTGAGGAATATAATAGGTCAGTCTCACTACACTTGGCAAACATGTTAGACAATATTGTTCAACATCTTGTGGACCCTAAAAATATCTGAAAAGAATGAAGAACCCATGAATTCCATGAAATCATCTAATCACTACAACCTTTCCCAAGATTTATCTAAAGGTTGGTATTGGTTAAACTCTCACTCTTTAGACTATAAAAATGAACAACTTCATAGAGTAGTTAACATATATATCTACATCTCAAGTAAAACTCATGTCACAGTGAAAATTTGTGATTAATATTCTATAGCCCTTCTAAACTTGGTGGCGCCAAACTAAAATGAGAAGCTCAAGATGAGTTAATAGGGAGCTTTTGGTAGTGAAGAATACATTTAGTAAGATCTGGAAGCAAGTTATTCGATAGATAAGAACTGATCTCAAGAATAAAACTTGAAATCTCTCTATAAAATTCCTAAGGTTCCTAGACAAATAAAGGAAAAACATCTTTGTAGGACATTACATGGATGTGTGTCATGCTTCTAATCTTCATATATAATTCCTTGCTTTAGCATGGAGAGATATTGTGTAAACCATTTACAAAATGATGGAAAATGGATGTGAGAGAAAGTTACGAACTTTTCTAATCTCCAACTCAAGATTACGTTGTTGCAAGTTTTAGTTCAAATTTGCAAACTTAAGGTAATATCAAAAACTAAACACAACGAAGATCTAAGGGTTACAAATATCCAAGGGTTAGTTTAAGAACCCTCGTGTTGAAAAGATTTGGCTAAACTATCATTGCTTGAGGACAAGCAATCTTGCAAGAAGGGCAAACTGTCATGCCTCTACCATGAAGCTTCTCAAAACTCTCCTTAAAATAAAAATGAATACATAATAGATACTTAATACATTAAAAAAAACTATCTTATTAAAATAAGGCTTCACAATTTTTTGAAGTATTGAACGCAAGGAAGTAATCATTCCCTATGGCTATTATGACCACCCAAGAATGATAACACAAACAAGAGCGAGCAAGACCTCCCATTGCTAACATATGAACCATATGCAGTGCTTCATACCACAAATTAAAGAATGGTTTATTAAGTTAACAAGTGCATGGGATTAAGGGAACAAAAACTCGTTAAGAAATAAAAAGAAAGGGACATGTAGGAAGGAGTACCAATTCTAGGAAGGTTGTATTGGTTTTGTATGAAGGTTACATCAAACTCCTATGATGTGCCTAATAAATTTATATGTTCACATGTCTTTCTAAAATGAAGCTTGCAGCTGTAAAATGGAAGAACATATAAGGCATATGAACATTTTTTAAAGAATACTCACAAGGTTGTCGTCTCACGGTATGCCATGATTGCACGATATGCATAAAATGAACTTGTTGAAAAGGCTTTAGAATCTTCTAAGCAAAAGAAACTGATGGGTGTGTAGTTAAATTCCATTATCTTTGCTAGCATCCTTCTTACCCGTGTCATTGTGGAGATTTTGAAGCAGTGTATGGGCATGCATTACACCATAGACGATTGAGGAATTTAGTTGGGAATGCTATGACGACTACAAAACTTGTTCATTGAAAAGGTTTTAGAAATTTTCAAGAGAATGCAAAATGAAATTCCACGGCCTCGCCACACATGAACATTGATAGAAGTGCGTGAACTATTTGACAAAACTCCTAAAAGACGCATGGTCTTATAGCTATGCATGTTAAGCTAGAAGCTTAGACAAAGCACGAGAACTATTTAGACAAAGCTTGGCCTGTCGTGATTGCGGGTTGTGCACAAAATGGATTTCGCAAGGAAGCTCTTAAAATCTTTGAATTAATGGGTTGTGCACTGTTGAACATAGTCTAACATTGTAAACTTTGTTTACATATTTCAAACACACAAACTGTAATTCCATTTGCGCCTGCGAGGGATGTATGGATGTGTTTTCTTAGCACACATATGAATATGGGACGAGTATTGCCACTACTATTATGACCACTATTATTTTGCCACTACTAGCATGCAAAATATGGAAACACACACAAGAAAAATTTAGAAGCATAAGCTACATGCATGAACTGTTTGTCAAAATGCCTCAAAGGTTTGTCATCTCAAAGAATGAAATGTAATGCTAGCACGATATGTACCAAATCATATAAAAAATAAAATAAAATAAAGCTTCAAAAAATTTTAAGCACCAAACTCCATGACATATGCAAACTTTATATAGTGAAAATAGAATGTTAAAGTATTGTAAAACCAAACAAAGATCCAATCACATAAAAACTCTAGTTCTACAATTAAAATCCACTATACACTAATGAAGAACCTAAAACATGAAAAACACATAAAATATGAAAGATTATATCATTCACATGCTTAGTAGGGTTTGATCTCCATTGTTTCCTATTTTCATTGATCTTGCTTTGATATGGCTGCTCTCATATTTTGTATTGTGCACAAGAGCTCAACAAACAATGGATTGTGGTTGTGTAGTCTCTTGATTGCTTGATCACATGAAGGTTGATTGAAAATTGATTCGCTTGTTAGAGATATGATCGCATTAGCATTAGCATTAGCATTAGAATTAGAATTAGCATTAGGATTTGGCAAGGATGAAAGAATCCTCTTATATAGAGAACACCTTAGAAATGGAGGGAGAGGATTAAGAGGTGAAAAAGTAAATGGTTGGTTGGGATTAAAGCGTAGGTATAGAAAATGATAAAATATGAAGGGAGTGGTTAAAGGTAAATTAAGAGATGAATGACAAGTGTCATGAAGGAAAAAAACTAATGAATTAATTAAATAAGTAAATATATATTTAATTAATAAAAGAAGTGGGGCCAATTAAATAAATAAATATATTTAATTTAAAGAAATGATAATTTAAATAAATAAAAATATTTATCTAGATTGGGAAAAGCTATAAAAGGTTAAGTGAATCAATTAAATAAATAAAAAACCATTAAATTAATAGAAGACTTAGTATAAAATAATTAAATAAATAGGCTAGAACAATTTTACATGTCAACACAAACATTTTCCAACCAATGACTCAATGAAGCTATTAGACTTGTGTGAATATTATTGTCATTGATGTCAAACTAACTATCCAGATTGGACTAGACAATATGTGCAGTTCTGTGTTATCCGGATTGGTCCGGATACTATATGCAGTTATTTGTGATGGATAGATGTTATAATGCACTCAGATGAAGGTGATATGATGAGGTAATCTTTGAAAGATCCTCGTTCCATAAATTTTGAGTTCTCATTAGTCCTGATATCAGTTATGAGTTCCAGTATTAGCTATTTTGGTCATGACATTAGTATCTCATTGAGTTTTATGTTGCGATATTCTTGGTATGCATGGATTCTATATCTTTGAAGGATTGGAGATGCTATGCTTTATTTTGTAATAATGGCTTAGTATCTCTACATGCAGTCTAGTAGTGAGCCACCCGACAGTGAGCCACCCAACAGTGAGTCACTCCTTTGTAAACACCATAAAACTAGTTATATTTTCTTGAGAGTTAATAGTCTTCGTGGTTTTTCCCATTTGAGTTTTCCATGTATAAAATCTAGTGTTTCTCTTGTGGTTGTGTTCTTCATGATTATTCTACTTTTGTAGTTTTATACATGTTAGGTAAGATAGATAAATTTTGATATTTCAACGAAAGATTAAAGTATTACTAAAAGTTTCTTTATATTTATATATTTGCGGGAATATTGATTCACCTCCCCCTCTCAATATTTCAATCATTTCAACCTAGTCAATGATTGGTATCAGAGCTTTGGTCCCTTGCTTGAAAGCTTAACCGTTTGACGGAGATCCGTGTTGGTTGAATCATGGTGCCTATATGCATGACTAGAGGTTTCCAGCTGGATGAAGATTTGATGACAACCCTTGAAGATTTTGGAAAGTGTTGAATTAGAGAATGAAGAATTGAAATATAATACATGAAGATAGCAAATGAATGTGTGCAAAAGCTGAGAGAGAAAATCCAAAAATTCAAATTGAGGCATAAGGTGGTTAACAGTAGGTTGAAACAAATGAATGAGACTATTAAAGATTTGATGTAGAAGATTGAGGAGAAAGAAAAGATAGAGCAATCTCCGATATAAACAATAAAGCATATGTCTAAAGAATGTGAAAATCTAGAGCAAGAGGTGAAGAATCTGAAGGTAGAAAATAAAATCTTTGACAATAGCAAGCTCCTGGAAGATTTGATTAGCATGCAATATGTTAACTTGGATAAAACCAAACTTGGCTTTCAGCCTGGTATGTGTTCGGATCGAAATGACAAAAAGGAAAAAAAAAGGTCAAAGTTGAAGTGGAGAGGAAGTTAGAAGATGAGCGAAAATCTAGGAATCGTAATTCTAATGCAAGAAGATCACTAGTTGGACAGCCTAATGCAAAAAGGTACCCATCTTTTAATGGCTATTGTTTTCAATGCAATAAATTTGGACATAAGGCAGTAAACTAGTAAGGAGTAGAATCGTTCAATGCTTAGTTGCAAGAGGTTTGGTCATAAAGAAAATCATTATAGAAACCATGGTATGAGAGAGAATCATAATCCAATTGAAGTGAACAGGAAAAGTTACATCTTTCATGGATACTATTATACTTGCAATAACTATGGACATAAAGCTAATCAATGCAGACATAGATTACATCTAATAAGATTAGAAAGAAAGAACATTAGTTGTTTCAAATGCAAACAACCCTGACATTATGCTAATCAATGTAGAAATGGAAATATAGATAAATTTGCTGAAAAAGGTGTAATGAAGAATGATGAATAAAAGAAAAAATAAAATTTGGTTTGGAGAAAGAAGAGTGAAGGAAGTTTTCTTGATGTACTAGAATCCAGTGCAATCACCTCTTCCTCTTGTAACTAAGTATAGTGCTTTGGGTTAGGGGGAGTTCCTTTTGAAAGAAAAATCATCTATCCTCCCCATCTAAGTGGATCATGTCATTGTTCTAGCATGACTATGCTTTAAGTGCTTTAAGGATATCTGGTAATTGAACGAATTTTGCTGACATCATCGATAAGAGAGTTCTTGGCAGTAAAACCCTAAGGAAAGTGTTTTAGACAAGATAAGTATCGGCTTTTTTAACTCATTCTTTCATTATTAGTTATTCAAGATTAAGAATATTGAAAGCAATAGAGGAGTAGCAAAACAAGAGAGTTGTGTGAGCAATCATGGAAGGAGAAATGATCGTCGAAGAATCTAGCAGTGGAAAATTTTAGGTTTTGGATTAGGTGTTCCTAGATGAATCTAACCTGGAGAAAATCAGAGATGTTGAAGCTGGTTTGAGTGATGTTGAGTTGTGAGGAGTCAAAGGATTGGAAAGAAAAGGTTTGAATCTTTGGAATAAATTTCCTTTGTTTGATAATGCAGAGGTTATCAAGATGATCCTTAGCCTTATACGGGATGACACCATTATGCTGATTAACCTACCCCATCTCGAAGGAGGTTATCTTTGTGATGACTAGTTTGTGCAATAATGGAGGAGTTCTGATAAAGAAGCCAATCTTGAACAGAGAAGTGGAAGTCCTAACCGGCGTGAAGGATGATTAGTGAGCATTGATCATTAACACTATCATCAACCCTTTGGTGAGGTATGTAGCCTACAACATTTCTTATAAAATCTATTTCAAGAATAGGGAAGGTGCCACCTCAACAATTGCAGTATATATGGCACATATGCTTGCGATAAAAAACAAATCATTCAACTTGTGTGAATTGTTGAGAGCATTGTTGTTAGAGAATGTTGAGATGACAAAAAAAAAATGATCCTTTCCGGTTTGGTTCATTGCTTGTGAGTTTGATTATGTATTGTTTGGGATCCCTTTCGACAAAAGACAATATTATATGGGGGTTTGGTTTTTTTATTGTAAGATAATTATTTAGATATTTGAATAGTCTAAACAATAAAGAGGAAGTCTATGATGTTTATTTCAATCCTTTCTGAACACATGGAGTGTTGGCCCAATTTCTTTTGTTTCTGTTTCTGGATGTTCTTCCTTCAGAAAGAAGAAAACAAGACAATTTGTTCCCGTTATTATTTCAAAGTCAAAGAAAAGAAAATTAAGAAATATTGTAGTGATTGAAGATCTAGTGTCTCTTTTAGCTAGAGGAGATTTGATAGTTTTAGAGCAGGAAGCTGGAGAATCGGATGATGAATCCAATTTGGTGAAATTAGTGGATAGTGTGAATGGAATCAAGAAAATTGGTGTGATGTGGCCGACTTCAGTTGAGTCAGATAAAATTGAAATCATTTTGCTGAATCACTTGATCCAAAATAACAAGAGCACTAAGAATATCAGTAATTTACTTCTGCAATCCCTAAATGAGGTTCTAAAGGAGACGTTCTCTAAGCAGTCTGTTGCTAGAAGAATATCTGAAGAAAAAGGTTTGGATATGCAGAATCTACTAAATGAATGTGTTAATGCACAAAAGATCTTATCAGCATGTATTGAGGAGTTGAGGAACTGTATCTGCAGTGCTAGTAGAGTCTACAAGTACTGTATCTCTTGGCTGATAGCTACAGTGAATCACAAAAGAAAAATTGATTCTATTGAAGATGAGTTGATAGCCTTAGGGAAATCTTTTGATTTTTTGGATGATAAGGATGTTGAGGAGAGGAAAAGAATCAACTTTCTTCAAGATGAACTCTTATTCTTGCAAAGGCAAAAAGAAGACTTTGTGAACATGTTTTGGAAGGTAAAGGAGATTGTTGAGGCTAAATTGGAGCATTTTTTAGCATTTCTTGGAAGTGTAGTTAAGTATGAGCAGAACCCATCTGCTTCTGTTGGTGGAATGCAAAAGCCTTTCAGCCAGTATTAAATTGGCCATAAATTCTTAGGAAGTTCTTCCGAATTTGAAGGATTTATACAAGCTTATCTTTCCAAAGAAGAGCAACTGAAGGTTAATTTTGGTGTTGTATTTAGTTTTGAGGGTAAGTGCACCAAGATGGTGAACAAAAAGGGGGGTATAAGTGGCCACTTTTTTTTTTTTTGGTTCTGAAAACGGGTAAACCTGAACTTCAAAGAGATATTTGAAGGTCATGCACTAAAAAGCAGGAGTTGAGAAAAGAATAAGAATTGTAGTGCTCCGAATTTAGTTTCTAAACTACTAAAGTTTTTTAAAATTGGATAAGATTAAGAGGGTCAAACCTCTCGTGCACGAAAAACTGATCTTGATTTTTTTAGAAAAAACATATCTTCTTTCATGTGTTGCACAAAATATATAGTTAGATTTAGTAGTTTGCAAAACCCTTTGGTAGGATGATATATAAGGGTGATATCTAGAATTTTTGTATTTTTTGGTAATTTTCCATTGAGTTTTTTTTTTTTTTTGAAGTGACCGCATCCTGAAAATTTGGTCCCTGTTTGTGCATTGGGAATAACTTGCATCAAAATAATCGAAAAATGCAAACTTCTTTTTTCAAAAGTGTATATAATCTAGTATAGAACAATAATATGTAATTTATTTTGAATTTAGTCAAGTATATCAAAAGTTATTAGAAAAATGGTGGACATATGTCTGTGAGGACTATTAAGGCACTGATAAAGAAAAATAAAGTTTACTATGCTAATGTTGTCCAAAAATAGAAAAAATTATATGGTCAGAAAACTGAGAAGATGTGTGAAATTATGCTGGTAATTTTAGAGATATCCACTTGATCATTTATAAGCTTGATGATGACAAATTCGAGAAATTAGGTTGGAAGATGAAAAAAAATGTAAAGGGACAAAAATGGGGGGAAAATGGGCTAGCAAGCCTTAGGGTCATTTTCCAACCCTCTTACCAAGCCAAAATCTGCACGGGTTTTGAAAAATAAAAAGTACTATTCACAGTTCTCCATAACTCGCACGAGTTTTGAAAAACAAAAAGTACTATTCACAATTCTACATAACTTGCACGGGTTATGTAGAACTAAAACCATTATTTTGTGTTTCACAATACCCGTACGGGTTATGAAAACATAATAATGTATGCTTGTAAACTTAGCATTTACTACACATATGTATAGACATACCTATATAATATGTCATGCTCTGCAAAAAGGAGATTGTTAGGATGACAAACACAAGCAAAATGCAAGAAACCAATTGTTAGTGTTAGAAATCACAATTTAGACAATAGCCTAATCAAGCATATCAAGAGAGATACTAAATAAGACATGGAAAGCATGCAAAGATAAAATAGGTAAACTAAACTCCTCCAAATACTGACCAAAACATTCATAGTGGCTCCTCCCTTGTTCCTCTCCTCTCCAAGTTCCCAAATGAGTGTAGCTCTCAGTAGCTTTTTGCACTATTTTTGGATGTCTTATGGAGGTTCAAGATTGTGAATAAAATCTCATGAAAATGCAAACACGAACAAACTAAAAATGAGATTATTATCTAATCTCGTGTTGATGTTAGTCCAAAAGAGTAAATGTAAATGCTTATGCTAAATGCTCTCTAAAATTCACTATAGGTTAAATGCATAAAAGTTTTCAAGATCTGGATTATGAAGAAATGAGCTCTATTTATAGGTAAAATAGAACAATGGAGGGTTGAGATTGAATGATCTCAACAAGGGTCAGTATTGAAGGGCTTAAGATCCATGTGAGGGCTTTCATTCCAATTCTAGGATGACAAATGTCAACAAGATATGGGTTGAGAGGAGAGGAAATAAGCATTAAATGCTTGACATGACTTGAGGGTTAACTTGGGAGATAAGGTTAATGTTGAGTTGAGTGAATAAATTCATTATTCAAGGAATAATGCCTTTATCCAATGGATAAACTCTTGTGCAAGAGTTAGTGGGAATAACTATTGATATGTGGTGACTGATCAGCACATTACTATACACTCAGCACGTATTCTCGGCGCGCTCCGGGGCCGGGTCAGGCCCCGGGAAAGGGACACGTCTATTCTGGCTCAAAAACGACAATACAGATTGACTAACACGTGTGTTAGTCGCATGTTTTACATCGTTGATTTTGCAATAAACGACTGCGATTGACTAACTTGTCGCTATCACGCTTCACTAATGGTATGTTTTGGAGCCAGAATAGCTTCAGCCCCGGGAAAGCGGGTGAAGCCCGTTGCTGGGGTTCGGGGGCGGTAGCCCTCGAGAAATTTTTTTTGCCGTTTTTGTTGATGAAAAACAACATTGTAATAAAACCCTAAAAAGGCTGACTTTGTTTGTTGCTCTAAAAATGCATGTTATAAGCGGCTGGGATGCTTAAGGCATTGTAAGGTTGATGTACTATTTTTGCTGGATAATAAGAAAGATTGGACAACTGTGTATGGTGGACGTAACCCATTTTGGGTGAACCATGTTAAATCTCTGTGTTATCTGTGTCTTATTTTATTTCTTTATCTTTTGTATTTAAATCTGCATATAATTGTTAGTTCATATTTGTTTTGAACTGCTTGAATCCCTAACAATTGGTATCAGAGCGAGGTTTTTTGTAAACTGGCAGGACTCTCAGATTTGAGTGGGAGTAATGGAGGATTCCAAATTCAAGGTCAAAAAATTTGACGGCCAGAACTATCAGTTCTGGAAAATGCAGATGGAGGATTATCTCTATCAAAAGGATTTGTGGCGGCCATTGGAAGGAAAGGCAAAGAAAGCGACCACAATGTCAGATGAAGAGTGGGACATTTTAGATAGAAAGGCACTGGAATCCATTCGATTGTGCCTTGCACCGTTTGTACCATTCAATATAAAAGAAGCAAAAATGACTGTAGAATTGATGGCGACAATGGCTAAGTTGTATGAGAAACCCTCGGCTTCGAATAAGGTATTTCTTATGAAGCATTTGTTTAATTTGAAAATGAGTGAGGGAGGATCTATAGCAGAGCACTTAAATGAATTTAATACAATTGCCAGTCAATTGTCTTCGGTAAAAATTACTTTTGTAGAAGAGGTTAGGACTCTCTTGATTTTATGTTCTTTGCTAGAAAGCTGGAATAGCTTGGTTATGGCTGTAAGTAACTTTGTCTCTGGTAAAAATACTTTTGTATTTGATGATATTGTTGGTGTTATCCTAAGTGAGGAAATGCGAAGGAAAAGCACAAGTGAGAGTCCAACATCATCAAGTAGTGTTTTGAATGTGGAGAATAGAGGAAGATCAAAGGAAAGAGGAAAAGGCCCTAGGAATGAGAAGTCACGAGGGAAGTCAAAGAAAGGACACTCTCAATCTAGAGGAAAGAAAGATTGTTGGTACTGTGGAAACCCTGGTCATCTAAAGAAAGACTGTTGGTCTTGGAAAAACAAAGAAGGAGACAAAAATGAAAATGAAAGTAAGGAAGCTAATATTGCAAGTAACAATTTACAAGATGCTTTAATCTTATGTTTGGATAATGTTAATGATTCCTGGGTAATAGATTCTGGGGCTTCATTTCATGCTACACCCCATAGAAAATATTTTCTAGATTATGTTCAAGGTGATTTTGGATAGGTATATTTGGGTGATGATGAGCCCTGTCAAATTGTTGGAAAAGGAAAGATATAGATCAAGTTGCAGAATGGAAATTACTGGTTTCTGCAGGAGGTACGACATGTTCCTAATTTAAGAAGAAATTTAATTTCTGTAGGGCAACTAGGTAGTGAAGGTTGCATAGTTACCTTCTCAGATATATTTGGAAGGTCATTAAAGGATCATTAATAGTAGCTAAAGGTGCGAAGGTAGACACATTATATCTGTGTACTAGTAACACTTACTCTACCCTAGCTACTATAGATAAAGTTACTGCAGGGACAACAACAATAGATGTTGCAAGAACAAATTCAATAATGTGGCACCATAGGCTTGGGCACATGAGTGAGAAAGGGATGAAAACCCTTCACTCCAAAAATCTGTTGCCAGGACTAAAGAAGATTGGTTTAGAGTTTTGTGAAAACTGTGTTTATGGTAAACAAAAAAGAGTCAGGTTTCTCAAGGTTGGGAAAGACAAGAAGAGTGAGAAGTTAGAGCTTGTGCATCCAGATGTATGGGGACCGGCTTAGGTATCATCTCTTGGTGCCTCTTGTTATTATGTTATTTTTATTGATAACTCAACTAGAAAAACATGGGTATATTTCCTAAAACAAAAATCAGATGTTTTTGAAACTTTTAAGAAATGGAAAGCTTTGGTTGAGAATGAGACAGGGAAAAAGTTGAAGTGTCTCACATCGGATAATGGAGGTGAGTATTGCAGCAAAGCATTTGAATACTATTGCTCCTTAAATGGGATTTGAAAGCAGAAGACAATTCTAGGAACTCCATAGGAAAATGGTGTGTCAGAGAGAATGAATAGGACTATCATGGAACGCGTGAGGAGCATGAGATTGCATGTTGGATTGCCCTTACATTTTTGGGCAGATGTTGTACATATTGCTATCTATTTGATAAATAGAGGACCTTCAACCCCTTTGGATGGTGGTATTCCAGAGGAGGCATGGACTGGTAAAAAGGTAAATTATTCTTTTCTAAAAACTTTTGGTTGTGAAGCTTTTGTCCATGTTGATAAAGAAAACAGAACCAAGCTTTATGCTAAATTTTGAGAAATGTACCTTCATTAGATATGGGATAGATGATTATGGCTATCGGTTATGGGATTTTGAAAATAAGAAAATAAATTGAAGTAGAGATGTTATATTTAATGAGAAGGTTATGTATAAAGAACAAATGCAGGAAAAGAAGCATGAACAGGACAAACACGAATATGTGGTGTTGGATGAGATTCCCAAAACTGAAATGCCACAGGTACCTAATGCTCAGCAACAACAGATTGTCCCACAAACTCTTGCAAGTGTTAGACATTCTATGAGGTCAAGTAGACCCCCTAAAAGATTTTCTCCTTCTTTGTATTCTATATTATTAACTGATTCTGGTGAACTAGAAGAATATGAAGAAGCAATGCAGGTGGATGCCAAACAACAGTGGGAGCTAGGCATGAAAGAGGAGATGGACTCTTTGATGAAAAAAAAGACTTGGAACTTAGTCCCTTTACCTACAGAAAAAAGAGCCTTGCCTAACAAATGGGTTTATCGGCTGAAGGAGTAGGAAGGAGGTCAGAAAAGATATAAGGCCAGACTTGTGGTAAAAGGTTTTGCACAGAAAAAGGGTATAGATTATGATGAAATATTTTCTCCAGTTGTAAAAATGACTTCAATTAGAATTGTACTTAGTCTTGTGGCTGCAGATGATTTACATCTTGAACAATTAGATGTCAAAACAACTTTTCTCCATGGAGATTTGGAGGAGGAAATTTACATGTTGCAACCACAGGGATATGAGGTCAAAGGTAAGGATAATTTGGTGTGCAGGTTGAAGAAAAGTTTGTATGGCCTAAAGCAAGCACCCCGACAATGATATTTAAAATTTGACAGTTTCATGGCTGAACACGGTTATCATAGATGTCATTCTGATCATTGTGCATATTTTAAGAGTGGATAATGGCAGTTATATTATCCTGTTGCTTTATGTTGATGACATGCTTGTTGCTGGGTCTAACATGCAACACATAAATGATCTTAAATAGAAATTAGCTAGGTCATTTGCTATGAAGGATTTGGGTGCAGCTAAGCAAATTCTCGTTATGAGGATTACACGAGACAGGAAAAATAGAACCTTGAATTTGTCCCAAAGCGAGTATATAAAGAAGGTGTTGAAAAGATTTAACATGCAGGATGCAAAAGTAGTTAGTACACCTTTGGCTAGTCATTTCAAATTGACTAAGGAGATGTGCCCAAAGGCACAAGAAGAGGTAAATAAAATGTCTAACATCCCGTATTCATCAACTGTTAGCATTCTGATGTATGCAATGGTTTTCACAAGGCCAGATATCACACATGCAGTAGGAGTTGTGAGCAGGTTTATGAGTAATCCGGGTATGGAACATTGGAATGCTGTGAAATGGATTCTTCGATATCTGAAAGGAACTACTACGAAGGCATTATGTTTCAAAGGATCTAATGCTGCTCTAAGTGGATTTGTTGACTCTGACCTAGCAGGTGATATTGATTCACAGAGGAGTACTACAGGTTATTTTTTTACTATAGGGGGAACTGCAATCAGTTGGATTTCTAGGCTACAAAAGGTTGTTGCACTTTCAACCACTGAAGCTGAGTATGTTGCTGCTACAGAAGCCAACAAGGAGATGATTTGGTTACAATGTTTTCTAGAGGAATTGGGTCAGACACAGGAGGATCGCCCATTGTATACTGATAGCCAGAGTACCATTCATCTTGCAAAGAACTCTGGTTTTCATTCAGGGACAAAGCACATTCATCTTAGGTACCATTTCATCTAGACTATTTTGGAGGAGGTTCAGTTACGGCTTGAGAAGATTCACACAAGTGAGAATCTTGGCGATATGTTCATGAAGGCAGTTCCACAGGAGAAGCTGATTTCTTCATTAGTTTTTGTTGGTCTTCTTGATTGATAATTGTGGAATTTATACCAGTCGAGTCCCAGTGTTTTATCCAGCGAATGTTGCAAGTACAGTGGTGTCATCTAGTATCAATCTCCAAGTGGGAGATTGTTTGGTGTGGAGCTTGATCAGTCTTCAAGTGGGAGATTGTTTGGTGTGGAGCTTGATCAGTCTCCAAGTGGGAGATTTTTGATATGTGGTGACTGATTAGCACATTATTGTACACTCAGCACATATTCTCGCCGAGGTCTGGTGATGGGTTGGTGCTTGGGATAGACTAGCCTAGTCTATGCTCTTGGATCCTTTCCTTGGATAACCTGGTGTTCTCCTCACACCCTAGGGTCTCTAGGACTTCCTTTTCTTGAGGAATCCCCTAACCTTACCCAATCCACCCACCAATGAGTTGCTATGCTTCTCCTAAGGTCTCACCTACTCATGAGACTCAAAACCCCTTACTATGGCTAATAAGGGCTAGGCTTGTTCCACACCTTCCAAGGTCTTAGAAAGGTTAAATCAGGTCTTAAACCATGTTTTACATCCCTCCATGTTCCCCCAAGAATTTTCTACCTTCATCCTTTCTACTGATTTGACTATTTTGTGTTTTTGCTTACAAAACAGGGCTACAAGGATTAGGACCAATTAGACCTCCTACCCGGTCCTTTAGGGCTTTCTCTCACAAATGATGCATACGCAACCCAAACTCCCAAAATAGACTACCATTCAATTGGAAAGGGCTCAAGGATTTTCTAGGTTTTGGGCCTCCTAGTGGCCGTACAGTGCCTTGGGCGAATTTTGGGGTTTTTAAGGGTTTTGTGAGGGTTTTGTGGTCTGCCTGGGTCACAGTGAGTGTTTTGTGTTTTAGCCACTTTGTTTGGATTGGTGGAGGATCCTCCTTCACACCAATGATGCTTCAAACACTCCTCTACACCTCCTCCAAAGGGTGTACTTTCCTCTATCCAACCTTGCTCTCCAAGACCTCTGCAACTTAACCTCTCCTACCCGGGCACTGTTCAGTCTCACCTAGGATTGGGTCTCTTGATGGCCTCCCTGCATTTTCAAGGGCCCTACTTGTTTTGTAGTATGGTACAAGGTCTGAACTCTCATTTCCCATGGTTTCATGATTGTTCCACAATGGGGAATGGAGTTATGCAACCATTTACACAATCCTGTCTAAAACTGGACAATAGGAAAACAATTTACAAACTATTTACAAACACACTCAATCTGCAAATAAACACCTAAACTAATTGCTTGAAATGAAATTATTTACACATGAAAGACATTCCACACATTTTTGGACGTATCTCAATCCATTAACTTGCTTGGTTGCTTCATTCAAACTGACTGGTAATAGTTTTGTAGTCTCAGTCTGGTCTTTTTGCTAGGGTCGTACAATGTCTGACATCCAACCCATTAATTTAGGGTTTGCAAATACTTATAATACCCATACCTCAGTTGATGTGCCAAAATTAGGGCTCTCCACACACAACAAGGGTCTATGACCATTTTGGGTGGAAAAGTTGCTTGACAACTTTTAAAAGTTGTCATGCAACTTTTGCATCTTTTGAGCAACTTTGCCATTGTTGCTTTTCATGACTCCTAAGCCTATTTTGGGCTATCCTAAGGACATCAACATGAAAATAAGGCCTAACACACATTCTAGGCACACTCAACCTCTCCTGCACAAGAAATCACAACAAAAACACTAAGGACCTAAAACTAGGACCTAGTCTAGCACACATGAGCTCATGGCTCTTATTCATGTACAATGGCTTCTAAAGAAGCATAACACCAACAAAACAAAGAAAGAGAAAGAGTTTGGAAGGGTGCTCCTACACCATACTCCCCCTCTGCACACAACTAAGAAATAGAAGAAGAGATGAGAGCCGGGTCTATTCCAAGTGTCTTGAACCTGCTCTCCTCCACCCAAGTTGCTTCTGACTCAGGCTGTCCTGCCCACTTCACCAAGTGTTCCATGTAGACCTAGTGTCTAGTGGAATTCTTCACTCTTGATTCCAAGATCTCCTCTGCTATAGGCTTCTTCACCTGAGGTAAGGTATTTACATCCAAGTCTTGTAATACCTTAACTTGGTTCTCAGTCTGCCCTGCTATCTCACACTTGTACATGATCAAGTCAACTACATTAAAGACTGGTGATATAGCTAAATCTAGAGGTAAATCAACCTTATAGGCATTCTCACCATATTTTTCCAGAATTTGACAAGGTCCTACTCTCTTCATCTGCAGTTTGGTAGGCTTACCACTTTGCATCCTGGCTTTGCTCAAATGTACCATCACATAGTCACCCACCTTGAACTGAACTTCTCTCCTTCTCTCATCCACTTTGGCCTTCAGTTTTTGAGTGGATTCAAGGATGGCCTTCTTAACTTGCTCTTGAACTTCCTTGATGGTTTGAGTGAAGTCCTCTGCTTGCCCGCTTCATCTCCAAAGTACTAAGGTCTCTCAACTCACATATTTCCCTTAGATGTCTGCCATACACAACCTCAAAAGGGCTTCTACCAGTGGTCCTATTCACACTGTCATTATATGCATACTCTACCTGAGGAATGATTAGGTCCCATGTCTGGCCATATTCCTTAGTTAGACACCTCAACAAATTGCCTAACACCCTGTTGATGACTTCAGTTTGACCATCTATCTGTGGATGGTAAGCTGAGCTAAATGACAAGTTAGTTCCTAGTCTACTCCATAATGTCTGCCAAAAATGACCCATGAACTTGCTGTCCCTGTCTGAAACAATGCTTAAAGGGAGTCCATGAATCCTAACAATCTCTTTGAAGAAGAGATGTGCAACATGGCTAGCATCATGTGTAGTCTTACATAGAATGAAATGACTCATCTTGGAAAATCTATCTACTACTACATAGATGTTGTCCATACCTGTTTTAGTATTGGGAAGTCCTACTACAAAGTCCATGCTTATACATTCCCAAGGTCTGTTAGGGACCGGTAATGGTTGATAAAGACTAGCATTGCTTGATCCTCTTTTTTCTCTTTGACACACTCCACATTGCTCTACATACCTCTTTACATCTCTTGGCAACTTTGGCCAATAGTAGTACCTCTATACTAAATCCAAGGTTTTGTTGACTCCAAAGTGTCCACTTAAACTACCATTATGTTTTTCTTGGATGAGGTTCTCCCTCATGGATCCTCTAGGTACACACAACTGGTTACCCTTGAATAAGAGACCATTTTGGAGAGTGTAATTTGCATACTCACCATGGAAATGGTTCTCAAACTCTTTGCACACCTTGTAAGCTGATGATAAGTCTTCATCACCTTCATAGAGGTCTTTGAAACCTTATATGCCTATGCTCTGCAACTGTAGTTCTTGAACTGTCAACAACTTCCTGCTTAAGGCATCTACGACCTTATTAAGTTGCCCCTTCTTATGCTTGATGGTGAAGGTGAAGGATTGGAGGTATTCCATCCATTTCAGATGTCTATTGCTGAGCTTCTCTTGATTTTTAATGTAACTTAATGCCTGGTTGTCTGTGAACACTACAAATTCCTTTGGGAGTAGGTAATGCCTCCATTTCTTTAGTAATTGCACTAATGCATACAACTCTAGGTCATAGGCTGAGTACTTCTTCTTGGCTTCATTAAGATTCTCACTGAAAAATGCCACAGGTCTTCCCTCTGAACTCAACACACCACCTACTGCAAGTCCACTTGTATCACACTCCAAAGTGAATAGCTTATCAAACGTAGGTAGGAGAAGGATAGGTTTTGTGGCTACTTCTTGTTTCAACAATTGAAATGCTTTGTCAGCCTGCTTAGTCCATTTAAAATTAGTTTTAAGGCCTCCTTTGATGGTGTCAAGGACTAGTGCACATATGCCACTGAAGTTCCTCACAAACTTCCTATAGAATTGAGCTAATCCATGGAAACTTCTAACCTCAGTCCCTATTTTAGGTGCAGGCCAATTTAAGATTGCCTCCACTTTGCTTGGATCCATCTTCAAGGTTCCTTTAGACACCACAAATCCTAAGTAGACCAGCTCTTGTTTCAAGAAGTCACACTTCTGTAGGTTGATGGATAACTTCTCCTCATGCAACCTCTCTAAGACTGACCTCAAATGCTCAAGGTGCTCCTCTTTAGTTCTGCTATAGATGAGAATGTCATCTAGGTACACCACCACAAATCTGCCTGTGAAATCCTTCAACACTTCATTCATCAACCTCATGAAGGTGCTCAGAGCATTGGTGAGTCCAAATGGCATCACAAGCCATTCATACAATCCTTCTATGGTTTTAAAAGCAGTCTTCAACTCATCACCCTCCTTAATTCTTATCTGGTGATAACCACTTTTAAGGTCTAGCTTGGTGAAATACATAGCCCCTCCTAAACAGTCCATTAGATCCTCTATTCTAGGAATAGGAAACCTATACCTTATGGTAATACTATTGATTGCTCTTGAGTCAGTGCAAAGTCTCCACTTACCTCCTTTTTTTGATGCTAGCACTACCAGAATTGCACATGGGCTGATGCTCTTCTTAATCAGTCCTTGTTCCAATAACTCCTGCACTTGCCTTGCTACCTCTTTATTCTGATCAGGTGTAAGCTTATATGCAGCCTTGTTAGGTAAGGATGCACCAGGAACAAAGTCTATTTGATGACTTATAGACCTTCTTTGTGGGAGTGTTGCAAGTGTTACATCACTCACTATGTCTTTATACTCTTGCAACATGTGCTTCACCTCCTTGGGTATCTCTGCCTGCAACTTGTCTTCTCCCTCCTTTGGCTTCACAAAGATGGCACACTTCACTATCTCCTCGTCATGTAGCAAGTTTAAAAACTCTTTACCGATAGCCAATAAAACACTAGGTGTTCTTGAAGTTCCCTGTTTATTCTCTGTCAAAGACTGAATCTTGAAGGTGTTGCGGTCCTTCTTAAAGGAAATGGAGTTCTCCTCTCCATCATACATCACCTTCCTATCAAATTTCCAGGGTCTTCCTAGCAATAAGTGACATGCATCCATAGGTAATACATCACAAAGGATCTTATCCTTGTATCCTCCAATAGAAAACTCTACCCAAGTCTGCTCATTGACTAGCACACTTTGCTCATGATTCAACCATGTCACCTTGTATTGGTTAGTGTGGGGTATCCTTGTGAGTTTCAACTTCTTGACTACCTCTTCTGATATGATATTGTTAGTTGAGCCTGAATCAACTATCACCTTGCAAACTTTACCAAGAATCTTGCACTTCACCCTAAACAATGCTCTCCTATGCTTGGGTTCATTCTTCTCTGGCTGTCTTATCAAGACCCTATTGAACATTAGATTTTCTCCAATCTCTGATTCAATATGGTCCACCTCAGGTGTCTTGCTTCTTGAAGAGTCTTCATGTGCATATGCAACCCTCTTTCCACTGTTTGATGATGTAGGCTTGTTAGGGAATCTATATGTCGGGTGTCCCAATTGTCCACAATTGTAACACTTCATTGTTGCAAAATAGGAGTTACCTCTACCGGTATCTCTACCCCTATTTGGACCACCTTGTGCACCTCTTCCTCTAGAATGTCCTCCTCTGAGATTGGCTTCACTGCCATGCTCAGTCAACTTGGCTTCTCCTTGGTTCCTTGGCTCATTTGCCTTGCTTTGGTAACCACCTCGGTGATTCACTTGATCTCTATCTCTACCTCTACGTCTACCTCTACCCCTATTATTGGAGTCTCCTTTCCTTTTGTTCCTCTCTTCTACCTTGGTAGCAAGCTGATGACATTTTTGAACAGAAGTAGGAGTCCATAGGCTTATCTCCTCTTGAATGTTCCACTTTAGGCTGCTTAGATACCTAGCCACCTTAATAGATTCATCTTCTTGGACTTTGGATCTAAGACATAGCTTTTGAAACTCCTTTGTGTAGGAGGTCACATCAAGATCCTTCTTCTTCAATCCTTGTCTCTTCTTATGAAGTTGGACTTCATAATCCTCTGGTAAGTAGTTCTCCTTAATCTTACTCACCATAGCTTTCCAATTT
The DNA here is from genome assembly GCF_030272615.1 of Cryptomeria japonica. Lineage (NCBI taxonomy): Eukaryota > Viridiplantae > Streptophyta > Pinopsida > Cupressales > Cupressaceae > Cryptomeria > Cryptomeria japonica. Next base: position 532,470,930 of record NC_081413.1, read on the forward strand.
GCAATAGGTAGCTTTCCCATACTAACTCTTTCTTCTTGCAGGTACTTCCAACATGTCAAAGCTACTCCCCTTAATCTTGATTTGGAAACTTTAACCTTTTGAGCCTCTGTCACTCCCTCACACTCAAAGTGGTTTTCCATGCCCTCAATCCATTCCATAACAGTGTCTATGTCCATTCGTCCACTAAAATGTGGCAATCCTTCAAAGGCTTTGGTGTTCAAGGTCTTAATAGCCTTCACAAAAGGTTCTTCATTGAACAAGGGATCTAGTTCAGGGCTAATGTCATCTATGTCTATAGTCTTCTTGCATTTACCCTTGGTGTCTTCATCCCAAGGTCCTTGTGTCCTCTGATCCATCACTTCCTATAGTTTATCCCTTATCTCGCTCATAGCTTCTTCAAGGAGTCTATTCTTCTCCTTCGGTTCTTCCACCTCTCTAGCCAGCTCTGCATTAGCGACCATTCTGCTCTCCCCTACTAATTCACCAATATATAGAGACTTACACAGTCCAACAAGTCTTTAACTTGCTCTGATACCAATCTGATGGGTTGGTACTTGGGATAGACTAGCCTAGTCTATGCTCTTGGATCCTTTCCTTGGATCACCTAGTGTTCTCATCACACCCTAGGGTCTCTAGGACTTCCTTTGCTTGAGGAATCCCCTAACCTTGCCCAATCCACCCACCAATGAGTTGCTATGCTGCTCCTAAGGTCTCACCTACTCATGAGAATCAAAACCCCTTACTATGGCTAATAAGGGCTAGGCTTGTTCCACACCTTCCAAGGTCTTAGCAAGGTTAAATCAGGTCTTAAACCATGTTTTACATCCCTCCATGTGACCCCAAGAAGTTGCTACCTTCATCCTTTCTACCGATTTGACTGTTTTGTGTTTTTGCTTACAAAACACGGCTACAAGGATTAGGACCAATTAGGCCTCCTACCCAGTCCTTTAGGGCTTTCTCTCACAAATTATGCATACACAACCTAAACTCCCAAAATATACTACCATTCAATTGGCAAGGGCTCAAGGATTTTCTAGGTTTTGGGCCTCCTAGTGGCCGTACAGTGCCTTGGGCGAATTTTGGGGTTTTTAAGGGTTTTGTGAGGGTTTTGTGGTCTACCTGGGTCACAGTGAGTGTTTTGTGTTTTATCCACTTTGTTTGGATTGGTGGAGGCTCCTCCTTCACACCAATGATGCTTCAAACACTCCTCTACACCTCCTCCAAAGGGTGTACTTCCCTCTATCCAACCTTTCTCTCCAAGACCTCTGCAACTTAACCTCTCCTAGTTGGGCACTATTCAGTGTCACCTAGGATTGGTTCTCTTGATGGTCTCCCTACATTTTCAAGGGCCCTGCTTTTTTTGTATTATGGTACAAGTTCTGCACTCTCATTCCCCATGGTTTCATGATGGTTCCACAATGGGGAATGGAGTTATGCAGCCATTTACACAATCCTGTCCAAAACTGGACAGTAGGAAGACAATTTACAAACTATTTACAAACACACTCAATCTGCAAATAAACACCTAAACTAATTGATTTAAATAAAATTATTTACACCATGAAAGACATTCCACATAGTTTTGGACGTATCTCAATCCATTAACTTGCTTGGTTGCTTCATTCAAACTGACTGGTAACAATTTTGCAGTCTCAGTCTAGTCTTTTTGCTAGGGCCGTACAATGTCTGACATCCAACCCATTAATTTAGGGTTTGCAAATACTTATACTACCCATACCTCGACCAGTGTGCCAAAATTAGGGCTCTCCACACACAACAAGGGTCTATGACCATTTTGGGTGGAAAAGTTGCTTGACAACTTTTAAAAGTTGTCATGCAACTTTTGCATCTTTTGAGTAACTTTGCCATTGTTTCTTTTCATGACTCCTAAGCCTATTTTGGGCTATCCTAAGGACATCAACATGCCAATAAGGCCTAACACACATTCCAGGCACACTCAACCTTTCCTGCACAAGAAATCACAACAAAAACAATAAGGACCTAAAACTAGGACCTAGTCTAGCACACATGAGCTCATGGCTCTTATTCATGTACAATGGCTTCTAAAAAAGCATAACACCAACAAAACAAAGAAAGAGAAAGAGTTTGGAAGGGTTCTCTTGCACCATCCGGGGTCGGGCCAGGCCTCGAGAAAGAGGGCGAGGCCCACTTTGGGGGTTCAGGGGTGCTAGCCCCCGAGAAATTTTTTTTTGTTGTTTTTTGTTGATGAAACTAACATTGTAATAAAACCCTAAAAAGTCCGACTTTGTTTGTTGCCCTAAAAACACATGTTATAAGCGGTTGGGATGCTTAAGGAATTGTAAGGTTGATGTACTATTTTTGCTGGATAATAAGAAAGATTGGACGACTATGTATGGTGGACGTAACCCATTTTGGGTGAACCACGTTAAATCTCTGTGTTATCTATGCCCTGTTTTATTTCTTTATCTTTTGTATTTAAATCTGCATATAATTGTTACTTCATATTTGCTTCGAATCTGCTTGAATCCCTAACAATAACCATGGTCAAAGCAATAAATACTTGAAGAGACCCATGGGTTAAATGAGGGTTGAATTTAGAGGGAAAGTCTCTAACCATGGGGGGCAAGTGGATTTAACCATAAATGGTTATGTAAGAGCCATTAGTGGTTTGGAAGACTTTAGAGGTTATCTTGTTGAACACATAAAGCATTAAATGTTTTTCAAAGACTTTGAGGGCTTTGAGAAGTGACTTCAAGTTGCTTAGGAATATGACAATAATTAGGGGATGGATTAGGCTAATTAGGAGTGATTAGAAAGTGGTTAGAAGGGTCTAGAAGGGGATTTAGGATTGCAAGTGGGTTTGGTGGGTGAGGGAAAATAGGATTTAAACTAAAATTAAATTAATTTATTTCAACTTGTGGTTGCAACTTACATTTTTAGGAGAATGCAAGTGGGGGGGTTGCTTAATGATTTAAATAAATATTTTATTTATTTATTTAAAAGAGGAAAGGGGATTAGATAAAATAAATAGGATTTATTCATTTAATTGATTGTGAATTTGGTTTAATTAATTAATTAAAATAAATTGAATAATTTATTTAATTAATAGGAGAAGGGGTTGAGGAGGAATTAATTTAATTAACTGTTGGCTGGTGGATTTATTAATCAAATAAATAGTAAATATTCATTTAATTAAAATGGATAGATTTATGTGACTACATTTGCCTGAGATAGTGCGGTTTATTGCATCGTTTTAAAGAAAGAAAAATAGGTGAGAAGAAATATGCCCCATAAATGTTAGTTTAATGGGTGGTATGCCCCCTCGAGAGATGGGTCAACAAATTTAAAAAAATCGGGCCATCTCTCAAAAAAGAATGAGAATTGGCGAGGAGGTAGAAGAGAAGAATTTAGCAATAATAGTGAAATAATAGAAGAAATCAGAGATAAAACCGAGAAATGGGAGGCGCTGGAAGTTCACGGGGTAAAATTAGGGTTAGAGCAAAGGGTATATATGGGGGTGAAGGGGTAAAAATAGGGTCATTGCATCCATCTCCATAGTGATTCAGAGCTCTGATAGTGACTTTGGTGAAAGAGCAAGTAGCAATCAAGATGTCAGTAGTGATAACAGATCATCGACTAGAGAGGGTCCTCAATTCCAGCGGCTAGATGACTACGGACCAGTGGTACACCAATTTGAATTTTTCTTTTTTGTGTATTTTTTGTCTTTTTTCTAGTGTCCAAGTTGAATCAAGACAATATGCTTTAGCGTTGTTGTCACTTAAACTAGCGCTTTTGTGCCGCTATAGCGCTATTGCATAGTAGTTTTAGCGCTATCGTAAGGTTTAGCGCATTCGTGCAATTGTTTTAGCGTGATTGTAGTTTTAGTGAAATCGAGTCATTTTTGTAGCACTTTTGTTCGGAAATGGCATTGTTGTGTAGTGGTTTTCGCGTTATTGGTTTTGTAGCGCTAGTGTGTAGTTGTTTTAGCTCGTGTTATCAAAATAGCGCTATTGTTCGAAAAATAGATGCCTAGTGCTAGAAAAATAATCTCTTGATGCCAATGGTGGATGGATAGATAGGTTAGTTGTTTTGAACCATAACAGCCCCATTCAGACTAGGTCATTGTGATAAATGCCTATTGTAGTCTAGTTTTACCATGATTGCTTACCTATTGAGACCCGAAGATACTTGATCAGAGTATCTGTTGATAGTCTAGGTTTAAACTTAATAAAGTTTGAAACAAAACAACTGATGATGATGTGGATGTGTGATGATGTGTAGGAGGATCTTCCCATCTTACAGATGCGGGAGAGGCATCCAGCTATGCAGGAGTTGAGAGATCGGTTGACAGAGGCTGAGATTGATTGCATTGCGGTGACAGGCCTTTATGATGTGATGCACATGCCCATGATTCAGACGAATTGCGGCTTGATGATGACATTAGCAGAGCGGTGGCACAACAAGACTTGCACGTTCCATCTAGCTATGGGTGAGATGACTGTGACACTGGAGGATGTGTGGCAGATCTTGCACATCCCTATCCGAGGGGATCTGGTGACATATGACCAAGCATGGGGGATAACAACTATGCAACGGATATTTGATGAGGATTTTTCTATTGATGATGGCTCGATAGCATCGGAGGAGATAGCTGCATTATATGAGCCACTTCCAACTGTGTTATTAGTGAGTTTGGGGGCCTGCTATGCCCTGATCGATGATCACATGGATTGGTCATGGGTTGGGGCTAGGTTATAGAGAAGATGCTGACTAAGGGGACCCACTTTGCATGGGGACCATGCATTCTAGCACATTTATATCAGGATCTGTATGAGGTGGTGTACCGAGAGATGAGTTCTCTAGGAGTTGGGATCACTCTGCTGCATATCTAGGCATGGGAGCACCTACCCGTGACACGACCTGTTAGTTTGAGATTTAGGGTAGTTGATCAGCCCTATGTGTATGTGTACGGAGGTATGATGAGTCAGTCCCACTTGGGAAAGTTAGAGTGGTGGCGACGGGCATCAGATGATCTAGATATAGTGATATGGAGGCCCTATATTGAGTGTGAGCTGTGGGATGATGATGCAGAGGCCTTGCCTTATGTATTTATGATACAGTACTTGATTGGTACGATATCCTACAATGTGGAGAGACAGGTACCTGACAGAGTGATGAGGTAGTTCGGTCGAAGGTAGGGATTGCCGAGTGGATTAGGGGAGTATGCACGGGCGGTATGAGAGATATTCCAATGGGGGCCAGTGTTAGCATATGATCAGGCTTTAGCAAAGTTTTAGACTTTATAGGCGAGACCATGGCATATGAGGTCGGGGGTTGTAGATGTAGGGGTTACAGATGAGTACACCTAGTACATTACTACATATCCTATTCTACATATATCAGATCCAGCAGAGCTGATTCTAGAGTTTGAGGATGATAGGATACATAGATAGAGGAGGAGACAAGGTCGAGAGCTTATAGTAGATGGATGAGGGAGGGGAGGTGATGGAGGAGGAGGAGGTGGGGGTGGTGGCTTTGGAGGTGGTGGAGGGGAACGGTTACAGTGGAGAGGGAGAGGTGGGTAGCCGTTGTGATTGTTATAGGGTCCTTTGATGTAGGGAGGAGTCAAATTACGTGGTAGGGATATGCGGGAGGGGGAGGAACCCATCGATACAAGAGAGGGAGTTATTGGTGGAGGAGAGGATCATATGGGGATGGGTGGAGGAGATGTGTGGGAGCATCTACTAGTACATATGCAGACTCAACTAACAGCAGCCAAGGCACGGGTGGAGGAGATGGAGGCAGAGGTTGCATCTAGAGATGTTTAACTGTTTGCACACGAGTCAGAGTTGACTGTAGTGCTATAGGAGAGAGATGAGGCATTTTATAGGGTAATCTAGTTGCAGGAGAGAGTTCAGGCCTTGGAGGGAGTACAAGGACATGGGTCCTCGACTGATTCGTTGACAAGGGAGCTACAACAGGCAGGTGGAGAGGTTGACTATTGGTGGGGTTTATATGAGCAGGTGGTGCCATCTAGTCAGTGGGCACTGAGTTATTCACAGATGCGTAGGGCGAGATCGGAGTGGTCTCAGAGGATGCAGAGCAGTGGTGGTGTGATGGATCCTCCACGATGAGATAGTGTGGGTGGTGCAGGGGGTAGTGGGGGAGCAGGTGGTGATGGTGGTGCAACATTGGGCCAGACTGCCATTTGAGAGAGCTTTATGTATTTTATTATATTGTCATTCTGGACGGTGACTTGGATGGTAGCCGATATTTTTGACATCACTGTACTCTGATACATGTATGTTTTTGCGAGATGATATATGATGTGATATATGAGGAGATCCCATATTTTGTGATGATATGCATGTTGATGATATGTATGGGTTTATGCAGGATGATGATTTGTGATTTATGCTTAGATGGATGTTTTTACTTGCTAGATGTATATGTTGGTAAAAATGATTTCTATATGTATTTTGATGATGATTTTATGATGTCTATATGCATGTGTATGAATGTGATGCTAACATTTGGATGCAAGTTAATATATGTATGATGCATTATTGTAATGCTTTATGTATGGAATGCCATGATGATGATGTATGCATAATGATGAATGAATGATGTTTGACTATGAGATAGATAGTACTTTATGTTGATGAAATGATGATATGTAGTTATGTTTGATATGTTGAAATGCAATGAATTGAATGGTTTATGTAAATGTGTATAGATGGTAAAAAATGAATCCCTAGATGGATAAACAAATGGTAATTCAAATGTTTATGTAATTATTTCTAAATGAATGCACTTGTAAAAATGAATAAACAAATGTTGAGACAAATGTTTATGTTATGATTCTAAATGATTTAAAATACGACTAAGGGAAATGATAATGTAGCTAAGGGATAATAAATAATCGCACCTTAATGCAATTAAAAGGATATGAATGCATCTTTTAATGAATCTAGATGAATGCATTGTAAACAAACTGAAATGATGATGAATGATTTTGAATGATGTAAGGATGCTAATCTAAGTAAGTGATAATGAATGCAACTAAATGATATTAATATGCACTAAAATGAATATCTGAAATGGATGTAATGAACCTACATGTAAGTAAATGATAATGAACTATATGCATTTAAATGCAACTAAATGTAATGATAATGATGATATCATGCGTTTATGATAGATGAGTGAAAGTTGGTGAGAAATTGTATGATGCATTGATGATGTATCAGAGAACTCTGTCATGATTATATCCAAGATCGATTGATTATTAAATAATTTCTCACGTTTAACTTGTTCATACTTGCATAAAAAATCATAAATATGAATAATGAATGAATGGGTGAGTGAAATGCAATGGGATGCAATATAAATAGATGAGATGAAATGACAATCCATAGTGCTTTATTTTTCATCATTGAGCAATGGTAGTATCAATCTTGGATGAGGTAGTAGGAACCAAGTTTGGAGCATTGTCCATGTAAGCAAGCAACATAAATAAAGAATATGGACCCTCCATAATGGTTCATGCTCATATGGTTGAGGTATACATTGTAGTCAGCAAGCCGTACTGATCCATGACTGTATTTTGTATGAGATCACATAGCTTAGTGAACTTCCCATGTAGACACCATTAGTACATGCCCCAGAACTTCATTGGAATAATTCGCAGAAGATAAACAAACAATACACAGGAACCATCCCGACTACTCTAATCACTTGTGGATATCTCAGAGTAGCATAGGAACCTGATATAAATGAATAAATAAATTTAGCAAACTGACCAAGTACTTGATAGCTTAAACAAAATTTTCTTGTCAAAGAAAATGTTATCATGTCTTTGTTTTGGTAAGGAAGGATGCATCCTTGTTTAAGACAGTTGCATGTCGATGTTGATTGTTTGGTCGATGTGATAAGTGATCATCGTTTGAGTATCTCAAAATGTTTTTTTGATGCTCATTTTGATTGTATGTACAAAGGTTTGCATGTATTGCCATGTTTTTGGTTGATTTGTGATGTTTTATGATGTTTTTGGGTTTTGTGAATATTTTTGAATGCTTTTGGTATTTTGTGAGATAGTTTTGAATGTTTTAAATCAATGAATCGTAAGCAATTTAGAATCCACTTCCATCAATATATTAAGAGCATTTCCCCCAGTTTAGATATGACTATGGAAAGCGGAATACAGGACGCATGAAGTACTATCCCTGATTGCAGATCAATAACAAGCCATGGTTTAATAGATTGATGAGTGGGTGCAATGAATGTGATCACAACAAGTCTGAAAGACAATGGAGCCAAATCTTTTTACAAGTGGCACATGTTTCCTAGGTTTTCACCATCGTACTTACCCAAGGTGCCACCGGAGTGGTTGTTCACCGTTTGGATACATGATTTTTCTTTACTATTTTGATTATTTTTGTATTTTCTTTAGGACTTTTATCTAAATGTTTTTGGTGTTCTTTCTGGTATGTATTGGATCCTGATGCTTTGTACAACTTATGTATGGAACCGTTTGAGGTACATGTTATTGATCGGATCTGCTAGCGGTTCTCCTTCTTAAGTAGCCAACTGATATGCCTCAGACCCAAATACAATAGTGATAACATATGGACCCAGCCAATTTGATTCAAACTTTCCCTGATGTTCTCTGTTTGGTTGGTTATGAGGATTCTCTCTAAGAACAAGATCACCTACCTCAAATGTACGAGGTCTAACTCGATGATTATAGCTTCTTCTCATGCACTATTGATAGGCCTTGAGATGGTTGTATGCAACTTGTCACCATTCATCAAGTAACTCTAAATATTGGAGAGGTGATACATTGTATGCTTCATCATCTATGATATTATGCAAGGAAACCCGTAGAGATGGTATTTCAACTTCAATATTAAGATAGCTTCTTTGCCATAGACCAGTGAGTAGGGAGTTGCGCCTATAGGGGTCCGAATACTAGTTCGATACGCCCATAGTGCTGTATTTAATTGAATGTGCCAATCACATCCAACATCATTAACTATCTTCTTGAGAATTCTTAATATGTTCTTATTTGATGCTTCGGCTTGACCATTTCCTTATGGGTAATAGGGAGTGGAAAAGTGGTGTTGGATGTGAAACTTCTCACAAAGCTCACAGACATCCTGATTTTTGAAAGGAAGCCCGCTGTCTGTGATGATGGACATGGGTACACCATACCAGCAAATGATGTAATTGAGGGTGAATGAGGCGACCTTCTTGTCAGTGACTTGGGTAAGTGGAACAACTTCGATCTACTTTGTGAAGTATTCAGTAGCGGTAATAATGAGTTTGTGACCATTGGATGAAGATGGATGAATTTTGCCCACAAGGTCAAGTCCCCATTGACAAAAGGGCCATGGTGTTGTGATTGGTTGCCATTCCTATGCTAGAGCATGTATCAGGTCTCCATGAACTTGGCATTTCTTGCATTTTCTAACAAATAGTAGGAGTCTTTTTCCATGGACGACCAATAGTATCCAATGCACATGATCTTCTTTGTTAGGGAAGGACCACTTGAGTGAGTCCAACAAATTCCTTCATGTACCTCTTCCAAGGCATTTATTGTCTCATCATGTTCCTAACATCGAAGGAGAGTACCATCAAGACTGTGTCGATATAGGGTCTCAGCAATGATGGTGTATCTAGTAGTTTGGCAAATGAAGGTTTTACGTTGGTTATTTGATTGGTTAGGAGGATGTGTGTGATCACGAAGGTAGGTGTAGAACTCACCGTACCATGGGGATTAAGAATTGACAAGGTGACATATCATCTTGGATTCGGGGATATCATAACCAGGAATCCAAAGCTATTCTACTAAGAACTCATAGCGTGTTGAATTCCGTGGAAGATCTAAGAGAGATGCAATGGTAGCCATGGCGTCAGTAGCTCGATTATGATCTCTGGGTATCTAATCAAAGGTGATAGTAGTAAATGATGCTTTTAAACTATCTACCATTTTCTTATACAGCACAAGTTTATCATCCTTGGTCTGATATTCGTCTGTGACTTGTTGAATGACTAGTTGGGAGTCGCCATATATCTGTAGCTCTTTCAATTTCTATTGTATGGCTAGTCTGAGTCCTCTGATCAAGGCCGCATATTCTTCTATTTTGTTTGTACATGGAAAAGTTAGCCTGTAAGACTTCGGGATGCTGTCACCTTGAGGTTTGGTAAACAAAATGTCAACCCCCAAGCCATGCCTAGTATATGAACCATCAAAGTATAATTTCCATGGTTGTGTTGTTGTGATCATGAATATCTCTTCATCTGTAAAATTTGAAATAAGAGGATATCTCTTATGAGGGGTGCATCGACCAACTAATCTGCAATAACTTGCCCCTTGATAGCCTTACGGTCCACATACTCGATGTCAAATTCACTTAGAATCATCACCCATTCGGCCTGTCAATGCTGCTTTGTTGAGTAGGTACTTTAGTGGATTGATCTTTGCAATGAGTTGTACTTTATGTGTTAACAAGTAGTGTCTCAGTTTAGTGGCTGCCAAGATTACTGCTAAGCAAGCTCGCTCAATAGGTGTGTAATTGAATTCATAGCTGACCAGTGTATGAGAGATATAGTATACAACACACTCTTTCCCTTTTGTATTATGTTGTGCCAGTAGTACACCCAATGTTGTATTAGTTGCTGAAATATAGAGCAATAGAGGTCTACTTGGATCTGGTGGGATCAATAATGGTGTATTCATGAGATAGTCCTTAAGCATCTGGAATGCTTGTTGGCATCTAGAATCCCATTGAAAGTGGATGTTTTTGTGTAATAAATGTGTAAAAGGATGGCACTTATCTGCTAGTTGTGCAATGAATCTTCAGATGGATTGTAGCCGCCCTTGTAATGTCCTCAGCTAACTGATGTTCTTTGGAGGTGGCATGTCCATGATTGCTTTGACCTTTGTTGGGTCGACCTCAATGCCTTTGCTTGAGATAATGTATCCTAGAAGCTTCCCTAAGGTTACTCCAATGACACATTTCTTTGGATTGAGTCGAATATGATATTGTTCTACTTTGTCAAAGATTTTCTCTAATATTGCGAGATGACCTTCTCTTGTTAATGATTTTTCTAGTAATTCATCAACATAATCCTCCATTATGGTATGCATCATATCATGAAAGATGTTTTTTATGGCTCTTTGATAGGTCGCCCTTGCATTCTTTAGACCAAAAGGAATTATGTTCCAACAGTATGTTCCCCATGGACATGTGAAGGTCGTCTTATGTTGATCCTCTGGTGCGATCTTTATCTGGTTGTACCTTGAAAATCCATCCATAAGAGAAAGCATGGCATGTCTTGTTGTTAGGTCCACGATCATGTCAATGTTTGGTAGGGGGAAGTCATCTTTAGAGCATGCCTTGTTTAGATCTATGAAGTTAGAATAGGTACGGATGCCCCCATTTGGTTTTCCGACAGGTACAATGTTGGATATCCAATCTACATAATCAATTGGTCTAATAAAACCAACATCCGGGAGTTTCTTAAGTTCTGCTTTGACTAGTACCACAATCTGAGGGTGCATCTTGTGAAGCTTCTATTTGATAAGCTTATCTCCTTCTACCACGATGAGGTGATGCATGACTAAATCAAGATCAAGACCAAGCATGTCTGCATATGACCATGCGAAGTTGATCTGGTGCTTCTGGAAAAATTCTACAAACTTAGGTTGTTCCTCTGGAGTTAAAAGAGATGCCAGATGTATGTGGTGAGGAGTTTCAGGATTCCCCGCGTTGAATTCTTTTGTTTCCTCAATAAGGATCGTTGATCATTCTTGATTTGCATGAGAAGGGAGAATGTCAAACCTTTCATCTATAGGTGCCTCAGAGAGGTTTTCACCATTGGATACACTCTTTCTTTTAACTTTTTTGGGATCAAACAGTGCCATAGTGTGGTTTTCACTGGAAAATCCATGTTTTATTGTAATATTTTTGCAGCTGAAAGGTTTGGCATCCACCCCAGAGTAGGATGCGCTATTAATTTCAATGGCAAATCCATCTTTGTGATCCCCACTTGGTATGTTATCCCATAGTTCAAAAAAAGTCAATGATTGCCTCATCATTTTGGAATTGGTCAAGGAATGGGGGATTTAGTTGGTTCCATTCGATGAGTTCCGGATGGATAATGGGCATTACCTCATTGATCAGGTTAAGTTCATAAGATGTATCAGTGAGGGTTAAGACATTGTGGTGAAGGTTATTGATGGTACTCTCCCTATCAGAATCAGGCATAGGGTGTGATGTAGGGTCTGTGGAAGGTGTTTCTATTTCAGGAACCCAAGAGGTTTTAATTTGTGCTTCTCCATAAACATGGATCTCTTTGTGAGGTGGAGGTGGTGATGCATCTTACTCATCTAAAGTATTGAGATGTACGAAATCAAATTCCCACTCATGTGAGTCGGTCTCTGAGTCACTTTCTAGTATTTGATTACTATACCAAACTAAGATATCTTTTGAGTTGAACACTACAGGCGTGATTGAGTGATGTACTTCTGGAGATGGAATGGTTGGTGTTGCGGGGAGGATTATTGGGATCAGTGAATCCGATACTGGGATTATCGATGTTGTTGAACCTGCTACTTCTGATGGAATGATTAGTGTTGTCGATATTGTTGGGGGTTCTGATACTGCTAATGGTGTTGTTGATGTGGTTGTTGTTGCTGATGGGGTTGTTGGTTTGATTGGTACTATAGATGGTATTGTTGGGATTCTTAGCCTCATTGGGGAAGTTGGTGTGGGCCTTGGTGCTACTGATATAATCAAGGGTGGCCTCTTTAGAGTATTAGGTTGATATAGAAGTTTGTTGGGTTTCCCTTTGAATTTGAGCTTAGGAAGAGTCTCCTTTTGAAAGCCTAATCCAATGTTATCTTTAGGCTTTAATTCAGGTTGCAATGGTTTGTGTCATCCTTGCTTGTGAGGTCCCAAAGTACTCTAACCATCATTACCCATTCTTTGCATAATGGTAAGGCCTTTGCCATATTGATCTGTGGGAAGCTTAGCTTGTAGGACTTGCGTGGTGATAGGGTCTTTATAGATCCATTATGCTAAGTCCTCATCTCTGGTCTCTTCTTCTTGACTCTTTCCAAGGATAAAAGGCACCAAAGTGCATGCTAGTTTGACCAGTGGTGTTTGAAGTAACCTTTGAGGCTTACCATGAGTTCTAGGGGAAGTTGGTAGTTGCCCAACACAAAAGAGTTGGCTTAGATTGTACTCCCTAGGACCTTCCTCTGCCATTTTCATCTTTAGCTTCTCTTGCTTTGGTATAGTGGTGTTTGAACTAGAAAGAGAGTCTGGACTTACATATGATATGGATGTGATAACTTCTTTGTTGTTGGGAATGGTAATCTCTGGCTGATGGTTGATATTGTTACAATATGCTAATGGATCTGGATCGCCCAAGATTGTAATTTCTACGCCATTATGAGGGAACTTGATACACTGGTGATAGGTGGATGGAACGACTTGCATGGGGTGTATCCAAGGTCTTTTGAACAACAAATTATATGGTAGAGGAAGGTCTAGAACTTGACATATGATGTGCTTCACCACTAGGGCCACTCAGATTGGTAACACAACTGCTACTTTTGAAGAATGCTCTACATCATCATAGGCTTTTATGGTTATCTTTTTGCAGGAATCCACTGACTCAATTGCATATCCCAGTGATGTGACCAATTGTAATGTATAGATATTTAGGCCTGCTCCATTGTCAATCAAGACTCGCTTGATCCAATGTTGGTTGATAAATCCTTCAATATGGAGTGAGGCATTATGAGGTTGTTGGAAGGATGTATTGTCGCTTTCAGAGAAAGTGAGACATAGTGATGACTTCATAGTACCAACCATAGCTTGAAATTGATTTGTATTTAGATTGGAAGGGACTGACGCCTCTTGGAGAGCTTTATCCGAGATTTTTTTATGAAATGGTGATAGGCGCAAAACCTCTAAGATCAATATAAGTGCAGGCATCTTATCTAATTGTTCCACAAGGTTATACTACTTTGGGATGGAGGTTTTCCCTTGTGGAGCTACTTTAATGGCAATCTTTCTACGACGTGTAATAATATTGCAGATAGGGCTGGGATCTTTGATGGTAATGGTTGCAATTTGTTCATTGGCATCATATAGGTGATTCACAGTGTAATTATAGGCGACTCATGTATAATCAGTTGTATATGTGTTTCGTCCTAAAGTGGAAGGACCCCTTTGATCCTGTGATGGAAGTGGATTCTTAAACATGAGATGATCATTATTTGATGTTTTTGGGTCGTGTCCTTCAATTTCAATATCTACTTGGTCAATAAGATCCTGAACAAGATCTTTCAATCTATGACAATTACTTGATTTATGCCCTTTCCCTTGATGGAATTCACAATGTTCATTATCCCTCCACCATGGAGGTTTGACTTGAGGTTCGTAATTAGATGTCTTGGGTAAGGTCACCAGATTTGAAGAGACCAATTGATGTAACATTGTTTCAATAGGTTCCCCTAAGGGAGTGTATGTATGTTTTGGTTTATAATTTTACTGTCGTTGTCTCTATTCCTCTTGCGGTGCATTGTGTCCTTGATTTTGCGGAGGAGCAACTATGTTGTTCTTAGGAGGAGGGTTATGCCCTGCAAATCAGACCACAGGTTGTGCACTCTTGATAGTCCTTGCATCTACAACCCCATCATTGACAATGTTTTTATTTTTATTCTAGAAGTTGGGTTTATCACCGTTGAAGCGCGAATGAGGGCCATCTTTTGGCTCATTGTATATCTTGATAAGCCCTTTTTTTATAAGGGCCCGTTCACATTTTGATCCTTGGGTGATCATGTCATTAAAGAACTTGGTGCCTTTCATGTCTAGATGGAATTCTATTTCTTCGTTTAAATTGGAAATAAATATTTCCACTAACTCTCATTCAAGTAACTGAAGAGAACGTCTACTAGACATTTTTCGCCATCATTGCAGGAAAGCTGAAAATAGGTCCCCTAGTTTTTGCTTGGTGTTACACAGATCTGCCATGTTGACATCACATTCTATGTTGTGTGAATAATGTGTCTTCATATGCCTCTTCTTCGAGGAAAGAGGCGCATGAGATACATGTCTTCATATGCCACTTCTAGGCAAGCTGAGTGAAATTCTCTAAAATGATCTCGAGGGTCTCCTTTTCCCCAATACTTTTCGAACTTAAGCATTTCAAACCCTTGTGGAAAAGGTGGCATCTGTAGATTCCTATCAAAGGGATAGAGACAAATATCATTAAGTGAAAACCGATTAGTTTTCACACCACTATGGAGTTGTTGGGATAGATTCTCGACTTGTTGCCTCAACATGTCAATGTCATTAGGAGGAGGAGGAGGTGGGGGATTTCCTTGATTAAGGTTATATCTGAAGTTATCTCGACCTCTTCCACCCTCATTATGACTATGGTGCTCCGATGCTTGTCGTAATTGTGCAGTATCAAAATCAAAGGGTAATTTGGCTCCCTCTTGGGAAAGTCTCAAAAAGTGAGCATCAACATTATTTTCGAGGATTTCATCAAAAATTCGATTGAAGAGGGGGTTGTGTTGTTCCTTTTCTATTAGTTCAGGAGTGGGAGTACTAGGATTTTCATCATTTGCGTTTTCTCCAAGGGCTTCTTGGAATTCATTGAGATTTTCCTCCTCTTCCTCCTCGATCTCTAGTTGTCTAGTCCTTGATCTGTTTTGAGCCATTTTGTTTGAAATTTGTTGTTTGAAGTTTGATAAAAATGATTATGAGTTGGTGATGGAATGAGAGATAAATGTTTGGTGAAGTGTTTAGCATACGGATCTCTAACACTAAAGGTTTGATGTTACCAAAGTCCTTCGAAGAATTGCTTGTTGTGTTTGTTAACAATGTTTGATATGATAAGGTATAACAAGGCCTGAGATGTGTTACAGACCAAGCTATCTATTAATAAGAGGATGCAGTCATAGACTAGTTTTACCCTGCATAGAAATGCCTCTTAGGATGAGTTTATCCTAGATGTGAGACACTCTAAAGAGTGATGTGTTGTTTTGATTCAAGCAATATCTAAAAAGAACTTAGGACAAGACCTCTTTATGTTTTGAGAGTTGGAAAGGATTGATGATGTATGAATGTGAGAATGGATGGAATGTTAACCTCAATAAAAACTATGTTACAAATGGGACAAATTCTTCCTCTTCTCTTTCGGGGGTTGGTGGTTGTTCCCGAGCTATGTTATATGTTATGCAAATGTCTGGAAAGCAAGAAGGGTTGATTTTGCCTCCTTTGTTTTTATGATAACTCAAAGCTCTATATTGAGTAAAAGCTCTGTGGTTCAAAGAATCTTGATCAAACTCGTTAGATTTTCCTTGAAGATATAGATGCATGTGATGTAAGAAGGCTCTATGTGAGACAAAAATTTGTCTATTGAGATGGAAAAATCTCCTTCTTTTGATGAAAGCCTTTGAGCTCAATGGTCTTTTCTTCAGATTGATATGTTGATAAAGATTCTTCCTTCTCAAAATGTGAAGGATGATTATATAATTTGATGTCTGGTTTTGCACTTTGTTTTGATTTTTGCCAGATGTTGGTTTTGAAAATTTTGTATTGGATGAATACTTGTTTTTGAATTGGTTTTTGATTTTCTTTGACAAGAAAACAGAGCAAGCACACAAACACAATAATGTTGCCTCAAAAGGCACAAGTAAATGTGGGTCTAAATCAACCCAATCTTTGAGCTTTTTGACCCCTTTTCAAATGTTTTTGTGTATGCTTTTCCAAAAGACTAAAGTCGGCTCAATTTATCACTGATCTGACACAAATCAAAGACACTTCAAACACATTTTATCCCTAAGGTCAAATGGCTAATTGTGATAATTTCAGCTCACATCTTGATATTTCTTCAACTTTGGTACTACATACCTTATGAATCTTGCCGTAGCAGGTAAGGATGTGATATACTAAGTCTTGCGTGAGCATAACAGATAGATGATCCCTATGATGGGAGAGTCACCACTTTTTATCAAGCTACAAGTAGCCTTTCAAAAATATTTGTTTCTACTCAAGGAAATATGTATGGTGAGTATCTTGGGAGCAAAATCATCTATGCTCTTGCACTAAATTTATCACAAATATTCTCAATCAATAGAACGGGTGGGTTTCTACATAAAAAGGTGTATAGTAATTTTTGATGTTTTTGGACATAAGTTCATTCTGCAGTGACTCACTTAAGAGCCTTGTAAATTGTGGTGGGGCCCATATGTCCTTTCTGCAAGTTACACTGTAGGAACAACTATACCCAAGGCTACAACTTTCGCTCACACCTGATTTCTATAGCAGCTTGAAGGATTTAACGCCCGAGGTCGTTCCCAAGAGTGATGTGTCTCTTGGCAGGCCTCTCTTAAAAATATAAAATTTTGAGTGTTACTAACACTTTTCTCTTGCACCTAGGACCACGAAAGATAAGGGAGAGGATAGCGTGTGTTAGAAGTGGTGGAACCTAAAATTATCCAGGTTGGACAATCAAAAAATTATTCTACAGGGAGTATATCTTACCCAAGAATATTTTTTGCAATGTGATTATATTTTGCATATAAATGATTTAAAAATAAAATATATTTTTACAAAAGGGCAGGGAGAGGGAGTTGAACACTCAACCTCTCAACCCGACCTTCCTAACTACCCATACCTACCCTCCCCTTTTACCAATTGCTCTATTGTATTACCTGAAAATATTTATTAGGGTAAATTACTATGGATAATAATTTGCAAATATTTCCACAAGATTTTAATTTATTAAAGTAATCTTGAAATGTGGAAATACATTTTTAAATATGTGATTTAAATAAATTATTTTTACCCTAAAACATTGGTAAAATATATATTAAGGTAAAATGTTATTTCATATAAATGGATCTTATTTTGAAAAATGTTTCAAAGGTGTGAAATGTTTCAAATCACAAGTGGAGATAATAAAAAGCATTTGTTTATTTAAGTGGATTTTTAATCTTTTCATATGCATATTATTCACCCTAGAGTTAATAAATTGAATAATTTATATTAGGGTAAACCATCTTATCATGTAGTTAATGGTTTGATTGGTTTGTTGCAAGTATGCATCCCATGTGCTAAATTATTTCCAACCAAATTGAGTTTGCCTTCAAGATGAAAATCTATTCTGGAATATTTGCCAAGGTAATGTATTTTTATCAAGCAGAGGTAGGTATGTTTTAATCATTTGCTTTTGATTTATTATTTTAAAGGTAAAATATTATCAATGATTTTATTAAATATATCCCTATGAAATAGGAACATATGACCTATCAAGCTAGTTGATTTTTTTTATGTTTTGTGCAAGATAATATAGACAAAAATTATATTTCTTGGGTGCATATTAACAAGAAGTATCCCTTACTCAAGAAATTTAATTTAATGTTTTGATATTATAATTTGATGATTTTCAGGAGCACCTTGGCAAAAGAAATCTTGTTTACAACATTTGATAGGATAATAATAGTTTTCAATATTATCTTTTGAAATTACCTTTTGAGAGGTTATAAAGGGATATATTTTATCACAAAGAAAGTTATATTTTATAAGTTCTTTTACCATGGTTAATTCTTTAATTTGATGACCTAATAAATTTTCGCATTTTGATATTATCATTTGATCATTTATATTTTTCACTCTAAGTGAATAAAATGGAACATGTATATATTAGGGTTGATTTTATGCAAGATCAAAGAATGATTATTATTATTTTGGAGAAAATGTACTTTTACCATAAGTAAAATGATGAAAAGCATTTATTTATTTAAGTGATCCTTCCATATACATATTATTTTCACCCTAGGTAAATAATTTGAACATATTCATTAGGGTGAGTCATTTAATGCTTGATTGGTTTTTGCAAAGGTTACTTTATATGATATAATATTTCCAACCCAGATTAAAGATTACCAAAAGGTGAGAAAGTATTGTAACATTATCGAAAGGGAAGTATTTTCTTTTACTTACTGTAAAAAATCTTTTACCTTATGTTATTTAATAAAAACTATTATTGGAATAAATATTTACAAGTGTTTAATACTTTGATTTAAGTGAATTGTTGTAAATAAGTATTTTACATAGGGTAAAATGATTATTGCCTAATCTAAAGTGGAATATATTTAATCTTTAATTAATAAGGGATTTGATTGGTTTATTTTATGTGCAGGAGATATTGAATATTTACGAGAAGTATTATCAAAGCGAAGGATAAAGGATATATTATTGAAGCTTTATTTAGTGTGTATTTTAGGGATTCAAATGTAATTATCTCTATAAACAAACAATTGTCTGTAACTCCCTCCTATATGCGAAAGGGTGTGTCCTTTCACATATGTCTTTTGGATTAAGTATTTATAGGGAGTCTTTTTCAATTAAGAAAAGTGATCCAGAACAATTCACAATCTGTTAGGCTGCTAGTAGGGGCTATGGGATGTCTGTATTGGAGAAGTCTGTAGGAATGGAAGTATCATTTTGAGCAATCACTGTGTAATGGAGTATTTGTAAGTGTAGCTATTGTATGCATTCACTCTCCAAAAATTAATATACAAGATTCCCTGTTTCAATTCCAAAATTCGTGTATACTTTTGTGTTGATGAATTTCATTTTGTTCTCTTGATAAATCTGATAAAGGGTTTAATATAGTGTGCCACCACAAGTTGTTATAATTGAATATAAGATTTGCTTCTTCATGTTCTTATAACACTTAATGGAACCTCTATATTGATAGTCTTGTGTTACAAGTTGCCTGAAAACTATCTCAAGAGTTTAATTGAATTATTTGTCCACAAAGTATCGTGCATATTCCTGGATAGAGGCACTGGTCTGTTATTTATTTTTGAGATTTTGATTTGTATGCATAAGGTCCTTATAGGGAAACATTCTTCCATATCCTATTTGAACTAATCATTGCAGATTTCATTCAAGTCCTCAAAGCATTTCATTTTCAATATACAATATCTTTAACATACACTTTTATTCATATTCAGTTTTCAAATTATTCAGCTAAAGCACATGATATAGCATAGTTGCAAAACACTAATTTGCTAGTTGTGTAAACTTTCTTAGAGGCTTAAATCCACATTTAAATAACTCTTTTGTGCTTGAGAGGGAAGGGTACACCCACCTAGGTCTTGTGGAGCCTGAAGTGCAGAGGGATTTGGTCTTCGACCATCCCTATTCGTTGGCCAAGGCTGATTGGATTTCCTAAGGAGTTGGCAAGTCTTTGGGTTTTCTAATATGCGGTTTTGGGCACCAACAAGAAGTAGGACCACTACACAAACTTTGCACAAGTGTGCCAATCACCAAAAACACTTGTTCTTTTTAACTAATTTTCATTGCAATGTGATCTAACTACTTGGAGATGTTCCTCCAACAAAAATGGTGTTGTTTTTAACTTCAAAGGCAAAATGTTTTGTAGTCTAAGAATTTCAAATCCTGGTCAACTAAATTGAGAACACGTTTTTGCTTGAAGTAAAATCGTTTTGAGCTTTGAAAACTTTGACAAATTGAGGGTTTTTTTTAACTTGCAGAAATAAAGTGTTGATTGTGATTTCTTCAAGTTGATGCAAGAAATGAAATTTGTTTTGTCTTGTTTTAAAACCCAAAATGAAATGAATCCTAACTTGCAAAAAATCAAATTTGTGGGGTTTGAGGTTGTGGTTCTTTTTAGTTTGCCAAAATCATGTTCTTTTAAGAGCTCCAAACTGAAAAAGTGTGATCAATTTTAAAACCCAAATTGAAGTGAAGTAAGTTCCTTTAAGCTGAAATAGAAAGTGAATTTATTTTAAACCCAACTTTAAAGAGAAAGTTTAGCAAAAAAAAACTCATTTTCCTAGTCTAACTTTTGAAAAATCCTGCAAAAGGGGGTTAGTCCAACAACCTGCACAAAAAGTAAACAGTTAGTAAAATCTGAATTTTTGGTGGGCATCCACAAGCCTATTTTTTTGCTTTTTTGATTACAAGGAATTCTTTTTACAACTCTCTATTACAATAGCACTACTCCGTGTGAAAACATAAGCGCTATTTTAACACGAAAGTGCTAAATAACCAACAAAAGTGCTAAAAGAAGATATGATAGCGCTATTTAAGGGTTAATAGCACTAAAAGATGGACAATAGCGCTAATTGAGAAACAATAGCACTATTATTAGGAACAATATTGCTAAAGTGCCCAATTTCGAAGGCGCTAAAGCGAGAACAAAAGCGCTAAAGCGCAACCTGTGTGTCAATTAAAACATGGAAAAATGTTAGTAGTTTTAAAAAAAATGATATCAAAAGGTTGCGTGTTCGATTCACGTTGGGTTCACTAAATGATGCTCTACAAAAAGGAGATTGTTAGGATGACAAACACAAACAAAATGCAAGAAACCAATTGTTAGTGTTAGAAATCACAATTTAAACAATAGCTTAATCAAGCATATCAAGAGAGATACTAAATAAGAAATGGAAAGCATGCAAAGACAAAATAGGTAAACTAAACTCATCCAAATGCTGACCAAAACATTAATAGTGGCTCCTCCCTTGTTCCTCTCCTCTCCAAGTTCCCAAATGATTGTAGCTCTTAGTAGCTTTTTGCACTATTTTTGGATGTCTTATGGAGGTTCAAGATTGTGAATAAAAGCTCATGAAAATGCAAACATGAACAAACTAAAAATGAGATTATTATCTAATCTAGTGTTGATTTTAGTCCAAAAGAGTAAATGTAAATGCTTATGCTAAATGCTCTCTAAAATTCACTATAGGTTAAATGCATGCAAGTTTTCAAAATCTGGATTATGAAGAAATGGGTTGAGATTGAATTAAAATAGAGCAATGGAGAGTTGAGATTGAATAATCTCAACAAGGGTTAGGATTGAAGGGCTTAAGATCCATGTGAGGGATTTCAATCCAATCCCATGATAACAAATGTCAACAAGAGATGGGTTGAGAGGAGAGGGAATAAACATTAAATGCTTGACATGACTTGAGGGTTAATTTGAGAGATAAGGTTAATGTTGAGTTGAGTGAATAAATTCATTATTCAAGGAATAATGCCTTTATCCAATGGATAAACTCTTGTGCAAGAGTTAGTGGGAATAACCATGGTCAAAGCAATAAATGCTTGAAGAGATCCATGGGTTAAATGAGGGTTGAATTTAGAGGGAAAGTCTCTAACCATATATGGTTATGTAAGAGCCATTAATGGTCATGTAAGAGCCATTAGTGGTTTGGAAGACTTTAGAAGTTGTCTTATTGAACACATAAAGCATTAAATGCTTTTCAAAGACTTTGAGGGCTTTGAGAAGTGACTTCAAGTTGCTTATGAATGTGACAATAATTAGGGGATGGATTAGGCTAATTAGGAGTGATTAGAAAGTGGTTAGAAGGGTCTAGAAGGGGATTTAGGATTGCAAGTGGGTTTGGTGGGTGAGGGAAAATAGGCTTTAAATTAAAATAAAATAAATTTATTTCAACTTGTGGTTGCAACTTGCATTTTTAGGAGAATGCAAGTGGGGGGGTTGCTTAATGATTTAAATATATTTTATTTATTTATTTAAAAGAGGAAAGGGGATTAGAATAAATAAATAGGATTTATTCATTTAATTGATTGTGAATTTTGTTTAATGAATTAGTTAAAATAAATTCAATAATTTATTTAATTAATAGAAGGGGTTGAGGAGGAATTAATTAAATGTTAATTTAATTAACTGTTGGCTAGTGGGTTTATTAATCAAATAAATAGTAAACATTCATTTAATTAAAATGGACAGGTTTATGTGACTACAATATGTGTTTATGTATGTATATATGCATATCTATAGTTATATATACATATTTATATAGGTATATGTATATATGTTTGTATACATGCATTTATCTCTTCTTTTCCTCTCTCTCTCATCTTCCTTCCCCCATCACCTTCTCTGTCTATTCTGAGCCCTAATTATCCTCCTTGAGTTCTATCTCATCTCTCTCCCCCTCACACTTCTCTCTCTGTCAATTCTCTCACCCTTCTCTCTCTCTCTCTCTCTCTCTCTCTCTCATTATCCTATCCTATTCTCACCCTCTCCCCCTTATATATCTTTCTCTACCCCTCCCTCTTGTTATCTTATCCTATTCTCTCGCCCCCCCTCTCTCTCTCTCTCTCTCTCTCTCTCTCTCTCTCTCTCTCTCTCTCTCTCTCATATCCTCCCCATCTTCGCCCTCCCTCTCCCTCTCTCCCAATCTCCTCTTTGTCCCCCTCTCTCTCCCTCCCCCTCTTTCTCCCTCCCCCTCTCCTTATCCTATTCTATCCCTCTCTTCCTATCTCCTATTCTCTCTTACCCCCTCTCCCCCCTACTCTCTCTCTCTCTCTCTCCCCCTCTACTTTTCCCAATCTCCCTCTATCTCCCTCTCCCCCTCTACTTTTCCAAATCTCCCTCTATCTCCCTCTCTCCCTCTCCTTTTCATAATCTCCCTCTCTCCCTCTCCTTTTCATAATCTCCCTCTCTCTCCCTCTCCCTCCATCCCCCTCTCCTTATCCCCCTTATCCACTCCGCTCTCTCTCTCTCTCTCTCTCTCTCTCTCTCTCTCTCTCTCTCTCTCCTCTATTTATCCTATTCTACCCATCTTCACCCTCCCTCTCCCTCTCTCCCTCTATTTATCCTATTCTACCCATCTTCGCCCTCCCTCTCCCTCTCTCCCTCCCTCCCTCCCTCCCTCTCTCTCTCTCTCTCTCTCTCTCTCTCTCTCTCTCTCTCTCTCTCTCCCTCCCTCTATTTATCCTATTCTACCCATCTTCACCCTCCCTCTCCCTCTCTCCCTCTATTTATCCTATTCTACCCATCTTCACCCTCCCTCTCCCTCTCTCCCTCTATTTATCCTATTCTACCCATCTTCACCCTCCCTCTCCCTCTCTCCCTCTATTTATCCTATTCTACCCATCTTCACCCTCCCTCTCCCTCTCTCCCAATCTCCTCTCTCTCTCTCTCTCTCTCTCTCTCTCTCTCTCTCTCTCTCTCTCTCTCCCCCCCTCCTCCTCTGCTTGTCCTATTCTCTCTCTCTCTCTCTCTCTCTCTCTCTCTCTCTCTCTCTCTCTCTAAATCCCTCTCTTCCTATCACCTTCTCTCTCTATCTCTAGCTCTCTCTCCCTCCCCCTCTCCATATCCTATTCTATCTATCTCTTCCTACCCCCTACTCTCTCTCTCAATCCTATTCTCACCCCCCCCCCCCTCTCTCTCTCTTTACCCACTTCCTATTTTGTTCCTAGTTCTACATAACCCATATGGGTTATGTAGAACTAAGGCCAAAACTTCTAGTTCTGCATAACCCACAAGTTTCTAAAAAATATAATTTTCCTCAAAACCCGTACAGGTTTTGAGGAAATTTTTGTTTTTTTAATTGTTTTTTGCTAGGCTTGGTGTTACCAAACCTAGCACGTTTTTGAATTTCCAGAACATGCATGAATTATGAAAAATTTCATCTTTTTTTTGCATGTGGCCACTTTTCTGTTCACCATCTTGGTGCACTTACCCTTGATATTTTTTTAGTTGTACATATTATCTCTTTTTCTTCCTTTTTTATTTTTTCATCAAAGACATCCTTTGTCCTTGATGTCAAAAGGGGGATAAAGGAATGTGGATTTTGGATTTGAGGAGCTACATGAGTAAGGGGGAGTTGTGTCATACATGTAGATATGTTTTGGATATGTTTTGCCATCAATGGCAAAGGGGGAGATTGTTAGACTTGTGTGAATAGTGTTGTCATTGATGGAAAACTAGCCATTCGATTTGGACCAGACAGTATAAGCAGTTCTATTTTATCCAGATTGGTCTGGATACTATATGTAGTCAATATGTGTAGTTCTTTGTGATGGATAGATGTTATGATGCAATCAGATGGAGGTGATATGATGAGGTAATCTCTAGAAGATCCTCTTTCTAGAATTGTTGAGTTCTCATTAGTCTTGGTATTAGTTATGAGTTCTGATATTAGTTGTTTTGGTCATGACAGTAATATCTAGTCAAGTTCCGTATTGTGGTATTCGTGGTATGCATGGAGTCTATATCTTTGTAATATTGGAGATGTTATGCTTAATTTTTTAATAATGAGTCAGTATCTTTGGGTCAAAAAGACCCTACCCCATTCTAGTAATATCAGTATATGCATTGGCAAATGAAGCATGAAAAAGGAAGTGTGTAGAGATCTTGTTTATGTTGGATATTGTGTTGGGCTTGGCCGACATACTATTTTGTGTTTGTATCCTTTGGTATATATATGTAGTAGCATGTGTAAGGTAGAGAGTATGTTTGAAAAAGAAATTGAGAAAGTATATGAGGTGTGTATGCGGAAGATAGCAGAAAAGAAGAGTGTGTAGTTTGATTTGCATACAACAAAGGCAGATAGTGTTACGGTGATGCAATAGTTCTTCACCTGACCTACTGAAGGATAGTTGTACAAATATGTTTAATTGGATCTACTGTAGGGTTTGTGAGTTGTGATCTGAGCTTAATTGTAGAACCGATCTCATGCATTTGGAGATGCAATCCTTTTCAGTTCAACCTTTTTTCATTGCAATGAGCATTATGACAATTAGTTGTTCTTTTGTATCTTTGTAGTGAGCAATCCTGTAGTGAGTCATTTTTGTAATCTGGTAGTGAGCCACTCCTTTGTAAACACCATATAACTAGTTATATTTCTTGAGAGTTAACACTTTCCGTGGTTTTTCCCATTTGGGTTCTCCACGTATAAAATCTGGTGTTTCTCTTGTGGTTGTGCTCTTCATGACTATTCTACTTTTGCATTTTTATATCTGCTAAGTAAGATAGATGAAGTTTGATATTTCAATGAAACATTAAAGTATTGCTAAAAGTTTCTTTTTATATATATCTATGGGAATGTTGATTCACCCCCCCTCTCAATATTCATGTCCTTTCAACCTAGTCAACAAAAGTTACACACAATGTGTGTGAATTCTTCTTCAAGAGATCACGGAGGAATAAGGTCTGTATGGAACACAATGATTGAAAATATTAAATAAAATGAATTGATGAAAGGGCTTTCAAAATTTTAAGCAAATGTATTTAGTAGTTGTAAAAAAATATTCCATGAGATTTGTTGCCATCCTACCTTGCCTACTAGAATATGAAAGAATCTTGGAACAAGTTATGGACACTATCAAGTCTTAAATTGATGAGGATTTTTGTTAGATATTATGATTGGAAATGTTTTAGCAAGCTTGCATATAAAATGTGGAAATAGCGCCAGTGAATATGAACTGTTTGTCAGAATGCCAAAGAGATAGTCTCAAGGATTGAAATGAAATGATGGCAGTAGGTGCACACAAATGGTCTCAAAATATTTTAATTAATAAAGTGCTATGGGACATATCCTAACATTATAAGAAAGATCCACATTTTATGTCCAGACAATGTGGAAGCACAAATAATACAAGGCATGTGAATAGTTTGAGAAAATACCTCAAAGAAATATGGTCGCTAGGAATGCAATAGTTGCAGAATGTACATAAATAGATTTGTTCAATTGGCTTAGAAAAATTCAAACAAATACAGTGGTAGTGGAAAGTGCTCTGGTGGACATGTAGGCAATATATGATTGCATAGAAAAAGCACAAGTTATTTGAAATAATGACTCGAAGAGATTTTATCTTAAGGAACAAAATGAAATTATTGCAGAGTTTGTACAAAATGGATTGTATGAAAAGAGAATAGAAACTTTACAAATGAATGCAATATGTGTTGGAATGTGAAGTCTAAATTGGGTTTTCATCTAGTAGTGGTTAAGTCATCTTGGATTCTCATCTAGATGTGGTTGAGTAATTTGGACATGTGTTTTACATGTAGTTGTGCGAGTCATACTTACTATATTTAGTAAGTTGTCTTCAATTAGGACTCTGCAACTCAGTTAGTTTATGCAACTTGAAATCAAGTTTCGATGTACAATTTTGAAGATTGTTGTAAATTTTGTAATTCCTGAGAATCAATACTAAAGATATTTTGCCCATGGTTTTTTTACTGGTACCAATTTTTTCCATGTAAATCTAAGCGTTTTGTACTTTTGTTCTTCTCTATAATTTCTACAATTGTTAATTTTCCTACAATATGCATATAATCCGAACTCTACCAGCACCCTACCTTTATGCCAAATTGGGAGTTAAGAAAAGGGAATGGAACATCATCAAAGCATACAAGATTGAATACTTTGGTTAGAAGATACACAAATTGATTTGTTGTTGGATACCATGGCAAACACTCAGCAATATGAGAATCATTGACATTGCACCTGCAATGTTAGACATAATGCCTCAACAAGATGTCATCTCAAAGAATAAAGTGAAATTTTTGTAGGATATACACAAGATGGCTAGTATACACAATGTGAAAGGATAAACAAAGCACATGAATTGTGTGATAAAATGACTCAAAAAGATGTAGTCTCATGGCATGCGGTAATTGCATTATATGCATAAGGTCAATTTGTTGAATAGAGTTGAAAATTTTGATAGTTCTGATACTAAATATAAGTATAGATCCAATAGCCAACAAGATGAGAGGGGGGGGGGGGGGGGGGGGGGTGAATCATACAAACTTAATCTTCCATAAAAAGCATCAGATTCAACCTTGGTAACATATATTTCAGTAATATAACCAAAACTATTAAACATGCAAACTCAAAAGCATAGAAACATCATAAACCTCATAACACCAGATTTAACGTGGAAACCCAAATAGGGAAAAACCACTATGGGATTTCGGACCCACTAAGAAATATACTCTTCTAGAGTATGCTCGATTAAAAGAAAATCCTGTTAAAGATTACAAACACATTGCTAGATGTGACCCAGTTAAGGGATTTCCCTCAGATCTGTTAGGATCTTCACCTTGTTAGAAGTGACCTTGTTAAAGGATTTCAAACACTCAATTAGAATGTCACCTTGCTAGAGGGTTTTACAAATGAGACTGTTAAGTCCATTCAGTTAAGAGATTTTTTGTCACTTTCACAAAATAACAGTAATAAAAATCTATTTGCAACATCACATCTAAAATGCTAAAGCAGATTCCTATTTGTTCAATACAATCTAGAGATAGAACTAATCTTGTCTATCTGTTGGGCTTCTATACTCTGTTATTCAAATAGGTCTTCAAGCTTCTGTGCTCGGTAATCACTATGTAGCA
Source organism: Cryptomeria japonica (assembly GCF_030272615.1). Taxonomy (NCBI): domain Eukaryota; kingdom Viridiplantae; phylum Streptophyta; class Pinopsida; order Cupressales; family Cupressaceae; genus Cryptomeria; species Cryptomeria japonica. The sequence continues at coordinate 532,499,127 of NC_081413.1, forward strand.
TCCCTATGCATACACTTGCCCGCATACAATGTTTATCAACAGTTTCCTATTTATAAACTATTAGGTAACCACTTAATCTCCTTGATCACATTTCCCATGATCAATCATAGCCATCAGATCTTCGATCTTGTCCAGGTTCAATGCATCTTTTGATCTGAAAATGTTTTACCCCGTCTAGGAACTTGCATACATTTCTTGGAACTTGTGCTAGGGTATTGTGGTTCAATCTGAGCTGTAGATCTTCATGCCAACTTTCCATTGCCTTAGATTCGTTAACAAACTTCATCCATGGCTCACCAATCATTTAATCATTTCTAGCTCATCAGCTTCCTTCATTAAATAATGCATGTAAACATTTAATGCATTCTGTTATAGCTCGGTTACATCTCGGTAAATACTAAACTTCACTCGGTAGACATTCCGCCTTCATTAACCGATAGCGATAACCTTAGGGTTTCCGACTAGGTTCTTTGCTTGATAACATAGTATAGTATTAACCTTTACAATTTACAACATATGTATGATGTTAAAACAATCTAAAACATCATGATCTCATCATTGTCTGACTCGGAACTAGTTGTCCATTGAATGCCTTATTCATCCCCTTATTCATCATATTCTTTCCCGTGTCTTTTACTGACATCGTTATAATCTTCAAATCATACTTCTCAAGATATGGCAACATCATACTGAATTAGAAAATCAATTTCTTGACATCAATGACAAAATAATAATATCAAGACAGTAAACATCTTTAATCAGTTATATCCATAATCATCAACAACCTTCTCAATATCCTTATTGAAATGGCAACAATCTTTCATTGTCTGTTATAATGCTATATTGCCAACAATCTCCCCCTTTGGCATTGATGGCAAAACCAATTGATTTGACCTTAAAAGATTCAGATTGCTATGATTCTGAAATGCTAAAATGTTGTCCCCCATATAGTAGACTTCTCATGTTTTCTTCAGTCTTCTCCCCTGATATAAGTCTTCTCCCCCTTTGACAACAATGCCAAAAAGTAAAGAACTAAAACATAATTTCTTTCTGTATGAAGTGATTTCCTGCTGTTGTGTATCAATTCGGTCTCGGTCAGAGCATTTTGCCTTTAATTCCTATTCCCTATATTATTTCCTGTAATAATTCCTGTACACCTTTAGAAAACATCCTAAAGTGTATAAATCAACATCAACTCCTAAAAGATATTCGATAGAGTCATCGGATTGATGCTTTCACTGAACTCGGTCAGTGAATAGAAGATAGGGGTAGGACCCCTAACTTACTTCTAAGATATTCAAAAGTGTCCCTTGGTAGTGGCTTGGTGAAGATATCTGCTATTTGTTCCTTTGTGCTAACATACTCCAACACTACTTTCTTCTCTTGAGCTTCTTCTCTAAGATAATGATATTTGATAGAGATGTGCTTTGTCTTAGAGTGCATAACATGATTTTTTGAAATATTAATGGCACTAGTATTGTCACAAAATATAGTTATTGGCTCGGTAACTTTCTCATTTATACCTTCCAACAATTGTTTGATCCATGCAATGTTGGTACAATTCAATGCTGCAGCAACGTATTCAGCTTTTGTTGTTGACTGTGAAACACATCCTTGTTTCTTGCTAAGCCAACTCACTAGTATTTCTCCTAAAAAGAAAGCTCCTCCACTTGTGCTTTTTCTATCATCAATGTTGTCTGCCCAATTAGCATCAGTATAAACTTTTAAATCAAAATCATTGCCTTTCTAATATACTAAGCCATAATCCTCTGTCCCTTTCAAGTATCAAAAAATTCTTTTGATTGTTGTCATGTGTGTTTCCTTAGGATCTATAGAGAATCTTGCAACTATACCTACTGCATGTGCTATGTCTGGTCTGTTGTGAACAACATATTGTAGTTTTCCAATCATGGATCGGTAAAGTGTCTCATCAATAGATGAAGATTCATCATTCTTTGATAATTTACAGTTGGTAGTCATAGGAGTACTTACTGGTTTTGAATCCTGCATTCCAAATTTCTTCAACATTTCCTTTATGTACTTGGATTGAGTAATAAAAATCTCATTTTTCATTTGCAGTATCTGTAAACCTATAAAATACTTTATCTCACCGATTAATGACATCTCAAATTCTTTGCTCATTTCATTTCCAAAGTTTTTGCATAGAGAGTCATTTCCACAAAATATAATATCATCAACAAATATGGCTGAGATCAGTATTTGATTTTCATCATTCTTCATGTACATGTTGTTGTTCTCACTTGTCCTTATAAAACCAATCTTAATCAAATAAGAGTGCAATCTTTCATACCATGCTCTAGGTGCTTGTTTCAAACCATATAAAGCTTTGTTCAATTTACATACCTGATCTTTATTATTGTCTTCAACAAATCCTTCAGGTTGTTCAATAAAAACTTCTTCTTCTAATATTCCATTCAAAAATGCAGATTTGACATCCATTTGATATACCTTGAAGTTTTTGAAAGTAGCATAGGCCAACAATGTTCTTACTCCTTCAAGTCTAGCAACAGGTGCAAAAGTTTCACCATAATCAATTCCTTCTTCTTGAGCATAACCTTTGCAAACTAGTCTTGCTTTGTTTCGAATGACCTCCCCTTTTCATTTAGCTTGTTTCTAAAGATCCACTTTGTACCGATTACATTTTTGTCCTTCGGACTTGGGATTAGTGTCCATGTGTCATTCTTCTTGATTTGATCAATCTCTTCTGTCATAGCATTTATCCAATCTTCACTGTTAAATGCCTCTTTTACTATTCTCGATTCAAATTCAGATATCAAACATGTGTTATGTCTTAGTTTGTTCCTTGTCATCACTGGATCATCCTTATCTCCTATAATCTGACTTGGTGCATGATGTCTTCTGACATACTTGGCTAATACAGGCTCAGTAGGCTCTATATGAACTTCTTCATCACTCGGTAACTAGATATTCTCTCATTTTCTTCAACAGTCTTCTCGGTAAGACTTCTCAGTTGAACATAGACAAATTCATCATAATCTTCTGGTTCCTTGGAATTTCCTTCATCATTTCTTTCTGCAAATTCATCAATTTTCACATTTGCACTCTCTTCTATTTTGTTAGATGATTTGATCAGACATTTAAATGCTTTGCTTCTAGAAGAATAACCCAAAAATGTTCCTTCTTCACTTTTTTGATCAAACTTGCCATTTCTATCATCTTTATGAACATAGCATCTACTTCCAAAGATTTTAAAATAACTAACATTAGGTTTCTTATCATACCAGATTTCATATGGTGTCTTCAAAGAACCTTTCTACAATTGAACTCGGTTCAAGGTGTAAATAGAAGTGCTTATTGCTTCTCTCCAAAATGTTTGTGGTACCTTCTTTTCAATCATCAGTGTTCTAGCACAATCCACAATAGATCTATTTCTTCTTTCAGTTATTCCATTCTGCTATAGAGTTCTCGGTGCAGAGACTTGTCTTTTAATACCATGATCATTGCAGAATAAGTTGAACTCATCAGATGTGAACTCTCCTCCTCTATCTAGTCTAAGACATTTCAGTTGTCTTCCTGTTTCATTTTCAACTCTTACCTTGTACCATTTAAACATTTGAAAAGCTTCTGATTTTTCTTTTAGAAACATTACTGACATTATCCTTGAATAGTCATCCACAAATAATATGAAATATTTATCACCATAATAACTTTGAACTTTCATAGGACCACAAAGATCAGTGTGCACTAGATCTAAAATTCCCTTAGAAGTGTAAGACTTACCTGTAAAGCCTGATCTTGTCATCTTACTCATCTAGCATCCTCGACACATAGCATTCTCAGGTTTTTCAAGACTCGGTAGACCTCTTACTCGGTGCTTCTTACTTATTTTGATCAGATTATCAAAATTTACATGACAAAACCTTTTATGCCATAACCAAGTATCATCTATCTTTGCATGCAAACACTTATTCCGAGTTGAGTCAAGGTGAAATGTGTTACCTTTTGTTTGTGTCCCGGTAGCAGCCAACTTTTCATTCTTGTCATGAACTTTGACAATTCCTTTCTAAAATTCTATTCGGTAACCTATGTTGTTTAGCTATGCTACACTCAACAAATTGTATTTCAAACCTTCAACCCAATAAACATCATTGCATCTTGCATTGTCAAGAAGTGTTATAGATCCTTTACCTTTCACTGGACATGGTGCATCATTACCAAATCTGACATAGCTTCCATCATAATCTTCTAATATAACAAACTTGTGTTTATCACCTATCATATGATGTGAGCATCCACTATCTATGATCCAAGAATCATTAGTGTTTATGTGAGATATTAGGGATTTTTCTTCACACCTTTCTTCATCTAATCCATCTTTGACAGCCACATAAACTACTTCCTCTGTATTAGTCTCATCTGATTTATCATCGTTAGATTCCTCATCAGCTATTAGGCATGTCTTTCTATCTCTTCTTCTGAAGTCTCGGTGTCCTCTGTAATGATTATCTTTCTATCTGTCATCTCGGTAATCTCTCTTTTCAGTAAAATCTTTGTCAGGACAGTTAGAAGCCATATGTCCTATCTTATCACAATTGAAACATTTCAAAGGTAGTTTTCCTTTATACTTACCTTTGCCTCCCGGTAACCTTTTGGCTAATAGTTCTTCAAACTCTTCTTGCTTTCTGATTTCCTCATATAGTTTGTGTACTTCTTCCATGTTCTTATGAAATCTTTCACTTGCTCCACTGTGATCTCCTTCAGAGTACTTATACTTTCTTTCATTGTAATCATTAGATTCATCAAGATGAAAAGAACTAAATGTAGATTCAACTTTATTTACTGAAGATCCACTGTTATCAAAGTTACTCAATTCAAATGCATGTAGCTTACCAATAGTAGCATCTAAAGAAACTGGCATATTAGGTACAGACCTCAATTCATTGATTGCAGAGACTCAGATTACATAAGCCGGTAGAAGGGTTATCAACAAATTACTTGTTATATCCTTTTCTTCAATAGTTCCACCTTCTCCTTTGATTTGATTGACAATTTCCTTTAGTCTTGTACTATACTGAGTTATGTTCTCACCTTCATTCATCCTCATAGATTCAAGTTGTCCTCTTAGACTATCTACTTTTGCTCTTTCAACATGTTCATCTCCTCCATACACTGATATGAGATTATCCCACATTGCCTTTGCATCATTGCAGCCTTCTAGATCATTAAACTCTGAGTCGGTCAATACAGATGTTATTTCAATCATTGCTTGAATATGTTCTTGCTTTGCCTTTATCTCTTCCATAGTCAATGGATAGGTGCTCGGTGTAACAAAATCATTCTCCAGAAAGTATACAACATATTCTCCAACTCCTGATAGATGTAGCTTCATCCTTTTTTGCTATGTAGAGAAACTTGACTTGTTCAGCTTCGATGCATCCCTCTTATACATCTTTGGATCTTTAACTCAAGTGCCTTTAAACTTTTCTTCTGGAGTCCAAAGCTTTAATACCAATTGATAGTTTTGATACTAAATTTAAGTACAGATCCAATAGCCAACAAGATGAGAGGGGGGGGGGGGGTGAATCATACAAACTTAATCTTCCATAAAAACATCAGATTCAACCTCGGTAACATATATTTCAGTAATATAACCAAAACTATTAAACATGCAAACTCAAAAGCATAGAAACATCATAAACCTCATAACACCAGATTTAACGTGGAAACCCAAATAGGGAAAAACGACTGTGGGATTTCGGACCCACTAAGAAATATACTCTTCTAGAGTATGCTCGGTTAAAAGCAAATCCTATTAAAGATTACAAACACATTGCTAGATGTGACCTGGTTAAGAGATTTCCCTTAGATCTGTTAGGATCTTCACCTTGTTAGAAGTGACCTTGTTAAAGGATTTCAAACACTCAATCCAAATGTCACCTTGCTAGAGGGTTTTACAAATAAGATTGTTAAGTACACTCAGTTAAGAGATTTTTTGTCACTTTCACAAAATAACAGTGATAAAAATCTATCTGCAACTTCACATCTAAAATGCTAAAGTAGATTCCTATTTGTTCAATACAATCTAGACATAGAACTAATCTTGTCTATCTGCTGGGCTTCTATACTCTATTATTCAAACAGGTCTTCAAGCTTCTATGCTCGATAATCACTATGTAGCATCCATGTGCATACACTTGCCCACATACATTGTTTATCAACAGTTTCCTATTTATAAACAATTAGGTAACCGCTTAATCTCCTTGATCACATTTCCCATGATCAATCATAGCCATCAGATCTTTGATCTTGTCCAGGTTCAATGCATCTTTTGATCTGAAAATGTTTTACCCCATCTAGGAACTTGTGCCAGGGTATTGCGGTTCAATCTAAGTTGTAGATCTTCATGCCGACTTTCCATTGCCTTAGATTCGTTAACAAACTTCATCCACGGCTCACCAATCATTTAATCGGTTCCAGCTCATCAGCTTCCTTCATTAAATAACGCATGTAAACATTTAATGCATTCTATTATAGCTCGGTTACAACTCGGTAACAACTTAGTAAATACTAAACTTCACTCGGTAGATATTCCGCCTTCATTAACCGATAACGATAACCTTAGGGTTTACCGACTAGGTTCCTTAGGGTTTACCGACTAGGTTCTTTGCTTGATAACATAGTATAGTATTAACCTTTACAATTTACAGCATATGTATGATGTTAAAACAATCTAAAACATCATGATCTCATCATTGTCTGACTCGGTACTAGTTGCCCATTGAATACCTTATTCATCCCCTTATTCATCATATTCTTTCCTGTGTCTTTTACCGACATCGTTATAATCTTCAAATCATACTTCTTAAGATATGGCAACATCATACTAAATTAGAAAATCAATTTCTTGACATCAATGACAAAATAATAATATCAAGACAGTAAACATCTTTAATCAGTTATATCCATAATCATCAACAATCTTCTCAATATCCTTATTGAAATGCCAACAATCTTTCATTGTCTATTATAATACTATATTGCCAACAAATTTTTAAAGCAAATGTGATTGACCAGTGTTAAGCCAAATTCCATGAACTTTGTATACATTCTATTCTCATGCCAAAATAGGAACTTTGGAATAGTGAAGGAACATCCATCAACATTGTGGTTACCAATCCCTCTACTTCGAGCATGCACCATGAAACTCTGGAGGAGGCATTAATTGGTGATAATGTGGGATTTAATGTAAACAATATTGTTGTGAAGGATCTCAAAGAGAGGGTTATCACCTCAAGGGAAGTGATCGCAATTGGATATTCACAAAATAAGCTCATTATTAAATTTTTAGAAGCCTTCGTGCAAATGCAATTAGAAAGAACAATTTAAATCAAACATACTAAGCTTACACTTCTAGACTTAAAAGTGTTAAACACTAAGAGTTGACTGACATTTTCTAGGCTTAATATTGCTTAAGGTGTGTGGTCACACTAAGAATACACTTCCAGGCTTAAAAGTGTTAAACACTAAAAAGTCTAGGCTTAATATGTTGCTTAGTGTGTGTGGTTTAAGGCTGGCCCAATTAGAAAGTGAGAAGTCATTTCCACTTTGAGCCCTTTTTGCATAACCAGTAGAAGAGCACAAGAAAGGAATGTAAACTATTTGACATAATATCTCGAGGATATGTAATTTCAAGAATGAAACGAAATGATGACAGTCCAAAAAGTGGACATTGCAAGGCGCCTCTAAAGATTTTCAAATTACTGAAACTCTCTCGAACAGATCCTAATTTTGTGGATGAAACTCTCCGATTAGTGGATGTAGGTTGAGTGTACTTCAATCACATGAAGTGGATTACATATACGTTATGTGTGTGGTTGACCTTCAAGCCTAGGTATCATTGAGAATTGGAAAATGTTCAAAGGGCTCATAATACTTGGAAATTGAGAAGGGTTGGTATAGTGGTTCTTAGAAACAAAATCTTCACTCAAGCTATCAAATTATTTAGGGAATTCAAAGCAATACCTTCACATCAACAAAATTAGGTTGCAATTGAGAGAGCTTCTACTCAAAGTGTGAATAAAAGTGCAGAAATTTGACTTTTCAACTATCCAAGAAAATTGAACATTTAAATTGTCTTTATGTAATTAAAGCCAAAGTCAAAAATTTTGGTTTTCTATGTTCCTTGCAATTATGGTGACTTTTGGTCAAAGTGATAGTAATGGTTATAATTTTGACTTTTTTTGTGTAGAAGTTAGGAATTTTCTAACTTTATTGTTATTTTCTCTAAATTGTACAAATAACTACCTTGCTCAAACAAAGTTAGTTACAAGCTCAAAATGAGTAGTTATGCAGCAAATAGTCTATAAATATGAGACTCATAGCATTGTAAAAGGGGGGTGACATTTTGCAAGGGGAAACTCTAGAAAAAATTTCAAAGATATTTTGAAAAGCTTTTATGTTTACACTATGTGGGTATGTGTAGGATCTCGAGGGGCCAAAAAGTGGCGATGTTCTAACTAAAGTGCTAATTGATAGGCTGATCACTACAGATTGAATTTCATAAAGTTTTGACCAAGCTATGATGGTTAGACATACAAGTTTTTTATATTTTAAAAAGTAGTTGTACACAAATCATAATTAATTATTTATTTAAAAAAATACAAAAAAATATGTGTCACATCTAGACATGAGTCTTCTACTTATATCTAAAATATTATAAAAAATTATTATGATTTTATTATGGCCAAGGTGGTCAGACAAACACCTTCTTCTTATCTTTTTCCTAAAATTTTAGTGCTATTGCATTGAAATTTCAATTTTTTGTCAGATAGATTTTTTTTAGAAAACAACAAGTAGCTTAGAAACTACATTCAATTTTCTACAGATTTTATTCTTACATAGTTTTAAAATAATGTTGTTAACTTATTCAAATTTTTACATCAAGTTATCTAACTCTGTTTTTCTAATTTCCATTGCCATTTAAGGACCTATTTGGCTCACCATGATCGTCCACATACCCATGTACAAAAAGGATTTTGGAATTGCATAATTTCAAACATAATGAATAATGTAGTTTAGTTTGTGCATTCTAAATGTGTTCCTATGTTATCATTGCCAATTTCTTGTATGTTAAGTTGGTAACCCTTTTTATGCACATGTGTAGAACATTAATTATCAGTGTGATTGATGTGATGAAACACACTCATCTCCTGTTATCTTATTTGGATGTTCTTGTATGACCTATCTCTTCATACATGTCAAGGTTTGTTATTCTTCTTTCACCATTATTGATGCACTAGCATCCTCGGTTCTTGGCAATCTTGCATCAACCAAAAACATTTCTTTTCAGTTTGTTTTCTGTCTTGCAGTTTCAACACTTCTTTATGCACTTTCTTGCATTTTCCCATCGGATCTTGTGGAGCTGAATTTTTCTTGTAATCATGATTATCTTCCTTATTCCTAAACTGCAGAATGTTCGGATCTTTTTTTGACAAGTTATCACTTCTAGATTTTGAGACAGTTTCTAGCTTAGAACACTAGAGCCGCTTGGACCTATTTGCTATTGGTGAATCTTACATATCCTTTCCGTATCTTGCGGAGCTTCAGTTCATTGATTCTAATGTTCCTTGGTGTGTGGCCAACCTTCCTCTTGATTTGCACTTCTTCCTTTGGATTTTCCAGAGGATTTTCATTGGTGGAGGCCAACATGGTGTTTTTGCACGTTTCATCATGTTCATCATTGTTTGATTCTTCTTGGACCGACCGGATCCCTCTAGACCATATAAATCAATGTAATTTAGCATCATAATTTATTCCAGAGAATATAGGAGATTTATCTTGAGATTTAGAGGTCCAAGGTGGACCGATTCTATAATTTAGCATGTATGTAGCAGGCTAGTAAACCGAATCTTGTAGCTCAGATGTTATTAATCAATTTTTATGATCTAATTCATTCAGTTATGTATTTGCTCCATCATCTTTTCTTGCTTTCGTTGTGTTTACTCTTGTTGCACAATCCAGATAGATCTCATTGAGGTCTCTCTTAACCATGACTACACCAATTATTACAAACCTAACCATATTTCTATCCTAATACCCTCTGGTGATCTATATTCATTTGTGGAATCTCAATTGCTACTTGTATGTTTGCCATTGGGGTTTCTTTTGTTCATCTTCATTTAGTGTTTTTTCTCCTTTTTGAGCTTTTAGGTTAAAAGTGTCAGCAACAATCAAGAAGGAAGGCTGAGAGGGGGGGTGAATCAGTCTTCGGTGAATACAAAAAATTAAACTCCAAAACATAAACTGATAAATTGCAGCAATAAACAGATAAGCAAATTAACAACACAACACACAACACCAAGGTTTTTGATGTGGAAAACCCGGTTAAGGGAAAAAACACAATGGGAACCTACCCACAATAAGAAGATACTCTGCAGTAGTATGTGAAAAGTATTACAATGGGGAATACACATGCATTCAGGCACATTGCCTAGAGCTCACTTCTCAAAAGATTTTTGCCTAAAATGCTAAAACCCTTAGGGAAGTCTCGTTGACTTGCAATATGATCCATACTACAATCTGGAAGAAAAGAACTATAATGATAGCATCTACAAATGCACGATGATAGTTCCGGTTAAGTACAATTGTCTGCCCTACAACACCGATCTCATCTCAAAACTTCATTGAATGATAAATTTCTTGTTCGCACATTCACCTTACTTTGATAATGCAGACACAATACCGACACCAAAATTAAGTGAATAACTCACCTATATATACAATTCATCAACCTTGATAACAAGGTTGGCTAAACCCTCAACCCTCAACTCATAATTATAAAGATTACATTACACAATACAAAGATAAACCACCAGACCAATATAATGATTTACATTACATAGCATGGACCTAATTCAAATTCCCAAATGATCACATCTACCGGAAATCATGCCAAGATCAACTGCAACACGCTACACCATTAAAAATATCACATAACACAAAAATCATCACCGGTTGATGAAAACTGCCAAAAAATTGCACAATGATCAATGTGGATCGCCAAAACAAATAGGAAATGACTAGGAAACACTAGCAAGCATGTAAGAACCATCCAGACTAGTTGCACTAGCACCTCTTTTCAAATCTTCATCGGTCAACATCTAGAAAGCTCAAGATCACAACCAATTAGCAACTACCACGAAGAAAGATAACTTGCAAAGCACCAAATCATGAACCATCTGAAATGAAGATACACAAGATCATCCTAAACAATATCCCAAAACCTCAGTATAAGATCTGATCACACCGTAATATACCAAAGGAAATACTAGATTTTGCAAAGCAATAATCAACATAACCAAACTACAAAATCGGATCAAAAGCTCTTCCCAAACTCACCAGAATAAATCACACGAATATGTTGACATCAATGGAAACAACATAGCCTAGCAACAACAACGAACAACCATATCCAACAAAAAGTACACAAAAATCCCAAAACTCCCTATCATAGGAGGGAGTTGCCCCTCTCAAGTATAGAGGAGGATCGTGGTGAAAATTGTTGGCACAACTGTCACTGTTCTTTGAGCAAACAAGGTCATTTTTGGAGAAACAATCGTAGTGACAAATTTGTTTACCAACAACATAAGAATATGGCTATTAAATAAAGTGTCTAATGACATATATGTCATTGGGTTGTAATTATTTTGTTTGAAGTATCTAAAAGCATATATGCTATTACACTGTATGAGTTTTATTTAAATTTCACATTAAACTCTTCTAATTTTTGTAGTATGTTGGTTCTTACATCATTTTTGGTTGAATTTGTATTGGTTATATTTGAAGGCTACCTTAAATTGTTATGGCATGCCTAGTGTGCTTATTCATGCATCATGGTATGTGATGATTCCATGGATTTTTCTTGAAGGATCCAATGTTATAAAGTTATATGGGTTTTGTTAGAAGGTTATTATCACATATGTCATTGTGTTATATGGGTTTTGATTGAAGTTTTAATCAAACTCCTATTGTGTGCATGGAGTGTGTGCTCATGCATTATTAATTCTTGTGTATACTGATTGTATGACTTTTGTTTGAAGGTTCTAATGTCAAATACATCATTAAATTGTATAGGTTTTCTTTGAAATTAGTTTTTTATGTATCATGGTTTAGTGTCATTATCTCTTGTGCATGTTGATTGTATTGCCTTTATATGAAGGGTCTAATGGAATATAACATTGATTTGTATGATTTTTTTCTTAAATGTTGCATTAAATTTCTATGGTGTGCCTAGCATCCTCATTCACGCATCATAGTTGAGTGATTGACACTTATGCATGATGATTGTATGGTCTTTTTACGAATGGTTTAATAGCGTATATGAAATCGAGTTGCATGTGTTTTGTTTGAAGGTTCTATGTCATTTATGACATTTTATTGTTCAAGTTTTATTTGAATGTCACATCAAACTCCTATGGTGTTTGTATTGTGCTTTGTTCTTACACCATTTCCTCTTGAGTATGATGATTGTATGAATTTTGTGTGAAGGGTCTAGTGGTATATATGTCATTGAGTTATATGAGTTTTGTTTGTAGTGTGTTTATTCGTGCATCATAGTTTGATGACATTGACTTGTGCATTATGATTCAATGACTTTTGCACAAAAGATTTAATGTATATGTGAGTTTTCTTTAATGATTGCATCAATGTGCTAGGGTGTATTGAGTATGCCTATTCATGCATCATGGTCTAGTGACATTAATTCTTATGCATCATGATCATATCAATTTTGTGTGAAGGTTAAAACGACATACATTTAATTGAGGTATATGAGTTTTGTTATTTTAATGACATACAAGTCATTGATTTGTATGGATTTTGATTTCAGGTTACATCAAACTCCTATAACGTGTATTGTGCACTTATTAATGCAATATTGCCTCATGTGCATGATGATTGGATGAATTATGTATGGAGGATCTAATGGTGCATATGTCATTGAATCATAGTTCAAGGACATTCACTATGGTGCATAACACTTGTACATACTTTGCATACAAGGTATAATGGCATGTCATTGAGTTGTGCAAGTTTTGTTCTAAGATTTATCAAAATTTTAAGGTGTTCCTAGTCTACTCATTTATACATTTAGGGTTGATTGGCATTGACTCTTATGCATGTTGATTGTATCTAGTGTGCTTTTTCATGCATCATGATTGAGTGACACTGAGGTATATATATATATTTTAAAGGTTCTATCATACTCCTATAATGTGTATAATGTGCTTATAGTTCATGTGGTCTTGCCTCTTATGAGTGATGATTACATGATTTGTGTGAATATTCTAATGGTATTAGTAATGTGATGATTATTTCTTTGAATTGTATGGGTTTTAGTGTAGTGTGATTGTTCATGGATCAAGGTTCAATGACATTCACTCTTGTCTATAATGATTGTATGGATTTTACATGAAGAATATAAATAAATGTCATTTGTGCTCTATGAATTTTGTTTAAAGTTTTGTCTCCCTTGAAGACTACTATAACTATTCTAAATTATTCATTAAGGGGTTCTCTCAGCAAGCCACCCCCTTAACTAATCTAAAAAGGGAGGGAATTTCCATGTGGATTAAAGTTGCATAGTGATAATTTGATAAATTGAATGAGGTAATGAGCTCATACCCCATGTAACTAATTAATCCCAATCTCTTCCTTCCCTTTTCTTTGGAATGTGATGCATAAAAATATGGAATTGGAGAAGTCATCATGCAAAATAAGCACCCAATTGCATTCAAGAGTCAAAAACTCATAGAGATGGAAATGTGATTATCTATATAATGGTAAGAAAATGTTGGCTATTATACACAAATTAAGAAAATTCGAGCAATATTTGGTGGGAGGTTGATTAGTTGTCAAGAGTGATCACAATAGATTGCAATATTTTCTTATTTGAAAGGATCTGAATGAACAGTGGCAAAAGTGGGTAAGAAAACATCAATTGCACAATTTGACATAAATGATATATTAAAGGAAAGAAAAATGTTGTTTTTAATGCATTATCCAAAGGCCAACTCTATGTCTCACATCTCTACTGATTGGAGGGCATAAATTCGATTATTGGATCATTGAACATTTTAAAAAGTTCACCATAATATGTATCTAATGTTTTAAAAAAATCATCGTAACTTGTATTCAATTATAAGGATTACCTTTAGCAAAATTTAAAATAATTGTTAAAAATAATTAAATAGTTGAGTTTTCAAATTAACTAAATTCAATGTTGTTTCAAGAAAAAAATTGTATAGTGTTAGAATCTTAACATATCTCCTTCAAACATTAAATAATATGACTTTTTCTTTGTTCTAACTCTATTATTCAATTAATTTTATATGAGCACTATATAAATTTTAGAACCATTCAAGATCCACCTTGAAAAAACAAGTTTTTGGTCTCTTCCTACTAAACAAAATACTAGTCTCACATGTCTAATAAGAAGAGAGCAAAGACTCAAATATCTTTACTAACAAAATAAAAAGAAAAAAAATTAAAAAAATGAAGTTTATACTTTTGAAAATTGACTGATACTCTCTTTAGAAGGAAGAGACTAAAGACTTAAATATCTCTACTTTATAAACAAAATGGACAAAATAAAGACAAAATACTAATCTCACATGTAAAAAAATCAGCATTTCTGAAAAACTTTTATAAACAAATAAATTTTATTTTGAATTTTTCAAAATAATACATAAAAAAATAATAGTAATAATATTTTACGTTTACTTTTGACTAGTAGACTATTTAATAATTATTTACATTCAAATTCTTATTACAAATATAGAAAAGTAATAAGAAAAGTGTATAAGATAACATGTAATAAAATCTTTAAAGAATTGAATTTTTTCAAATTCATTTCAATTTAGTGGGAAAAAAATGTGTGGGCAAGTGTCTTAGACTATGGGTCAAACATTGAATTTTTCTATGCTCCAATTTTATTAGACTAGCACTTGTATCAAAAAAGGTGCAATGATTACATAGATAGTAAAATATACTTTGAATAGTATATTGGAGGTTATAAAATTAGAAAATTAGAAAATTACATTTATTAATGATAATTGTTTGTAATGTAGATAAAGTGATTTTAAAGTATGAAAATCTAAATAGTCATAAATACAAATTAATTTGAACCTATGAAATCCACTTAGAATACCTTACACACAATACTTACCCTTTGTATTAAAATATTTAAAAATTTAAAAATTATAGAGTAGAAAGTATGAGCGTTGTTCATAATTATAGTGTAAACCCACTCATAAGACTGCAATGTAGAAATTGTGTGTGTGCCGCACTTTTAAATTCACACAAAAATAATTCATTTGAGGTTAAAAGGAACAATAATCTCATTCCTAAAAAAAAATTAAAAAATAAAAAATTGCGAAAATCTTCTTAAAAATGCATTTAATAACAAATAAAACCAACCAATCCTAGTTAACGCTGCTTTATTAATCAAAAACAAATAAAACCAACCCTTAATTTTGGCATGTACTCTTTTATTTATTTATTTTTAATTGAAAGCTTAAATAATTGCAAGTATTCCTTAAATGTACAACTCAAAAGTTACTTTGCCCCAAATTTGTTTTAAAATGAATTCTATGATACATTGTAGATAACATCTAGAGTGAATTCTAAACCGATTTCAAATTTACTGCAATATTACAGTCATGTTACTGAGCCATTATGAATCGGTTTAGGTTATAGGGAATGAATTATATAATGTTTGGTAATATGATTAAGATTGGTTGCTTGGGACCAAATAATTATGGCAAATCAGGACCAAATAAATAAAATAGTATTTAATTGAATGATGTCCAATGACTTTGTTGCACTTGGTAGTTTGAAGCAAAGAAGCAACAATCTAGAAAAAAATGCATTATACCCGATTAATCGGGAGTCGGTATTGGAGCTGATTTTTTCCCTCAAAAAATTGGAACTAATCGGTCAATGATTTTTATCTATGGTCGACGATTATTTCATGTTTTAATCACCAAAAAAACACGTTTAATCGGATAAAAATCTCACAAAGCACGTTTAAATATTTAAATTTAGTATTATTTATTTATTTTTTATTTATTTGTAATATATTTTTTTTGATCGGTAAATATTTTTGCTTTAGATTAATGCGAAAATTTAAATATACAAAATTGCAGTCTTCCAAGATGCATAAATGCAGTAAACATCAACTCCATACCATCCACAGTCATATCTTATGAACTACCCAACCCTACAGCCTATGGTATCCAAGAGAAAAAGACCAGATCCTTGATGGTCCTACAAATTTAAATGTTCCAGAAATAATTTAAGTTTTAGAACAATAACTAACAGCTGAAAACATGTAAGATCATATGAAAAGCACTGGCCAACCACTCACTCGCTATCACCCTGGCTCACCTTCTCCCCTCCCTCCTCAGTGGTCAGCGCTTTCCCCTTTGTTGCTACACCTTTCATCCTTGGGATGCAGTCTAGACATCCGAAGTCAAGGTCACCTTCCAAACATGCCAATAACTGAATGGCCCATCCTTCTTCAAACCTGTCTCTCAAGTCCCTGCCAACTTCCATCCTTTCCACCACATGCAGAGCATTTAGGACTTCATCCACTCTGATTAGTTTCACATAAAGCTTCATTGCTTCCCATCCCGCTTAGGCACGTTCTTGACATTGGTCTTTGATTACATCCTTTGCTCCACAAACTAAGGGTATCAACTCCTCCTAGTCATCCCCCTCTTTAATACGGATGCCTACTCAAGGCACCACCCATTCTAGGATTGAATGAAGGTTTATCAAAAACTCCCCATCGATTAGTTTGGTCAGTGTGAGTTTTATCTTCTCCACCTCCGACTCAAACTCATAAACCCACGCCAGAAGCAGGGAGTACACCTCCATGTTCGTCTGATATTGATGGCGGACATAAACCACCTCCTCAACAAGCGTGAGGCAAGCTGCCGCCCACAACTTCTCCGCTTTAAACTTGTAACAACCCACCATAATTAACTCAACAAAATTGAGTATTCTTTTTTTTTCTTTGTGTGTTTAATTTAATCATTATGTTTTATTCAATTGCATGCTCTGGGCATCCATCCTTTTGGATTAGGCATTCATCCATCCAGGATGAGCATCTAACCATACGGGTTAGGCATTTGTCCATACGCGACATAAGATTTCATGTATCTAATACGGGATAGGCATCTACCCATACGGGGTAGGCATCTTACCCATATGGGGTAGGCATCTATCCAATCGGGATAGGAGGTGCTCTGGCCAGAGACTTAGACTCATCGGGACCATTCGGGTCCTGGGCCACTCACTAAGTACTACACTCTTCTAACAGAAGTGCACCGAGGTCGCTGTCCTTAGGAATAATTAAATAACATCATACAAGCTTGAATTCCGCCTTGGAATTTGGCTTAAAGCCTCAGGAAGTCAAGCGAATCCATACGGGATTCCTTCCGAGTATGCAATGATTTACTTTTTCCAATTTAATTATCTTTATATTTCAAAATAGGATTCTTACTCAATCCTTCCTTTACCAAGCCTAGACCCCACCCACGAACGCCTGAGTATGAGGGACAACTCCGTCCCAAGACTACCTACATACCCACTTCGGCATGGGATCAAGGTGTAAATTATGTAGTTCTATTTTCTACTCTATGGTTTGATGTAAACTGATTAGTGGGTACGCAACCCTTCCTAGGGTCAATGTCCCAGACAGTTTCTCTATGGTTGCTACCCACGGTGGTAGCACTTAAACAAAGGCTCAAGATGGCCTATTGTTTGTGGCCTAACAACTACATCCTAACACCTATCATGAGCGTCACCCTTGACCAAATTGTCAATCACCAATATCCCTTCAAGATAAAAAAACCAATTTCATAAAAGCATTTTACTTAACCAACCCTAAAGGGGGTTTACTATGGTTTCTCTCAACGAATGAAAAAAAATCATTTAAAAATTATCTTATTAGATTATCAATCCAAGGGGGATTACCCACCCCTTGGATTTTAACTTCCAAGTGTCCCTTATTACTCCCTGACAATTTATAGGGACGTTGCTACAGACGTCGTTGATGTAGCTTTATTAGGCATTAAGTGTAGTAGTTCAACACGATGACATTACCCGTAAGCGTGACCTAGAGGCACTGTATATACCGAACGCTACTTGGTTTTGGTTTTCCAACTTCCTTTATTTAGTTTTCTAACTACGAAAACATCATGCTTGAAAGCAATTACTAATTGAACGTGTAAAATTTAAATATTGCAAAGCTCGATTAATTGAAATAACTACTTGATGAATTACATGGAATAAAAACCATAATTAACGTTATTTATTATTCAAACCATGGAGTATAACTTTGCATAATAACAATTAGGAAACTTGCATGGAGATGGAAAAGCCAATAAATGTAATCAATGTGAAGCAATTTGCATGAGGCGGAGGCAGTGTAAATTACATGCGAGAATATCGCTTATAAAGCCACTAATCCCAAAATAAAATTTAGCTTCAAATCATTTAATGGGGATTAATTGCTAAGTGGATCAAAAAGATCTAATTACAAAATTTGATATAATTAATTACAATTTATAAATTGTTAAACTAAAATCTAAACAAAAATTTATCTAAGTTCAAAATTTTAATAAACCAAAATTATATATATAAAAAGGAATTTAATTAACATATACTTAAAAAAAAAAAATTCTAACAATTAACATTGCCATACTTTAAGATTTAATTGGCATTTAAAAAGGGGCAAGTGGGAGGGGGACCCCACAGTCCCCTCCACTACCTTGCGGCCACTGCCGCAGCAGTGACTGCAAACTAGTGGAGGGTACCGTAACGGTACCACTCCCCCTGCGGAGTATTAACTCCGCCTGCGGCCCAATACCTCATGCAGAGTGCTGGGTACCGCACACCCAACAATAAAGACTTTTACATTGTATGAAAGAGATTTATAATTACTATATATATATATATATATATATATGATTTCCAGTTTTAATTAAATAGAAATTTATAATTACTATATAGATTTATATATATGATTTCCAGTCTTAATTTATTTAAACAAGAGAGTAGAGTTTAACCAGCATACAAAATGAGAGCAATATGGATTTATATATAAGAGTAATTAACATAGAGAGTTTATTCAGAGGGATTTATTCCTTAGTTTCAGCTATTATCCAGAGAGAAGTCGATTTCCAGACACAAAAATAATAATGGAACCAAATGATAAGCAACACAGAGGATTATTCTCAGTGAATCTATCCCTCCACTTCAACCAATTTTTACAGAGAAAATAGATATAACCAGATAAAGGAATCAAATGAGAATATCACAGAGGATTATTCACAGCGAAAACTATTCCTTTCATTTCAACTAATTTTCACAGAGAAATTTATTTTAAGAACGAGATTCAGATTTCCAAAGAAATGAATTAGAGATAAAGATTAAGATTCAATCACACAGGGAAGAGTTTTATTTTAGAAAAAGAGATTTTAAAAGAATAAAGGAAATATGATTTTTTTTTGCATAAATCTAAAATCTTGGAAAAACAAAAGGCAAGATTATGAGCATATTTCTTAAGGAAAAATAAATAAATAATAGAACTATCTTTTACTTGCTTTATGTGGAAGAAACTTATCAATAATTATTCCTACATAGAAGAAGAGACTTACACTCTAATAAACTTTTGAAAGAAGATCTAGAAGCTTTTTTTTTTTTTTTTGATAATATAAACTTCTCATATGACAAAAAAAAGAGAGAACCTGGTTTACTGAAGCTTGATGTTGAATCCTCTAGCTATCCTTGATCCTTCCTTGCCACTAGAGAGAGATCTTCCAACCACAACTTAAAAAAAAATCTTGCAATAAAATGAGACTACCAAAGAAAAACTTCGGAAAATTTCCTTCAAAACATAATCCACTCCCTTCTTTTAAACTTGCATATAATTTTATAAGAAAATTCCCTCTATTCCACTATCTTGAAAATTGAATTAAAAAAAGAGATTCTTTCCCAATTTTGGACTTCATGCAAATTGATTAGACTTAGTGGGAGGAGTTACATGCAAGGTGGTGGAGAATCCTCTAGAAGCTTCTTATTCTTCCTACAACATGTGCTATAATTGGATGTGGAAAACTAAATAAATAAATAAGAAAAATGTATATTTTCCATGTGTGTGTGTGAGTTTTATTATTTTATCCTTTTATAATATTCATTCAATCATTTAAATAGCTTAACCAAAGAATATAATAGAGTTTGTATTTTAAATCCAAAACTGATAAAGGAGGGTTGTGACAAAACCAGAAAAGTCCTTACATCCTCTTCTTCTATACGTTGCCCAGAAAAGGCACCAGCTTCTTGTCCGTTCATAGTGTGAAATTAACTTCCATATTCTGTTGACATATGTGAAGAGTTGGATGACATGATGATGTTGTATGTTGTCATTGATGTCAATATGTTGAAGTGTGAACCAGTATGATGATGTGACCGGTATATGTGAAAAGGTGAACCGGTATGATGAAGTGTGAACTGGTATATGCAAAGTTTGTATCGGGGTTTGACTACTGGCTGGTAGTCTCAGCTTCAGGGTTTCCGGTTGATGCATTCCAAGTCTGTGTGATTCAACCGACGACATCCAATGATGAGTTAGCATTGGAAATGAAGATTAGATCGTGTTACCACGTCAGCCTTGTGCACGTGGAGGATTTCCTTGAGAATCTTGTATGAAGAAGATCGATTCTATCTACCTCAGGAATGTACAAAATCACAGTAAACGGTGGAGAGCGTGTGATGGGTTATTAGCTTCTAGAAGCAACAAAGAACGAATGACAGAGAATGTCTTGAGATTTGTTCAAGATTGTTTTACCCTATGTAATGTGTTTAAATGGTCAGGATTGGACTAATTGTATTGATAACCTAGATGCTTAAGGGTTTAGGGTTTATGCTACTGACCTAATTGTTGTCTATAAGGTCAATGATGTTTGTTGTTGTAAAAGTAGTTGGCAAATGATGTGTGTGTATCCAAGTGAAGAGATACTTGATTCTTGCCAGACCAGTGTAGTGAGTAGAGATCTGTAGAGTGTGATTGCAGATGTAAAGGAACTGAAGTGGATCTGCCTTGGCATTAAGTGTTGTTATCAGATCAGTGTATTACCTGTTGACTGCTAACCATTTCAGAAGTTGGAAAATCCCTTAACCGGGTAGCTTTAACAGACTTCTTGTAAATCCTTTAACAGGGTGACTCAAAATCATTGAGTTCTTCAAATCCTCTTACAAGGTAACCTTTAACATGGTTTTAACCTCTAATCGGGTATTTAGCCATCCCTTAACCGGGTGATCCCTAGCAGGATCAGTTCCTAACAGAACCTGTTGTAAAGTATTTAATTAGACTAGCTAGGCTCCTAACAGAGTGAACTTCAGAAGAGTTCAAGAACAACTTGTGGGTATTCATCCCCACCGTGGTTTTTCTCAGTTGGGTTTCCACGTGGAAAATAAGTATGTTATGTGTGATGCTTTTTCATGTGATGTTTTAGTGTTTTATGTTAAGCGGTAATGCAAGTTGATCCAATGGTCTTTGTATCTCTGATGTATTACTTGCTTAGGCATATGGGTGAAGTTGAGATGAGATGTTAGGTTTGAGAAGATCTAAGTGTTACCAGTTTATGTCTTTCATAGTCAAACTGTGTTTCACTGGTAGTGCCTTGGTTTAGATCGGTGACGGTGTTTACCAGTTAGTACAGTCTTTGTAGTTTAAGTTGTTGAAGAAAATTTTGACTATACTGATCCACCCCCCCCCTCTCAGTACCTATTGGGTATTTACTATTCATCATTATTCATCAATTGGTATCAGAGCATCCTCCAAGTCCTTTGTGCTATAAGCTTAACCGATTGAGGAAAAGATCATATTCTAATGATGAATAGGGAAGGTCCTAAGTTCAACAGAGATAATTTTCAAATATGGAAGGACTGAATGAAGATATACATTAAAAGCATGGGTGCTCAACACTTGAACTATGTTGAGAATACTTATGTTGTCCCTACCGGTACTCTCACCGATGATCAAAGAAGAGAAATTTGGGAGAATGGGCAAGTGATGGAAGCTCTTATCAACAGTCTATCTGATATTGAGTTTATAGAAGTTCAAGATAAAGACAATCCCAAAGATGTATGGGATACTCTGGAGACTATATATGGTGGTGATGAGCATGTGAAGCAAGCTAAGGAAGAGAACCTTAGGGGAAAGTTTGAAGACATGCAAATGGTTGAAGGAGAGACCATTGAACAATATGGGATAAGAATTAAAACTATTGTAGGAGACATCAAGAGTGCAGGAGGCAAAATAGATGATCCCACCATTGTTAGCAAAGTTTTGAGATCCTTATTACTGATCTATGCAATAAGGGTTGTCGTTATTCAGAAGTTGAGATCTATTGACAAGACAAAGGTATCCCTTGACTCCATCATTGCTAAGTTGACTGCATATGAGCTAAACAACTATGATGGTAGTGTTCAGAAGACTGAGTCAGCCTTTAAAGCATCTTTTGCACTATCTAGAAAGGGAAAAGAATCTAGTACCAGCAATGAGCCTATACAAAGCAGAGACATGGATGACGAGGAGATCCTGATGGAATTTGAAGCTCTTCTTGCCAAGAGACTTCCTAAGGGAACTAGAAAATACAGAGGTAAGCTCCCTTTGAAATGTTTTTCTTGCAATAGGATAGGACACATTGTTGTCAACTGTCCCAACAGTGATAATAAGGACAAACCAGAGAATTTCAAAAAGTTCAAAGGAGGAAATAGGAGAAACTGTCTTGTTGCAGTTGATGAAGGTGTCACTGATGATGAATCAGAAGATGAAGAAAGCAAAGACATAGTGTTTGTAGCCATCAAGGAAGATGTGTCAGACAAGAAAGCTCTTGTCTCCTGCTTTGATAATTCTAATGAGTGGATTATTGACAGTGGTTGTTCTCACCACATGACTGGTGAGCGGAGAAAGTTTCTATCTCTAGAAGAGTATGATGGAGGTGTAGTCCGATTTGGTAATGATGCACCATGTATGGTAAAAGGAAAAGGGTCCATCTCTCTAAATGGAAAAAGCAGTGTTGATAATGTGTATTGGGTAGAAGGTCCCAGGCATAACCTTTTGAGTGTAGCCCAGCTGAATGATAAAGGACTCACTCTGGAATTCAAAGATGGAGTATGCAAAATAAAAGGAAAGAGTGGCGAACTGATGGCCACCGGTATGTAGACTAGAGGTAACTTATTTCAATTAAATACAAATATCAGTCAATGTCTAATGGCTAAGTTTGATGATAGTTGGATATGGCATAGGAGACTCTGCCATGTAAATTTTGATAATATTGTGAAGGCCAGTAAGATCAAGGCAATTAGAGGATTACTTGTGCTGAACAAACTGGAGAATCCTTTGTGCAGAGAATGTCAACTGGGGAAAATGTCTTCCTCAACCTTCAAAGGTAAATCTTTAACTGCAGATAATTTACTTGATCTTGTGCATATTGATTTGTGTGGACCTATGAAAACTAGGAGTGTTCAGGGAGATAGGTACTTTATGATTCTTAATGATGATTTCTCTAGAATGATGTAGGTCACATTATTGAAAGACAAGTCTGAAGCTTTTGGAAAGTTTAAAGCCTTCAGAGCACTAGTTGAAAAGGAAAGCGGTAAATCAAATGCCTTAGAACTGACCAAGGAGGTGAGTTCACTTATGGAGAATTCAATAAGTACTATGAAGAGAATGGCATCAAGAGGCAATTGTCTGCCCCCCAGACTCCATATCAGAATGGCCTAGCTGAAAGGAAAAACCAGACTATAGTTGAAGCAGCCAGAGTGATGCTAATTCAAGGGAAGGTTGCTCACACTTTTCAGAGAGAAGAGGTGAGCACTGCAGTCTACACTATCAACCGGGTACTCATCAAGAAAGGTAAGGATAAAACTCCTTATGAGTATTGGACAGGTAAGACTCCAGTAGTAAGCTACTTTAGAGTGTTTGGTAGCAAGTGTTATATAAAGAGAAGTGAACACCAAAGCAAGTTTGATGCAAAATGTGATGAGGGAATATTCTTAGGGTATTCTACTAAGAGAAAAGCTCTCAAGTGCTTTAACAATAGGACTCAGAGAATTGTTGAAAGTATCAATGTTAGAGTTGATGAGACCTCTAAGAAACCTGAGGAAACCGACAGTGAACAAGCGGTAGATGAACCGGGTGTAACCTTCTAGGAACTGGTTAAAAAACAACCAAGTACAAGTAATAGTGTTCCTACATCGGTAGATGTTGCGGTAGATGAAGATGAAGATGAGGATGAAGAGGAAAAACAAGAGGAATCAACCAAGATCATTGCTAGGTATGTAAAGCTACATCATGATCCAAAGCAGATCATAGGGGATAAGGATGCAGGAATACTTACAAGAAGAAAGATCAGAGAGAATTCTTGCATGATTTCTGAATTTGAGCCCAAAACATTTAAAGAGGCACACAAAGATGAAGACTAGATTAAGGCTATGGAAGAGGAACTTGACCAGATAGAAAAGAATGGTACATGGTCTTTGGTACCCAGACCTGAGCACAAAAATGTTATTGGCACCAAATGGGTTTTTAGAAACAAGCTGAATGAAGATGGCAAAGTGGTAAGAAACAAAGCAAGATTGGTATGTAAGGGATATGCTCAAGAAGAAGGAGAAGACTATGGAGAAACCTTTTCCCCAGTAGCTAGATTGGAAGGAGTTCAAATGCTTCTACCATATGCATCCTTCAAGGGATTCAAAGTGTATCAGATGGATGTAAAATCCGCATTCCTGAATGGAATACTTGAAGAGGAAGTGTATATAGAGCAACCAGATGGGTTTGCCCTATCAGAAGATAGTGATATGGTGTGTAGGCTACATAGAGCCTTGTATGGATTGAAGCAAGCACCTAGAGCATGGTATGAACATTTACACTCCCATCTTGTGAAGATTGGATTTGATAGAACAAGTGAAGACAACAATATCTATCTGAAGTCAGAAGGAGATCAGATTCTGATCTGTGAAGTGTTTGTTGATGACATAATTTTTGGTGGAGATGACAAGATGAGTCATGCATTTGCAGATGAGATGAAGAAGGAATTTGAGATGTCACTAATTGGAGAGATTAAGTTCTTTATTGGACTATAGATTCAACAAATGAAAGGTGGTATCTTTATCACTCAGTCCAAGTATGTCAAAGAGGTGTTGAAGACCTTTGGCATGGAAGACAACAAACTGGTTGGTACACCAATGATGACCGGTTGTAAACTGTCAAAAGAAGATGACTCAGGGTTGGTGAATGAGAAGGATTACCGGTCAATGATTGGTAAGTTGCACTATGTAACATAGCAGACTAGACATAGCACATGCAGTGGGCATTGTTGCACGTTTCCAGAAAAGTCCAAGAGAATCCCACTTGGTAGTAGTCAAGCGGATTCTTAGATATCTAAAGGGAACTATAGATTATGGATTGTGGTATCCATACAGTAATGATTTCAATCTCAAAGTGTTTACCGATGCCGATTGGGCTGGTAATGTGGATGACCAGAAGAGCACAACCAGTGGTGCATTCTTTCTTGGTGGTAGACTAGTCTCATGGATGAGAAAAAAACAAAGTTGTATCTCTCAGTCCACAACAGAAGCAGAATATGTAGCAAGATTTATGAACTGCACACAGACAATTTGGATGAAGCATGTATTAAGTGGTTTCAAAGTCCCTGTATTTGAACCGATGAGTATATTTTGTGACAACACAAGTGCAATTAATATTTCCAAGAATTCGGTATTGCATGCTGGAACCAAGCACTTCGAGCTCAAGTATCATTTCTTGAGGGAGAAAGTTCAGAACAAAGAGGTTGTATTGGAACATGTTTCCAGTAAGGAGCAGTTAGCAGATATATTCACCAAGCCTTTACCGAAGGCTAAATTTACCTACTTAAGAGGTGAATTAGGGGTGTTGCCCCTTTAAGAGGTGAACTAAAGGTATGTGCTCCACATCAGTCAAGTATTGCATTGTCAAATCTTTTTCAGGATTAGTGTGTTGAAGGATGCTACTCCTCGGGGGGAGCGACATAGTGGAACATGGATGTTTGTGCCTCCACTTTGGCATTGTTGTCAAAGGGGGAGAAGATGTGAAACATAAAAGATATTTGTAGTTTTGGCTACACATAATATGGAAGAAATTGGGGAGAAGATGTAAACAGGAGAGATATCTTTGAATATTGCCATCAATGCCAAAGGGGGAGATTGTTGGCATATGTGCAGAGTTGGATGACATGATGATGTTGTATGTTGTCATTGATGTCAATATGCTGAAGTGTGAACCGGTATGATGATGTGAATGGGTATATGTGAAAAGGTGAATCGGTATGATGAAGTGTGAACCGATATATGCAAAGTTTGTATCGGGGTTTGACTACCAGTTGGTAGTCTCAGCTTCAGGGTTTTCGGTTGATGCATTCCAAGTCTGTGTGATTTGACCGATGACATCCTGTGATGAGTTAGCATTGGAAATGAAGATTAGATCGTGTTGCCATGTCAACCTTGTGCGCATGAAGGATTTCCTTGAGAGTCTTGTATGAAGAAGATTGATTCTATCTACCTTGGGAATGTGCAAAATCATAGTAAATGGTGGAGAGCATGTGATGGGTTATCAACTTCTAGAAGCAGTGAAGAATGAACGATGGAGAATGTCTTCAAATTTGTTCAAGATTGTTTTACCCTATGTAATGTATTTAAACGGTCAGGATTGGACCGATTGTATTGATAACCTAGATGCTTAAGGGTTTAGGGTTTATGCTACCGACCTAATTGTTGTCTATAAGGTCGATGATGTTTGTTGTTGTAAAAGTAGTTGCAAATGATGTGTGTGTATCCAAGTGAAGAGATACTTGATTCTTGCCAGACCGGTGTAGTGAGTAGAGATCTGTAGAGTGTGATTGCAGATGTAAAGGAATTGAAGTGGATCTGCCTTAGCATTAAGTGTTGTTATCAGATCAGTGTATTACCTGTTGACTGCTAACCATTTCAGAAGTTGGAAAATCCCTTAACCGGGTAGCTTTAACAGACTTCTTGTAAATCCTTTAACAAGGTGACTCAAAATCATTGAGTTCTTCAAATCCTCTTACAAGGTAACCTTTAACATGGTTTTAACCTCTAATCGGGTATTTAGCCATCCCTTAACCGGGTGATCCCTAGCAGGATCAGTTCCTAACAGAACCTGTTGTAAAGTATTTAATTAGACTAGCTAGGCTCCTAACAGAGTGAACTTCAGAAGAGTTCAAGAACAACTTGTGGGTATTCATCCCCACCGTGATTTTTCCCATTTGGGTTTCCACGTGAAAAATAAGTGTGTTATGTCTGATGCTTTTTCATGTGATGTTTTAGTGTTTTCTGTTAAGTGGTAATGCAAGTTGATCCAATGGTCTTTGTATCTCTGGTGTATTACTCGCTTAGGCATATGGGTGAAGTTGAGATGAGATGTTAGGTTTGAGAAGATCTAAGTGTTACTGGTTTGTCTTTCACAGTCAAATTGTGTTTCACCGGTAGTGCCTTGGTTTAGATCGGTGATGTTGTTTACCAGTTAGTACAGTCTTTGTAGTTTAAGTTGTTGAAGAAAATTTTGACTATACTGATTCACCCCCCCCCCTCTCAGTACCTATTGGGTATTTACTGTTCATCATTATTCATCATATTCACCTGCAGATTTAAAACATCAATTCCTACAATGCAATGTCATACAATGCTACAAAGATGTAATCAATTCTACTACAAACAAACCCTAGCTCGCAGATCAACGGGTAATAAATTCTTCCACCGTCATATAGTGTGGATAATGAGTGCCAAAGATATGGCATTAATTCCATGAGATCACACGTGGGATTTACTGTCATCCTCCGCCCGCTCCAATTGTGCGACCTACGATAGATAATTACCTTCTTCAAAGGGCAGACGCTAGCTTGTCTTATGTACTTGCCAAATTTTTCTCTCGCTTTCATATTGAAGACTACACATTTCTAAGAGGTTGTAATTAATACCATTTCCACATGCGACCATCTCCTTTCCACCACTTGGTCGCACAACTATCCAATTCACTTCCAATGTTAGATAGAAAATCTGCCATTGCATTTGCTCCTCTCCTTATATGAGAGACACGAAACTCCACAAATGCTTTGAGCTTCTCTCGGATCATAGCCACCCATCGGTTTATTTTCTAGTGTGGCGTGTTGCCTTTAGCTATTGCATTAATAACTATTTGAGAGTCCCCTTCTAAGTGCAATCGTTGGACTTTCATATTTAAAGCTAGCTCTGTTGCTAGAAAATCTACCTGGACCTCTGCTTCATTATTAGTGCCATCCTACAAATGTTGTGCTCCTTTGAAAAGGATAAATCTGTTATCATCCCTCGCCATCACCCCATAACCTGAGGTTCCCGGATTTTCTTTTGATGCACCATCGAAATTAATCTTTATCCATTATTTACTAGGTGGTTCCCATTTAACCATCTCTGAAGAAGGAGCTGGATCAACCCCCAAAGACACATTAACAGGTTGGTAGTGTAAAAAAGGCCATTTTGCCTGGATATCTCTATCTTCATTTGTGAACGGATGCTTTGTTAAATTATGGTTCCTAGCCGCCACATAGACCGCTTCAATTATTACTCTTTCCACTCTTGCACACAAACTCTCCTCTGATTCTACTTTTTCTTGGAAAATTCTCTTGTTTCTCTCCTTCTAAATATCCCATACTACAAGAGAAGGGGCCACTAGCCATAGGCTTGAAAAGACTGATTTACGACAAGGTATTTTCCAGCTTTTATAAAATGTTAAAAATTGAATTAGGAAGCAAGATGGACCAATCCAGCTTACCAAGGAGGAATTTCCATACCTTCTATGCCTCCTCGCATTGAAGTAGTAGGTGATCCAAAGTTTCTTTTGCCTTCTTACACATTATGCACCTAAAGGGACCCAGGAAGCCTAACCTGCACTGTCTTTCTCTTGTCAGGATTCTCTTTCTCTGAACCAACCATGAGAAGGCTCCTGCTTTCGGGAGGATAGGAGAGCTCCACAACAGTTTAGTTGCAAATCCACTCTTGCTTCCAAATTTTCTAAAATACCATAGCCAATCTTGATCGAGTATTGCCCAGACTTTGATCCATGCCACCCAAGAGTATCTTCCTTATTCGATAGAGGTGGCGTATACTCCTATACGATGGACTTCAACAGAAGCTTCTAGTTTGGAGTCATAGGAAGATTATCTATCTTCTTCCATTCCCAATGGTCTACTCCATTTGTCCTGCACTTTGTGATGAAATATCCTACCTTCACACCCCACTATGCTTTCGTGACCCATTTGCTTTCCTCACACCCTTGTCTCTGATTGAGTGTTGGCCTTACCTCCCAGGAGTCCATTCATAAATTGGCCATTGTACCTTTACCTAATTCCCATGTAATGTGCTCAGTGATCACATGTCTATAGGAGCATAGGAAGTTCCAGATAACAGATCCTTTGGGGAGGACTCCAATGGTGAAAATTCATTCCCTGGTCATCTGATCTAGATATTTATGTTTTAAAATTTGTACCCACTTATGGTTTGGGTGAGAATAGATTTTCCATAGCAACTTTTCTCCCATTGCCTCATTAAGCAAATTCCACTTTCGCAAACCTACACCCCCAGTAAGTTTGGATTGACAGACTTTGTCCCACGCAATCAAGGGGATTTTGTCTCTTGTCTCTTTGCCATTCCAAAGAATTTTTTTCATTCCTCTCTTAATGCATCTGATCACTTCTTCCAGGATCTTTAGTGCTATCATGGAATATATAGGGAGAGAAGAAAGGACCAATTTGAGGAGCATTATTCGTCCAGGCAAAGTAAGCCATTTACTTTTCCATCCTTCAAGACGATTGACACAACTATCAATAAGGCTATGCCACAATTCCATGCGGTTTGGCCCCCCAAATAAAGGGGTACCCAAGAATTTCCCAGGTAGAGTGCCCAATTTGAATCCTAAGATATTAGTAATTTCTTGTTGTCTACCTCCCCCTGTGATTGAAAAAAAGAACTTATGATTTTGTCCAATTAACCTGTTGACTAGATGCCCTGCCAAAAAGTATCTATTGTCCTTCTAATTACTCTAGCCTCTTGAAGTGAAGATTGTTCGCATAACAAGGTATCATCTGCAAATTGTTGATGGGTGATCGGGTCCATTCCTTCCGCAATTTGAATTCCATTCCAATTACCTCGATTTATCTGAAAGAGAATAATCTTCCCAAAACTTTAGCCAAGATGATGAATAAGAAGGGTGATAGTGGATCCCCTTGTCTGATCCCACGAGAGATCTGAAATAATCCTTGTGGGCTACCATTTACCAACATAGAGGTCCACGCTCCACCTAAACATGCACGAACCCAATTAATCCATCCTTCTGAGAATCCAAACCTGTTAAGAACCTGGAATAGGAATTCCTGGTCCACCATGTCGTATGCTTTCCTAATATACAATTTAATCAACGTTCCTTCCACCTTTGCTTGTCCTACAGTATGAATGGCTTCATGTGCAATTATTATTCCTTCAACAATCGATCTACCTGGAGCGAACCCACTCTACACTTTTGAAATAATGTGATTTAGAATTGGTTTCAATCGATTAGAGATTAGTTTCATTACCACTTTAAGAATGGTATTACACAATGAGATTGGCCTGAATTCATTAAAAGAAGTGGGGTACTCCACTTTGGGGATAAGGGCTATAAGTGTGCAATTCAACTCCTTTGCTACATACGCCTTTCTTCGCGACTCCTCCACCACAGCCCAAACATCTTTCCCAACTATATCCCAAAAGGTCTGATAGAAAAAGGCTGGGAAGCCATCCGGTCCTGGGGCTTTGTCCCCCATCATGCTAAAAACTACCTTCCAAACCTCTTCAAACTGGATAGGTTTCATGAGCGCCTTATTTTGTGCTTCTGTGATCAACTCCAAAATAGCATTGAGTCCATTTTGTTGATTCTCTACACTTATATTACCCTCCTTAGACAATAAAGTCGAGAAGAAACTAACTGCCTCTCTATTGATATCCTCTGGATTGTCCAAAAGGACATTTACTTGTTATGGATGGAAGTGATTTTGTTCCAGGATCTTCTGGCCTTGATTGAGTTATGGAAAATTTTTGTATTTCTATCCCCTTCCTTAAGCCAATACTCCCTCAATTTCTATCGCCAATAGATTTCTTCTTGTGTCAGGATCTCATTGTACTATTTTTTAAGGTCATGTTCCTGCAAAAAAGACTCCGAGGACATTCCATTTTGAATTATTGTTTCTTGTAATGCGGCCAGCTTCTCCTCCAACTCTTTCTTATTAGCAAAAATGTTGTCAAATTTAGTGCGTTCCCACTCTTTAACTTTAGACTTAACAAATTGCAATTTCTTAACAAACCTAAATTCCATTGTACCGAGCACCTCAGGAGTCTTAGACCACCATTCCTCTATTAGGTCCTGCAGGCTCCCATCCCTAAGCCACATCTTTTCAAATTTAAAGGGGCACCTTATGGGGGGGCCATCAAATGCAACAATGAGTTCCGCCAATAGATGATTTGAAGCAACCATCGGTTGGATGTTTGAAACAAAAAGGAGGGGGGATTCCGCCCAAGACCCTCCCAGGAAAAATTGGTCCAGTTTTTCTACTACATGATTCCCCAAAATCCTTCAGCTCGACCATGTAAATTGTCCTTCCTTGGATTTTATTTCTCTGAAACCATTACTAATCACAAAATTTTGAAATTTTTCTTGGGATGAAGTAGGACCTCTCTTGCCCCCCACTTTATCACTTGCTTCCAGAATGGCATTAAAATCTCCCCCAATAATGATAACTCCTTCTTCCAGTTCTTGGATGAGAGAGGAGAGGGATTGCCAAAAGTTTCCTTGTTGATTTGGTTTAGTCAGTCCATAAACATGAATAAAAAATAAATCAGCATTCAAGGGGAAGGAATGGATCTTACACACCTGCCACATCCGAGAGTCAACGATTACCTCCACCTTATGGTTGGACGGGTTCCAGAGTATACCCAAACTTCCCGATGCACCTTTTGAGTCTACAAAAACTCCCTTCCACTGCTTCCAAGATCTCATGAGAAAACCTGCATCCTCTTTATTAAGCTTAGTTTCTTGCAAAAAGACTACATCCAACCTTAATTGATCCAAACCTCTTTTGATCAATCAACATTTGTCAGGGGCATTGCAACCCCTGACATTCCATGTTATGATTTTCATTGTCCTTCAGGAAGGGTAACTCCCTTCCCTACTGTGAGTTTTCTTTGTCCCTTAGCGCTTCCGACCATTGCAATTTTAACTTGATTTGATTTCCTACCTCTAGTTCTCTTTGCCCCTAGGTGAATCCTGTTCCACTCAGGTTCAGTCTGCTCTACTGTCCGTGACTCCAAGATGTCTTCCTCATCCATCCATCCCCATTCATCATCATCTTCCTCTCCCTCAATATCTCTACTTCCATTAGCTCTGTCCTTTTCAAGGGCACCCTCCTACAAATCCTCAGTCTTCTCGGTCACCTCCAAAGTTTGTCCCCTTCCCACAAGGCATGTGGCTCTAGACTTTGCTTCATCTAGGACCTCTACCGCTTTCTCCACCCGAGCAATAGCTTCTTCTACCCACATTGTTGCCTCCAGATGTTTATTTCTGAGGGAACCATCCACTATTATCTCTTCCTCCATTGAGATCTTCTTGTTTGCAGCCGACGAAACATCCCCTTGGATCAAGGGCAGCTCGCGGGCTTCATGCCCTTGTTGGGTTGTCATGCTGGTTTGGACCTCCATCAAAAAAATAAAATTATACAACTTCTAGGTACTCTTCCCTTCCATATATAAGAGAAAAATGGATGTGTTTGAGGGGGAGACAAATTGCATTAAATGCAACAGTGAGTGCAGGTTGGAGACCATCCCATGCCATTTAAATAGCATGATGTCCTGCTTATAGTGGTTGGTTGAGACAAGACTACACATGAAATGGGAATTCATGCCTTATGCTAACCAGATGCATTTTCTTGAAAGTTTCAAAATTCTTACAACAAAGCCTTACAAAATTTCATCGATGCATTTCGTCAAAGCATAATCACACTAAATGTGACTATTCCGGTGAACAATATGTCAGTCAAGTTATGGTCTGGATTGTGGTGGATATGCATCATTTATTCATGATATTTTTGTATGATGTTGGTGAATGTAAGGTCTCATTATATTTCAGTTTTCAGATGTTCAAGTGTTTTACAGTTGGAGAAAAGTTGTCAAGTAATAAATTTACATGCATTTTCTTAATTGTCAAGCAAAAAAATTTGAATGCAAAAATTTTGTATCAGAATTTTCCATGGCAAGAGAAATACTGACGAACAAAGCATGTAATAAATTCACGTGCGTTTTCTTAGTTGTCGAGTGGCAAAAATATAATGCAAAGATTCGGCATCAGTATTTTTCACTACAAAAAAAATCAAGCGTGAGGAACTTAATTCCGGCGGGCAAAGCCCACCATAAAAGCCCATCGGCTAACAAGTTTGTGTTATTTTCCTCGCTAACGAACGTACGAATTTGACATGTCTACTAAGTTTGGATTATTTGAACTAACATTTTTCTAAGTTGATTTTCTTTTACTTTTTCATCCCTATCAAATTTGTGGAAAGTGGTATCTGTTG
Organism: Cryptomeria japonica; assembly: GCF_030272615.1. Taxonomy (NCBI): domain Eukaryota; kingdom Viridiplantae; phylum Streptophyta; class Pinopsida; order Cupressales; family Cupressaceae; genus Cryptomeria; species Cryptomeria japonica. The sequence goes on from NC_081413.1 coordinate 532,532,864, forward strand.
TAATTTGTCATGTTTATTCAACAATAATTAATTTGAATTCATGCTTTTTAATAAAATGTTGAGAAGTGTATAAGATAGTTTGGCCCTTTTTTTTTTGGCAATTGTACTTTTGAGTATGACAAAGAGGTGGGGAAGATAAAAATTAGAAAAAAACATTGGTCTTTTAGCATATACTTGTGTAGTACATAAGGTAAACTGGTTATTATAATACTCTCTATGTACTATATTAGTGTTCAAAAAGTAGATTAAATACACGAGAATTCAAGTGAAGTAAATAATTTATAAAACCTCTAGTTCCAAGATGTTTTTGGTAGATGTGAAAGGACCACTCAATTGGATTCCAATAAGCACCATGGGTTTAGACTTAAAATTTGATTAATAGATGTAAAGGCCCTAGTTAATTATATTTTAGTGGCCACCATAGGTCTAGGAATGTAAGATAGGATTTAAATTGGGATGCAACTAAGTAAACAATGTAGTCCATTAAGAATAATTTTAGTTCAAACTAGGTCATAGGTAACTAGGGGCATGACACATGGTTGATGCATTGAAAAACAATTGATGTGCAAGTAGAGGTAGACAAGCTTTTTATACCATATGAAGAATGTGCGAGAATATTCAAAGGGCATTATGTACTATTATGGTTGTTTAGATGTGACCTTTAATTTTTTCCCATGGGGTGAGGTTATAAGTTGTCTTAATTAGAAAGATGATTTTTTTAATCTATGTTAAGTATTGTCTCATGTTAAACTAATGTTGTGGATTTGTCACTTGGTATATCTTTGCACATCTTCCTTCCCTTGAACTACTAAGGGTATGTATACTATCTAAATATGATCAAAACCTCTTATTGTAAGTTTTTTAAAATGACAATGTGCTCCAACCCCTTCTAGATTGCCCTTCATACCTTATTTTCATTAGCAAATTTTACCAAACAGTTGTATTTAAAAAATAATAATTATATAATGAACTTATTACAAATAGTTATCATAGACCCATTGCATTAATAGTAATTTAGTACTTGCAAAATTACTAATTATTATTCATATATATACTTAAATTATTTAATTAGCCTTTCTACCCTTGCAACATTATCTTTATTAATGATAACGATACTTAATCATTCAATTTAGTGACGGTTCAAGGAAGAAATGGGTGGGGATGAGGGTCTTGATGTATTTCTATCAAAACATTAAATAATGAGACTTTGAAGACCAAACAAAAGTATTATTTTGATTTTTTAGGATATTATCCAAGTCTTTCCATTGATTTTTTTTTAACTTCCTAACTATCTAACTTGTGGTTTTAAGTGATATACTTGAATATAAGAAAGTTTAGAGTGAAATGATGAATATTAATGGAAAGTTTAGGTTTAGTTTGAGTATTGGGTCATTTTAGGTTTTTAAAAGTTCACCATAATATGTATTTAATCATTTAAAAAATTTATCATAATTTTTATTCAATCATATGTATTAGCTTGATCTCAAGCTTGATAATAATAGTTCAATAGTTGAGTCTCCAAATTCATTGACTTAGTGATGTTTCAAGGAAAAAATATGTGGTGAGTGTCTTAACATATCTCCATCAAACATTAAATAATGTGACTTTTTCTTAGCTCTCTAATTTTATTATTTACTTAATTCTAGATGTGTACCATGTAAATCTTAGACCCATTGTAGGTTGACTAAAAAATACTAATTTAATGTGTTTAATAATTTAATATTATAAAAGATTTTTCCAAACAAATAATTTTTTTGAATTTCAATTTTACTTTAATAGGGGAGGAGTACCAGTAGTGGATCATGTTCCAATAGCCGATCACTCCTTGTGCACCCAACCTCTCAATTACTAATTTTAAAGGTGTCAAAAAAATGATAATGAAAAGCTCATTAATAAGTTTCACATATACCAATAGTCAATCACTTTTAGCTTTTTTGATCCATAATTGGTCCATTTGTGCACCACTAGTGAGACATTTGTGCACAACTACTGGGACATTTGTCCACAAGTACTATCAATTTTAAGTGGACAGTTATTGGAAGTCTTTAAGTAGGTATCAGGTGACACTTTGAAATGTGCACTTTTTTACCCTTGTACGCACAACTGATTCCACAACATGCATCATTACTACCCAGAAACTAAAGCATTAGCTATAAGCATTAAGTCACATACAAAGACAACAACAACAACAATAAAATAGTCGAAATCCAATGTAACATTAGAATCTACGGATAAACAAAATTAGCTATAACCACTACTAATACGCTTCCTCTAATAATTTAATATTATGTAAGATTTTTATAAACAAATAATTTCAAATAGTGGGACCTTTTTTTTGCTATTTATTATTATATGTTTCTTTCTATACACTTCAATGTAAATTTCAGTTCCATTGTGGGCCTACTTGAAAAGAAGTCTACTATTTTCTTACCAAACAATGTACGAATTGAACGTGTTTACTAAGTTAAAGATAGGATTAAGACTTCTCTACATAGTAAAAAAATTAAGTTGATTTTTCACAGTCAAGAATCTACATTCATTTTTTTTGACTAAGTGTTGAAAAGTGTAGGGGAAGAGCACCAATAGCCGTCATAGCTAACTTCGCGCACCTATAGATCCTAAATGGTACATCATATTTCAATTTTTTTTTGTTGTCTTCTTATGCGACTTAACTGCTTAAAGCTATTGATCTGGCTTTTGCGTAGTGACGATCCAATCTCTACGGGTCATTATGCGTTGAAAGGTCAAAAAGTGGTCATTTCAAAGTGATGATCGATACTTGACCTCTTTTGCGCCAATACCCGCACACTAAAATGCCAATACATGTTTATAAAATACCTAATAACTAATTTATTTTTCATCTACTTAAAATAAATATTTAACCTAATTATATTAATTCTAACATTTTTAAAAATCACTTTTCCATATTTTAAAATTTTAAATGGGTGGTAAAAAACAAGTTTGCCCACCCTTAACCGCCATGGTGGGTCTGAGGGAGGGCCCCACGTGGGTCAGTTTACTGCCATCTACGTTGCCCTAAAAACTTAGTGAAATGAAGATTTTTTGGGCATTTCCATTGTTCACGATGCTTCTTCTCCAACATTCCTTCGCTGTGCTCTGAAAAAACGCCATTTCTCTACTATGCTCTACAAAAATGTCATTTCTCCTCTACGTCCATTCTAGGTAATGCCTAGCACTGCATCCCTACAATATTGGATGTCCAAAGATGGTTTAACTCTTTCGTAGGTTCATTATGCTTTGTCTATTGATGATTTTTGTGTATGTTGTTTAGGGTTTCATAATTATTTGAAAGCCCTTCTTTATTTATCATTTTATTTTATGGGTGGGTTGTTAAATGGTTCTGTATGTTTATAATGCCAAAATAATTATAGAGAATGCAAAAAAAATAATTATTGTTCATAATTATTCGAAACCCCTTCATTATTTATCATTTTATTTTATGGGTGCGTTGTTAAATGGTGTCTGTCTATTTATAACTCCAAAATAATTACAGAGAGTGCAAAAAAAAATGATTATTGCTGATAATTATTAGAAACCCCTTCATTATTTATCATTTTATTTTATGGGTGCATTGTTCAATGGTGTCTCTCTGTTTATGTAGTGTCATGAAATTGCGACCCTTGCAATTATCAACCATATTAAGGTACTCATGCATGCAATTTGAATCCCAATGCCAAATCGGAGATCGAAGACTTGCTCGACACCTGCGAATTGCACCTTGCTTGCCCTCTGCACTGCCCTAACTGCATCCTATCCTGCAAAAAATGGCAGGACAGTAATTAATGCTTCATCTTTAGAGGGAAGATCGTGAAAATAAGGTACAATTTCACACTTAGGTTAGCACCCGCGTTAGTGTGTCTTAGTGGTACAATTTTTATGCAAACTTAGTGGTTACTTCATTCAAAACCCTAGTTTTTAAAATTGAAATTGAACTTGTGTTTTGCAAAAAATTGCTTATTATTGGACCTTAGATCTGAAAATTGCTTTGTTCGTCAAATTCAATTTCTTCATTGCCTTGTTCAATTTGCAAATCAAATTCACCAAATTAAGAGGTTAATTGTCAAAACCCCAATTTTTAACAATTATCTTGAACTTGTGCAAAAATTGAATTTCTATTTAATTTTCAGATTTGTGACTGTTTTCAGACTTATCTTCTGTCCCACACTTCAAATTTTTAATTTCCCTCATTTTCAAAATTCAAAACTTTAAAAATTAAGTGGTTAGGTCATAAAACCCTAATTTTTAAAGTTCACTAGATTTTGTGCAAATTTCAATCAATTTCATTCAACTTTAGATTTCTAAGACATTCTCCAAGGTCTCCCTCCCCTTTAGGTGTGACCCTTTTCAAATTTGCAATTGAATCTTTCTTTTTCTTCAAAACCCTAATGGGGTCCTATTCTCACATTTGAACCTTCATTTCGCCTATCTCGAAATTGTCAAATTCGCCAATTTTTTGGGGTTAGCTTTAAAATCATTGTAATATTCAAGCCTGAATTTTTTTTTAAAAGTTGGTCAGACCGTGTGCATTCCTGCCACGGTCCTCAGCTTTTTTCCTGAAATTTCAAGAGACTGTTATTACTGTATTTACTAGCCCAAATCTAGAAGATTGGTTGATTTTGCTGATTTTTTATCCCTCTAACATCAAAAATACCTCCAAAATTCAACATTTTCAATTTCAAGAATTTTTTTAAAATAAGAGGTTAATTATAATCTGCCCTGATTTTAAAATTTCCGATTTTGTTAATTTTAAAATTAAGTGGTATTCCCTTGGCCCTAATTTTAAAATTCCAATTTCCTTTCATTTTTGGAAATTGTGTCATCCTCTTCTTCCAACAAATTTCAAATTGTTTAATCAGTATTTTCTTAAATTTAGCATTACTCAATTTTGTAAGCTTTGTTCCAAATTCAAAATTTCAAATTTCCCTCTAGTGCATGAGTTTCACCACTATTAGTCCTACCTAAACTATCCCCGTTAGACAAAGCATTACAATTAAGGATTCCCAAGGTTTAATTACCGAGGAGATGGAGCATAATTTGGGTGACTTCTTTAATGAGGATGATGCTAATGCTTTCCATCCTAATCACGTCTCTATCTATCCAATTGATGAATCCCATGATGAAGAAGAAGCTTTGACTAGATTTTCCATAGACCAACTTTCAAAATTAGACAATCAATTTGATAACTTTCAACAATGGATGTCCCAAGAGTACCCTAATAGTGAAGCTCTTCCATTAATTGAAGGCCTTAAACACATGATTCAAAGTGATAAGAATGGAATTGATATATTGTGTGTCATTGCACATATTGTTGATTCTAATGTCATTCCTATCACAAGTTGTGTTGAGAACTTAGGTTATTCACAACCTTCAAATCAAATCAATTCTTCTATCCTTTGACCACTTCAATGGCTAGTATTCCTACTTTCACTTCAAACATCATGGCTACATCAACTCAAAATGTCATTCCTACAACCATTGGTCATGGGGGTAATCCCTCTTTTAATCCTTCATCTTTATGTATATCTTCCATAAGTATTCCTATTATTCCTCAACCAGTCAATGTGACACAAGGGGGCAATTCATTCAAAAATTTTGGTCCTCCTTTAAGTGTCTTGTTTCCTACTCAATCATCACCTATGCCTACTTATCACAATGCCCCACCACCTTATTCTCAATCCATGCCTTCATTCAATAACATCACACCACCTTCTCAGTCAACCATGTCTAACATCAATTCTTCTACCGAAGCAACCATTAACAATCTTGCTCAAACTATGTCTTCCTTACAACAACAAATTGCTTCTATGAGTCAATCCAAGTTTAGTGTACCCACCTTTGATGTTGTGAGCCCACTTTCTCTTGATATTGTTAAAGTCGTGCCACCTAAGCATGTTGAGGTCCCTCAATTGGAACTCTATAATGGAAAAGGTGATCCTCTTACGCATGTCAAAACATTTCAAACCTTGTGTACTGATTTTGCTTATGATCAAAGATTGCTTGCAAAACTATTTACAATAACACTAAGAGATAAGACTTTACAATTATATTGTTCTTTGCCTTCTTATTCTATCACTTCTTTTCAACAACTAGCAAATGCTTTCATCTAACAATTTAAAAATAACATTGGTCCTAAAATCACTTTGACTGATTAAATGCATTGTAAACAAGGTGTTAAAGAAAAAGTGACTAATTTCATTGGTAGATATAAGCATTTATGTGCTCAAATTTATTTTCATGTACCTGATAATAATATTCAATGAATTTTCATTTCTAATTTGCAAAAATATATTAGGGAAAAGCTTCTTTTGTTTGAGTTTACTTCATTTCCGTAGTTGTGAGCAACACTCCACAATTATCAATTGGTTGTGAGTCAAATGGAGCAATCTACTTCTATGGCTCTGAATGATAAGGGGGAGAGTGTTCAACAATTGTTTGCGAAGTTCAAACCAACAAAAAGCTTCGTCAAGTTCAATGATACAACCAACAACAATAATGTGAATGCTACAATAGGTGTGCCTTCTATTTCTAAATTTTTCAAAAGAGAAAGACAATTTACTCCTTTGAATGAATCTTTACATAGTATTATGTCTCAGTTGTTGAAAAGAACTATTATCAAACTTCCTCCTATAAAACAAGTTGATCCTTCTAAACTTGCATCCCCTTATTTTGATAACAATTCCTTTTGTCAATTTCATCGTCAGCCTGGTCATGATACTAAGAAATGTTTCGCATTAAAAAATAAGATTCAAGATTTGATTGATAACAATACTATATATGTGGCAGGTGTGAATGATAAAGGGAATAAATCAATAGCTCCTCCTAATCAAAATCTTAAATTTTTTACTGATCCTTTGCCTTCTCATACCTCTAACGTGATTAAGACTAAGTATACTTCTTTCTCCTATGAGGAATTCACTTTTATGGCTCCAAACTTGGTAAATATGGTAGAAAAACAAGATACACCTAAGGATCCTTGTATTACATTTGACCCTAGTGAGACCGTTAGAGCACCCGATTGCCCTTTATACATAGTTGTGAAGGTTAAGGACATACCTTATCGTGGTGCTCTTGTTGATCCCTCTTGCATGGTTAATGTCATGATGGAGGAGTATCTTTTCACTTTATGATTGCATAAACCCATATATGATTCCTCTAATGTAATGAAGTTATTTGATGGATTCTCTTGTCCTACCATTGGCTCTATCACCCTTCCTGTTGAAGTTCATACTAAATCTATGGATGTTGACTTTGTTATCATACCCTCTTCTGAGAAATTCCATTTGAAGTCAGGCTATCCTTGGCTATCTTCCATGAAGGCTATTGCTTCTCCTATCCATAAGTGTTTGAAATTTCCTCACAATGACGAAATCGTAACTGTGAACCATAGCTTATTTCGTCCATCTGAAAGAAGTCGTAGTGTTCCTATTGATTTCTTTTGGCCTAAGAAATTTCCATCTCTTCCATCAAGGAGAGATGCTCTTTTTGAATCTTATAAAAAATGGAAGAAAGATATGATCTTATCCTTGAGTCAACCTAGATCCCCAACACTTGACTTTCCTATCATACTTGAAGATGAATTTTTTCCCCTCACAGATAGAACTAATCTCCCTCCTAAGGAAGATCCTCAATCTATTCCTATGGATGTGACTATGCCTTCTCCTAAGAAGAACAACACTATTCCTCCTAAGGTTAGACCTATACCTCCTCCTCATGATGAACCTGGTCTCCTTCCTACACCTAACATTTCTCCTTCATATGGTGCAGTTCCACCTCCTTCCTCTTATAGAGAGAAGAGGCATGCTTCTCCTCTTGTCCAACCTAAAACACCTCAACCTAAACCTTCAACTATCAAAGATAAAAACATTCCTACTTTTTCAAATGTTCCTCCTCCTTCTCAACCTTCCACTAGGACTCGACAGAATTGCTGTGTGAGAGAAAACTAACAAAGATGTTGTATTCAAGCTCGTGAAGTTGTCCCTAAAAATAATCAATCTCCCAAGACTCCAACAGTTGACATGATTCCCTTTTCTCCTAAGCAAGATGTTCAACCTACATCTCCAAATCCTAAGTTACAAAAAACATGTGATGGTTTTACTCCTATTCGTGTTCTTGCTCCTCTTTCTCTAAATTTTAATGACGAAATGAGTGAAAATGTTATTCATGATGGCAATACAACTCCTAATGCTTCTAATAGTGAGTATGAATATGTTGTTGTGGACAAGCATTTATCAACTGAATTTTCAAAAACCCTAATCCTATCTCCTAAAATCGAACAAAGGATCTTGTGATAGCTTCATCTATCATGCTCGATGTTGCTCCTCTGGCATGTTGCTCGCCTTCTGAAAATAGTGATCAGCAAGATTGGGAGGCAGATGTCATTCTAGATTAGCAATATTAGCATTGTAGATATTCTCTCTCTCTCCTTTCTTTCTCTTTTGTGACCATTCTTCTATGTGTATCCTCATTCTTCTATTTTTCCCTCAATGTCTACTTGAGGATGATGCAAAGCATTGAGATCTTTTCTTAGTCTCTTTCATGTTGACTCGAAAGACATCCTTTCTTTGGGGAATGATGATTATTATATGCACATATACATATATGATATACACGAGTTATCATACAACATACTGACCTCGAGGAAAGCGAAACTACCTTGTGCTTCATGTTCATTATCCTCGGGTTTATTCCTCACTTGGGGGATAAATCCTTGCGATAATGTGCTCCCTCTCTTCTCTCTCTCTTGGGTGTATCCTACCTTAAATAAATCACTCCCGATAAGGCGTGCACGATTGCTTTAACGTGGGGGTATACACTCCGCTCATATTTTCCTTTTCGATACTTAGAATTAGTTAGTGAACTTGGCTTTGCTTCATAATATTGGCATCTTTTTCCTGACTCATAGTGAGGGGAACCTTGCTACTTGCAGTCATGATTTTCCCTTCTTGATCTTCCCTTTTACTTTGTCAATCGATGTCGTAAGATCCTAAGTCCACTGGAGGCTTGGTGCATCTTGCCTCCTTGACATGGTGGAAGTCTTTCAATCTTGTTTCCTTGTACTTTACCGGTAGTATTGACATACGCTTATACTCCCGCTAAAGTGGGGGCTAAATGTAGTGTCATGAAATTGTGACCCTTACAATTTTCGACCATATTAGGGTCCTCACGCACATGATTTGAATCCCTAAACTAGATCAGAGACCAAAGACTTGCTCGACACCTAAGAACTGCACCTTGCTTGCCCTCTGCATTGCTCGAACTGCATCCTATCCTACAAAAAAAGGCAAGATAGGGGCATGGCACCCCTGTCCCCTGTCCCATTTTGGGGTAGGACCTTTTCAAATGTGCTTTTGAGGTTGCACATTGAGCAGGAAAACTCCCCCAATGTCGGTCTGTGACGAAAAATCAGCCAATTAGCCCTAATTGACAAGTATTTAAGTCGCATTTCCCCTTCCATTTTGGCATAACACAGATACATGAGATCACGCATTCAAGAATTAGAGAGCATTCAAGCATTCAAGCATTCTTTTCCAACATTGAGCATTCTCAAGTATCCTTTCAAGGCTAGGTGCTGCATTCAAGTCAAGGATTCAACCATTGAAGATGAGATTCATTCCAACATTCAATTCCACACAAGAAAATCTATCTACATTCTATCTACAACCTCCCTTGAGGTGATTTACATTTCATTCTTTCATTTGCATTCACTTGCAAGTACATTATTTCATCATTTGGTTTATTCCAAAACTGGGGTTTGACCTGAAGGCAAACCCCCAATCCCAACACATTTCCCTCTCTTTTATGTGTGTAGGTTGCAGATGCGCAACTGTACTTTCAAATTCAGGCTCCATTTGTAGAGGCAAAAAAACCCTTTTTGTTTCGTCGATTTTTCGAAGGACCATGTACATTCCCGCCATGGTCCAGGTAACTTTTTCCCAAATTTGTTGGGCGACTACATTTCGACAGATTATTTCCAGATCTAGGTGCACAACTTCATCCTATGCTTCTATCTTGAGTTATAATCAGACCTTTTTCACTTTTACACTTGATCATAAGTACGCAATTCAATCAATTCAAATCTCAATCTCAGAAGAGGGGATTAACTTACCATCACTCAGAATTTCAACTTTCTCTGGAGGTTGAATCTAGTGTAAGAGGGGATTAACTTACCATCACTCATAATTCCATCTCTTTCTCTGGAGGTTGAATCTAGTGTATTTCCCCCCTCTTCTAATGTAATGCGTGAAAAGTGTTTGAAGGAGAATCCGAAGTGAAACTTTCATCTCCTCAGAGGGAAGAAAGGCTTTCCTCCAGATCTCCATCATTCACCTTTTTTCCAACATTACAATTTATAATGCCAAAATTATTACAAAGAGTGCAAAAAAAAATGATTATTGTTCATAATTATTCGAAAGCCCTTCTTTATTTATCATTTTATTTTATGGGTGGGCTATTAAATGGTTATCTCTGTTTATAATGCCAAAATAATTATTGAGAATGCAAAAAAAATTGATTATTGTTCATAATTATTTGAAACCCCTTCATTATTTATTGTTTTATTTTATGGGTGCATTGTTCAATGGTGTGTCTCTGATTATGCCAAAATAATTATAGAGAGTGCAAAAAAAAATGATTATTGTTGATAATTATTCGAAACCCCTTCATTATTCATCATTTTTTATGGGTGGGTTGTTAAATGGCGTCTCTTTGTTTATAATGCAAAAATAATTATAGAGAATGCAAAAAAATTGATTATTGTTCATTATTATTCTCTGTCTCATTTCAATGCTCTGTCACAGTTTAATAATGCGGAAATCCTTAAAGTATAATAATGTCAAAAATCCTCACAGAGAATGGCAAAAAAAATGATTATCTATTTGTTTTATTCGAAACCCCTTCATTATTTATCATTATAATAATGTGTATGCCCAATACTGGCTATAAGGTTGTTGTCCTCATATATATACTTGTGTGTGTGTGTGTGTGTGTGTGTGTATGTATGTATATGTATATGTATATGTATATGTATATATGTATATATGTATATGTATATATATACATATATATACATATACATATACATATATACATATATACATATATACATATATACATATACATATACATATATATATGTATACACACACACATACATATAGATATATGTATAGATATATGTATATACATACACACACACACACACACACACACACACACACACACATATGTATAGATATATGTACATACATGATATATATATACACACACACACACACACATATATATATGTATGCAAATATATATATATTTACATATACATACATACATACATGCATACATAGATATACACACACACACACACACATACATACATACATATGTGTGTGTGTGTTATTGTCGACATATAACAACCTTCTCACATACACGTTATGGGCTACTTGGCACGAATTGCCACCAACTACATTGCCCTAAAAGCTTTGGGAAATGAAGATTTTTTGAGGTATTTTCATTGTTTGCTTTGCCTTCAATATGTTAATATACTCACTGTAAATAATAGTACTAGGCATACACTATATTACTTCCAATAAATTTCATATGAGAAATACATCAACATCATTCAATTATTAGTCATTTGACCAATGAATCTGCATCTTAGTACAATATCAACAATATCTAATACAATATTTGCTTTTAGTTTCTCTCCTTGATATATAATGTCTCAAGTTTCGTACCTATATGGTTATTGTCCACACACACACACACACACATATATACATGTATATATGTGTGTGAGTATATATATATATATATATATATATATATATATATATATATATATATAGATATATATATATATATATATATATATATATATATATATATATATATATATATATATATATATAAAGCACAATTTTATTTTGTTCAAAGATGTTCAATGATGGATTTTCTCTTTATATATTTATACAAGCACACAATAGCATTATTATTTTGTTGAAAGATGTTCAATGATGGAATTGTTCAGTATCTGATAGAATATCAACAATATCTAGTTTTCAATCACATCACAGTTACATATTTTACTCCTGCATCTCATGCTTTTAGTTTGTCTCCTTGTTATATGCAGTTTCAAGTTTTGTGCCTATATGGTTATTGTCCACATCTATGTACACACACACACACACACACACACACACACACACACACACACACACACACACATATATACATACATGTGTACATGTATGTACATATACATGTATATGTATGTGTATATCTATATATACACATGTATATGTATATATATTCATGTATATGTGTATATATACATGTATATGTATACATGAAGAAACACACACAATAGCATAATATGTTCTATAATGATGGTTGTTTCGAGTTCTGTGGCTATATGGTTATTGTCTATATAAATGTGTAAATGTAAATGGACAATAACCATATAGCCACAAAACTTGTTGTAATCAACAACATATTCCTTATTCAAGTGTGCTCATTCGGATTGGTACACACTGAATAACTAAATCCCTTCTGCAGTCAATGTTAAATGTTATTAATCTTTCAATTTAAATTATACTATTTTCAGCCAACATTTCTTTCAATATAGTCATTGTAAATAATATTAACAACCATATTGGATGTCCAATGATGGTTTATGCTCCTTCGTAGTTGCATTATGCTTTGTATATTGATGATTTATTTGTATGTGGTTTACAGTTTCATTTCAATGCTCTCTTACAATTTAATGTGCCTATATGGTTATTGTACACACACAATATAGCATTTTTTTGTTCAAAGGTTTTCAATGATGGATTTGTACTCATTGGTACATGCATAAATGAATTTTCTTTTTAATCATTATAGTGTGAACTTGACTCCACTTTCTTTGCTTCATTGTAATGTGAACTTGAGGGTTTATAGTGTGAACTTGACTCCAAATTATTTACTTCATTATAGTGTGAACTTGACTTATTGTAGTGTCAATTTGACTCAAATTTCTTTGCTTCATTATAATGTGAACTTGAGGGTTTATAGTGTGAACTTGACTCCAATTTTTTTGCTTCATTATAGTGTGAACTTGATTCAAGTTTATTTGCTTCATTATAGTGTGAACTTGAGGGCTTATAGTATCAACTTGACTCCACATTATTTATTTCATTATAGTGTGAATTTGACTCATTATATTATTTCTATATACATATATATAGTGTGAACTTGACTCATTATAGTGTGAACAATTCAAAGCATAGAAGAAAACTGAACAATTCGAAGCAATGGAAGACTGCATATTTAATATGACATGACCGACTGTTTCCCACAAAAATTCAAATTTGAAAATAGCTAGCTACGACAATCAAATGCATTGCACATTCGAATTATATTATAAGACATAATTTTCCATGTCACTTTCATTACAATCCAATTAATTGCATATTTTTTAGTTCTGCAAATTCCCTTTGCACATTCCTTATGTAACTATTTGTTTGCAATATGCATGCATGTATATGTGGATATGTGTAATTCTATGTACATGTGCATATGTATATAGGTGGATATGTATATGTATGTACTTATGCATTTGAATATGTATGTATGAATGTGTAAGGATTGTATTCATGTTGTCAAATGTTAAAGACAGTCAAAAAGTTATTTTGCATTCAATAATTTATGGATGATTTGTTGTGACAATGTTATGCTACCCTCGATTATTACTATTTTTTGTAGGTGTGCTAGAGCATCGAGGGAAGAACCATACTTGTGGAAGATCATCATATCAATGTAAATGTGTTTATTAACACACTTCAATTCTTTGGAGATTATGCCTTTAATGCTTACATTTTATATTAATTTGTGTAGATATCTTAGGTAGTTATGCATTTCTTATTAAATGTGTTTCTTAACACACTTTAGTTTGTTTTGCATTTTGTTGTGATTGTTATGATAGCCAATTACAAACACAATAAGGAGTCACTATGTCGAAGACAACAAGTCTTCCTCTTAGGTAAAGTCAATATGACTTTACTTTGGCAATGATCTAGTAGACAATGCAATTTGTGATTTGTTTATGTTTCAATTTGTGAATTGTTTATGTTTCAATTTCTAAATTTTTTATGTTTAAATTTGTTTAAATTCCTCACTTAGTTCATATGGCTGCAAGAAACACACTTAGTTCACATTACAAAAAAATCTAGTAGAAAATGCATTTTGTGAATTGTTTATCTTTCAATCTTCTCTTCGTGGGACTTTATTTTTGCAATGATCTAGTAGACAATGCAATTTCTTATTTGTTTATGTTTCAATTTGTGAATTGTTTATGTTTCAATTTGTGAATGGTTTATGTTTCAATTTGTTTAAATTCCTCACTTAGTTCATATGGCTGCAAGAAATACACTTAGTTCACATTCGAAAAAAATCTAGTAGAAAATGCATTTTTTGAATTGTTTATCTTTCAATGTTCTCTTTGTGGGACTTTACTTTGGCAATGATCTATTAGACAACACAATTTCTGATTTCTTTATGTTTCAATCATCTCTTTTTGGGACTTTAATTTGTTTCAATTTCAACATTTATATGCCTATACATATATATGTGTGTGTGTGTGTGTGTGTGTGTGTGTGTGTGTGTGTGTGTGTGTGCCCCTACCCTAGTCAGCTTTGTAAAACTGGTTTGACTTTGGTTGAATTTTTATGTGGCATTCTTGAATGGTTGAATTACCATGAGGCAATGTTGTAGTCAGATATTATGATTATTGTGCGTACCTGTTAATGTGCTTTCGCATCGATTCTTATGTAAGTTTAATTGTCCTCCTGATTCTTGTTATTAATCTCGAGCTAACATCTTCATTATATATATATATATATATATATATATGACTCTTGGTTGCAGGAGATTGCAAGTACAGTACCGCCTAGGTGCGAGGTTCGTCTTCACCTGAATTCACAGGGTTGAGTATACCTCTTTCGTCCTTAGAATTTGGGTTAGGTGGTCGTAAAACCCTCAGTTTACCCTAGTCGTGCTCAAGTGAGCGTCGCCTATGGTCCGTCAGTTTCCTTTTCATTTCGGTTTGCGAGATGGGTATTTGGTTGTCTTTCTTGGGTTGCGTGCTTGGCATGTGGTAAAACTGAGTATTTAATCCTAAGTAGTTATTTTGATTTAATCTGTTCATTTACGCATTAGTAATTAAGAAACTAAAGTAAATAGGTTTCTTTCATATAATTAATCATTAATTAAAAATTGCCCTATTCATGTTTGTAGCAAGTTTAATTTAATGGTTAATTTTAAATAATAAAGTTATTTAGTTTATGCATTTTGAAAGGGAAGATTTAAATTTATTCGAAATAGAAATAATTTAATCTCTTTTGCTTTTTGGAATAGAAAGGTTAATTTTAATTATTTTAAAAAAATCATTTTTGATTAGAAAAGTAAGTTTTATTCATATATATTTGATATAGTGTGAAAGAATGGTTTTGAGAATTTAATTTAATTAAAAATATTTTACCCTCATTAATATTGTGAAATACAAATATTAGCTTTGTTAATATTGAGAAAATTAAAATTAAATGAGGGAGAAAAGCATTTTGATTTTTAATTAGAAAAACAAGTTTAGATTATTTGAATAGTTGAAAAGAATGATTTTTCTTTTCTTTTATTTATTTATTATTCAAAAGTTGTTTAAATTCTAAAATAAGGGATTAGGTCAGGAGATTCTCCTATTTTACCCTAGATTTAAAAATATTTTTGGGGGATGATTTTGGAAGAGTTTTTTGGAAAATATTTTTGGAGAAGGATTTTTGGAGGAGATTTGGGCATTTTGGGAAGGAAGGATTTATTGAGTTGTAGGTTGGGCTATTCATCAGATCCTTTCTAGGAATGTTTATTGAGGTAGGAATTTGTTTATCAATTTGGTTATTTGTTTTCAAAAAAAAAAAAAAAAAGGGTTTGGATGTTCTTCATGTAGTTTTGTTTTAAACCCTCCTTTGAATGCCCTCAAGATTAAGATTCATAGTGAAAATTAGTTAAAGTTTGGCTGATTGTTTGAATCATTGTTTGGGAAATGATCTTCTTATGCCCAAGTTTTGCTTATTTGGATTAGTTTTTCAACAAGTTTGTGTTTTTGGAAAAAAAATATTATGTTGGAAAATTTTTCAATAATGGTGTTATTGGTCATTCTGGAAAATATTAGAGGGGCTGTGAATAAATGGAATTGGGGTTTTTTGGTTTATTCTTATTTTATTTTATGGGGTTAGATGGTTTTAAAATCAATTGAGAAAATTGTAGATCAAAATTTAAGTTTTTATTTGGGCTAGGGTTTGGCGGGCGGAGGAGACGAGGCTCGGCTCATGCCGCCTCCCTTTCCCTCCTCCCCGCAGGTTCCGCAGAGACCTGTGCCCACGGCAGCCGCAAGGTCCTGCACCCGCGGTGGCCGCAAGGTCCTGCGGCCGCAGGGAGCGGTGCCCACAGTGGCCGCAGGGGGGTCCCTGCGTCCACATAGTGGCCGCGAGGGAGCTGCGGGGGCTTCCCACCTCTTTCGTGATGGGAGGTGGGCCCCGCAGTGGTCTCCCCTTTTTTGTTAAAGTTTAAAAATAAAAAAAAAAAACTTATTTTATGCAAAGTATATTTTAATAGTTTATTTATTTATTTATTATTAATTATTATTAATATATATTTTATTAATGAGGATTAATAAATATATATTAATTAATATTTAATTTGAAAAGCGATGTATTATTAAATCATTATTAATATACATTTTATTAATGGAGATTAATATATATATATATATATATTAATTAATATTTAATTTGCAATTGTGAATTATTAAATTATGAATTGTTTATATTTTATTATCCAAGGAATTATAAATATATAATGATTAATATTTAATTTGGGTATCAGTCTTAATGAGGAAGTACTTTTTTGGAATAGATAAAATAATATTTTTATTGGAAATTTTTGAAATAAAACATATTTTTTTATTTGGGATTTTTAAATAATATATTATTCAAGAATATATTATTTTTCGATTTGAATGATATAGGTCATCTGGAAAATTTAGAAATGGAATACTAAAGTATATGAGTAATTGGAAAATCAAATGTTTATCATTGGATATTTTTTTGAAAACTTAAATGATATGCTTTTAGAATTAACGGAAATTTAATAATGTATCGATTGGAAAATTGGTAAATTAATGATATCTTCATTTGATAAAATAAATGGGTTAGTTATATTCTTCCTCGGTATTGTGAAATAGACAAATGGTAATATTGCAATTATAGTATTGTATCCACCTTGTAATGGTGATTTTTTTGTTAATGTATTTTTGAAAACTTAGATCATTTAGAAAACTTGATCGACCTTTATTGTTTAAACCAATAGGAAAGAAGATTGTCCTTTCCTAGTTATTGCCTATGCAAGTTTAATTTTTGTATTCACTTTTGTTTAAAGTAATGGCAAGGCCTTGATATGTTTGTTTGGACCTTGTCATTTGGTTGATTTGGGGTACCTGTTTATGTCTTCGGTCTCTAGTTTGGTTGTTGCCTTGTGATGGTGTTATAACTGGTCTTGTCCTTTATGCAGGTGTCGAGTGTTGATTTGTGGTTGACCATAGCAGGTCAGGTCTCTAGTTAGAGTGTGGTCAGGCAATGGACCTTGTATTTTTTTCTATTAAGTTCAGTGGATCCTTTCCTATTCAGGGATCTTTTAGGTATTTATTGACCGATGTGGTCGGTTGTTTATTGGTATGATCACCTTGATGGAAGGAATGTAAACGATGTGAAACTTATGTACCCTTAACTTATTTAAATGATCAGAGGGGTCTTGCAGTTGAGCAAACCCGAAGATGTAGCCCTTTAGGGGTGAACTCCGATATCAATTTGGTGTTATGTGATGCTTTTGTTCTTATGTTTCATGTTTTAGTGTTAGCATGTATGATGACATTTTGATAGAATGTGTAAGTGGATTAGATGAGATTTATTGTAAATGCATGTACGCAATCATCTCTTAATGTAGTTAAGTGGTTCATGAAAGAGTGTAGTTTGATTAGCAGAATGAATTCTATTATTGTTAATAAAAATAAGTATGCATGAAAATTTCTCATTAGTTATGATGAAATTATAGTGCGTTTTGGAACAAGATGCATGTCATATGTTTAATGTAAAATTGAACGTAATGAATGGTTTAAAAATTATTGGATGAACTCGTCATGTTCCCTAAATTGTAATTTTAATGGATGAACTTCATTTTGTTATCTACATTTTAACCTTAATAAATGAACTTCATCTTATTAGCTATATTTTAACTATAATGGATGAACTCATTTGGTTATTTACATTTTAACCTTAATAAATGAACTTCATCATATTAACTATATTTTAACCTTAATGGATGAATTCATATGTTATCTATGTTTTGACTTCTATGGGTAAATTTTCTCATGTTAGACTCATCTTCAACCATAATAGATGAGCGCGTCCTATTATCTTTAATGTTAATTTACTAAACAAATTATATCCTTGTTTAAAGTAATAACACGAAATTAAGTTAACCTGTTTTATTGGGTCAGATGTTGTGAGTTGAGTTAGATGTTAAGTTACGTAATCATGTTGGGAAACCCTTTAGGTGTTAGTTGATGTCTTCCGCTGTGTTATCTGAACTTTGGTATCTCGTTGTATCATTGTGTTGTGTTTAACTTTAGAAAACAAATTATTTGCACTCCATTTGTGTGTTTTAGCTTTTTCCCTTTGGGGTTTCCCGGCGGGTTTTTACATGTGTGTGTACATATACACATACACATACATATAGACATACATACATACATATATATATATGTATATGTATATGTATATGTATATGTATATGTATATGTATATGTACATACATACACATATACATATACATATACATATACATATACATATACATATACATATATATATATGTATATATATATATATATATATATATATATATATATATATATATATATATATATATATATATATAAGCAACCCATTTGTAAAAAAAAACAGACAAATAATTGTTTAATAGTGTCTTAAAATATATTTTGGTAGATACTGCCAACAAGGAAAACTTGGCAGCTAACAAGATATCTTGTAAGGCACTAGAAAATAGTTCTTTGTCTGATGCCTTTTTACAAATACCTGACACTTCCTTTTATCATTTCGATGCAATGACCTAGTAGACATATTAGACACTGCAATTTATATACGATGATTACAATTTGAACACTTATAAGTGTTCAAATTTCTCACTATCAAAAGGGGACATATCAGTGTTCAAATTTCTCACTATCAAAAGGGGACATATCAGGGGAATCTGAATAATCAGATGCCACTGATATGGCCTTTTGATAGCGAGCAATTTGAACACTTATGTGGCCTCTTTTGATAGTGATAAATATATGAGATCAATTCAACTGGTATATGAGAAATATCACATCAGAAAAAGAAAAAGAAAAAGAAAAACATATGAGATTTATATCAACACCATCAATTCATTGGAATATTCATCTGAGATATTTGAAAACAACAAAGTTCTAAAAACATTACCAAATATGGTAGTATGTCATTCTATAATCACATCACAATTATATCGAAACTCAAAATCTAGTCTTCGGAGGGCTCACAAAATATAATTGATCACAAAATCGATCAATTCTCCATATGGGCATTAAATGGAGGTGGTGTCACAAATCCAACCCCAACAGACTGTGGCCTACTAGGGTCTGGCCTAGCAATGATGTTTTCTTGGTTGGGAGGGGTTTGTAAGCAACTTGTTATTTGAGCAAGCAATGCCTAGTTGACACTTGAAGTAAGTTGCATGGTGTCTGAGGATCGAGGTGCAGTCCCAACTTGCATAGTATTAATAGTTGCAAAGGTTGGGGACAAGAGGTTCATCATTTCCACGAGAATTGGGTATCAGATGGGTAGAGGTTATGTGACTGTGTCCACATATTTCATCCTCTTTGCACACTTGGCTGCTTTTTCAATTTCCTTCCTTGCCTTCTCAAGGTTTGCTTATGCATCTTTCTTTGCCTTCTCTTGTCTTTGAATGAACTTATCTTGGGAATCCTACAATTCTTTTTGGCCTCTTTTTCCACCCTCATAGCCTCCTTTTCTATCGCTTCTACTTCACGTTGTGCCTTCCTTTGTCTCATTTGTTCTTTCTTTTATTCCGCCAATTCCTCATCTCTTTTCCTTTCAAGCTCTTTATCTTTTTTCCTTTGAATGTACTCATTAGATGTCAAGATCTGTGACTGGCTACTAAGACATAGCACCCCCTTCCTACCTCCATGTGAAGATTGATTCATTCTCTGCACTAGAAGTCTTAAGAATCTAATGATTGGCCTTGGCACTTGCTTCCCATCCTCCTGTGTACATGGCACAAACTCAAGTTCATCTTCACTTATGTGAATTTTGTCTTCACAATCAACACCATCTTGCTGCTCCCAGTTGGCTGCAATGGTGAAGTAATGTATCACATTTGCTGGATCAATTTTTGGGAGACTTGGCATGGAAAGGGTTACATCATCACAATTGGCTACTTCTTGGGTCCAGTCTAGTATGAAAGCTTGTGTTGGTAAAGACATGTCTGCCGATGTACTTTCCAAACCCTCATTTGGCTGGCTGGTTTGTGGGGGTAGACCAGGTTTGGTAGTTTGTGGTGTCAAACTTGTACCCTCAACCATTGCTTGTGTTCTGCTATGGCATTCTACAAAATCTTAAATGTCTTCCTCATTAAAACCAGCCAACTGCAAGCAAGGTTCCCCTGCCATATACTCTAGTTCTTCATCCCTTGAAGTGGCATCATGTTTTGTTCCAATAGTTGGTTGTATATCAACTACAACCTCAAATGCCTCACTTGGCTTCCTATTATTCTGCAATGCATATCGATTAAGTGGCCAAATCCTTGTCCTACGGAAGCCATTAATTATATTACCTGGTGTCAATGCTTGGGCAAAGGGCTTGCTCGCAAGAGTTGCCAACTCTTCCCTTCCAATTTCAATTTGTGGGTACTTTGACATCCATATACTCCTCTGCTATTTGAAATAATTCTTGAAAGACAAGAATACAAAAACATCACGTGGTTGCAGTTTGTGGCTCGTATGAGCAGGAAGGGTTACCAAATCTATACCTATCCACCTTGCTTCTTCAATTGTCTTGAAGTCTACATAGCCCCCATGATCGTCGAAGATCAGTAGGGCCCTATGTGAGGGTGAAACTCCACCGGGGATTGAGCGTGTAAAATGTTCCAATCAATTTAAGAACAACTCCTTTTCCATCCATGCATGTTCTTGGACTGCCATACATGTTGATCTTGGCTCATAGTTTGCAATGTAGTTTCGGATATGCTTATTAGATTTGAACAAATAAAATCCAAGAATGTTGAAACCATATGCACTAACACATGCCAAAATAGTAATCCACTCTCTACTCTTGGAAATTAGGTGTGGTACACACCTCTAGCCCAATTTGGCTATCACTCTCATTCCACAATTCCTCCCAGCTTGCACACTAGTCTCATCACAATTCCAAATCTGACTGCTACCATAGCGATTGAGGTTGTACATTACCTCCAAGCTATCATAGAAAGAGGAAACAATACAAGGTCAAAGACTCAAAGCATAATATCCCTATTAGAGTCCACTCCTTCTGTTGTTCTCATCATCAAATCAGGGTGCCTTCATCTAGAACCTGCCCACCACGACCTCCCTGACATCCCATTTTTTAATGGATTAGGCCTATTCTCGGTAATTTGGGCAATGGTTCATTGAAGTTGACTTATTTGGAGACCATGACCAATTTCAGCCATGTCTTTGCACCATTGGACAACTTCATCCTCCTCTATTGATAAAATGGTGCGTGGACCCCTCATAGTCATGGTTGTGGCTCCCATCATCCATGCCCTCAAAGACGCAATGGGGATACCATACTTTATTGATGTGCCTCTAAGAGACATGTGCTTGTCTTCTATGCATGATATTTCTTCTTTCATGTTAGATATACTCCATTTTGGTTTGGGAACCTTTGAGGCCACCTGTACTTGTGGTGTTTCTGAAATAGGATTACAAGTTGCAATAGAATGGTCATGTACAACAGTAGTTTCCACATTAGTTTCATTGTTAGGTGAATGGTCATCTACAACAGGAGTCATTGGGTCTTCATTTTGGACAAAACTATCTTCATTAGGGGAGTGCACCCCACGAGTGACTCTAATTGTTCAATGTCTAACACATCTATTTCCCTTTCTACTTGGTGCCATTATGTTCAGTAAACCTGCAATGATAAGGTACCAATGATAAAATGCAATTGTGTGTGCCTATATAAATATATATACAAAGATAGGTCATTGAAATGAAACCCTCAATGCCATTGAGATAAATGATGAAAAACAAATCAATTTATGTAGGTACCAATGAGTACAAATCCATCATTAAACATCTTTGAACAAAATAAAATGGTATTGTGTGTCTATTTCTGTATGCCTGATAATATAGAGAATAACCATATAGTCAGAGAACTCGAAACAACCATGCAGGAGTTAAGTATGTAACTGTGGTGTGATTGAAAATTGGATATTGTTGATATTCAATTAGTTAGTGAGCAATTACATCATTGAACATGTTTCAACAAAATAAAATGGTGCTGTGTGTATACACACACACACACAGGTACAAAACTTGAAACATTATATAACAAGGAGAGAAACTAGAAGCACAGGATGCAGGAGTGAAAGATGTAACTATGATGTGATTAAAAACTGGATATTGCTGATATAGTATCAAGATGCATATTCATTTCTCAAATGACTAATAATTGAATGATGTTGTTGTATTTCTCATATGAAATTTATTGGAAGTAATATATTGTATGCCTGATAATATTATTTACAGTGAGTATATTAACAAATTGAAGGTAGAGAAAATAATGAAAATGCCTAAAGAAATCTTCATTTCCCAAAGTTTTTAGGGCAATGTAGTTGTCGGTAATTCATGCCAAGTGGCCCATAACGTGTATGTGAGAAGGTATATGCTGACAATCACACACACACACACACATCTCTCTCTCTCTCTCTCTCTCTCTCTCTCTCTCTCTCTCTCTCTCTCTCTCTCTCTCTCTCTGTGTGTGTGGACAACAACATTATAGCCAATATATAGTCACTGTAAGTAATAGTATCAAGCATACACATTATTGTAATGATAAATAATGAAGGCGTTTTGAATAAAATAAATAGATAATCATTTTTTTGCCATTCTTTGTGAGGATTTCAGCATTATTATACTGTAAGGATTTCAACATTATTAAATTGGAGCGGAGCATTTAAATGAAACCTATATTGCAAAATGAAGCAAAGAAAGTGGAGTCAAGTTCACACTATAATGAAGCAAATAAATTGGAGTAAAGTTCACACTATTAATGGACAATAACCATATAGGCACATTAAATTTTAAGAGAGCATTGAAATGAAACTATAAACCGCATACCAAGAAATCATCAATAGACAAAGCATAATGCAGCTACGAAGAAGCTAAACCATCATTGGACATCCAATATATGGTTGTTAATATTATTTACAGTGACTATATTGAAAGAAATGTTGGTTTATTGAAAACAATATGACTTCAATTGAAAGATTTAAAGCATTTAACATTGATTGTAGAGGGAATTTAGTTATTCTATGTGTACCAACCTGAATGTGTGCCCTTGAATAAGAAATGTGCAGAGGGTATTTGCAGAGCTCAGGAATATGCAATAAATTGGATTGTAATGAAAGTGACACGAAAATTTTTGTCTTATAATATAATTCGAATGTGCAATGCATTCGATTGTGGTAGCTAGCTATTTTCAAATTTGAATTTTTGTGGGAAACAGTCGGTTATGTCATATTAAATATGCAGTCCTCCATTGCTTCGAATTGTTCAGTTTTCTTCTATGATTTTAATGAAACTTAGTTTTTTTAATTTGATTTAATGTAAATTCTTGGTTACTGGGGAGCCTTACACCAGTTATTGCAAATGCAAGTACCAAATGCAGATTCATTTAATGCACGAAGCTATGAAGTCATATTTGGAAGAATGTACACTTGAGTGTTTAAGAAGTTTAAAGTTGATTGTTTTTATGTCATGTAATGTACCAATAGTTGTGCATATGTAATTGTAATTGAAGTACATTTGTACTCTTTAGCCACTTGCATAAAGTGGCAAATGTAAACATTAAGTTTTTTAAAAAACAAAAAATGTTTATTATTTGTGCAAGTTGTTTTGTATTAAAATAGGAAATGTACCAATAGTTGTTTATTTTTTACACTTTTTTGTTGTCAACTACTAATTAATTTGTAAACATGTATTGGTGTTAAATAAATATTTACTGGTATTTTTATATTTATGTACTCACAATTTTTTTTTATGTTTTGGGGGGTCAACATGACAATAAGGTAATAGTTATTGGAACTATGTTATCTATTGGTACTCTTCCCCTATAAGATAAAATTAAGTTGATTTTTCACAGTCAAGAATCTGCATTCATGTTTTTTGACTAAGTGTTGAGAAGTGTATAAGATAACATTGAAGGTCGATCACAAATCAATCAAGTGGAAAACATTCCCATTGTAATTGGAATGGAGGGAGCAATTTTAAAAACACTTGCTATGATATTTAGGTCACATTTATTTATCTATACTCAAGTTTACAAATAACATTCTTTCATAAATGGACTCAAGAGATTCATAGACTCCAAATCTTATTTAACTCATACTATAAAATGTAAAATCAAATGACAAAGACTTTCTCTCTTAATTACATAATGAAACTCACAATCCAAGCATAATGAAGTATCTCAAAGCTACCAGATCTACAAAATCATCATACAAGACCTCACTAGAGATATGCAAATGGAAAAAGAAGAACTAAAGACCTGCGTTCCACCCTACCATATTGGTGTAATGAAGCCTCATGGGCTGTAGCGAAAACCCCGAGCAAGAAGGACCCACAATTTAACCATTGTGTTCAATGGTAATAACCCAATTCACAAAATGATTTCTCAAAACAATTCTCAAACATTATCATCCTCTCATCTTTGTTACAACACAAGCACATTGAACAAAACAACTTGCCCACAACTAAACATTTGCAAGGAAAAGTGAACTTATCTCTCTACAAACTCTTCATGTTGATCTCCACCTCCATAACAAATTTAATATCACTCTTCTCCCAATTCTCTCATCTTTCCAAAACTTAACTAGAAAAAGTTTCCAAAAGGAGAAGTGGCTAACAACCCATCCTTTATTTTGTAACAAGATATAGGAAGATTCATCTTGAATTCTTGGATGGGGAAGGTGAAACTTGTCACCCTCCCCTCCACTCTTCCATGAGAGTATTTTCCTCATTTAAGAGGGGAGAAACACTAGGACACCCCATCCCCCAAGTCTTCCCTCATAAATGAGGTATGGGGGTGGGATTGGTACCCTTAACCCATCTAACCCCACTAATCCTCCAAACTTGTCACTCATATTAATGAGGAATTTTTTAGAATGGAAGAGAGTAAATGAATTATGAATTATGAATTAGCTGGATGAATTCAATATGTTGGTGGCTCAATTGACATGTGTTGATGTCAAGATGAATGAGGAGGAGAAATGTTAGATTTGGCTTTTTTCTTTGTGCGATTTGTTGGATTCTTAGCATATGTCCTTCAAACATTAAATAATTTGACTTTTTCTATGCTCTAACTTTATTTTTTGTTTAATTCTAGATGGGTACCATAATTGTTTTAGAATTTTTATGAGTCCACCTTGAAAAGATAAGTCTTTGGTCTCTTCCTACTAAACAAAATACTACTTTGTTTAGTAGGAAGAGACCAAAGACTTATCTTTTCAAGGTGGACTCATAATGGTTCTAAAACAAGTACAAAGTAGGAAGAGACCAAAGACTTATCTTTTCAAGGTGGACTCATAATGGTTCTAAAACAAGTACAAAGTAGGAAGAGACCAAAGACTTACCTTTATTTCATTTTAAAAAGACAAACAAAATTTTTGTTTCACATTTTTAATAATTTAATATTTTTAAAAACTTCTATAAAAGATAAATTTTGTTTTGAAGGTTTTTACTTTTTTCTACTTTGATTTTTAGTAATATATAAAAAATTCAATAGCAATAACATGTTAGATTCACTTTTGACAACTAGATTGTTTAATAGTATTTACATTTAATATTTTATTACAAAATGATATTAGATTTCTACAATCTATAGTTCTCTTCTCCTCTAGCATTCTTCATCCTGGTTATGGATAATATTGATGTTGAAAAACTATCACGCAATTGAACCCAAAACTACATTGAACAAAACTATAGATTGAAAAAACCTATTTTCATTAAAATAAAGTATGATTATATCTTTTTAATTATTAATTTTTCCAAATTCAAAATTGGGAAAATATGTGGGGGGCGAGGGTCTTGACTATCTCTTTCCTTAACATGTAAATTTCCCAATCTATTGCGTGCTCTTTTCCTCGTAAACAATGTATGAGTTTGACGTGTCTACTAAGTAAGGATAACATGAAGACTTTTCTACGCAAATTATATTTCCCAATCTCGTGGTTTTGACTGGTCAGTTGATTTTAGTCAATAGTTAATAAAATTCATATATTTTAAAGACAAAATGTTGAGAAGTGTATTATATAACATTGAAGATCGATCACAGATCTATCAGTTGGAAAGAATTCCCATTGTAGTTGGAATGGAGGGAGCAATTTTGAAAAAACTTGCCTTCAATCTTTTGTTTGCTCTTTCAATCTGCAGCATTCTGCATGCACAACCAGGTGAGATCTTATTCTTCTTCTATCAGACTAAGATCTGTACATAACCTCAACAATCCTGTTTTGTGTGAACATCACACATTAGTTTTTAGTTTTGTCTGTGATAGTATAGTAGAACTATATTCTATTCTTAGACTTCTGATTTTTGAAATATAATGTAGTATGATCTGAAATTTGATGACAAAAATTGTGTAGTAGAACTATGTTCTATTTTTCGATTTCAGTTTTTCAAAAGATAATGTAGTATGATCCGAAACTTGATATAACAAAAATATGCACACAATATAACCCAGAAATCTACTACATACTGTGAAAACTACTACATTAGTTTTCTCTTTGCAAATGTTAAAACTTTAACACTTTTCTTAATTTGGCATTTGCTACTGTCGCTAAATGGCTGTGATGATGTTATATGTGCAGGATTCATCAGCCTGGATTGTGGAGGAGAAGGGGGATATAATGATACCCATGGCATTAGCTGGACCTCAGATGAAAAGTACATTAAGGTGGGTGAAAAAAGACCCATTTTGAGTAGTGAGTTAGAGGGAAAGGTGGAGCAGCCATTAAAACAGCTTCGCAGTTTTCCTCAAGGCAGGCGAAGTTGCTACAATTTACCTGCTCTGGGGGGAAAGAAATACATAATCCGTGCCTCTTTTTTATATGCTAACTATGATGGCCTGCAGTCAGAACCAAAATTTGAATTGCTGGTTGATGCTAATCCTTGGGTCACTGTTGTAATAAACAATAGTAGACGGATCATTACCAAGGAAATAATCGCCATGGCCAGGAGTTCCTCTCTAAGTGTGTGCCTTGCTAAAAGTACAGATGATGTTCCTTTCATTCAGCCTTGGAACTTCGCCCTATCAAGCCATCTATGTATGAAGTTGTAGGACTGAATAACTCCTTACTCAAAATGTTACGCGAAGATTCTGGAAGATTATCACCATTGCCTCTAAGGTAGTTTCTCCTTCTATGATTTCTTTTTGGCTTTTTTGGGGGAAAGATCAGATATACCATTTAGGGTCTTTTTGGGTGAAAGAGCAATCTAATATACCATCGAATTTCCTTTTTTGGGTTGAAAGATCAATCTAATATATGGGTGAAAGATCATTCTAATATACCATCTTAATTTGATTATAGGAGTACTGGTAGATCTAATGTTGTTTGATTTTGAAGTCCATAGGTTTTTCCAACTTTTCATATTCTTCTGTAGACATTAGGTTTCTACAGTTCATATTGTTGTGATTGTATCTCTTTTTCAATATTTTGAAACATAATTCATTATCAAGATGATAAATTAGACAAAAACAAACTTTGTAAAAAAAACCTTTTGCTGTTGATAAAAATTAATCTCATTGTTGTAAGGAGAACAAAATCCACTTTTCTTGAAGTAACTATTTTTTGATGAACCATGTAAATCTATTATGCCTCTGTTATATTTGCTGCATAAATATTTTGCTCTGTTTACTTTACAATTGAACTTCCAGGATAAGCTGAAAAGGTTTCTCACAGGTTGGACTTCACAACCGAACATATGTTTTAGATTTCAGTTTAATCTGTAAGCAGTTTTGTGCAGATATCCAGATGATAAATTTGATAGGATATGGAAGACCGTCATAGAAGAAGGATCTCTTTATGGAAATACTACAGGTAAAATTCTCACAACAGATTTATTTGAAATACCATCATCTGTTTTACAAACAGCGTTGGTTACCCTCAACAAAACCCAAGGGTATATCGGAAGGACCTGGAATATTCCAGAAATTGGTGAATACTATATTGTGATGTGCTTCGCCGAAGTAGAGAACCTTACACCTAATGCAATCAGGGAGTTCAATATTAATATCGATGGATACACATGGGCTACTGATAAGTTAGATGCCTACCCCGATTCACTTGTCACTCATGGACCCAAGAACTTTAGTAGCTTGGGAAAGGTCGAATTTTCTCTTGATCCTACCAAGCGATCAACTGAGGGTGCCATTCTCAACGCCTGGGAAATCTACCGATATAGTAGTCCACTCAATAATGGAACTTATGCTGAAGATGGTTTGTATTGCTGAAAACTGTTTAATGGTTGTTTTTATGGAACAATGTGTAAATTTGAGTGGCATACTAAAACACCTGTCAGTTTTGCAGTGAATGCACTTGCTGACATTGCAAGGCACTTTAATCTGGAAAAAGAGTGGATGGGTGATCCTTGTCTGCCACAGAAGTACTCTTGGGACTGGGTGGATTGCAATCAGGACTCATCACCAAGGATTATTGCAGTGTGAGTTTTTTTTTTTATAAAATTGTCGCTGAATAGATATCTAGCCTCACTTCTAAATAATTATTTCTCTCATGTTCATCCTAGCTACCCAAAGCTGAAACAATAGCTTTAAGCTCTTGAGTCACATAAAATGGACAACTATTTCCTTTTCCTCAATATGTTGAATTCATTGTTAGGGTTTGTATATTTTTATATAATAAAATTGAAAATAAGAAAAAGAAATATAATTTATTAAAATACAGATTAAAAAATATATTATTATATGATATTGTCATTGGATCATGTTTAGATATAATTATTTTTATATAATATATTCAATTTTAATATTTGTTTTAACATTAAAACATTTTTTTTAACTTTAAAAATAAAGAATTATTTATTATTTTTTAACTATAAATAAAATATTCTAGATTATTTTTACCAGTTTTTTATAATCTATAATAATTATTTGTTCTATTTTCTGAATTGAATTGTATATATTTAGTTGCATCAAAGTTTTTGGATAAAGTATAATCTGAAAGATTGATAGACATAAACATACACAATCAAATCTAGAAACAACACAAAAAGATATCTGTACTGCTGTCAGTTTTAACTAAAGATAAAAAAGAGATTGATTGTGCAGGACACTTACAAACATGCATCTGAATGGCACCATACCTCAAAGCTTCGCCAATCTCTCTGCTCTTGTTAAGCTGTCAGTAACAAATCCTAACTACCTACATTTTTTTATAATTTTTATCTTATTCAAAATCATTATAGACCAAAAACTGTGTTCTTATTCCTGTTTGTAGGGATTTGGCAAGAAATAATTTGAGTAGTTCAATACCAGAGGCTCTGGCTACTCTCTCCAATCTTAACGAACTGTGAGTTGAAATATATGCATCTGGGTATTTCTAGTTTATAAGAGTTTTAAGCATATTAATAATGCCATTCTATATTATTAAATGGATAGTTAATGTACCTTTTTGAAGTATGCTATACTACTCATACTATGTACAGTATTCTGAGAGATATTCTTTTGGAGATACAGGAATTTGACAGACAATGACTTAAATGGATCAGTGCCAAATGGTCTATCTGAGAAAAAGCAACGTGGAGAACTTATTCTGAGGCTAGTTTCTTTTCTGCAATATAAATCAAATCAGTAATTTTGTTGTCAGTATGATAAGATTCATATGTTCAATATTTGTGTTAAATTTTGCATTGTTGATGGCAATGAAAAACTTTGCCAAGTAGGCATTTGCAAGGATAACCAAAAAAGACACAGTAGCAAATCACCAGTTGTTGGGTTAATAGTAGCAGGGGTTGCAACACTTATAACTATTACTGCAATATTAATGTTTATCAAATATAAATCGAGCAAAAAAATCCCAAAAGGTAAATCATCTTAAGTCATCTTGCCCTTGACATTTGCTCTTTACTTTCGGGTCTCCATTTTTATAGAAGGAAACAGATTCTTATGCATAATGAAATGAGCATAATGCAGGGAAAACTAAAACAGGGCATTTAGATCTTGTCAAATTGGATGGATGTCGATCATTCAGTTACGAAGAGGTAATAGTTATGACTAGCAACTTTCAGAGGGAGATTGGAAAAGGAGGATATGGACCTGTTTATCTTGGTTGTTTTCAAGGCAAGGATGTGGCCGTCAAAATTTTGTCTGATAAATCACATCAGGGTGCCATGGAGTTTTCTACAGAGGTATAACCAAGGATTCATTCATGCCCATTTAAATCTCTATAATTTAAATTTCTGCACCTGGAGATCTGTTATCCAAATCACACCTTTTGAGTCATTCTAAAATTCATTTACTGCTGCAGGTAGATATTCTCTCCAAGTTACACCATAAGAATCTAGTGAAATTCATGGGGTACTGCACAGAGGAGCAAAAACTTGTTCTTATATATGAGTACATGTCTAATGGGGACCTACGACATTGTCTTGATGGTATACTTCACTATCTTGTTCAATTGGATAACTCATGTCCATGTATATGATAGTAATGAATAGATAGTTCATGTAAAAGTTTTGGAAAAACTGTGTATATTTTCTTGAATCAATGTTTCGGATTGCATTTAACAATCTATCTTTGAGAATAGGAAAAATCAATCTGAAACATTAATAGATTGTTAAATACAATCTGAAATACTGATTAAAAAAGCATATATAATCGCTTCAAAAAACACACACAATTTTTCTAAAAACTCTTACACATAATAATGAAGGTTTTCAACCCATTTAATTAAAGGTCTGCATTGCTTGGTTTCAGGTCAAACTTCTTCCAGAAATACTCTAGAATGGGAAAGAAGACTCAACATTGCATTAGATGCTGCCCAAGGTTAGTCAGATACTTATGAAAACTAACAAGCTTACTGCAAATCTTGAAAAAAATCATGGGGTCTAACTGATGATATTATTATTTTTTTTGAGTAGGATTGGAATATTTGCATGTAGGCTGCAAGCCAGGGATTATTCACAGAGATATAAAGAGCTCCAATATCCTACTCAATGATCAAATGGAAGCCAAAATAGCAGATTTTGGGTTGTCAAAGTTGGGACCATTGGAAGGAGCTACACACGTATCTACCCTTGTAAAGGGCACCACTGGATATCTAGATCCAGAGTAAATATGCTTTGCTTTTCTTTATTGATACCCAATTGAATTATTTAAGGGTCTTTAGTCCTACAACCTCTCACAGTACATCATGCCAACCCTGCCCCTGAACCAGTTAACCTTTTAAAAAACAAGGATTAACTGGAGTTATCAGAATGAACTCGTGTAGTACATTATTTAGCTGCATTATCAATACATAGTATATTACTCTTCTAATAATAGTGGGTCTTCCCATTAAAGATGTGCATATGTTGTAAGTTGCTAAGTGCATTAGATCTTACATAAAAGTAAATTGGTTTTCTTTTGTTTGTTGTTGAATGGACTTACTAGTTAATCTTTTACAGGTATTATACTGCACATCGATTGACAGAAAAGAGTGATGTTTATAGTTTTGGAGTTGTTTTGATGGAGATTATCAGTGGACGACGTCCTCACTTTGTAGACCCCTCAACTTCTACTAGTGAACAAATACACATTGCTAGCTGGGTAATTATAATAGAGATTTGTTTCATCTTGAATTAAAATTAAATATTGAAAAGTTTATTTTAAATTATTATTCTAAAATAGTTATGGATTGTGAAAGCATGAAATTTTATTGTAACTACTAAATTATAAGTTGTTTATATCAGGTAATGGCATCCATAGTAAAAGGAGACATAGAGAACATAGTAGATCCTATTTTGCTACAAAATTATAATAAAGATGGAATGTGGAAAGTGGCAGAATTGGCGATGAATTGTACTTCACCCTATTCCATGAATAGGCCTTCAATGAATGAGGTGGTGCTAGAGTTAAAGGAAGCAAGTCGATACCAAACACATTACTACCAAAATGTGGAGTTCCATGAATTTTCATCTCCTCAACCTCTTCTTTCTTCAAGAAGGTGTAGTAACGTGGACTCAAGTGCATCATTATATCCACTTCCTAGATAGAGAAGAGGAATACATATTGCAAAATGGATAGAGGAAAACTCGCAAGCAATCAAAATAACAATGATGGAATCTTATGTCTACTATGACATATTTCTTTGTTTTCACTTCAATAGCTTATCAAAACTTTTTGAAAAGAAAAACATTAACATTTTGTAAATATATTTATTGTCCAATAAAAAAATGATTTGACCACTTTGACCTTCATGACTTACCTTTTAATAGAATCGTAGAGGATTAATTTGTTAATTACCCTCCTCTTTGATGCCCATATTTTATATGATTCACAAGTCGTTGAGTATTGCAAATGTAATAGATTTGCTTTTAAAAGATTTTTTTTTTAAAGTTGTTTTTATTATGACCACATAGACTATATTTATTTATTTACATGTTTTATAATTGCATTGTAGTTAGATTTGTTTATTGTTTGTTTTTCTTAAAAGTTTGCAATAGTTTCTTAGCTTCTCATCTCTATTGTCTTGGCACTTATGACTATTCTTAATGTTCACTAGTTTAACAATTAAACATTTTATTTTTCTTTTTATAATAGGAGGACTATTTACTAATTTTGCACGTGGATGAGGTGATATGAGGATTGGATGAACTATTTTTTCTAGAAATAGGTGATTCTAAATTCAAATCTCATTTCATCACTTCTCATAGGAACTATTTACATGTACTTAGTGCTATGTTTGAAAATAATCTTGCTATGATAGATAAAATGACTTACCAATATTCCAAACAATTAGTACCTATCATTCCCTTAGAAAATAATTATATTTTATTCTAAGCCACTTATGTGCATACAAAATTAATCTCCACAGGAAAAAATATTAACTTTGCACACGAATATAGTCTTGATCTATAAATATGAATTTTGTTAATTTGGTAACTTATTATACTCACCTAAATGTCCATAACCTATAATAACTAACTAGTGGTGTTAATATACATCTTTAGGGAACTTGCTAGGCAAGATGATTAACCCATGGTCGAACCCCTAGACAGTCTAATTCAATAAGTTGGAACACCAATGAAGTTGAATATAGTATGCCTAGAGTGTTGACACCATGTTGATATCATGGTCTTGTGATGATGCAATGTGTAATGGAGCTATCGTGCTTAACTCTAGATTTCAAATGAATTAGGTTTATTCCTTAAGTACAACACCCTATCACACAAGTTAACATTTTTGTGAACTTTATTTGACTCATAACCACTAGTAAGAGGGAGTTGAAAAGAACCATATTTTACATTTGAATTTGAAAATTTAGGGTTCACTTCCACTACTTGGGAAATGATATGGGACAATAAAAGGGTACTCTAAGAATCATGGGATGTGCATATAGGAATGCATGGAGATAACATTTAAATAAGGTTCAGGTTATTTTCCAACTTTAGAAAATGCCTCTTGTACACTAGCCATTACATAAAGGGTGCAACCTAATCAAAGTGAGTCCAAAATAAATGGTTAAAAGTTCACGGTTTGTAATTTTCACCACTATACAACACATTTAAATAGCTTTTATAAAAAAATATTTATTGTCCAATAGATGAATAATTTGACCATCTTGACCTTTATGACTTACCTTTTAATTACCCTCCTATTTGTCATTCATATTTTATATGAATCGTAAGTTGTGACTATTGAAAATTTAAATGATTTACTTTTAAAAAATTGTTTATTATTGTTACCATATATACTATATTTATTTATCGCCTGTTCTTACAATTGCATTATAGTTACATTCGTTCATTGTTTGGTTTTATTAAAAGTTTGCAATAGTTTCTTAGCTTCTCATCTATATTATCTTGACTCTTATGACTATTCTTAATGTGTTCTACTTTTATAATGAAACATTTTCTTTTTCTTTTTATAATAGGAGGGATATTTACCAATTTTGCATGTGGATGAGGTGATACGAGGATTGGATGAAATGTTTTCTCTAGAAATAGATGATTCTAAGTTCAAGTCTCATTTTATTACTTCTCACAATAACTATTTACATGCACTTAGTACTATGTTTGAAAATAATCTTTCTATGATAGATAAAATGTCTTTGAAATATTTCAAACAATTAGTACCTATCAACTTCTTAGAAAATAATTATATTTTATTCCATGCCACTTGTGTGATTACAAAATTAACCTCCACAAGAAAAATACTAACCTTGCAAATGAAAATAGTCTTGATCTATAAATATGAACTTTGTTAATTTGGTCACTTAGAATATACTCACTTAAATGTCCATAACCTACAACTAGTGACTTGTTAATAAACATCTTTGGGGAGCTTACTAGGCAAGAGGATTATCCCATTATCAAATCCCTTAACAATTTGATTCAATAGGTTGGAACAAAGATGAAGCCATTTAGTATTCCTACAGTGTTGATACCATGTTGATATCATGTTCTTTTGATGATGCAATGAGTAATGGAGCACTCCTACTTAACTATAGATTTCAAATGATTAGGTTTTATCCTTAAATACAACACCCTAGAACATAAAGTAACATTTTTGTACTTTATTTGGCTCGTAAGCACTAGTAAGAGGGAGTTGAAAAGGGCCAAATTTACATTTGAATTTGAAAATTTAGGGTTCATTTACACAACTTTGGAATTGTCATGGGACAATAAATCAATACTCTAAGAATCATAGGTTGTGCATAAGAATGTATGTAGATAAAATTCAAATAAGGTTGAGGTTATTTTTGAACTTCAAAATATGCCTCTTGTACACTAGTCATACATAAAGGGTCCAACCTAATCAAAGTGAGTCTAAAATAAATGGTCAAAAGTTCATGGTTTATGATTCTCACTACACAAACATATATAAAATAGGACCCATTTATGAATTTTGCATTTTAAATTTATTTATTTAGTATGCCCATATGATTTGTACTACATATATATTTTCTGATCAATATTTTTACTCATTTAACAACCTTAGTTTTCTTTATTTTAGATTTATTCTCTTAATTTTTCAATTAGAGTTTCTCAATATAAACTAGAAAAAATTATAAAGGAAGCATCTCATGCTCATGAAAGGAAACTTTGCCTAGATCCATATTAACCTTAGAGAGAAAGAAATCAAATAATAACATGTCTAAAGAAAATTCAATAAAGTAATGACAAGTGACTGAGGATGTACTGAGGAAGACCATTGGAAGGGAGAACCTCAATCTCCAAAACAAACCCAATGTAATAATCTTCAAACAAGGTTACAATACACCCTTGAATGGAGATCAATACTTTGTGTTTGGAGGAATTATACTAGCTAGATCTTTCATGAGAGTGAGCATATAGTCTCCATTTGAGGCCCTCAATCTATAGGCTAAGGAGGGTTAAGAGACCACTAATAGATTGCCAAATAAATGAGATCAAAACTCTGAGCCAAACCCTAGTCCAAATACTCCAAGTTGGACTTATGCAGTTCTCTCCAAGCATAACTCCAAAATCCAAATGTAACTCGCAATGATGACTATTGATTCCTATTACCAATATAAAATGTAAGTCCTAAAAGCTACACATGGGTGCAATTATATCTATTACATGCCTCTTATAGATGACCAAAACAAACTAATCAAACATGACTTGAGTAGTCCAACTTGTAATCTTTATTTAATGACTTCTAACAACTATCATAAGACTAATACCACATGTAGATAGTTCCAACAAATACATATCAAGAACTGGGTATGTGCACCAAGTTGTGGTACCAAAAGGGGGTCTTAAGATGCCACTTTTTTTTTTTTCTGAAATTAGCAAAGTCTGAACTTCAATGACAAATTCAAGATAGTTACACTCCAAATTTGAAGATGCAACAAGAACAAGAGTCAGAGTGATTCGAGTCTACTTTCTAAACTACTAATTTTTTTTGAAAATGGTGGAGATTAAAGGCTTCAAAAAGGGGGCCCACAAAAAGTGGTCCTATTTTTATGCAAAAAACATAACATAGCGTCTGTTGTGGCCCCTCTAAAATGTTAACTTTTTTTTTGAATTTTTAAAATCGCTTCAGTGAGAAATTAGCTAATACCTTGTAGTTTATGCTAGAATTTTCAGCTAATGTTTTAAGGGGTCATAAGGGGTCATATGGTGTCCTAAGGGGTCATAGGACACCATATGACCCCTTAGGACACCATACGACCCATAACGACACCATATTGTGTCCTAAGGGGTCATATGGTGTCCTAAGGGGCCATAGGACACCATATGACCCATTAGGACACCATACGACCCATAACCACACCATATTGTGTCCTAAGGGGTCATAGGACACCATATGACCCCTTAAAACACCATACGACCCATAACGACACCATGTTATGTCCTAAGGGGTCATATGGTGTCCTAAGGGGTCATAGGACACCATATGACCCATTAGGACACCATACGACCCATAACAACATCTAAGGGGTCATATGGTGTCCTAAGGGGTCATAAGACACCATATGACCCTGTAGGACACCATACGACCCATAACGACACCATATTGTCTCCTAAGGGGTCACAAGACACCATATGACCCCTTAGGACACCATATGACCTATAACGACACCGTATTGTGTCTTTAAGGGGTCATATGGTGTCCTAAGGGGTCATAGGATACCATATGACCCCTTACGACACCATACAACACCTAACGAAACCATATTGTGTCCTAAGGGGTCATATGGTGTCTTAAGGGGTCATAACACACCATATGACCCATTAAGACACAATATGATCCCTAACGGGACCTAAGGGGTCATATGGTGTCCTATGGCCCCATAGGACACCATATGACCCCTTAGGTGTCCATACGACCCATAACAACACCATATTGTGTCCTAAGGGGTCATAGGACACCATATGACCCCTTAGGACACCATACAACCCATAACGGCACCATATTGTGTCTTAAGGGGTCATATGGTGTCCTAAGGGGTCATAGGACACCATATGACCCCTTACAGCACCATACGACCCATAATGACACCATATTGTATCCTAAGGGGTCATATGGTGTCCCAAGGGGTCTAAGACACCATATGAACCCTTAGGACACCATACGACCCATAACAACACCTAAGGGGTCATATGGTGTCCTAAGGTATCATAGGACACCATATGACCCCTTAGGACACAATACGACCCATAACAACACCTAAGGGGTCATATGGTATCCTATGACCCCTTAGGACACCATATGACCCCTTAAGACACAATACAGTGTCATTATGGGTCGTATGGTGTCCTAAGGGGTCATAGGACACCATATGACCCCTTAGGACACCATACGACCCATAATGACACTGTATTGTGTCTTAAGGGGTCATATGGTGTCTTAAGGGGTCATAGGATACCATATGACCCCTTATGACACCATATGACACCTAATGACACCATATTGTGTTCTAAGGGGTCATATGGTGTCTTAAGGGTCATAACACACCATATGACCCATTAAGACACAATATGATCCCTAACAACACCTAAGGGGTCATATGGTGTCCTATGGCCCCATAGGACACCATATGACCCCTCAGGTGTCCATAGGACCCATAATGACACCATATTGTGTCCTAAGGGGTCATAGGACACCATATGACCCCTTAGGACACCATACCACCCATAACGACACCATATTGTGTCCTAAGGGGTCATATGGTGTCCTAAGGGGTCATAGGACAACATATGACCCCTTAGGACACCATACAACCCATAATGACACCGTATTGTGTCTTAAGGGGTCATAGGATACCATATGACCCCTTACGGCACCATACGACACCTAACGACACCATATTGTGTCCTAAGGGGTCATATGGTGTCTTAAGGGGTCATAACACACCATATGACCCATTAAGACACAATATGATCCCTAACTACACCTAAGGGGTCATATGTTGTCCTATGGCCCCATAGGACACCATATGACCCCTTAGATGTCCATACGACCCATAACAACACCATATTATGTCCTAAGGGGTCATAGGACACCATATGACCCCTTACGACACCATATGACCCATAACGACACCATATTGTGTCCTAAGGAGTCATATGGTGTCCTAAGGGGTCATAGGACACCATATGACCCCTTACGACACCATACAACCCATAACAACACCTAAGGGGTCATATGGTGTCCTATGGCCCTATAAGACACCATATGACCCCTCATATGACCCCTTACGACACCATACGACCCATAATGACACCTAAGGGGTCATATGGTGTCCTATGGCCCTATAGGACACCATATGACCCCTTACGTGTCCATATGACCGATAACGACACCATATTGTGTCCT
This sequence comes from Cryptomeria japonica, assembly GCF_030272615.1. Classification (NCBI taxonomy): domain Eukaryota; kingdom Viridiplantae; phylum Streptophyta; class Pinopsida; order Cupressales; family Cupressaceae; genus Cryptomeria; species Cryptomeria japonica. Next base: position 532,571,845 of record NC_081413.1, read on the forward strand.
AAGGGGTCATATGGTGTCCTAAGGGGTCATAGGATACTGTAGGATTTTGCCAAGATCAAGGGCACAATGAAAAGCATAAAAAGAGACAATAGAATGACAAGAACAAATTGTATTCTCATCAATATGCAAATGATCAACTGGATTAACCAATCTAATGAATATAGGCCTGCTTATATAGGCAAGGCCATATGGATGTATGAGCACACAAATATGACATGTGGCTCAATGAGAAACAAAGGTAGGTAAGAAATACTAGGGGTAGGTAGGAAAAATAATATAATATTCCACAAGAGGTGGATGACCCACCGAATGTGGAGTGTAACAGCAAAATTAGACCACAAAAGGTGGAATTTCTCCTACAAGCTCTATCTCTATGTGCACACTTCCCTAAGTGTCTCCCAAACTACGAAGAGATGCATTATCCTAAGTTAACTTAAGTAAAGTGTAATAATATCCAAAATGAATATTTATTTACACCAGCACCCCCCCTTAAGTGCAACTTAGGGGAATGAAGACTCAAGTCAACAATGCAAGATGGGTCCCGGCTACTAGGCCATGATAGGTACCCATGTATAATATGCAAATGCAAGCAAAACTATGCAATGCAATCTCTCACAAATGGAGAAAGGGAGAAAACCTAGTGGGAAAAAACTCCCCCCCAAAAGAGAGATGAATGTACAAAAGACTCTCAAAGAAGAAGGACAAAACCTCAAAGAGGAAAAAGTCCCCCCCATAAGAGAGGAAGGAGAAGTCAGCTGACCCCCCCTAATGACACATCCCGCACCCCCAAGAGAGCTTGCAACTGCTGGAACTTACTCTCGGTGAAAGGTTTGGTGAATATGCCAGCAACCTGCTCTGCTGTAGGACAATACTGCAAATCAATGACCTGCTCTTGGATGAGCTCTCGGATATAGTGCATATGAATCTCGATGTGTTTGGTCCGCTAGTGCTGGACCGGGTTCTTCGAGATTGCAATAGCACTCTGATTGTCGCAATGTAGAACTGTCGGTCGTGGAGTGGTGAATCCAAACTCTGTGAGAATCTGCTAGAGCCAAATGGTCTCATTTGTGGCGTTAGCAGCGCCTCGATACTCAGCCTCAGTCGAAGAGAGAGCAATAGCATGTTTCTTCTTGCTCTGCCAACAAATGGGGCCCGAACCAAGGTGAAAACTGTAACCAAAAGTAGACTTACAATCAACTAGATCGCCAACTCATTTGGAGTCTGTGTAACCAACCAAGCGAAGTCCTATGCCTGTTGCATAGTGAATCCCATAGTGATGTGTACCCTAGATGTAATGAAGGATGCGTTTGGCGGCTTTCCAGTGAAGCTCATGTGGTTCTTGCATGAAGCGGGAAACCATGCCAATTGCAAATGAAATATCAGGGTGTGTATGGGTCAAGTAGATGAGACTACCCACAAGCTGACGATACAAAGTGGCATCAACTGGTGCAAAAAAACATTGAGCCTCAAGCTTGACTCCTGAAAGAAAGGGAGTCGGGGCAGGCTTACTATCAGCCATATGAAAGCGTGCAAGTAGATCAAGAGCATACTTGGGCTGCGATAGTGTAATCTCAGAAGGTGACTGTGAAATCTCTATCCCGAGAAAGTAGTGCAAAAGACCCAAGTCAGTCATAGCAAATCTGTCATGCAAAGCAGATTTGACCCTGCTAATGATGGATGAAGTACTCCCTGTAATGATCAAGTCATCAACATAGAGCACAAGTATCAAGTGAGAGTCATCCTGTCGCAAAATGTAGACATTCGGATTGGAATGACACCTGGTGAACCCTGCAGAGAGAAGAAAGGAATCCATCTTGGCATACCAAGCCTTGGGGGCCTGCTTAAGGCCATAGAGAGATTTCCTTAGTTTGCAAACCAAGGAAGTATCCTGGATGAAACCCTATGGCTGCTCCATATAAATCTCCTCATCAAGATCACCATGAAGAAAAGCACTCTTCACATCCATCTGATGTACAGCCCAACCATGAGCTGCAGCAATAGCAAGTGTCAAATGAATGGAGTTCATCTTGGCTATGGGTGCAAAGGTCTTAGTATAGTCAACACCTGCAACCTGAGAAAAACCTTTCGCAACAAGCTGAGCCTTATACTTATCCACACTACCATTCGCTGCAAACTTGGTCTGATAGATCCACTTACATCGAACCATCTTTTTCCCCTTAGGGAGATGGACTAAATCCCATGTGTTGTTCCTCATCAAGGAACTATACTCTTTCTCCTTAGCTTGGTCCCACTCAGGAACCCCTGATGCTTCCCTAAATGTCTATGGATCAGAAGCGGTGGCAATGAATGCATGTGGAAGATCCCGATGTTGTGATCGAGTTCTCTGTGTATCTGAAGGATCCCCAACAAGAGAACCTGTGGACTCAAGTGTCTGTCAAGCCCAACAAGGTCTAGGTGGAGGTGGAGAACGAGGCTCCTCAACTTCAAGTGGACCCTACGGAGGTGTTACCCTACGAGTCAGAGATGAAGGAGTCTCATCATTTGAATCACTAACATCACTATCCACAATGGAGGAAGGTGGAGGAGGTAGAGAGGCTAAGCTAGGAGAGCTTTCCTCAAAGTGAACACTCCTCTCAATGAACACCTCATGTGTCTCTGGATCCATCAATCTATATGCCTTAACACCCTCAGGATATCCAACAAATATGCAAGGTCGACTTTGTGGTTCCAATGCCTTGCGTTTCTGTGGAGGTATGTGAGCCCATGCTGGACACCCAAAGACTCTAAAATGTCTCACAATCGGTTTCCTACTAGCCCAAGCTTCAAAAGGAGTAATACCTTGCAAGGCTTTGTGAGGAACCCGATTTTGGATGTGTGTGGCACAACTGATAGCCTCTGCCCAAAAGGTGGGATCGAGAGAACATGCATTTATCATACAACTAGCCATTTCTTTGAGAGTTCTATTCTTGCGTTCTGCAACCCCATTCTGCTGTGGAGTGTATACGACAGAATGCTGAAGATCAATCCCCTCAAATGTACAAAAATCCTCAAGTCTTTTGTTCACATATTCCCTTCCATTATCTGTGCGAAGAATCTTGACCACTTTCCCTGATTGCTTCTCCACACGAGTCTTGAAGTCCTAAAATTTGTTAAATACTTCACTCTTATGAATGAGAAAGTAGACCCAAGTGAAGCGGGAGAAGTCATCAATGAAGGTAAGAACATAGCGGGCCTTACTAAATGGAGGTGCTGGAAATGGACCTGCTACATCACTGTGAACAAGTTGAAGAACTTCCAAAGCTCTGCAAGTTTTCCCTTTATCAAACTTCTCGTCGGGATGCTTGCCCATGGAACAACCTGAACATACACCCTCTGAAAAACTAATTCGAGGTAGACCTGTGACCATGTCTTTAGTGCTGAGTTGCTGAAGATAGCGATAGTTGAGGTGACCAAACCGCTCATGCCATAGCTTACTTTCTGAATTTGAATGAGTAAGCAAGGCCCTAGAAGGTGAACTTGGCACAAAGTGGGAGAATGAATAAAGCCTTGAGTTGTCATTGACTTGGCCCACTGCTACCAAGGCATCATCATCAAGTTCCTTTACCACAACGGAATCTGGTGTAAACTCAACCTTTTTCCCATTCCCATAGTGAGTGATTTGGTAGATGGAGAGAAGGTTGGTAGACAAGTTAGGAACATAGAGAACATTCTCAAATGTTCCATCATCCATGTCAACTGAACCTTTCCCTTCAACCTCTACTTGTGTATCATCTCCTATGTAAATGTGAGGTACCTTAGATGGCTCCAATGAAGAAAACTGCTCCTTTGTAGAACCCATGTGATATGAGGCACCCGAGTCAAGTATCCATTGCTGTGAAGAACCTGTTGTAGCCACAAATGCTTGCCCTTTTCCCTTAGACTGTGAGGAAGAGGAAGGAGATGAATCCTTCTTTGTGTAGGCAGAATGCAAGTTGATGTTGTTTTTCTTAAGAAGATTGGTTAACTCATCAACTTGCTTTGCATGGCATCGATGCTCATCATGACCATACTTCTTGCAATATGCACAAGTTGGTTTATCCTTCTTAGGTGGTGTCCCCTTCTTCGAAGAGGATGAAAAATTGCCTTGGGATGGAGAGGATGATTGTCCTTTTTCCTGGTGTGGCTTAGACTTAGAGTGCTTCTTCTTCTTGTTGGAATCTTTGCCTTGACTTCCTTGATTCCCTTGATTAGCCACCAAAGCCTTGGACTTTGAAGACTTGAAAAACCCCATGTTCAACAACTTAGATTGTTCCAATATCAACATTTCTGTGAAAGCATCAAATGAAGGCATAACATAGGAACTCCCCACTGTCAAATGATGAGTTTGGAAGCTAGATACAAATGCTGCATATTCTGGTGCAAGCTTGTCCAACAAGTTGAATATCAATTGAGCATCCTTTTTGTCAATTCCACAATCCTTAAGCTTTGCTCTTAGCTCATTTGCTTTGGTGACATAATCTTGGATTGTATCAAAACTCTTGGGATCCAAGTTGGTGAGCTCATTGTCAATCTGATAGCCTTTGATTTCATCAACTTGACCATACAATTTCTGAAACATATCCTAAGCCTCTTTGATTGTTTTACACTTCTCAATGTGAAAAATGAGGTCATCTGATACATATTTGCGCAAAGTTCCAAGAGCCATGCAATTCTTTGTGAGCCATTCTAATTGAGCATTTGGATCAGCCTTAGGATCAGGTGGTGTTGTTATTGTTCCATCTATGTAATGTGTGAGACCCTTTTCCATTAATTTACTCCATACTTTAATTTTCGATGATGCATAATTATGTGGAGTTAAAGGTGGAAATTTATTAGGACTCATTGCAACAAAAAATGGAAAGAGCACAAAGAGAGGCACAATCACACAAGACACCCCCCCAAATTCACTCAATCAAAGAACCCCCCCCAAAAGTGATGATTTTGGCACTTTATAATTAGTGCGTATACAATAGGCCACTTGCAAAAGATGGCAAAGTGGACTTATGATTACAATTTTACAACTACCTCAATAAGGCCAAAAGAGACTCAAACTAATAATGCAAGAGATCTAACTAAGATCCAAACAATTTACAAGTACCTAATAGGCCAAATAAGACCAATATCTAAAATTACAATTTCTACTCAAAATCTCTAAAATATGATCATAGATTATGAAAGTAGACAAAAAAAATATGCACTTTCAAAAAAAACGGCACCTGAAAAGGAGGTCGTATGAGCTCAAACGAGGCCTTTGAAGTTGCAGAATTGAGGATTGGACAGGTACAGCTGAGAGAATCCAAAATTTTTGAAAAACCTATGCACCAAAATCAGAAAATAACCACACCACTGCGAAGATCATGAAATTTTAGCCCATTTCAAAAAAAATTGCACCAAAAAAGGAGCAAAAATGAGCAAGATATGGCCTTTCAAAGTTGGACTGCAAAACTGAAAAGCTCAATGGAGAGGGGTTAAAAAAATATCAAAAAAAATGTTGATGTGACACTGACATCAGCAATTCACTATCTTAAATTTGATGGTCATATGACCATTGCAAAAACTTCGCCTCCCTGCTGACTGGGCGTCCGTACTGTACGGACTGCTGACTGGGCAGATGACTGTGCAGGTGACTGTGCTGTCGTACGGATGCAGACGTGGCACTATGCAGGTGTACGGTTTTGACCGCGGGCCAGTGGCCGCCTGCCATGTGGTAGATGCGGGTCCACCTGTTTTAGTGGTCATCAGAGAGGAGGGAGCGGCTGGAGTCGAGGGGGTCGACGGCTGGCCGGGAGCCAAGGCGGTCGGCAGCGTAAGGGGCTGCCAGAGAGTTTGGGCGGCGGCCGGTGTCGGCACAGGCTGGAGCTGGTGGAGCCAGAGAGCCGAGGCTGGGTGGCATGTTTCCCAGCGGCGCAAGTCTCAGCAGCACGGAGGAGATCGACGGCGGCGGCGACAGTACTGTCTGCAGCGCCCGCTATGCGGTACGACGGCCACGTGAACCTGCAGCAACGCAGGTACGGAAGGGCACCGGGGGGGGGGGTCTACGGACCCCCCAAAATTTTTTTTTTTTTTTTTTGAAAATTTTGATCACTTTTTTTTATTTTTCGAATTTTTTTTTTCAAAAAGAAATTTCGAAATCCGTACGATAATAGCCAAAATGGGGAAAAAAATTTCTCACCAAAATAGGTCGACTTTATAGTCAAAATTTATGGAAATGACCTCCCGGATTCAACGGTGATGTCCAAATCGCTGTATGACATCCCCAAAAAATGAAGATCCCCAAATCCGAAAATAGAAGCCTTCCACGATGTCTCCAAAAACAAATCAATGAAGCCCCAATAGCTCTGATACCATGTAGGATTTTGCCAAGATCAAGGGCACAATGAAAAGCATAAAAAGAGACAATAGAATGACAAGAACAAACTGTATTCTCATCAATATGCAAATGATCAACTGGATTAACCAATACAATGAATATAGGCCTGCTTATATAGGCAAGGCCATATGGATGTATGAGCACACAAATATGACATGTGGCTCAATGAGAAACAAGGGTAGGTAAGAAATACTAGGGGTAGGTAGGATAAATAATATAATATTCCACAAGAAGTGGATGACCCACCGAATGTGGAGTGTAATAGCAAAATAAGACCACAAAAGGTGGAATTTCTCCTACAAGCTCTATCTCTATGTGCACACTTCCCTAAGTGTCTCAAATCCAAACTACGAAGAGATGCATTATCCTAAGTTAACTTAAGTAAAGTGTAATAATATCCAAAATGAATATTTATTTACACCAACAGATACCATATGACCCCTTAGGACACCATACGACCCATAACGACACCGAACCGATCATATGGTGTCCTAAGACACCATATTATGTCCTAAAGAGTCATATGGTTTAATTTTTATGGTTGTGGCTATCGAACTATAGGGTATAGAGTATAGATTATAGGGTATAGAGTAGAAATTTATCAAAGGTTAAAAAAATTCAATGGAAGTCATTTGGCTAGCGCCATATTTGGCGCTAGCTAAATGAGTTGCACAAAAAAAAGGTTATAGGGTATAGAGTAGAAATTTATCAAAGGTAAAAAATTTCAATGGAAGTCATTTGGATATCGCCATATTTGGTGCTAGCCAAATGAGCTGCACTAAAAAACAGTTATATGGGACCCTTGATCAATGATCCAAGCCCACATTCTCTCATTTTGTCTTCTTTTTGCACATGATCAGACAAAAAATGCTTTTTGCATGGTGTTGACATTTTATGCAAGGTTATTTTATACATTCCATTAGCTCTCCACCACCTTTTTTTTTATTTGGCAATGTCAAAGAGGAAGAACATAGTTTTTTTATCAAATTTGAATAATTGAGGTAATATTTTCTTATTTTTAGAATTCAAATACTTATTAAGTGTTATTTTGTTTAAATGTTAGAATAAAAGTGTGAGTCAAAATTGATTATAATCCTATTAGATTTACATTATATTTAACAATGCATTTGAAGGAAGTTGCATAAGAAAATTATTTGTTTAGTGGTTTAAAACAAAATTTGCAATTTCATACATGCTTTTTAAGATCTTATGAAATAATTTAGAAAAGGAATACATGAAATAATTTCAATTTCATATATCCATTTTAACATATGCATAATTAGGATAGTCATAGATGCATAATTAGGATAGTCATAGATGCATAATTTCACTTTATTCTCTTTTATGTGCATGTACATGTAGAAATCATCATCATGCCGAGAAAATGACCAAAAAATGTAACACCGGATAAGCGTGAAGCTAACAATGCAAAAAAGAGAGAAGGAATGAAGCAAATTTGTGAACAAAGGAAATTGAATACCATAGAAGAAGAGGTGCCAATTGAAGAGGAACATGAAATATCCATCCAATCTAAGAGAGACAAAATTGGCCACACAAAGGCAATGGATGCAAAACCTTCGTGCAATGAGACAATTGAATCCTGAGGTTGAGAGCATGTCTACCACAATTCAAGTTGAAGGCACCCCATCTCTTACATCTCAAGTTGAAGGCACACCATCTCTTACTGGCACACCGTTGGTGTCTACAACATCTCATATTGAATGCACTCCCTCTATGATATTTGACATTGCAAGTACTTCACGATTGACATCAAGTATTGGAGCTATACCATCTTGTACATCTCAATTTCAAGGTATGTCATCATTTTCATCTTCGGATGAAGGTATTCCACCTATCCCTAATGTTGTTGACATTCCTAATCTTGAGGTAACTCAAAGTTTGAGAACACCTCCTAGAGTTTTGCATAGAAAACCTAAGTATTTGATTGATATTGATGCTAATGTTTTGAAACCAATGGTTGACAAGATTCTGAAGTGTACTTGTCAAAGACATGCTAACCAGATATGGAAAATATTTTTTGAGCCTTTAAATGAGACATGAAGATGTCAACTATTTGTTGAAATGATGAGAAATCTGAAATTTAGGCCTATAATGAAGATTCTTGGGCTAAGAACATCGATTGAATCGAGTGACAAATCTATTGTGAATAATCTGATGAATGCATATGATACAATTGGTTCTAACTCACACACAAAAGATAGTAATGCCACACGACGTGTCATTACATCAACAATTGTAAGCACTCAAACTAAGAAAGCTCGCCTCCTTAGAAAGACAAGTAAACAATTGAAGATAAGTAGACAAACTCTAATGAGAGCTATGGGAAGGCGGCAAAGAGCAGAGGATCCATATAATAATGAGTTATGGGCATTTTCCGATAGATTACCACAGAAAGATAAAGCAATTGTTGAAGCCTTGAGATCCCTAATTGAAGATTTTTGGAAGAGTAACACAAGGGTCTCTCCAAATCAAAGAGATGTTGTAAGAAGGAGGATTGGTAGTAAAATCCATGATCCACATCCGAAACATTTTTTGGATATGACTCAAACACAATTTTTTGCCAAGTTTCAACATATGTATCCTCAAATAAAAATTAGTCAAAGATTCTTTGAAATGGTAAAGCCTTTTTATGTCAAAATAAATCACACATGCACAACTTGTTGTTGTAGAGTACATATTGAATTTTCTAACCATTATGATGTTTATCAACGCATATGTATAGATTTGCATGCTAACAATGTTTTGCAGTAATGCAACATAAATGGTCCACCGACATCTTCAAGGGAATTCATATCTAGCATCTTATGTGAAAGAGTAGATGGTCAAGTATATTACAATAAGTGTTGCTTGGATGGCACATGTGTTGATTGTGGTGGATTGCGACATTTACAAATTTTTCAACATATGGATATTGGACAAGAAATTGGTAATGAATTAGTAGAATTTGGAAAATATAAGACAGTCACCTACATGCTAAAAGATGGAAAAGAAGCAAAAAGGTGTGAATTGGTTAGTGAGAAGATTCTAGTGTATCAATTTATGGGCATCTTTCATGAGAATATAGTGTATGAGTATGCAAGGCATAACCATCGAGCTTGTTGGTTGGACTCTCAATTTAATCTATGCAAGGACACATTTCCACTTCATACAATCATTTCAATTGTTGACTTTGTAGAGAACTGCACACTACAACTACAGAACGAGGTGCAATCACAATATTACAACTCCACACAAGTTGCCATATTTGTGCATATAGCATTCATTCATGCACATGATAGTATGGAAGAGGATAGGAAGATATTGAGGGAGTATCATTTTTACATAAGTGGTGATCGCTCACACTCTACAGAGTTTGTGCAAGGTTGTTTTTCAGATATTCTACGATGATTTGGCTAGCCGAGGCATATCATTCCGTCAACATATCGTATGGTCAGATAATTGTGCATCGTAATTTAGGAACTCTCAGATGTTTTATTGGTTGAATAGGATGCATAAGTTGACTGCTATTCAACATATGTAGAATTTCTCTAAGGCTGGGCATGGAAAAGGGGAGCATGACGGTGCAGGAGCACGTATTAAAAGAGCTTTAGCACAAGAAGAGTTAAAGTACAAAGGGAATGCAAACTTGAAAGATGAAAAATCAGTTGTTCAATGGTGCAATGGTACAATTGGTCCAAGTAATCAAGGTAAGTCTTCAGTTTGCAGATTTTTTTGGTTGGAAGATGATACTAACATTGAAAAATTAGAAGATTGTTGTACATTGCCAGGATTGAGTGAGCTACACTCTTTCAAAAGCTCTAATGCAGGTTCGTGGACTATCCATACACGGTGGATGGCATGTTATTGTTCTTCATGTAGAGATGGTGCCTATAATGACTGTGAGTCAAAGGAGTGGGTGGACGAATGGTGTATGAGGCCTCTAATCCCACTTGAGACATACCAACCTCCGAGTGGACTACAACTCACACAGATGGAAGCATCAATTGACTTTGACCATGTGTCAAATTTAGTCCAACCAAGTAAATTATCCACATGCAATTTTTTGTAATTTAATATTTTACCTTAGTTGTTTGCTAAATTCTTCTCACTTTATCATTGCAGGGCATGTTTATGCAGTAATTGCAGCTGAAGACAATGAAGAAGGAACATATTATTACCTGTGTCGCTGTGTGGACGCAAAAAATAAATTGGATCGCCCTGTGGTAGATGGAGAAAATATTGAGTACCCCACAGGATCAGTAGTTGTTACTGGTACATGGCTTAGAAGGTACCCAGTGAATAAGTCTAACTTGTGGTTGTTTGAGGACTTTGAGACACATAGGAAGATTCTTCATTATTCTAACCTTGTTGTAGCTTCAAATGTTCATTTGATCAGATATGGGGGTAGACCACTAAACAAGAACCTATGGAGGGTTCGTGAGTCTGACTATGAGGCCATACTAGACACGATAAAGAGTAGAGAAGATCCAGATGGTTCATTGGATTAAATGTAAATGTAAAAAATTGTAATATCAATCTTATTTGGATATATGTACATGACTTGTATTTTTTACTACTCGAGGCATTGTAATATAAAAAAATTGTGTTTTTGTATTGTTTTGTGTGATTTTATGTAAATAATGCCATTTTGGACCATTAGAGATCACATGGGATCATTTCGTGAAGTATACCCTGCTAATATGGTAAAAGATGTAAAAATTGCTCATTTGTTGTCAATCACTCAAAGTCTGAAAAATTATCAAAATTCGGCATGGTTTTTCTTAATGTTAGTGACATGTAAGAATGATCCATCTAATCTTGTAGGGTCATGTTATGGAACTCTAAAAAATCCTCACTCGATTTCAGTAGACTCATATCCAGTTGCTCATGGTGACTCTTTCTCAGTTGCGACAAAAAGCGTCAGATGAGTTCAATGAAAAGTTGCACAATGCCCCATCTTTCAATCCGCTTGTCGCGGCATTGAACTATCAACTCGTACGCGTCAAGGTGGCCGGGTTTACGCTAGGAATGCCTTCTTTTTGCTCTCCAACTCGCTCGATCGTTGCGGGCCACACCTTAGCAGCGAAATTGCCCAAGTGCTCAAATTGCTCAAAGTTGTCAATATTCGGCATTGCATTTCTCGACGCCCGCTAATCATAAGAATGATCCATCTGATCCTGTAGGGTCATGTTATGGCACTCTAAAAAATCCTCTCTCAGTTTCGGTAGACTTGGATCCAATTGCTCGTGGCGAATCTTTCTCAGTTGCGACAAAAAGCATCAAATGAGTTCAATGAAAAGTTGCACAATGCCCCATCTTTCAATCCGCTCGTCGCGGCACCGAACCGTTAGCTCGTACACATTGGGGTGGTCAGTTTTACGCTAGTAATTCCTTCTTTTTACTCTCCAACTCACCCAATCGTTGCGGGCGACACCCTAGCAACGAAATCGCCCAAGTGCTCAAATTGCTCAAAGTTGTCAATATTTGGCATTGCGTTTCTCGGCGCCCGTTAATCATAAGAATGATCTATCTAATCCTGTAGGGTTGTGTTATGGCACTCTAAAAAATTCTCTCTCAGTTTCGGTAGACTCATATCCAGATGCTCATGGCGACTCTTTCTCGATTGCGACAAAAAGCGTCAAATGAGTTCAATGAAAAGTTGCACAATGCTCCATCTTTCAATCCGCTCATCGCGGCACCAAACCATTAGCTCATATGCATCGGGGTGGTCGGGTTTATGCTAGGAATGCCTTCTTTTTGCTCTCCAACTCACCTGATCTTTGCGGGACACACCCTAGCAACGGAATCGCCCAAGTGCTCAAATTTCTCAAAGTTATCAATATTCGGCATCGCGTTTCTCAATGCCCATTAATCATAAGAATGACCTGTCTGATCTTGCAGGGTCGTGTTATGACACTCTAAAAAATCCTCTCTCGGTTTCGGTATACTCGGATCTAGTTGCTCGTGGTGACTCTTTCTCGATTGTGACAAAAAGCGTCAGATGAGTTCAATGAAAAGTTGCACAATGCCCCATCTTTCAATCCGCTTGTCGCAGCACCGAACCGTTAGCTCGTATGTGTCGGGGTGGCTGGGTTTTCACTAGGAATGCCTTCTTTTTTCTTTCCAACTTGCCCAATCGTTGCGGGCCACACCCTAGCAGCGAAATAGCCCAAGTGCTCAAATTGCTCAAAGTTGTCAATATTCGGCATCGTGTTTCTTGACACCCGTTAATCATAAGAATGATCCATCTAATCCTGCGGGGTCATGTTATGGCACTCTAAAAAATCCTCTCTCAGTTTCGATAGACTCGGATCCATTTTCTCGTGGTGACTCTTTCTTGGTTGTAACAAAAAGCGTTAGATGAGTTCAATGAAAAGTTGCACAATGCCCCATCTTTCAATCCGCTCATCGTGGCACTGAACCGTCAGCTTGTACGCATCGTGGTGGCCAGGTTTACGCTAGGAATGCCTTCTTTTTGCTCTCCAACTCGCCCGATCGTTGTGAGCCACACCCTAGCAGCGAAATCGCCCAAGTGCTCAAATTGCTCAAAGTTGTCAATATTTGGCATTGCGTTTCTTGGCACCCGTTAATCATAAGAATGATCCATCTAATCCTATGGGGTCATGTTGGGGCACCAAACCGTCAGCTCGTACGCATCGGGGTGGTCGGGTTTACGCTAGGAATTCCTTGTTTTTGCTCTCCAACTCGTTCGATCGTTGCGGGCCACACCCTAGCAGCGAAATCGCCTAAGTGCATGCATTAGATGAATATAAGTTTATGGGCTATGCAATTTTTTTAGAATGGGTATTGGTACAATCGTGTCTTCCATTGTCTAATTTTGGTTCTTTCCATGTTTCCTTTATATAGTCTTATTTTGACTATAACTATTGAATTTGTGTTGATCTCCATAAGCTTGTGTCTTGGATTACAAACACATATTTAGGTTCAAAGCTTAAGTAACAACAAACTTTTTGCAATTATTCATCTAATCATTTGTACTGCAATTATGGATAACAATGATAAATGATTTGCATTAACCAAAAAGCTACAAATCCATGCAACATCGTATACCGTTAAAACTATCAAATATATTCAATACAAACAAATAGGCTTGCCAAAATCCATATGGACTTAGAATTTCACATATTCATAAAAAAAAACATATGTTCAAAATTGCTATAAAGGCATACAACATGATATCCAATAAAGTCAAATAGGGGCTTGCCAAAAACCATATGGACATAGAATGTCACATATTTGTAATACAAAACATATGTTCAAATTTGCCATATAGGCATACAACATGGTATCCAATAAAGTCAAATAGGAGCTTGCAAAAGCCATATGGAGATAGAATGTCACATATTTGTAATACAAAACATATGTTCAAAATTGCCATATAGGCATACAACATAGGACCATATTCTATTCATTTCCCTATAGGGGAAGGAAACAGATCACGAGATATCTTTGCCTGTCGAGGGGATGGAAATGTATATGATGTAGGTGTCTTTCAAGTACGTCCACTCGACCTCCTCTCCAGACTTTTTTGTAACTCCACCTGATACAATGAAAAGAATGATGTTAGCATATACAAAAATTGAATTTTAGAATGACATATAATAGAATAGTCACTTACCGCATACAAATAATCATGATATTCATCCACAACAGGTGCACGTTCATGATCTGGAGTGACAAGCCCCTCCTGTAAGCATCACAATATAAATTAAACTAAATACAAGTGTCGTTAAAATTTTCAATAACATATTATTAAGATAACAAATGTAATGCTAAATTTACTAAATTTACAAATATATCTCATACTTTTGTTAAAGCAGTTGAACTTGCTGCTGCTACAGCAACACTGCGCTCCATTGACGTGCGGACATCAGGAGGAGTCTCTGATGTCAACATCTAAAAATTAAACAAATTATATTGATTAATCGTGAAAACTATCTATATTATTTAATAACAACATTAAAGATAAATTGTTTACCTGGGTGAAAGATTGTCGATGAAATACACTACGAGGTGTTGATGTTGAAGCTCTAGCATCAAACTATTTATCATCCAAAATGAGTAATTAGAAAATCATTCACATAAGGTTCAACTATCTACATATAATAATTATATTTCTTCACTCATTGTATACCTGTGGAGTCGATGAAGTAGTGAAAAAAGGTGCTGCAGGAATGTTGCTAGTATCGTGAACACTTTGACCTTGATTTTTTATCATAATAATTTACTAATTTAGATATATTCTCAAATTTACATATAAGATTTAATAAAAAGAATGAAATGAACTTGTAATGAAATTCACCTGGGTATCAATGCCAAATGTTTTGTTCAGCAAGGATTTTGTCATGACAATGTTCTCTATAGCAAACTCCGCTCGTGCACGTGCATTCTCGGAACTATTAGGATCATAAGTACAAAGAGAACCACAAGATTCATTCGGGGGTCCATAAAAAGAGCACACAAGTCAAATTTATTAATTTTATTTTTCGTCACTACTGCATATGATAATTTGTTAGCATAAAATTGCTTTTGTTCTTCCTTCTTACGGGACCAAAAATTTATTTGCCCACTCATAGATTGTATGTGAGATACAATAGATTGCAAAGAACTGGCAAGGTTTGTCCTATGGGAGTTTGTTCCAATGGGATCTTTTAGCCTTGTGATTAAACCTTCAAGCTCTTTTTGGGTATTTTCTATTTGACCTAATAGGTTTTCTTGTGTACCTATGGGATGTCTAGGGATTGTACGAGGTTTTTGATGTGCTTCTTCTTCAATATGGTCTTCATGAGGAGGTGATTGATGTGCTTCTTCTTCAATATGGTCTTCATGAGGAGGTGATTGAGTGTTTTCAACATTTTCTTGTCTAATCTCATTTCCTGATAATGAAAATAAATTTAAATCAATAAACCTAGTTTAATCTTCAAATTAATAAAAAAATGACAATAAGAAAATAAAAATGCATACCTCTTTGAGCTCTTCGATCGCATGGCAGCATTTTGATGAGAGATGGACAACTTAGTGCCCAATTTCAAGCTTTTACAAAGGGCGAGCGCAAGAAAATGGCACCCGAAATTGCCAAAACGTGGGTTTGGAATGCAGAATGCATCCAAAATGCGGAGCAGGGTTTTTTTGAAGTTTAAAATGCCTTATAAGGTGCACACCTTATAGGCTTGGTGTGCCAATCCTAAGGCTTGGCACACCAAGTCTATAGGGCGCGCGCCCTATAGTGTGTGCACCTTATGTGCATTTTTCATTTTTTTTGAAGTGTGGCACCTTTTTGGTACCGCAACTTCGTGCATATACCCAACCCCTTTATAGTTGGTGCTCTTTTCCATATGGGCCCAATATTTATAAATTCTTAAATATTAAATAATATCATTGCATTAAGACTCAAAAGGTGTATAAAATGTAATCCTATCAATCTCTTGGACTTGTATGTACAATGCAAGAAGAATAATTTGTTTTGATACACCAACGAAACTAAT
This sequence comes from Cryptomeria japonica, assembly GCF_030272615.1. Lineage (NCBI taxonomy): Eukaryota > Viridiplantae > Streptophyta > Pinopsida > Cupressales > Cupressaceae > Cryptomeria > Cryptomeria japonica. The sequence continues at coordinate 532,587,700 of NC_081413.1, forward strand.
TTATAGGGATGAAATGCCAATAGTCATCCCACACCATTTGTATTTGTCCATTCTCACAAGATTTGTTAAGGCATTTGTAACATTCACCAAGCTATCTACCTTCTCAATTACAACCATCTTGTCCTCCACAAAGTTACAACAAAATGGTACTACACATTAATGTCGTTGGTTGGAAAGTAGGGTTCTTTGCCAAGATAATGAAATTCTATGTAATGTCCCAACCAAAACACTTATGCTTTTTAACCTTCTAAACATACTTATTATTTAGGACAATAATATAAAAATCTAATATTTAAAACACATCTTAAGTAAGTCAACTTTAATTCACTATTCACACACCATCATTGTCATCACATTCCAATTAGCAAAAAATAAATAGGATTATATCACATGATTGTCTTATTAAAATAAAGACTAAATTGCATTCAAATAGTTTACAAAATTGACAATTACAAATGTTTTAAATTTTCATATTTATACTTATGACAACAATAAATTGAACCAATATAATATGACGAAAAATTGTAATCAATGAAGCTCCAATGTAGCCTTTATATTGAGAATTCTCTCTAACCAAAGGAGCTCCATCCTCTAAAGTCTCCAAAATTATAGGGGTTTCATCCTTTGATTTCCAAGATCAAATAGAAGTGCTCAATCAATTTTTAGATAGGGGTTGATGTAAAGTTGTAATATCATAAATTAAACCTCACGCAATTCCACGTAACAAAAGTGCCTTCACTTTAAGTTGCTTGGAAGAATTCTTCATCCCCTTATCCTTTTGTCCACATGGATTTTAGAAGATTAGACCTATGCTTGACAACAAACATACCCTCGTTGGTACGATGGCTCTAAATTTTATCAATATCATCGTGTGCCTAGTCATGACATTAAGTGTTATTATCATCTTAGGTATATCTAGTCTAGGACCACATTGGCAGTGGAGTTATAAAGGTTGGTGAGAAGAAACATAGGTCCAATAAGTCTGTAGATAAGATGAACAATGAGTTGCAGATTTACACAGACCCTTTTCTGTCACATTAATCTAACTTTATCTCTACATGAGATTCGGGTCCATTGCCAAATGATGGTCCATACATTAATATGGTTACTATTACTTTGATCTCACCTCCTAGCCAGAAGACAAAAATATTTGACATATCATTCACCCTTCTAGATGTCCCATATTGTGGAGAGCCTTCTCCTCTGTACATCCCTGCGAAGCTTAATGGACAAACTGTTATGGATGCAATGGTTGATCCTTCGTGCAGAGTCGATGTCATCACATATGAGAATTTGTTTGTAAATGAATGGCATAGGCCAAGATATGATGAGTGTCGTGCTACCTTGAGAACACATAATGATTTGTGTCTTTCACCTTTGGGTAATATCACTTTGACGGTCCTTGTGAGACCCAAGGTTATTTCAACCATGTTCGTTATCATTCCTAAGTCAAACCTCTTTTGTTCCAAACTAGGTATTCCTTTGTTCATTGCTATGGATGCAATACCTTCACTTGTCCATAAGTTCTCAAAGTTTCCTCATGAGGATTTGGTGCATGTTGTCTAGGATACTGGGTATCGACCACTATAGCCCATGGGGACTTTTCATTAAATCATTTTTGCCTGCTCTGGTTGGCCCTATGCTTCCCCATGGCAATTTGATGTACAAATCTTATTATCAATATAAAATGGGAGAGTTGGCTCCTAAATCTGTTCAGCCTAGCTATTTGTTATCTCTTCCTACATCAACCTTTGCTCCGTCTATTCCTCTGTTAGAGAAGGTAGTACCTTATGCCCCTTCATTGTCAGGGGTTGAGGTTAAGCCCATTCCTCCGAGTAGACCTCCTCGTCCACCCAAGACTACACAACCTCCAGTGATGTCTTATGTTCCTACGACTACACCTAGTGCAGACAAGGGAAAGGTACCCGCACTGTCAAAGTTCATGGCCCACCCTCCATTTGAGCTCCCAATCCTCGCAGATAGCCCCTAGCCTACTCAATATGAAATAGGAAGTGTTCCCCTTGTGCTCATTCATCACCACTTGCTCCTCCTTCATAGCCTATGCAGACACCCTCTATTCCTCTAGCTACTCCTTGATTAAAGCAAGGTAAAGTATCTGTTGATGTGAATGTAGTTCCTATCTCGGGTGCACCTCATGTTCCATCGATAAGGTCTTCTCCTATCCCCGACATTGTTTTGGAGGCCTATCCTATGGAGCATGATTCTCCTAACCCTTCTTGAGATTTAGCCCCTAGTCCCCATCTTCATCGTAATCAATGTACACATGAGTGTAAGCATCATCAACGAGAGATGACCCAGGAACATGATGCTGATTTGCAGTCTGATGGTGCACCTTCGGCACCTGCTCCTGTCGTGTCTATTTTTGTCTCTTTGGATCTTAAAGTCTTTGCATCACCTTCGATGTTGTTACCGGTTGCTTCTGAGACTCTTAATGAACCTCCCCCTAAAATAGTGCAAGTATTCATTTCTCCTTCTTCATACCCATCTCTCATCACCTCGTTGTTGGATATACCTCTACTATCTCGACCATTAGATATGTTGCACATGTAGGTGGTGTCTAGTGCCGCTTTGCTTGATCCTCCTATTCCGTAGCCACTTCTTCATCAGAGCTTTATTGGGGTCCTCCAACCTACTACAATTGACAAGTGGCTTGTGCCTTAAAATCTTCTCCCAAAAGCATATCATAAATTCATAGGACTGAGATGCCTAGGGCATCCTAGTCCTCTTCTTTTTGCTCCTACAAAATTCAGATATGATCCTCATCGTCTCCTCTACTAGAATATTTGTATGTAGCTTTTGAAAATGTTACCTACACATAGCAATAAGTGAAGATATGTTTTTGATAGGTGTTTACTTAAGTCAAACCCCAAGTTTGAAATCAACCCTTGAAATTGAAACTGAAGAAATGGAATTGACCTAAATTGAAAAGATTGTCTTTTGAAGACAAGGGTAGATTTGAATTGAAATGCTTGAATTAGAATTTGACACCTTGTTGAATATTGCTTTGAAGTGTTCATGTAAAGGTAAAGGATATCATGCAAAGTGTCTTCATCATTGATAATATCTATGCCCTCCACCATCATTGCCATAAGTATACAAGAGAAAGCCTCATATGAAAATCTTCATTATCAATGTTCTTCAATACAATATTATCATCATCATACATGGTGAAAAATCAACACCACACTAATGCTGGACATCCAACCAAGGACATTATCTACAGGTTGTGTGCAAGATCACGAGGGTCAAAACTAGGCCCTTAAGTGGTGATGAAAATTCAAAAAATCAGTTAGGCAATGTGACATAAAAATTTGAATAGTTTATTGACATAATTTGAAAAATATATAAGAACAAATTTTGTAGCGAATTGAATCTAATTTTTAAGCTATTAGTTGTTTTTTTTTAAAATGTAAATCTATTTGGTAAAAATTTGAAATTTCAATGCAATGGAAAAAAAAAATTAGGGAAAAAATAAAAACAAGTGTATGTTTGCGGAACCTAAGTAAAAGCAAAAAATAATATTTTTTTCTAAAACTTTCAATATAAGTAGAGGATACATGCCCGGATATGCCACTTTTTTGGTAATTTTTTTGCAAGTAAATAATTAATTATGAATTTTTTATAAGACCTTTTAAAACTAAAAAAAAATGTATGTATGCACACCATAACTTGGTCATGAATTTTTTTTTTATCCTATAGTACATGAAGCGCAAAATGTGTAGGATTTTGCGGATTCGAAAAAGGTATAACCATTCTAAAGCTATAGATTTTTTCAATCAACCTATCAACCAAGACTTTAGTCATAATGTATGCAAAAAATCAATAATAGTTATTTATTAAATTCAAAATAAGGTTAAATTTATATTGGTAGGAAGTTAACAGTTTTCTAATTAACCCTTTTAATTTCATCAAATTCAAATTAAAAAAATTGTTAGCCACATGGTCAAAGTCTAAAAAAACCAAGGAAAACTTCCAATAATATTTTTTGTGTTGATTTTCTAGGTTTGACACATCCAAACCAAATACCAAAGCAATCTCGAGGGAAAAATGGAGGGAAAAAAATTATGTAAAAAAATCGGATATTTGTTAGTAACAAATATTAGTTTTTTAAATGTGAAAAATGGATATTTGTTTTCTCAAGTTGTTTTTTTTCATGAATTTTATGTTTTCAAAACGGATATCCATATTGAAAAGCCTAGAAAAATGTATTTTAGTCAGATGGGCACAACTTTTGCATTTCTTATCAAAATTTTGATTTTTTATAGGACTTGTAAAGGTGATTCAAAGCTCTACACAATAGAATGGGTAGTGTTTCTATATTATAAATAAAATAAAAATGATAACTAATATAAATTCATCCCTCATTTTTAAAACATCAAATACTCACAACTTCTAGATATGAATTCCCTCTTTCATGATTTTTTTGTAAAAATCATCTTAAAATACTTGAAACCTTAAATGAGTAATTAATAATAAAAAAATTAGGTATTTTACTAAGGAGAGTAATAAATTTTGAGAAACCATCATATCTCTCTATGTTCCTTTCTGTACCCCCCCTCTCTCTCTCTCTCCTAAAATCTAATACTATCTCTGCACCTCCCCTTGCTCCCTCCATCTCTTTTTGTCCCTCTTATAGAAGCAAATAAAAATCACCAAGAGACAACTGACCATTGAAGAAAGAGATGCAAAAGAAATACTTGATTGCTTTATTATACAACAAGAAAAAAGGCCTACTTATATAGGCAAGGCAAAAGAAAATGAACAACGTAGAGAGAGACATGTGTCCCAATCATACGCTAGAGTAGGTAAACTACACCTATTGACAACTACCAAGTGCAAATAATAATGCACAATAAATGATAAATACAACTAATAAAATATACCTAAGTTAAACTTAAGTACATAAATATAATTAAGTATTTACTTTAACACATCGCCTTAAGTGCAACTAGGCCATGTTAGGTACCCATGTAATATGTAATGCAACTAATCTCTTACAAAGGAAGAAAAGGAGAAAACCTCATGGGACAAAAATCCTCTCCAAAAAAGAGATATGAAAATCATGCAATTATGAATGAAGTGATGAATGAAGGTCTCCACAATACCCCCCCAAGAATGACATCCATATTGAGAATACAGTACAATTGCCCCTCCAATGAAGGGAGAGATAGAGACAACATTGCACACCATGATGAAGTATCCTCAAAAATACTGAAGCATGTTTGAAGCCATAAAAAATGTCCATGATGACTAACAATATGTCTCCCCTTGGAAATATGAGGATCCAATGGTACATGTAGTATCCATGAGAAAATGAGAAGGAAGAAATATCACAATTGAATATGTGGAAGAAGAATCAAGTTCCTCCTCAACTATGCTCTCCAAATAATCCCCAATGAACGCTCTACAAGGAGGAGTGATGCCTCCTCAACCATGCTCTCCAAATCTGCAGTAGAAAAATGAGAAGCCAATTTGGATAGACCTATAATGAAACCATTCTCAAACCACAAATTTGAAAAACAATGATGTCTTGTTGTGTTGAGGTATTGGAATCTATGTTAACTGCAACCTCTGATGTAGCAGGAGATGGAGGAGACGTTATCAATCCCATAAACCCATGAAGTGTATTTGAATTAGTCCTCTCACTCGAAGGAGGAGTTAGTGGAACATAAGGATCGTCATCATCATCATCATCATCATCATCATCAATGAAGTGATGAATTTACACCTTGGATTGATGATCAACCCTATTGACGACAAAATTATCTCTTATGGGACAACAGACGAACATTGAATCTCAAGTCAACTTAGTTGTGTTTCCTTTCTATGTAATTTGATACACTAATAGGAGATTATGAGATATGTCAAGAATCAAACGAACATTATTCATTGTACCCATATCCAAAAAAATTGTTACTAGTGGCAATAACATGAACAAATTGATTGTTTGCAATCAATACTCTATCTTGAAATGATGCTCTAAGAAAATTCAGAATCAAGAGATATGGGCGATGTGAAGTGAATCTCATAAATCAATGATCCATCCAATATCCCTAGGTGCATGAGTGTTAATGAAGGCAAGACCCTTTCCAAAATTTTGAGGAGATGTAACCTCATGATTGGTCAAAGCAGGGTGAACTAGATGAACAAGGAATGGAAATACAATGCTCCTTGGTAAATGTTTCAACTCATGGATTTACTTCTTATAATAGTTTTATTCACCATGTCCCAGCTTGCAAAAAAGCTACATGTGGGTCTTTCCTTCTTTTGATTATCCTCTTTGGAAGAGGAGATGGAAGTCTCATGAGAGTCTTTCTTAGGCTTAGCTTTCTTGTTTTTATCTTTTCCATTGACTTGAGGTGAAGTGGCAACTAATGCATGAGACTTAGCAACATCATTTTGGCAAAGTTTGGATTGCTCCCTAGTCAATCTTTCACAAAAGGTCTAAAATGGTGACATTACAAATTGTGTACCCAATTCATCCATAGTAGAATAGAAGGAAGTAGAAAAGTATGAAAAGACACCCATAAGCTTAGACAAAATCAAGAAAACACATTCCTTCACTAATTTCTCTTCCCATGATACTTCAATTGAGAATGCAAGGACTAAAATTTGACCAGATAATTCTGAATAGAACTCATGTTATTTCTTCTTTTAACTATATAGTTTTAATTTCACTAACTGAACGAAAAAGATACTTGAGTTTGTACCATACCTCTTCTGGTATAGTTCAATCTTCGATGTAGAAGAGCAATGATTCTAAAACATGAAGTGAAATCAATCCCATCACATCATCACACTTTCTTAGATGTGTGAACCTCTCAAAATCCTTGGTGATATTAGGTTGAGTCTCACTCAAATTTGACCACAACCCCTTTGACCAAATCAAGTGTTTCATGCTCACTTTGCAAGTGTCATAGTCATATAGGTTGAGAATATCGAACCTTGATTGAGCCATATGAGCCACAACAAAGCAAAAAAAAAGCCAAAAATTGATCTAAAACTTCGAACTAAAATGGAAGTCCCTCACAAAGAGTGACTTTGAGCTGCAAAAGGATATAGAAAACAAAAAAATGAGGTGGATTAACTTGAATCATGATGAAGTTGATTAAAATGACTTTCCAATGATATATGGAGTGCAAAAAATTGATATTTGAGGCTCGAGATATGCTCCATCGAGAAAAATAGCCAAATTAGGCTAAAAAATGGGCAACTACAACTACTAGCACAACATCCCATGCACAAGCAAGAGGATCAACACACTATGTGAGTATAAGCTCATGTGAAAATGAGTTGTTAAAAGGCCATTTAAATAGCCAATAAACTTCCCACCATCCCAATGTGGGACTGATGGTTCCAACCACCATGGGTCCACAAAACACTACTTTTGCGAGATAAAACCCTAAGCCGTAATGCAAGTATGAGAATATATAAGCAAGCCACCAAATTTGCAAAATAAAAAAACCCTAAATATAAAAATATTGAGGGAGACCTTATAGCATAATAAAGTTTGATCAATTAAATCAACCAATGAGAGAAATGCTTATCAAAAATTGATGCATGTGCTTCAAGCCTCAGTTACATGGAATGACTTAAACCACACACACTAAGCTTATACTTTTAGACTTAAAAATGTTAAACACTCAAATTTGACTGACATTTTTTAGGATTAATATGTTTCCTAATGTGTGCGGTCACACTAAGAATACACTTCTAGGCTTAAAAGTGTTACACTCGGAACTGAGTAACATTCTCTAGACTTAATATGTTTCTTAGTGTGCGTGGTTTAAGACTATTCTTACCACATAAGTAATTAATTAGGTTGATCAAGGCACACAAAAGATCTCCAAACTTAATTAAAAATTTCAAGATAAAAGATAGAAGTGGCTAGAGTTGATAGTATGATGAGGTGTGGCATATTCCCAATGAATGAATAGGCAATGACTTCCCCAATGAATTTGCAACCATTTAAAAAGAATAAAAATGTTGCCACTATTCGATGAACGCTTAATAAGAAGCCTTAGGCTAGAAGGCTTAATATGTGTAGTGAATAGAACACCACTAAAGTCTACAATTAAATGTACCAATCATGTTTTGGAGTAGGTAAACTACACCTATTGACAACTATCGTCTACAAATAATAAATAACTCAATAAATAATAAATAAAACTAACAAAATATATGTAAATATAACTTATATTTCTACGTCTTCATCACGCCCTCTTGTATCTCATATTCTCTCCTCTAAGATTTGGACTTTTCTCTCTAACTCTCCCTTCCTCCCTACTTCCCTCCCACATGGGCTTCACTGACTAGGCAATATTATATCAAGTGCATTCATATTGGGGGGTTTAATATCCACAAAATTGACAACAATATATTGCCTATCTGGTGAAAATAGGGGGGTTTTTTAATTCAGGCTATGAAAAATACAATATATGGTTAAAATAGGTGGGGCAGGTGGGAAGGGATTGGGGGGGGGGGGGGGGGGGTTTAATTCGGGTTGTGTATTGGGAGGGGGTGACAAAAAAGGAGTTTAGGGCAATATTTTTTGAAAATATGGCGATTCTTTAGTATGTCGTGAACACACGTGATATAACCTAGGTTCACTAAGTGAAGTCCTTGTGTTCCCTCCCTGCTCTCTATCTCAACCCTCTCTCTCCCCTTGATCCCTCTACATATTTCTCCATATATATCCTCCCTTCTCTCACTCTCTCTACCTACCTTTCCCTTCCTCCCTAGCTCTCTATCTCACTCTCCCACCCTTCTTTCCTCCATAATTTTTTGGATCTTTAGAGCTCTTTGTATTTTAATGAATCATATCAATCCTATACAACCTAGCCTTCTTTAAGGGTTTCTTAGATCTATAATTTCATGGCATTTACATCTCAAATTTGCATTTTAAACTCTTTAAATGACCGATTCTTCATTGGTTTTATATTGTTACATCTTTTTTCTATTATCTTAAAATTAAAATTGTGAAATACCTTTTACTTACCCTACCCATCCTTGGCAACCACAATAGAATTTTATTTTAACATTTGATACATCATTGATATTTCTACTTTTTTCATAATGAAAGCACACATTTTTTTAATTTAGTTTTCCCCTCTACCTCTCCATATATTTATCTCTTTGTCTCTCTCCCTCTCTCTATATCCATCTCCCTCTCCCTCTCCCTCTCCCTCTCCCTCCCTCTCTACCTGTCTATCTGGTGCAGGAGCACCTGAGCACCTGAATGCTCAAATCCTAGCAGGTATAACATTTTATTGCAAATTAAGCATGTGTGTTTATTTTATGCTTCTAATAGGTTTAATAGGTTTTTTTTGGGGTGTAATAAGGCTTGGAACTCATTTGTGTTTAAGAGTTTCCAAGATTTTTGTTTTTTGCTCGGTAGGCTAAAAATTGTCAATTTTGGGTCCAAATGAGCATTTTTGAATTTTTGATGTTGGAAAGCCTTGAAAGGTATTGGAGCATGTTTATTTAGTGTTTCTAGATGATTTTGAGTCATTGGTTTGAGTGCCAAGTCACCGGGAGTCAAAATGCAACTTTTTGAGCAACAAAAGTTGTCAAAAGTTGTCAAAAAGCTGTCAAAAAGTGAAAAAAATGATTTTTGGTGGTTTTGGTTAGTTCCAGCCTGTACCTGTCCGTAAAAAGGCTTCAACAAGTTGGCACATGTATAAAAACCATGTTCCAATCATTGTATGGGCAGTTTACATTGGAAAAATAAGAAAAATACTTGTTTTGCTCTTATTTTCTGTGAGTTTTAACTAGTTTTCTGCACTTTTTAGAGTACAGTCCATACCATGGCTCCATGAGTCCATACTGCTCCTATTTTTGGTTGATGTGATCTTCTTTGATGTTTTAGTAGTGATTGGAACAAGTTTTAGTTGAAGTATTTTTGAGTAAAGCATTGTTTTGTGGTTCCAATGGAAGAACATTCCTGGTCCAACTGATTTCTTCAAAGTCTCTTCATCCATGGCTTTGAGGAAATTTGTTGGATCCTCTGTACATATTGTACCATACATCTATTTTCTTTTTCTAGCAATGCACAAGTGTTTATAAGCCCATGACAAGTGTGTGAAGTGAGCAACTTGGCTTGGGTATTCTTAAATTTGTTTGAATGGTACTTTGTTGTTCATAGCACTGTACTTTGAAGTATTGAAGAAGAATCAAGTTGATAAGAGTCTTCATTGTACTTTACCATCCTTGTCTCTCTCATGACTTGGTTGGTGGCAAGAAACAAAGGTGTAATCAGATTGTAAAAACAGTGAGTCACTGTTTCATTGGATAAAACCTCATTGCCAACCTCCCAAATGGTTAGTGTGAAATGAGGGATTCCTCTTTTATGCAAAATGGAAATTTGTTTGAAAATAGTTTCAATGTGAAGAAGACAGATTACACATTTTGATTGTAAAGGACCTAAATAAGGATCCTAAAAACAGTGTATTCTTTGTCACAGTCACATAATGTTTTTATGATTTATCTCATCCTTTAAGTACTCAACTCATTAAGATCTTTGAAGAGGTTATGTACACTATTCTATCATGCCATTTATACCTTCTTGCAGGCCAAGGACAGCATGAATAAACAGGTCAAATAGAGAGATTAAAGTTGTCACAGTTTCTAAGACTGTGAAAGTGCAGTAAGGCGGATAAGAGACCAACAGTCATAAAAAAACCCTTTCATACTTGCTTGCAGGTTACTCCAACTGTTTTCAAGGCATTATTGCATTCATATGTGATATATTTTCATTGTACTTACGTTATTAACGTTAAACAAAGCATATAAAACCTTGAAAACATCGCTGTCCCTGTTTTTGGACTGTTATTTCTGAGAAAATGCAGCAGTATGATAACTATTTGATAAAATGTCAATATTAGAAGATGAGGTTTAAGTCCTTGGGAGTGTTTGGTATATGTGTAAGCAAGGTTTGAAGCATTTAAATTGGTCTATTATCATGAGGAAGACTTGTAAATTGCAAACCCTCACTAGAAACCTCAAAAACCCTTGAAAATTGCACATTTTGTGGGACAGCACTAAAATAGTCTGTACAATACTTGCCATAGAAAAAATCCTTGAGATTTCAACATAAAATGACCACCTCTCCAAGGGTTTGTCATGAAGTTTAGCAGGTTGAACAGGGTGAACAAATTTCATTAAAAGGTAGGGCTAATTCTAGTAGCCTTTTTGGAGCAAATTTGACAATTTCATGAAATCGGTAAGGAAGGAGAAGTAAATGATTGTTTCAAATCATCAAAACTAATCAGTTAAGACCTAAGACACCCTACTATAAGCTCCATATCATTTCATTAATTCATTTGACCAAAATGACCACTTGAACCTAGAAGTTGCCTTGAGTAAACCAACGTTCTTTGCATCCAATTTGGATATTTTCACCATTGAAGGGTAAAGGACAGTCATCATACTTTGCAGACCTGTTTAGATGCTCAGTCAACACATTAATATGATTTAAATCCTTAAAGGTGCAAACAAGGTTAGGTAAACCATGGTTCTCCAACAATTGCCCATTCCTGGAAGAGAGGAGATTCAGCCAGTTGGACAACCAAACTTGTTCATTTTTGGTGACACACAAGAGGACCTCATTTCAGACTTGAATGCCTTAGCATGGAATGTTAGGAGGAGTGATTTCCAATACAATAGGGTGCAAACAGTGTTGAATAGAGAGGAGGAGATAGGAGAAAGGTTTGGAAGAATCCCATTTGTGCCTAGGGATTGATTGCACATTGAGAACAAAGCCCACCAAGCTCAGAAGAAGACTAACTTCTCTCTCTACCTCCTCATCACTATCTCCCTTTCTCTCCCCCCTCTATCTTTTTCACTTCATACCTACCTCTAGATATTTATACCTCTTTATAACCCTATCTCCCGCTCTCTCTCTCGCTCTCCACATTATTGTTTCTTTCTACACCTCTCCACTTTTATATCTATTTATCTCCTTCAAATCTCTTTGTTTATCTATATCCTTATCCACCTCTACCTCTATCTCCATATATCTCTCACTCATGCACACATAATCCTTATTTATCGCTCCCTATCTCTATCTCTTTATGTTTAGATATCTTTCCCTCTATCTCTTACTCTCCCCATCATTCCCTCTTTATATATTTCTCTACTTCTCATCTATTTAAATTTTTCTCCCTCTCTCTCCCTTTATTTATATATCTCTTACCCTTTGTATCTCTATCTCTATATGTCCCTTTTACTCATACACACACATACACCCACTCCCTATTTCTTCCTCCCTCCCTAGCAATAGAATTCAACTTCACACACTCATCAAGAACTAAGATCCAAATATAGCTAACAAATAAACATCTAAATTAGAAGGAAAATCAAGCTCCATTACCAATAGGGAGAGAGGTATATGGATTAAAATAGACTTAAAGTGGGTGGAGACAGAGGGAGAGGAAGAGATAAATATAGAGAGAGGGGTCTAGAATGAGAGAGGGAGACATAGGTACATAGAAAGATAAAGATAAAGATGATGATCAGCTTGATATAAGGGCAAAGAAAGATGGAGAGACCAGAAGATAGAGATAGAGAGGGAGAGATAGAAGGTGAAATATAGAGAGATAAAAATAACTAGAAAATAGATAGACACAAATATAGATGTAGATATTAAGGTCTAGGAAGAGAGAGGGAGAAAGACAAAAAGATAAGATGGATAGAAAGAGGGAGAAATATCTAGAGATGGAAAACTAGAGAGGAAGATAGAGATTGAAATGAAGATAGAGGGAGAGGGAGACAAATATATATAGAAATAGAGAGAGGTAAAGACATATAGATAAATATATAGAGAGATATGGAGGTAGAGATAGAGAGAAAGCCATAGAGGGAGATACATAGAGGAAGAGATAGAAAGATATAAAGGAAGAGGAATATAGATAGATAAAGAGGCATAGATGGTGTGATAGCGTGATAAAGAGATAAGTAGAGATAGAGAGGGATAAATAGAGAGGTAGAGAGAAAGTGGGAGATATTAATAAGATATAGAGGGGAATATAGAGAAGGATGGACGGAGAGAGATAGGGATATATATATATATATATATATATATAGAGAGAGAGAGAGAGAGAGAGAGGGCAAGAGAGGAAGAGATAGATTAATCATATATAGAGGAAGCGAAATATTGATAGATATAGATATATCTAAGAGGTATGGATAGGAAGAGAGATAGATATAAGTAAATGGAGATAGAGATAATTATGGATAGAAAGAGATAGAGAGTGTATGATTGAAGGGAGTGATGGAATAAATAAGAGAGAGTTACAGATAATGAGTTGTAGATAGACATGTTCAAATAGATCTATAGGGATATAGAGATTGGGGGGAAAGAGTGAGAGATAAAGTAGGTGATATAGACAGGTAATAGATAGATATAAGTAGAGGGAGGTAGAGGGAGGGAGATAAATAGAGATAATTAGGTAAATGCATGAAGTTGTTTCCACTTAGAGTTGAAGTTTCAAACTTAGCCAAAAACATGAAAGTGTGTCGACCGAAATGATCTCCCATTTGTTTGAAAAGGGATCCCATTATGCTTCAGGGTCTCGAGCCAAAATTTAAAATAGGATCCCATTTTTCTTATATTAATTATTATTTTTATATTGAAAATGATATATATACATGAAATATAACATTTAAGTATAAGAAAATAATTTAAGTTATATTTCATGCATATTTTGACAAAATGTTTGAGAGTGGTTTTAGATCTCTAGGATTTATAATGCAAATTCTAGATTTTATAAGATCTTATAAATTTTCAAACTTAGTCAAATTTTAGTAATCAACAGGCCCCTATCAATATTTTCATACTCTCTTCATCTTTCTTGAGCTCTAGACATATTTGTCTCTATATCACTCTTCCTCTATCCCTTCTCTACCTCTCTATCTCACTCTATCTCATTTCTCCCAAAATCTAGACCTATCTCTCTACCTCTCTCTCACATCCTTAACTCTCTACTCTTTGTTTCCTCTCTCTCTACACACCTCCCCCCACCCCTTACATACCTCTATTTGTCTGCATATACCTCTATATCCCTCTTTACAAACCTTTCTCTCCCTCCCTACTAGATTATCTTTCTATACATTCATCTCTCTTCTACCCTTTCTCTCTTTCTCCCTCCCACCCTCCCATCTCTCTCTCTCCACCCCTCACTCCTTCCCTCTCTACTTTTATCTCCCGTCTAACCCCTCTCTACTACTCTATCTCACTCTCTCTTTTCTCTAAAAATATAGACATATCTCTCTACCACTCTCTCACATTCTTAATGCTCTACTCTCTATCTCCTATCTCTCTACACACCTCCCCCCACTCCCTACCTACCACTATTTATCTACATATACCACTCTACTTCTCTCTACATACCTTTCTCTTCCTCCCTACTAACTTATCTTTCTCTACATACATCTCTCTTCCACCCTCTCTCTCCACCTCTCCCTCCTTCCCTTTCTACTTTTATCTCCCCTCTATCCCTTCTATACCTCTCTATCTCTCTTTCTTCTCTCCCAAAATCTAGACCTGTCTCTCTACCTTTCTCTTACATCCTTAACTCTCTACTCCCTTTCTCCTCTCTCTACACTCCTCCCCTCACTCCCTACCTACCTATATTTCTCTACATATACCTCTATATCTCTTTACATAAATTTATCTCCCTCACCAAATTATCTTTCTCTACATACATCTCCCTCTCTCTACCTCACCACACCTCCCTCCTTCCATGTCTACTTTTATCTCCCATATATCCCCTCTCTACCTCTCTCTCACATCCTTAAGTCTCTACTCTTTGTCTCCTCTCTCTCCACACACCTCCCCTCACTCCCTACCTTCCTCTATTTCTCTACATATACCTCTCTATCTCTCTCTAATAACCTTTCTCTTTGTCCCTACCTACTTATCTTTCTCTACATACATCTCTCTTACACCCCCTCTCTCTTTCTTTCTCCCTCTCTCTCTCTCCAAAAATTTAAACATATCTCTACCTCTCCCTCACTTCCTTAACTATCCAATCTTTGTCTCCTCTCTCTACACACCTCCCCTCACTCCCTACCTACCTCTATTTCTCTACATATACTTCTTTATCTCTCTCTACGTACCTTTCTCTCCCTCCCTACCAACTTATCTTTCTCTGTATACATCTCTCTTCCACCCTCTCTTTCTCTCCACTCTTCCCTCATTCCCTCTCTACTTTTATCTCCCCTCTATCCGCTCTCTACCTCTCTATATCACTCCATCCTCTCTCTCCAAAAATATAGACCTATCTCTCTACCTCTCTCTCACATCATTAACTCTCTACTCTTTCTTTACTCTCTCTCTACGCACCACCCTTCACTCCCTACCTACCTATATTTCTCTAAATATACCTTGCCATCTCTCTCTACATACATTTCTCTCCCTCTCTACCAACATATCTTTCTCTAGAAACATCTCTCTCTACCTCACCACCCCTCCCTCCTCCCCTGTATATTTTTATCTCTCAATCCTCTCTCTACCTCTTTATCTCACTTTCTCCTCTCTCCCAAAATCTAAACCTATCTCTCTACCTCTCTCTCACATTATTAACTCTCCATTCTCTATCTCGTCTTTCTTTTCATACCTCCCCTCACTCTCTGCCTACCTCTTTATCTCTCTCTATGTACCTCTCTCCCTCCCTACCAGCTTATCTTTCTCTACATACATCTCTCTTCCACCCTCTATCTCTTTCTCCCTCCCACCCCCTCTCTTTCTCTCTCTAGACACGTCCCCTCACTCCCTACCTACCACTATTTCTCTACATCTACCTCTCTATCTCTACATATGTTTCTCTCCCTTCCTACCAACTTATATTTATCTAGATACATCTCTCTTTCACCCCCCTCTCTCCTTCCAACTCTACCCCACTCTCTACCTATCCATCACTCTCTACTTTCTATCTCCCCTCTCCTTCTCTTTATCTCCCCTCTCACTCTCTCTACCTACCCCTCCCTCCTTCCCTCTCTACTTGTATCTCTCCTCTATCCCCTCTACCTCTCTATCTCACTCTCTCCTCTCTCTCTCTCCCAAAATCTGGACCAATCTCTCTACCTCTCTCTCACATCCTTAACTCTCTACTCTTTGTCTCCTCTCTCTCCCTCTACACACCTCCCCGCACTCCTTACCTACTTCTTTTCTCTACATATACCTCTTTATCTCTCTCTATGTACCTCTCTCCCTCCCTACCAACTTATCTTCCTCTCCACATATCTCTTTTCCACCCTCTCTCTCTTTCTCCTTTCCACCCTATCTCTCTCCACCCCTCCCACTCTCGCCCTATCTACCTATCCATCTCTCTCTACTTCTTTCTATCTCCCCTCTCCATCTCTTTATATCTATGTCCCCAAATGTACTCTTTGTATCTCCCCTCTCAATCACTCTACCTACCTATCCCTCCCTCCCTCTCTAATTTTATAGAGAGTGAGTGGGGAGATAGAAATTAGAGAGATATGGATAAATAAAGAGTGGGAGGGATCAAGATGTAGAGAGATAGATATGGAAAGAAGTTCATAGGAGAGAGAGAGAGAGAGAGAGAGAGAGAGAGAGAGAGAGAGAGAGAGAGAGAGAGAGAGAGAGAGAGAGAGAGAGAGAGAGAGAGAGAGAGAGAGAGAGAGAGGTATATGTAGAGAGATAGAGGTAGGGGGAGTGAGGGGAGTTGTAAAGAGAGAGGAGACAAAGAGTAGAGAGTTAAGGATGTGAGGGAGAGGTAGCGATATAGGTCTAGATTTTGGGAGAGAGAGGAGAGAGTGAGATAGAGCTAGAGAGGAGATGGAGGAAGAGTAATATGGAGAGAGATAGGTCTAGAGATCAAGGGAGATAAAGGGTGATATTGAGAGAGCGAGAAAATGTTGGTAGGAGCCTACTAATTACTAAAATTTGACTAAGTTTGAGATAAAGAGAGTGATATAGAGAGAGCGAGAAAATGTTGATAAGAGCCTACTAATTATTGAAATTTAACTAAGTTCAAATATTTATAAAGTCTATAACTCTTAGAGATCTAAATACAATCTCAAACATCCTATCAATATATACATGCAATATAACTTAAAGTATAAATCACATTTTAATATGTATTTTATTGAAATGTGACTTATAATTAAATGTTATAATTCATATAGGTCATTTTCAATATAAAAAATAAACAATATAAAAACATGTTATATTTCATGTATATATTAAATCATTTTCAATATTAAAATAAACAATATCCCATTTATGAAATGAGATCCCATTTCGATTTTGAAACATGATCCCATTTTTTAAATGATATCTTAATTTTTACTAAATGAGATCCCGTTTCAAAAAGAATTAAATTCCAACACTAATTTTTGCTTTGGATTTTGCTTCTATAAAAGGCTTGGGGAGCTGACTCTTAGCCTTGGACTTGGTTTGACCTGCAACTTGAAGGCCATGTCACTGTCCATACAAAATATTGACTTTGGACATATATCTGAAGACCTTTTTTGCCAAAAAAATTAGTGAAATTAAAACCTATTATAAATGAGATTGTGCAGATTTCAAATATGTATTTTTTTTCAATTGGATTAATTTTTCTATTTTTAAAATAAATTTTAATGAAAAAGATCCATAAACTTGACATAATAGGTTTTCTTATTTTTTAATAACTTTTTTGTTTTTAAGTTTTTTGAAAAAAAAATATATATGACATCAAACTAGAGACAATTATATACACTTTAAAAAAAGAATTAAAAAAATGATAAGTTTAAGTCAAGTTATGCTTGTTGTACATGAGGGGTTGTCAAAATAGCAATCATGCCCAATAAAAAATTAACAAACAAAAAATCTTCAAAAAAATATATATATAAAAATATCTTCATCAATCTTGTGTTTTATAAAAAAAATTTCCAAAAGGATTGAGAAAAACACTTTCATTTAGGTGAAATTATACTTGTCCTACACAGGAATGGTATGGCCCTGAAAATTTGACTTTTAAACATTGGTTTTTTTGAAATACCTATTAACACTTAATTTGTATCATCTGGGTATTAAAATAAATTACATATTAGGAAACTAGACTTCGAGTATTACATTTCATATTACTTTTTTTTAAGATCCATTCTTTAAGTCCTTCAAATTTTTAGGTCAATTGGGATGAATTCTGAAAAATAGAGAAAACACTTCCACTTTTGGCCAAAAAGTGGGCTCAACTTCGTGCACACACCCAAGCGATATTAGTAGAGATATAAAAGTAGGGAGCGAGGGATAGAGTGAGAGAGGAAGAGATGGGGATATAAAGAGGGATACATATCTAGAGATAGATATAACTTGTAAATGATCTAGATGGGATAAGAAAAATGAGTGAAATAGGTAGACACGAAAGAGAGATAGGAGAGATATAGATAGAAATATAGTAAGGGAACTTAGGGAGAGAGATGGATTGAAAGGGAGATAAAAGGAGATGAGAGAGAGTGAGATATAGCTAAGTAAATAGAGAGAGGTATAGAGAGACATTTTCTCTTAGGGCAATTTTTGAATTAATGTGCATAGGATCAAAGACAACAAGGCAAACTTCAATGATGATAAATATGAAAAAATTAGTCTCAATAGTACATAAAATCTAAATGTTTTATTATTTACCACTTTTTAAATATTTCAATTCTTCTGGGAGTAAAAAAATTAAAAAAGACTTTGTATGCAAAAGTTGTGAGTATTTAAAGTTTTAAAATTGAAGGATTAAATTCAAATGATTATAATTAATTTTTGGTGTATAAACTAATAAAATTACCTTATCCATTTTGTAGGTCTTTGAATCACCTTTCCAATGCTTGTAAAAAATGAAAATTTTGATAAGAAACACACAAGTTATACCCATTTTACTAAAGTATTCTTTTTAGGCTAAAATTAGTATATAAAATCTGGATGTTTTATTATTTACTACTTTTTCAATATTTCAATTCTTTTGGGAGCAAAAAAATTAAAGAAGACATTGTATTCAAAAGTTGTGAGTATTTAAAGTTTTAAAATTGAAGGATTAACTTCAAATCATTATAATTAATTTTCAATGTATAATCTAATAAAATTACCTTATCCACTTTGTAGGTCTCTGAATCACCTTTCCAACGCCGGTAGAAAATCAAAATTTCAATAAGAAACACACAATTTATGCCTGTTTTACTAAAGTATGCTTTTTAGGCTAAATTAAATGGATATCCATTTTGGAAATGACTGTTTGTTTTTTAAAACACGACATAACAACGATGAAGTTAGGATATGGATATTATTATTAATAGATATCCATTTTGGTTTTGTATTTACAAACCAAATTTAAATTTTACTTGACCCATGCAAAAGTTAAAGTGGAATTTGGTATGTTTGACAAAGAAAAAAATGTGTTCTTTTCTCACTGCCACTTTTGGGCCCCACATGATCTTGCACTCATCGAACATCTCTCCACAACTACATATTTGACAAAACAACTTTCAATATCATCATCATGTATGGACAAGTATCAACACCAGTTGTCTCATCGACACACATTTGACAGAGCAACTCCCAGTCACTATTTTTGACATCTTACTATCAATCATGACATCGTAGCATGAATATCAACACCAAGAGTGTGAACTTCAACCATGAGTCATCTACATTCTATATTAATGGCACCACACATATGATAGAGCAACCAACCATTTGATCATATGCAATTATTATACATGACAACAGCTAATACTGAGTGAATACATCAACACAAAGAAGGTGGACATCCACAACAAGGAGCACTTTCAACCATCAACCATCTACGCATTCATCTGAATCAATAATCACCTTATTAGTATCTAAGATACCAATCTACACCATATCAACTATTGAGATACATGTGTCTCAACCTTGCAATTTTCAGTAAATAGTTCCAAATATAGTTGAAAGGTTTCCCATGTGTCGGTGCCTTGGAAAAAGGTATATGAGTTGTCAAAAATATGCGTTGTCCATAGTATAATATAGGAGGGCCATTTTTAGAGATTATATGACACATTTCATGTTAGTTATAAGGGTCAAAAATAGGGGATAAGAGTTTGGACGTGAGTAACTACTTTTAACCTGGTTTTCTTATCTTGGGAAAACAAATGTCAAGGTTGGGCAACACGTGGCATGGAGGTTTTTCCCATGGTATTGTAAAACCACAAATGGTTTCCAGGTTGTAAAATTCCTATATAATGAGGGCTTGGGGAGGAGTTTGTATTATGGAGTTTGGTTTGCAAGGCTGGGTGCTAGAAGGAAGCTAGTGAAGTCTCTCCGAGTTTGAGTTGAGGTGATGCTCTTGTAAGAACTTGTGTTGCAAGTGTATTGTAATCTCTTGTTGATTTGTTAATACATTATGCAGGTTTTAGAGTGTGGGTTTTTCCACCCATATGGGTTTTCCCCACGATAATCACTGTGTTATGTGTTTATTGTTTTATTTCTACTCTATGTGCTTCTTGTAATCTTTGTAATAGTTAAGTTGAAATTTGCATAATCGTCCTCTCAAGATTAGCGTAGGAAGCGTTTCCTCACACCTTTGCTTCCTTACATCAACAATATGTACTTCCATCATCAACATAACATCAATAACAACATCTAGTCATCAATTATAATAACGAATTGTCTCCACCATAGCTATGCACACAATTGAACCATGTGACAACAATGACAACAAATACCAACAATCAACAATTGACAACACCAATAAACACAACAAAATACATCAACAACATATACTTCCATCACTAAAGGGTTGACACCAATAAACAACATCATAATTTTACTAACAACAATCTCCAATATCCTCCTAAACACTTAGTCAAAAATCTCTCCACAATATGACAATCACAACACAATACACAAGTTGATGGTTGACATCAATGACAACACCAAGTCACCAATGATAACAAATACCAACAAGAAGGTCACTCTAGTGCTTATTTAAGCTAAGGTAAAGAGTAGTGATGACATCCACATTTTATGGAATTATTCCCTCAAATAGATTATTCATCATTTTCATTTGTTATAAAAAATTAAAGGATGGAAACCCCTCGATTACTACAATTAGGTTGTGGATGAAAGCCCTTCTCTAGCACTGAGCAATTGCACATAGGGATTATGCTTGAGGTTTGACAATTTCTACAACACATGCTTCTCTCAGTTTTAGGAGGCTCACTTTGTACTAGGGCTGAAGCAATAGCAATCCATCCACCTGTCAGACACTGGGAGGGTGTTAAGAGTTGTCTTTCTTACAAAGTGAGCTTGATAAGTGCCTTGAAAAAAATAAAGAGGATGTAGGGTTTTCTCTCATACTTTTATTTATTTAAGATACCATCTTATACATTTTCTAATTTTTTAATTTTAATGATGTGTTACTAATTTTTTTTTAATTTTAATTTGTATTTCTGGATGAAGATTCTAACGTATGCATACTGTTTATTGATTTGTAGAGGGTTTATTTCTTTTACTATGGGTTGGAGGAGTTAAGCTTTTCAACAATGAGCTATAAATTTGATTGCTAAGGTACGTCCAAGAATTCAAACTTCTTATTTAAGAGAATTTAATGTTTTTGCTAACCAATAGACAAGACTACTAGAATAGTGTACTATTTCCTTTAGGTCATTATCCCTAGTGTCTCCTAGATGGCTAGTAAATGTACATGTACAAATTATTTCATGATTTTGATGCTAAGTTTTTTATTAATGTTAGGTGTGAAATGAGCATTGTGCAGTAATTTCTTTTGTGAAATGAGCATTGTGCAGCTTTCTTTTGGATTTGAAGAAATAATACAAAATGCTGTAATTTTAAAGATGTCAATAGCTTATTTAATTGGGAATGGTTGTGTAGCAATGAAAATTTGAATACAAATTACTTGTAAATATTACTTAACAATTATAATTAATAAAAAGTGTTTTTTTTTTTTAAGGAGGGGTAAGAATACCCCTCCATAAACTCTTAAGGATGGTCATGGACATCCTTGAGGTGTTTCTTGTTCTTTTTCTTTTTCTTTTATTTTCATGTGTTTTTAAAGTTAATTAAATTAAATTTTAATGTTAATCAAATTTATGTTTTAAACTCCTATGCATGCTTAAATGGGTATCTTGTTTAGTGACATAAATACTCTTATACATTATGATTGTAGGGATTTTATTTTTAGTTCTGGGTTTTATTTGAAGTTTTTGTGGAATATATCATTCAATTGTATTGGTTTTGTTTGAAGTTTGCATCATACTCCTATGCTATTCTCAATGCAAGTGTTTATTTATCATGATTGGCATTTACTCTCATGCATGATAATTGTATGGGTTTGGCATGAAGGGTTTAATGACATGCCATTGAGTTCTATGGGTTTTGTTTGAAGAATTTCACCTAAATTGTGTTTATGCATGCATCATGATTGAGTGATATTGACTCTTATGTATTATGAGTGTATGATTTTTCCATAAGGGTCTAGTGACATATATTTTAAAGGTCGAATCAAACTTGTATTGTGTGCTTAATTTGCTTTTTCATGCATCATGGTTGAATGCTATTGAATCTTGTACTTGATGATTTTGTATCGTGTTATTGTCAACCTTATGCACACTATTACAAAAGAATGAGTGATATTCATTCTTTTGTAATATAGCTTTTGTGTGAAGGGTATTCATTAAGTTTTATGGATTTTTTTTCTAAGTTTACATTATGGTGTATAGGTGGTGGAGCTGAATGGGTTTTGTTTGAAGGTTACATGAAACTCCTACAATATACCTAGTGTACTCATGCATGGTGATTACATGTGAATAATTTGAGTGTTATGGGTGTTGTATGAAGTTTGTATAAGTAATCTACATATGAAATTTGTATAATATAGCTTTTGTGTGAAGGGTATTCATTAAGTTTTATGGATTTTTTTCTAAGTTTACATTATGGTGTATAGGTGGTGGAGCTGAATGGGTTTTGTTTGAAGGTTACATGAAACTCCTACAATATGCCTAGTGTATTCATGCATGGTGATTACATGTGAAGAATTTGAGTGTTATGGGTGTTGTATGAAATTTGTATAAGTAATCTACATATAAACATTATGGAGTATTTGGTGTTCATGTGCATTAAGGTTGATGTTAATCAAGTGTCATTAATTATATAGCTTTTTTGTCAAGGCTCTAATGGCATGTATGTCATTAAATTTTATGATGACTTTTAGTGACACTGACTCTCATGTTTGATAATTCTTATGGAATAGACATATGGTGCGCATCATTATAGAATAACATATATGAAATAACATCCTACAATTATTTTTGCTTTTATGTTAAGCCTGCATTGTTCATCAAACTCTATGGTAGATGAATAGTGTGCTTATTCATGCATGATGATTGCAACTTTTTGAGCGAAGGTTCTAATGACACATGCATCAATAACTTGTATGGACTTTTTGAGTGAAGCATGTATGTATGTATGTATGAATTAATGGTGTGGGTTAAGGTTGAATGACATGTGTTTTTTGTTTGGAGGTTATGTCATTCGTGTATTTTTGTCATTGGGTTGTATGGGCCTTGTTTGGAGGTTATGTCAAATTCATATGCCATGCTTGGTATGTTTGTTTGTGCATCATGGTTGTGTGGCATTGACTTTGTGGAATGTAGCATAGATGGTGTGGGTTAAGGTTGAATGACATATATGGAATTTTATTCTACTAGTTGCATTTGTTTTGTGTGAAGCATGCATCAGAACTAGTATGCATGTATGCATGCATGCATGCATCAATTATGTATGTAGTAGGTATTTATGGATGTATCCATGTAAGAATGAACCCATGCATGTATGTATGAATAAATACATGGATGTATGGATGTATGCATGGATGGATGTATGCATGAATGAATGTATGGATGGTTGTATGCATATATGCATCCATGCATGTATACACATGTATCCATGTATGGATGTATGCTTGTATGCATGGATGTATATATGTATGTATGAACATGTATACATGTATGCATGGATGCATGGATGCATATATGTATGTATGATCATGTATACATGCATGCATGGATGTATCCATGTATAGATGTATGCATGGATGCATATATGTATGTGTGATCATGCATACATGTATGCATGGATGTATCCATGTATAGATGTATATATACATGTATATATCTGCATGCATGTATGTGTATGTATGAATGGATGGAACATGTATGCATGTATCCATTTATGGATACATTCATGTACACATGATGTATGTATGCATGGATGTATCCATGTATAGATGTATATATGCATGTACATGTATGCATGTATGTATATGTGTATGGATGTATGCATGGATGTATCTATGCATGAATATATGTATGTGTGAATGGATGGATGCATGCATGCATGAATGTATGAATAGATGTATGCATGCATGGATGTATGTATGCAAGTTGCATGCATGCTCATATGTATGTGTGCATGCATGTATCCATTTATGGATGTATGTATGCATGTGTGCGTGCATGAATCATGTATGTATATGCATGCATGTATCCATGTATGGATGCATATGTACATATGTATGTATGAATGGATGTATGCATGTATGGATGGATGTATGTATTCATGGATGAGTGAATGCATGCATGTATCCATGCATGGATGCATGAATTAATGAATGGATTGATGCATGTATGTATGTATGTGTATGGATGTATGCATGGATGGATCATGCATGTGCGTGCATATGTATGTGCGTATGTATGTATGTGTATGCATGTATGTATGCATGTGTGCATACATGTATCCATGTATGGATGTATGTGTATGCGTGCATGTATGCATGCATAAATTAATAAATGTAAGAACAACTGTATGAATCTATATGCATGTACATATGTATGGATGTATGCATCAATATATGTATGTATGTATGTGTGTATACATCCATGCATACATACATCATGTGTGCATGCACGCATCCATAAATTAATAAATGCATGGATGTATGGATGCATGGATGTATGCATGCATAGATTAATAAATGCAAGAACAAATGTATGAATCTGTACGCTTGTACATGTGTACGGATGTATGCATGAATATATGTATGTATGAATGGATGGATGTATGTAACATGTATGCATGTTGCATGCATGGAACATGTATGCATGTTGCATGCATGGAACATGTATGCATGCATGTATACATCCATACACATACATACATGCATATATATATCTATACATGGATGCATCCATGCATACATCCATACACATATACATACATTAGTGTGCATGTATGTATATATCCATGCATACATCCATACACATATACATGCATGCATACATGTACATGCATATATACATCTATACATGGATACATCCATGCATACATACATCATGTGTGCATGCATGCATCCTAGTCCTCTGCTTTTTGCTCTTACAAAATTTAGATATGATCGTCATCGTCTCCTCTACCAAAATATTTTTATGTAGCTTTTGAAACTATTACCTACACATAGCAAGAAGTGAATATATGTTTTTGATAGGTGTTTACTTAAGTCAAACCCCAAGTTTGGGATCAACCCTTGAAATTAAAATTGAAGAAATGGAATTGAACTAAATTGAAAAGCTTGTCTTTTGAGGACAAGGGTAGATTTGAATTGAAATGCTTGAATTAGAATTTGATACCTTGTTGAATATTGATTTGAAGTATTCATGCAAAGGTTGAGGATGTAATGCAAAGTGTCTTCATCATTGATAATAGCTCTACCCTCCACCATCACTGCCATAAGTATACAAGAGAAAGCCTCATATGAAAATCTTAATTATCATTGTTCTGCAATACAATATTATCATCATACATGGAGAGAAATCAACACCACATTAATGTTGGACATCCAACCAAGGATATTATCTATAGGTTGTGTGCAAGATCACGAGGGTCAAAACTAGGCCCTTAAGTGGTGATGAAAATTCAAAAAATCAGTTAGGCAATGTGACATAAAAATTTGAATAGTTTATTGACATAATTTGAAAAAAATTTAAGAAAAATTTTTGTAGCGAATTGAATCTACTTTTTAAGCTATTAGTTGTTTTTTTGAAAATGTAAATCTATTTGGAAAAAAATTGAAATTTCAATGCAAGAGTACAAAAAATTTAGGGAAAAAATAAAAAACAAGTGTATGTTTGCGGAACCTAAGTAAAAGAAAATAATAATATTTTTTCTAAAACTTTCAATATAAGTAGATGATACATGCTATGTCTGCACACTATAACTTGGTCATGAAATTCATTTTTTTTTCCTATAGTACATGAAGCGCAAAATGTGTAGCATTTTTTGGATTTGAAAAAGGTATAACCATTCTAAAGTTAAAGATGTTTTTCAATCAACCTATCAACTAAGACTTTAGTCATAATGTATGTAGAATAATATAATAGTTATTTATTAAATTCAAAATAAGGTTAAATTTATATTGGTAGAAAGCTAACAGTTTTCTAATTAACCCTTTTCATTTCATCAAATTCAAATAAAAAAAATTGTCAGCCACTTGGTCAAAGTCTAAAAAAACCAAGGAAAACTTCCAATTACATTTTTTGTGTTGACTTTCTAGGTTTGGCACATCCAAGCCAAATACCAAAGCAAACTCGAGGGAAAAATGGAGGGAAAAAAATTATGTAAAAAAACCGGATATTTGTTAGTAACAAATATTAGTTTTTTAAATGTGAAAAACGGATATCTATTTTCTCAAGTTGCTTTAGTTATGAATTTTATGTTTTCGAAATGGATATCCATATTGAAAAGCCTAGAAAAACATATTTGAGTCAGATGGGTACAACTTTTACATTTCTTATCGAAATTTTGTTATTTTACAGACATTGGAAAGGTGATTGAAAGCTCTATACAATGGGATAGGTAGTGTTTCTATATTATAAATAAAATAATAATTATAACTAATTTAAATTCATCCTTCATTTTCAAAACATCAAATACTCACAACTTCAACATATGAATTCCCTCTTTCATGATTTTTTTGTAACAATCATCTTAAAATACATGAAACATTAAATGAGTAATTAATAATAAAAAAATAGGTATTTTACTAAGGAGAGTAATAAATTTTGAGAAACCATCATATCTCTCTATGTTCCTTTCTCTACCCCCCCTCCCCTCTCTCTCTCAATCACTGGGAGACAACAGACCATTGAAGAAAGAGATGCAAAAGAAATACATGATTATTTTATTATACAAAGAGTACAAAGGCCTACTTATATAGGCATTGCGAAAGAAAATGAACAACATAAAGAGAGACATGTGTCCCAATCATATGCTAGAGTAGGTAAACTACACTTATTGACAACTATCAAGTGCAAATAATAATGCACAATAAATGATAAATACAAATAATAAAATATACCTATGTTAAACTTAAGTACGTAAATAGAATTAACTATTTACTTTAACACATCACCTTAAGTGCAACTAGGCCATGTCAGGTACCCATATAATATGTACTTCAACAAATCTCTTACAAAGGAAGAAAAGGAGAAAACCTCATGGGACAAAAATCCTCTCCAAAAAAGAGTTATGAAAATCATGCAATGATGAATGAAGTGACGAATGGAGGTCTCCACAATACCCCCAAAGAATGACATTCATATTGAGAATATAGTACAATTGCCCCTCCAATGAAGGGAGAGATAAAGACAACATTGCACACCATGATGAACTATCCTCAAAAATACTAAAGCATGTTCGAAGCCATAAAAAATATCCATGATGACTAACAATATGTCTCCCCTCGAAAAGATGATGATCCAATGGGACATGTAGTGTCCATGAAAAAATGAAAAGGAATAAATATCACAAATGAAAATGTGGAAGAAGAATCAAGTGCCTCCAAAAGTGTCTCATCAAGACTAGGAATATCCTTGATGAATAAAGAAATAATAGATGTAAAAGACGCAAGATCATCCTCCAATGAACACTCAGCAAGGAGGAGTGATGCCTCCTCAACCATGCTCTCCAAATATGCAATAGAAGAATGAGAAGCCAAGTCAGATAGACCTGCAATGAAACCATTCTCAAACAACAAATTTGAAAAAACAATGATGTCTTGTTGTGTTGAAGTATTGGAATCTATGTGAACTGTAACCTTTGATGTAGCAATAGATGAAGGAGACATGGTTAAGCCCACAAACTTGTGAAGCGTATTTGAATTAGTCCTCTCACTCAAAGGATTTAGTGGAACATAAGGATCATCATCATCATCATCATCATCATCATCATCATCATCATCATCATCATCATCATCATCAATGAAATGATGAATTTACACCTTGGATTGATGATCAACCCTATCGACTACAAATATCTCTTATGGGACAACGAGTGAACATTGAATCTCAAGTGAACTTAATTGTGTTTCCTTGCTATGTAATTTGATATACTAATAGGAGATTATGAGAGATGTCAAGAATCAAACGAACATTATTAATTGTACCTATATCCCCAAAAAATTGTCACTAGTGGCAATAACATGAACAAATTGATTGTTTGCAATCAAGACTCTATCTTGAAATGATGCTCTAAGAGAATCCAGAATCAAGGTATCTCTTGAATGGGTGATGCATGAATTGAAGCTCCTAAATCAATGATCCAACCAACATCCCTAGGTGCATGAATGCTAATGAAGGCAAGACCCTTTCCAAAATTCTAAGGAGATGTAACCTCATGATTGGTTGAAGTAGAAGAGGGCGAACTAGATGAATAAGGAACTAAAATACGATGCTCCTTGAGTAATTGTTTCAACTCATGGATTTACTTCTTATAACAGTTTTATTCACCGTGTCCAAGCTTCCGGAAAAAGCTACATGTAAGTCTTTCCTTCTTTTGATTATCCTCTTTGGAAGAAGAGATGGAAGTCTCACGAGAGTCTTTCTTAGGCTTAGTTTTCTTGTTTTTACCTTTTCCATTGACTTGAAGAGAAGTAGAAACTAATGCATGAGATTTAGTGACATCATTTTGGCAAAATTTGGATTGATCCCTAGTCAATCTTTCACAAAAGGTCTAAAATGGTGGCATTACAAATTGTGTACCCAATTCATCCATAGTAGAATGGAAGGAAGTAGCAAAGTATGAAAAGACACCCATAAGCTTAGACAAAATCAAGAAAATACATTCCTTCTCTAATTTCTCTTCCCATGACACTTCAATTGAGAATGCAAGGACTAAAATTTGACAAAATAATTCTCAATAGAAAGAGATGTTATTTCTACTTTTAACTATATAGCTTTAACTTCACTAAAAAAACCAAAAAGATACTTGAGTTTGTACCATACCTCTTTTAGTGTAGTGCAATCTTCGATGCAGAAGAGGAAGGATTCTAACACATGAAGTGAAATCAATCCCATCACCTTAGCACACTTGCTTCAATGTGTGAACCTCTCAAACTCCTTGGTGATATTAGGTTGAGTCTCACCCAAAGTTGACCACAACCCCTTTGACCAAATCAAGCATTGCATGCTCACTTTGCAAGTGTAAAAGTGATACAGGTTGAGAATATCGAACTATGATTGAGCCATATGAGCCACAACAAAGCCAAAAAAAGCCAAAAACTAATCTAAAACTTCTAACTAAAATGGAATTCCCTCACAAAGAGTGACTTTAAGTTGCAAAAGGAGATATAAAATAAAAAATTGAGGTGGATTAACCTAAACCACGATGAATTTTAGTAAATTGACTTTCCAATGATATATGGAGCACAAAAAAATGATATTCGAGGCTCAAGATATGCTCCATTAGGAAAAATAGCCAAATTAGGCTAAAAAATGGGCAACTACAACTGCTAGCACACCATCCCATGCACATGCAAGAGGATCAACACACTATGTGAGTATAAGATCATGTGAAAATGAGTTGTGAAAAGGCCATTTAAATAGCCAATAAACTTCCCACCTTCCCAATGTGGGACTAATGGTTCCAACCACCATGGGTCCACAAAAAACTACTTCTGCAAGATAAAACCCTAAGCTGCAATACAAGTATGAGAAGACATAAGCAAGCCACCAAATTTGCAAAATAAACAAACCCTAAATAGAAAAATATTGAGGGAGACCTTATAGCATAATAAAGTTTGATCAATTAAATCAACCAATGAGAGCAATGCTTATCATAAATTGATTCATGTGCTTCAAGCCTCAGCTACATGAAACGGCTTATACCACACACACTAAGCTTATACTTTTAGACTTAAAAATGTTAAACACTCAAATTTGACTGACATTTTTTAGGATTAATATGTTTCCTAATGTGTGCGGTCACACTAAGAATACACTTCTAGGCTTAAAAGTGTTAAACACTCATAATTGAGTAACATTCTCTATACTTAATGTGTTTCTTCGTGTGTGTGGTTTAAGACTATTCTTACTACACAAGTCAATAATTAGTTTGATCAAGGCACACAAAAGATCTCCAAACTCAATTGAAAAATCTCAAGACAAAAGATAGAAGTAGCTAGAGTTGATAGTACGATGAGGTGTGGCACAAGCCCAATGAATCAACAGGCAATGACTTCCCCAATGAATTTGCAACGATTGAAAAGGAATAGAAATGCTACCACTATTCGATGAAGGCTTAATAAGAAGCCTTAGACTTGAAGGCTTAATATGTGCAGTGAATAGAACACCACTAAAGTCTACAAGTAAATGTGCAAATACTTCACACAATATTATCACCTCCGACACAAATGGAATATAGCTAAAAAGCCTTGAAACGGTAATTAAGCTTTTCACTCTAAATAATAATTTGAAGGCTTTGAAGAAATACAATGCCAATAATGAAGTGATGTTGCCAAACGATGATATTGACCTTAGAATAAATGGCAAAATTAAAATTTTGAAACAAAACCTCAAACACAAGAAGATATCATTCCTCCACAAATATATGGAAGAATTTCCAGCACACGGATTGTTGTGCATAGCAATCAACTAAGACATAGATTGATGCCACGATCTCAACAACTCAAACTTCTTAAAATGGGTTGGAATCTCATTGAAACAAATAGGAATCGTCATGAGACAGCTGATCATTAAAGAAAGAGATGCAAAAGAAATACTTGGTTGCTTGATTATACAAAGAGTACAAAGGCGTGTTTATATAGGCAAGGTGAAAGAAAATTGACAACATAGAGAGAGGCATATGTCCTGATCATGTTTTTGAGTAGGTAAACTACACTTATTGACAACTATTGTCTGCAAATAATAAAGCACTCAATAAATGGTAATTAAAACTAACAAAATATATGTAAATATAACTTATATTTCTACGTATTCATCACGCCCTCCTCTATCTCACATTCTCTCCTCTAAGATTTGGACTTTTCTCTCTACCTCTCCCTTCCTCCCTACTTCCCTCCCACATGGGCTTCACTAGCTAGGCAATATTATATCAATTGCATTCATATTGAGGGGTTTAATATTCCAAAAATTGACAACAATATATTGCCTATTTGGTGAAAATAGGGGGTTTTTAATTCGGACTGTATATTGAGAAAGGGTGACAAAAAGGAGTTTAGGAAATATTTTTTGAAAATATGGCGATTCTTTAGTATGCCATGAACGGACGTGACAAGAACACATTTGGGGAAATTTTCCAACATATTAATGTCGTAGATCTAACGAAACGGCGAAAAGATTTTTCGTCGCTCAAATTTCATTGGGTTATTCGACAGACAGATATTCGTTGGAATTCCTATGCCTTCTTTATTGGAAGTTGACACATAATGTGGCAGTCTAATTCATTGGAATTCTGACAAAGTCACCAATCTTCCGACAAACCATGCCTTGGGGTTTTCATCGGAATTCCAACAAAAAAGGGCATTATGCTTCGATGAGAATGGTGAAATATTTTGTTGCAGGTACAACATTCATGTCGGAGCATAGTACCCTTTTGTGTAATAATTCTAGCAACAAATGCAAGGAAGCTCTAACGGGAATGGTGCACCTGCAATGAATTTTTTTGTCACAGGTACAACATTCTTGTTGAAGCATATTGTCGTTTGTTGTCGGAATTCCAACAACAAATGCAAGGAAGCTCCAATGAGAGTGTTGTGCCTTGGTGCAGGAGCACCTAACCCAAACATACACTAGGAGGTTAAAGATCATGTTATGAATCATTTCACTCATATTTGAGTTTATATGGTCATTTTAATGTATTTTGAGTCATTTTGTGAAGCATTGTAAGACATTTGTTCAAGATGTGTATTTGAGTCCTAATATGGTCTAGGAGGTCACATTGTGCAAATATTCCCATGGAAGGGTAAATAGGATGTAAAAGTTTGTTTTGAGTCCATCTAAATGTATTTCAAGTGTACAAGCAAAGATTAGGGGTCATATTTATCAAAATGTCAAAATTGTCAATTGTGTCAAAAATGTTGGCAAGCACAAATTGCATTATAAAGTTGCAAACCAAGGATGTAATTGGTCTTGGGTAGTTGTAACTACCATATGGATGTGTGAAGGTTATAAAAACCATCATTTGGTCGAATCCAATGGGTGTGTGTAATATTGGAGGAAGGAAATGAATAATATTTGAAGTTTTTACACACTCCACATTGTTTTCTGGGTATTGCAGTCTGATCATTCATGTTTTTCTTTATGAAAAATAATTTGTATCCATTGGAAATGTATTTCATATGATAATGGCATGAGTTAACTTTATTTTCCCTTTGGTTTCATTTAATTTCAATCAGTTTGAAGCAAGTTGTGCAAGATTTGGTGAAAATTGTCAAAAAACCCTCCAAATTGGGGTTTGTGGAGAGTTTCACTAAAATCTTTTGATTTCACAATTGGAAATTGTTGTAACTTTGGTGTTTGATAGAGGTTTTAACTATCTTTCAAATTAATTCAGTTTCAATGTGATTGGTTAAGTATTTAATGAGATATTCGATGCCCTAGGCGGACTGGGTATGCACATTTCTTATTTTTTTTCTGTAACAGTCAAAAAGGTCTCGGTGCAGAGAGAATAAATTTAAAATGAACCGTTGGATCATTTTCAATTTTTGATATGGTTTTAAAAACCTAGTTTTCTACAGCTTCACTGAAGCGATCTTCAAAATGTTCTCAGGTACAAAAGTTATTAATAACTGAGTACGGGTATATCAAACTGTCATTAACCAGGACAGCATAATGCATTGTTTTGGCCTTGATTAACGTTCAAAGGGTTGTAAAATGATATGATGGATTTGATATTGTATTGGTTGGTTGATATTAATATTGTTTTGGACTGTAGAATAATTATTATGATCAAATTATGCCTCTAATACAAGTGAAGATGTTGTGTTGAGATTGAAACTCCATGTTGATTTGGGGTTCTTGATGGGTTTTTCATGATGCTCCGCATCATGCCTACGACAAAATATTTCATCGTAGATACAACACTCTCGTTGGGGCCTATGTTGGGCATGTCCGTCGGAATTCCGACAAACAGGCTATATTTTTTATAAAAAAATTGCCAGCAGGGAATATAAAGCATTGCAAATATGGAATATGATTTGATAAGCTTTCATCGATCGAAAATTTGTTAGGATAGCTATCATCTATCAGGATAATTGTACACTGTCAGGATAGCTATACTCTATCGGGATTAAGTTTACACTGTCGGGATAGCTATACTCTATCAGGATTACAAAATATTACTATTTCGCCTTTAGTGACTATTCTGATAGGCATCTCATCATTTGCATTCGGTATAACTATGTCGATAGCCATGTTCAATACTGACTTATTAGATTGGGTTATCTATGCCAGTATATACATAGAATGTTACTTAATGAGGGTTATTTTGCCGATCTTTCTTAGGTATATCAGGGATTATTCTTATATGATTTTAGTTATAGTATGTGAGGTCTTGTATTGAGTTAAAGAAAACTTCTGTAGCTTCAACCTTTCACTTATGCCAAATACAAAAGCTTAGTGATGACTGACATGCTAGGGGTATTAGATATTGTTACTGGATTTTGGGATCTAATAGGAGCTCTCAAATGAAAAGGCAACAAACAGTGATTATTTTCACTATCAAAACACAATCCTTAGACCCAAGCAAATAAAAAATTGTCTTCGTAGTGAGAAAAGATGAATAGAAGGTTCAATGACCAGCTAAAGTGATATTCAATAAATCATAGTAAAAAATAGTCCCAAGCATCAAAGAGTTGATAGTAGAGACTATGATGTGTTAAGGCAAAATGAAGAATCCATAATAAGCTATAATGAATGCAAAAGTTCATAAGTTACTTAGAGGACATAGATGAAGTAAAAAATAAGAACAGTAAAAGCAAATAACAACTTTACCCAAGTAAGGATTTGATCCAATGCCAAAATGGCCAAAGGAAGTTACGATGATTTAGGGTTAAAGGGGTATAAGGTTTAGATGAATGAGATCACAATAGTATCGTAACAACAATACGAATAAATATTTGATAGTCCCAAAGTCTCATAGACCTACAATACACAGTCAAAATAGTAACATCATTTAAACAAAAGGATGATTCACAGTTATATATACTATCAAGAGTATCAGTCACAATAGAATGCAACCATTGTCACAAAATGTCAGAGATCAAGCTACATTGATAGTTTAAAGCCTCAACATAGAACCATGATAAGCATTAAACTAATTAAGAGGTTTATGAGAAACTATGGTAGTTAGGAAAGAAAAAACACAAGACAATATATATATCACATAATTCAGTCATATGATAAAGGCATTAGGGACATATTTCAACATCAATGAAGAAAATGCCTTATCAAGGGACAATGATATTCATAAGATTGAAATTAGTCACTAGGATGAAAAGGTCACCCTTGGAGTTACCAACTGAGTTGAAGATCTAGTGAGCGTGATCGAACCAGTTCCTATACAAGATAGACTGAAACCTAATATCTCCTTTACCTAAAGTGGTAACTCAAATCATACACCTGATGGACCAATATACATTACTGCTATAACTAATGACAAACCCACATATAGGGTGCTTATTGATCCACTACGTATGGTTAATATGAATAGAAAAAATATATTTTCACATATGCGTTATATCGAGACAATTATGATAAATCCAAAGTCTTGATTAAGGTGCATGATGGTTTTACTTGTACCACCATTGGTTCCATCACCCTCAATTTAAAGTTGAATTTAAAAGCTTAGATGTTACTCTTACCATTATTTCTACCTTAGACCAATTTCATGTGAAGTCAGCTCATTTTTAGGGCAGTGCCCTATGTAGTCCATTAAAAAGTTGAAGTTCTCAGTTCAAGGACAAGTGTAAACTATATTTCATAGTGGGTTCTAGCCCTTGTTTAGACATGGCATTCTCATATTTGTATCTTTATTCTTCTATATGTTATATACATGGTGTTGTATATGTGCTTTTGTGTTATCTTTTGGTGATGATGCAAAGCGTTGATGTTTTTTGGTCTCTTCCATGTTGACCCAAAAGGACCCTATGCTCCTCATGTATTCTTCCTCTAATAGTTTTCATCATCAAAGTTTAGGTATCCATGAACAAAAGATTCAAGAAGCAACCTCAAGAGTATAGGAGAGATCTGAGCAAAAAAACATGAAGGAATACAAATTGTAAAGTGATTGATTTTGTGTCTTATACTGCTAAAGACAACAAGATTACTAATTTTTTATCTTAGACTTAGACAACTATTTGGTGTATTTGGTGACTGCCCTTTTAAAAAGTTAAATGAATATTTGCCTATGTAATCAACAATATGAATATAAACAACAAAATCCTAATCAAGGACCTTACCTTTGATGGTCTCCACTAAGTAACTTCTTGTGTTGTTGTTCATGTTGGCTCTGTTGGACCCTGCAATTAATATTCAATACATATTATTCAATAATATTAATAGTAGAGCATAATGAAATATTGAAAAGTGCATTACCTTATTGAGCTTCTCTTTGTTTCAAGAATAGTTTAGTATTCTCTACTTAACAGAGCCAACCACGTGAAGGTCGAAACTCATTTGGCCCTCACCCCCCGAACATCACTCTAAATTCCCCATTAACATATAACATTCATTCATTCTTTCATCCATTAATAAAATATAACATTACATTCATTAACACATAAAATTCATTCATTAACAATTAATATGATTACAATCATATTTATTTTTTATTTATTTTTAAGTTAAGTAAAGACTAAGTGTTGCATCGTTTTCTTCATCATTTTTTTTCCCTCTTCAGTTGTTATGCCCTCTACTCATGATCTTAATGTATGCCTAGTCCTATACTCACGACAAGGACACCTAGGCAAAGGGGGGTCCACTCCAATAACAAAGAAATGGGTTAAGTTCATAAGATTTTTTTATTATTGTTACAAGTATTTCATTAATTAAAAGAATGTTACAGGGGTGACCTGATGGGGCCACATCATCTTCCTGATCATTTTGTCTAGCCTCATCCTCAACATGTTGAACACCCTCTAAATCCTCTAGAGTTGAAACACGAAAGGTTACATTAATCAATACACCAATTGCAATTAAATTTGTTTAAAGGAATAATAATGGTCCTCTTTACCTGATGGGGGCACATCATGTTCCTAATGTTGTCTACCCTAATCATGCTCCACTTGTTCACCATGCTCTACATGCTCTAAAATAAAAACAAAAAAGGTTACATTAATTACTACACCAATTTCAATTAAAGATGTTTAATTATATTAATAATTACATAAAAAAATTGTATAGCACATGAATACCTCCAGTACCGGGATGCACACCACGACCTTCATCATGTGCAAGTTGTGTTCCACCCTTAGCAGACTACATTCCAATGCCATGTGCATTGTTATCATTGCTTGCTTATTTAAAACAAATATAGTCACTTTATGTTGGAAATTAACATCGAATAGATTATTGCTCAAGTATTCAATTTTAAATAATTTTCATTTAGCTTATTTACCTATGTGATGGATGCACCAAAGTCTTGTGTTTTCCCACTCAATTCTCTTAGGCATTCAACCATGGCTCCATAGCCTTGTTCGAAGGCAATTTTCATGTCATCTTCTGTGGGCGCTCTATTGAATTCAAAGCCTTGCATTTTTTCTTAATATCATGAATTTTGCTTCTATTGTTTGATTAAAAAAAATTGTTTTCAATTTATTATTTCAATGCAATATTTCATTTATTGATACTTACAATTCGTGTGACAACTTTCATATAACCACCAGAGCCAAGTTTGTGTTGCTTGTGCTTTTCTAGTCTTGCCTTAGTTGCCTTTGATGTGTCGGGCAACCTATGAAAAGTTTGAAATATGTTAGATTATGTAAATATAAAGAGTAATTAGTACATAATTACATTGTTAATAGTATCACATACCTTCCTTTGCTCGGTGGTGTATATCCTTTTCTCTTTTCAACTTTCTCCTTTCCATCTGAAACCAACTCCTTCCACTCCCTCTTTGGAATCATGGGGGGACGATCGTACTTTATGTTCTTCTCTAAATGTGTCCTATATTGGTCCCTCACATACTTTAGATATGTAACAAATTTTTGAAGGACCTTGGTTTTGTTGAATGTGTCATTTTCAAACAACATAGCCAAACGGTTTATGAGTTCATCTTTTAATTGTTGATTTTGGGCATTCCACCATGTACGTATGGTGGGCCCAAAGATCTCCAATGTAATATCATTTAGATGTTTATAAAAAACATCATTGCCTGCAAAAAAATCATGGGATCATTAGTCCAAAATGAGTGATTAATAAGTAAATTACAATTGGAGTATATATAATAATAATTTTAAAGTACCTAGAACCTTCTCTATCTTTATGGGAACAAGATCATTGATCACCACAAATGTGACTGACAATGTTCATGTACTAGTAATACGGGAAGATCTAGGAAATGCTTCTAAAATATCACCACTACTGGCCTCTGTGTCCCTAGGTACATGTCGGTGTAGTACTTGATGACTACATGTTGCATGTTGCCGACATTACAGTCGGCAATATAGGTGCAGATGATGGGATCGGATGAGGAGGTGAATGCACATGAACATTCACAACACCTGAAGATTAATACATTAAATATATGAGCAATAACACATTAACAGATGGATAGGAACATGTTAAAATATGATTTTGTGTATGCACAGAACATGGTCATCACCTGAACTACCTGGAGTACCCTGATCATGGCCACTAGCTTCATGAGGACGCAAAAATTCTTGTAAAAACAACATGTACATATTTTAGTTCATGACATAAAAAGAGTATAAAATATAAACCATGAATGAAATTTTGTTGTAATCAAAGATTTCATGACTGCTTACTTGCAAGTTTTGTGCTCTCTCTATCAATTGTTTCTGATAACTCAATGATGAATGAATAGTACCAAATCGGTACTGAGAGGGGGGGGGGTGAATCAGTACAGGGAAAATACTGTCTTAAACCCGTTCAATGACAATAACTCCAAATGACTGGCAATAGTGACACCGGTTTGAAACAGAGTGCAACCGGTAAAACTCAGAACAACTAAAACAATCATAAACCAGTTACTCACTTAGCTTTCCACTCAACTCAAAACTACACTACCATTTCATCCTTATGCATGAACAGATCTATCATCATATCTTCACAATAGCTAGTTCAACATGTTTTATTGATAGGCACAAAACACAGAACCATCATATGCTTAATAGGCAATAACAAAGCATCACAAGATAGAAGCATCACACATGAAACACATATTTTTCACATGGAAACCCAACAGGAAAAAACCACGGTGGGGATGAATACCCACAAGCTATTTTTGAGCTCTTTGGAAGTTCGCTTTGTTAGGAGCCTTGTCCGGTTAAAGACATTACAAAAGGTTCTGCTAGGAACCGATCCTGTTAGAGATCACTCGGTTAAGGGATGGCTACAATACCTAGTTAAAGGTTAAACCCTATTAAGGGTACCTTGTTAGAGGATTTTAAGAACTCAGTAGCTAAAGGATTTCCAGAGCTCTCTAGCTTTCCAAATCTCAATAACTTCGAGTTACCCTATTAAGGGATTTATAACAAGTCGGTTAAGGCTACCTTGTTAACGGATTTTCCAACTGTTGAAGTGGTTAGAGATCAACAGGTATTTCAATGATCTGGTAACAACACTCAAATTCCAATGCAGATCCGCTTAAGCTCCTTTTCACCTTCTGCACCTACACTCTGCAGGTATCTCTTCTCTCCTCTGGTCTAGCAAGAATCACGTATCCCTTCTCTCGGATACTCACACACAACTTTTGCCAACAACCCTCGAAAGAGTCACAACATCGACCTTGTAGAAAATAGTTAGGTCAGAAGCATAAACCCTAAACCTAATAGGTTAAGGAATTCAAACGATTCAATCCTGACCGTTGAGCATACTTCGTTATTCTCCATCGTTCGTTTTCCATCGTTTTACAGTCTACTCATATTCCCGAGGTAGATAGGCAAGATCTTCTTTCCATTGTTTCCATGGCGACTGATAACCCATCACATGTTATCATCATTTTATAGTCTTCTCATATTCTCGAGATAGATAGGCAAGATCTTCTTCTTGTTATCATGCTAACTCATCGCACAACGTCACTAGTTGAGCCACACAGGCTTGAAGTACTTCAACTGGAAACCCTAAAGTTGAGACTACGAACCGGTAGTCATTCAATGCTTCCATATGCCGGTTCACCTTTGAACAAGCACACCGCTTCACTTTGGCACAAATGTCGGTTTAGTGTTATACCGGTTCTCACATAGGTTCACACTTTTGCAACATATTGACATCAATGACAACATACAATGTCATTACCGGTTCTCATAATGCCAACAATCTCCCCCTTTGGCATTGATGGCAATATACACAGATATCTCTCTGCTTCACATCTTCTCCCTCAATTTCTGCAGATATCTTCTCTACTTCACATCTTCTCCCCCTTTAACAACAATGTCAAAGTGGAGGCACAAGCTGCCCTATTCCATTATGCTGCTCCCCTTGAGGAGTAGCATCCTTCAACACATCAATCTTGAAGAAAAATTTGACTATGCAATACATGACTGATGTGGAGAATATACCTTTTAGTTTACCTCCAGAAGGGGCAGTACCCCTAATTCACCTCTTAAGTATATAAATGTAGTTTTTGGGAGAGGCTTGGTGAATATGTCTACTAACTGCTCCTTACTGGAAACATGCTCCAGTGCAATCTCTTTGTTCTGAACTTTTTCCCTCAAGAAATGATACTTAAGCTCAAAGTGCTTGGTTCTAGAATGTAAAACCGGATTCTTGGAGATGTTAATTGCACTAGTATTGTCACAGAATATACTTACCGGTTCAGATACAGGAACTTTGAAGCAATTCAATACATCCTTCATCCAAATTGTCTGAGTGCAGTTCATGAAAGCTACAACATACTCTGCTTCCACTGTAGATTGAGAGATACAACTCTGCTTTTTACTCATCCAAGAGACTAGTCTATCACCAAGGAAGAATGCACCACCGGTTGTGCTCTTCCAGTCATCTACATTACCAGCCCAATTAGCATCTGTGAACACTTTCAAGTTGAAGTCCTTGCTATATGGATACCACAATCCATAGTCAATAGTTCCCTTCAGATACCTAAGAATCCGCTTGACTGCAACCAAGTGGGATTCTCTTGGACTTTTCTGGAACCTTCCAGTAATGCCAACTGCATGTGCAATATCCGATCTACTATGCACTACATAATGCAATTTACCAATCATTGATCGGTATTCCTTCTCATCAACCAATGTTGAGTCATCCTCTTTGGATAGTTTACAACCAGTCACCATCGGTGTACCAACCGGTTTGCTATCTTCCATGCCAAAGGTCTTCAACACCTCTTTGACATACTTGGACCGAGTGATGAAGATTCCATCCTTCATCTGCTGGATCTGCAGTCCAATGAAGAACTTAATCTCCCCTATGAGTGACATTTCAAACTCTTTCTTCATCTCATCTGCAAACTCATGACTCATCTTGTCATCTCCACCAAAGATAATGTCATCAACAAATACCTCACAGATCAGGATTTGATCTCCTTCAGACTTCAAGTAGATATTGCTATCTTCACTTGTTCTCTCAAATCCAATCTTCACAAGATGGGAATGTAGGAGTTCATACCATGCTCTAGGTGCTTGCTTTAGACCATATAAGGCTTTATGTAGCCTACATACCATGTCATTATCTTCAGATAGGGAAAACCCATCTGGTTGCTCAATATACACCTCCTCTTCAAGTACACCATTTAGGAATGCAGATTTTACATCCATTTGATATACTTTGAAACCTTTAAAAGCTACATATGCAAGAAGCATACGAACTCCTTCCAATCTGGATACAGGAGCAAAGGTTTCACCATAGTCTTCTCCTTCTTCTTGAGCATATCCTTTGCACACCAATCTGGCTTTGTTTCTAATCACTATGCCATCCTCATTCAGCTTATTTCTGAAGACCCATTTGGTGCCAATGACATTTTTATGCTCCGGTCTGGGTACGAAGGACCATGTACCATTTTTCTCTATCTAGTCAAGTTCCTCTTCCATTGCCTTGATCCAGTCTTCATCCTTATGTTCATCTTAGAATGTTTTAGGCTTGAATTCAAAGATCATGCATGAGTTTTCTTTGGCTTTTCTTCTTGTAAGGATTCCTGCATCTTTATCTCCTATGATCTGCTTAGGATCATGATTTAGCTTGACATACCGAGGAATGGTCTTGATAGATTCCTCTTGCTTTTCTTCTTCATCCTCATCTTCATCAATATCAGCATCTACATCTGCCGGTGTAGGAACACTATTACTGGTACTCGGTTGACTGACAACAAGTTCCTAGAAGATTGCAACCGGTTCGCTTACTACTTGCTCACTACCAGTTTCCTCAGTTTTCTCAGAGGTTTCATCAACTCTTACATTGATGCTTTCCACAATTCTCTGAGTTCTATTGTTGAAACACTTGAGAGCTTTGCTCTTGGTGGAATATCTTAGGAATATTCCCTCATCACATTTCGCATCAAATTTGTTCTGGTGTTCACTCCTCTTGATGTAACATTTGCTACCAAACACTCTAAAGTATCTAACCACAGGTGTCTTACTGGTCCAATACTCATAAGGAGTTTTATCCTTACCTTTCTTGATGAGTACCCGATTCATTGTGTAGACTGCAATGCTTACCGCTTCTCTCCAAAAGGTGTGAGCTACCTTTCCTTGAAGCAACATGGTTATAGTTGCTTCAACCACAGTCTGGTTATTCCTCTCTACTAGGCCATTCTGCTATGGAGTCCGGGGGGTAGACAGTTGCCTCTTGATGCCAAATTCTTCACAATACTTGTTGAATTCACCTGAAGTGAATTCCCCTCCTTGATCAGTTCTCAGGCACTTGATCCTTTTACCGCTTTCCTTCTCCACTAATACTCTAAAAGCTTTAAACTTTACAAAGGCTTCAGACTTGTCTTTCAAGAATGTGACCTACATCATTCTTGAGTAGTCATCAGTGAGAATCATGAAGTACCTATCACCCTGCACACTTCTAGTTTTCATAGGACCACACAAATCAGTATGCACAAGATCAAGCAAGTTGTCAGCAGTGAAAAATTTACCTTTAAAAGTTGAGGAAGACATTTTCCCCAATTGACACTCTCTGCACAAGGTATTATCTGGTTTGCTTAGCAATGGCAACCCTCTAACTGCCTTGATCTTACTAGCCTTCACAATGTTATCAAATTTTACATGGTAGAGTCTCCTATGCCATATCCAGCTATCATCAAACTTAGCCATAAGACATGTACTTATATTTGCATTCAGATGAAATAGGTTACCTTTGGTCTGCATGCCAGTGGCCACCAATTCACCATCTTTTCCTTTGATTCTACAAACTCCATTCTTGAATTTCAGAGTGGGGCCACTATCATTCAGCTGGGCAACACTCAGAAGGTTGTGTCTGAGACCATCAACCCAATACACATTGTCAGCACTATTCTTTCCATTCAGAGAGATGGACCCTCTGCCTTTGACCATGCATGGTGCATCATTGCCAAAGCGAACCACACCACCATCATACTCCTCCAAGGATAGAAACTTGCTCCGGTCACTAGTCATATGGTGAGAACAACCACTATCAATGATCCACTCATTGGAATTATCAAACCGGGAGACAAGAGCCTTCTTGTCTACCACATCTTCCTTTACAACAACAAACACAATGTCTTCATTCTCTTCATCTTCTGATTCCTCATCTGTGACACCTTCATCAATTGCCACAAAGCAGTTTCTTCGGTTTCCTCCTTTGAATTTCTTGAACCTTTCTGGTTTGTCCTTGTTATCACTATTAGGACAGTTTATAGTAATATGTCCTATCCGGTTACAAGAAAAGCATTTCAAAGGTAGCTTACCTTTGTATTTACCGGT
Organism: Cryptomeria japonica; assembly: GCF_030272615.1. Taxonomy (NCBI): domain Eukaryota; kingdom Viridiplantae; phylum Streptophyta; class Pinopsida; order Cupressales; family Cupressaceae; genus Cryptomeria; species Cryptomeria japonica. Next base: position 532,631,142 of record NC_081413.1, read on the forward strand.
TCCTTTAGGAAGCTTCCTAGCAAGGAGAGCTTCAAATGCCATCAAAATCTCCTCATCATCCATTTCTCTACTCTGTCTAGGTTCACCACTAGTGCTAGCTTCTTTTCCTTTTCTGGATGGAATAGCAGAGGCTTTAAAAGCTAATTCAGTCTTTTGAACACTGCCATCAAAACTATTTAGCTCATAGGCTGTCAACTTGGCTATGATGGAGTCCAAGGATACCTTGGTCTTGTCTATTGATCTCAGCTCCTGAATAGCAACAACCCTTATTGCATAGACCGGCAATAGGGATCTCAGGACTTTGCTTACCACAGTGGAATCTTCTATTTTACCACCTACACTCTTGATATCTCCAACAACTATTTTGATTCTTATTCCATACTTTTGAATGGTCTCACCTTCAACCATTCGCATATCTTCAAACTTCCCTCTCAGGCTTTCTTCCTTAGCCTGTTTTACATGTTCATCACCACCATAGATATTTTCAAGAGCATCCCATACCTCTTTGGGATTTACCTTGTCCTGAACATCAATAAACTCAATGTCAGATAGACTACTAATAAGGGCTTCCATGACTTGCCCATTTTCTTGTATCTCTCTCTTTAGGTCTTCGGTGAGAGTACCGATAGGGACAACATAGACATTCTCAACATAACTCTAGTGTTGAGCACCCATGCTTCTGATGAATATCTTCATCTTATCTTTCCATATACTGAAATTTTCCCTGTTAAACTTTGGACCTTCCCTCTTCATCATTTGACTGGGATCTTTACCTCAAGCGGTTAAGCTTACAACACAGAGGACCTAGAGCGCTCTGATACCAATTGATAACTCAATGATGAACGAATAGTACCAAACTGGTACTAAGAGGGGGGGGTGAATTAGTACAGGAAAAATACTATCTTAAACTCGTTCAATGATAATAACTCCAAATGACTGGCAATAGTGACACCGGTTTGAAACAGAGTGCAACTGGTAAAACTTAGAACAACTAAAACAATCATAAATCAATACTCACTTAGCTTTCCACTCAACTCAAAACTAAACTACCATTTCATCCTTATGCATGAACAGGTAATCTATCATCATATCTTCACAACAGCTAGTTCAACATGTTTTATTGACAGGCATAAAACACAGAACCATCATATGCTTAACAGGCAATAACAAAGCATCACAAGATAGAAGCATCACACATGACACACATATTTTTCACGTGGAAACCCAATTGGGAAAAACCATGGTGGGGATGAATACCCACAAGCTATTTTTGAACTTTTTGGAAGTTCACTCTATTAGGAGCCTTGTTCGGTTAAAGACATTACAAAAGGTTCTGCTAGGAACCGATCTTGTTAGAGATCTACAATACCCAGTTAAGGGTTAAACCCTGTTAAGGGTACCTTGTTAGAGGATTTTAAGAACTCAGTAGCTAAAGGATTTCTAGAGCTCTCTGGCTTTCCAGATCTCAATAACTTCGAGTTACCCTATTAAGGGATTTACAGCAAGCTGGTTAAGGCTACCCTGTTAAGGGATTTTCCAACTGTTGAAGTGGTTAGAGATCAACAGGTATTTCAATGATCTGGTAATAGCACTCAAATGCCAATGTAGATCCACTTAAGCTCCTCTTCACCTTCTGCACTTACACTCTGCAAGTATCTCTTCTCTCCTCTAGTCTAGCAAGAATCATGTATCCCTTCTCTCGGATACTCACACACAACTTTTGCCAACAACCCTCGAAAGAGTCACAACATCGACCTTGTAGAAAACAGTTAGGTCGGAAGCATAAACCCTAAACCCTAAACTTAATAGGTTAAGGAATTCAAATGGTTCAATTCTGACCGTTGAGCATACTTCGTTAATCTCCATCATTCATTTTTCATCATTTTACAGTCTACTCATATTCCTGAGGTAGATAGGCAAGATCTTCTTTCCACTGTTTCCATGGCGGCTGATAACCCATCACACGTTATCACCATTTTATAGTCTTCTCATATTACCGAGGTAGATAGGCAAGATCTTCTTCTTGTTATCATGCTAACTCATCGCACAACATCACCGGTTGAGCCACACAGGCTTGAAGTACTTCAACCGAAAACCCTAAAGTTGAGACTATGAACCGGTAGTCATTCAACGCTTCCATATGTCGGTTCACCTTTGAACAAACACACCGCTTCACTTTGGCACAAATGTCAGTTTAGTGTTATACTGGTTCTCACATAGGTTCACACTTTTGCAACATATTGACATCAATGACAACATACAATGTCATTACCGGTTCTCATAATGCCAACAGTTTCACCCTCTCTTATATCTCATCAATTTGAGGGACTGCGAATAACAATTTAAGAATTTCTTTATTAATTTTTTTTGCGTCTTTCTTATCATTTCAGTAGAGTTTGTGGAATATGTGATGTCATCATTGCATAATAGTGAGTCCACCTCTCTATCGATGTTATCAGCTACTACAGGTGTCTTTCCCCGAACATTCATCTATGACAATAATATTAGTAACATTATCAAAATTAATCCAAAACCCTAAAGAAAAGAACATAATAATATAACATTTTGCTTGTATCTAATTTGTACAATTACAATGAGGTTTACTTGCTTAGTAGAAATGCTCAAAGCTACATCTCGGTCTGTGTTATGAGTCAAATCAATGCCGCGTAGTGAAAAAAATTAAATATAAAAAAACATTAGCATAATGAAACCAATAGACTTACCAAAAAAATAATAATAAAATGGTATATTGGAGTGATTAATTGGATGTTGGTTTAAATGGTATATATAAGTATGTACCACCCCCATGATAGTAACTTTGTTTGTATTTGTTCGATTCAAATTATAATCAATTAGCAACTCTTCCCCTGCACTTATTGATTTTATCATGCATACAAATACATGGTTTCCCTCACGCGCCTCAAATATGCAATTGGGTTGCCTCTAAGTTAACCCAAGTCGTGTATTGTTTATAAAACCTGCAATATTCCATGTTGCTTTTGGCCTTCTGTCAATGTACATAGCCACTCTTTTACTTTGATCATTATCTTTTAGCTATATATAATTATAATTTGATAACAGTGCATACCTACGCATACTTCATGTATATCGAACCAGCTGCATCCAATTTTTATAATTGTAACAGTGTCCGACATACTCCATCAATTCAACAACTTTGTTGTAATAGACCTTTATGTCGTCCATAAAAAATAGGCCCAAACCATGTAATGACGATGGTGCTATGCCATATATCCTCCCGTTAACACAAAAATCAATGTTTATTGGAGGAAGTTCCTTGGGTACCCATTGTTTTTGTAGATGTTTGTACCTCAAGGGCACCTCAATGTCACCTATTCTCTTGTCATCATAAGAACATGACCCCCCTTGAGCAAGAAAAAATTCCATGCGTTTATGAAATTTTCTTCTAATATTTTGACCTCTAGTTGATCTCCCTCTTTTAGACCTACTACATGTCTCGCTTTCCTCTTCTCTTCCTGAATTTCCCTCGCTCGAGTAAGACACATCTGACAAATACCTATTTGGTGGTACCTGCACTCCATTAAATGAGAGAGATAGTTGGGAGATAGTCGATTGTTATTGTGAGAGAAAATAAATTTTATGATTCCATGGAGAGAGACGACAAGAAGTTGTAATAGATGGTTCACCATATCTTGTTGATTTTTTGCAAATGTTGCAAATAGATTTGAGGGTGGGTTGTCAAAGGTCCATTGTATGGATTGATAAGAATGACTCATGGTTTTCCCCCAAATTCATCATTGAGGGTAATTTTGATGAAGAAGTTGGTCCTAAAATTGATGTTGAGATTTAAATGCGAATAAGGCCAACTGGGGCCTCAAGTGCTGATAATTGTATTAGAGTTGCTGCTAATGTGGATGTTTCAAGAACTGAGCAAGTTTGTTTTCTTGGTAATTTTGGAGTTTCAAAAATAGAGTAAAATAGTCTTCCTTGTCATTTAAAGCATATAGGAGGGTCGAGAAAGCGGAATGAGCTATACCATGTGGATGACTTATACACGTCGATCCATGAGAAGAATCATCACCTTGCCTTTATGTAGATAGTGCAGGATCCTCATCAAAGGGGTTCAGGTTCTTGCATATGTAATTCATTTATCTTATGTTAGCTTACATCTTATATGAAGGTCAATCATAATCAGATTTACATGTCACATGATACGTATGCTAAAAATTACATAGTAGACAATATGAATAAATTTATTTCTTGTTACAATATGCAGTCATCATAGTTTATACAAATACTAGAATGAATGGTAAAGAGTATTCTTTGGGACTGTAAAAAATCAATCATTTCATCACACTACACAACACACAATTAGGGGTAGGTAAAAGTAACTTATTTACTTATTAGAATCAGGTACATACAACTAAATACATGTTTGTCTTAAGCATTTTATCAAATGGTTCACTACATTTCATAGACAAGGCAACAAACTGTTTGAAAAAATGTCTCAAAGAAATGTGTTCTCATGGTGATGGAATGCCATGACAATCCATAGTAATTTGACTGTCATGGCATTCCATCACCATGAGATCACATTTCTTTAAGGCATTTTTTCTTACAGTTCACTGCCTTGTCTAGGTTACCACATTTTTCATACATTGCTTACATTGGTCAAATAGTGCAAAACACATATTCAACATAGCTTGACAATATTCATTTGGATCACAAATTCTCTAATTAGATATAGAAATGTTTAATATCCCATAGGTCAATTTTGATATTTTTCTTTGTATAGTAATTGTAGTCACATAAATCTGTCCACTTAATTAAATGAATATTTAATATTTATTTGATTATTTAACCATCAGTCATCAATTAATTAAATTAATATTTAGTTACTTCATCCTCAAACTCTTCTCCTATTAATTAAATAAATTATTGAATTTATTTAAATTCATTTATTAAACCACTCAAAATCAATTAAATGAATAAAACACATTTAGTTAGTTTAACCCCCTTTCCTCTTTTAAATAAATAATAAAACATTTATTTAAATACCTAAACTACCCCCCCCCCCCCCCCCACTTGCATTCTCCTACAAATGCATGTTGCACCTATTTTGTTGGAATAAAGTAATTTTATTTTACTTAAAATCCTATTTTCACTCACCCACCAAACCACTTGCATCCTAAACCCATTCCTAATTAACCTAAACCCATCCCCTAATTATTGTCATATTCTTAAGCAACTTGAAGTCACTTCTCAAAGCTTCCAAAGTCTTTGAAAAGCATTAAATGCTTTATGTCTCCATCAAGTTAACCCCTAAAGTCTTCCAAACCATTAATGGTTCTTACATGACCATTTATGGCTCTTAAATAACCATTAATGGTTAACTCAACTCACCCACATGATTAGAGACTTTCCCTGTAACTGAACCTCCATTTAACTCATGGGTCTCTTCAAACATTCATTGCTTTGACCATGGTTATCCCCACTAACTCTTGCACAAGAGTTTGTCCATTAGATAAAAGCATTATTCATTGGATAAAGGCTTTATTCATTCAACTCAAGCCTAACCTTACCTCCCAAGCTAACCTTCATGTCATCTCAAGCATTTAATGCTTCTTCCCTCTCCTCTCAAGCCATCTCATGATGACATTTGTCATCCTGGGATTGGGTTGAAAACCCTCACATGGATCATAAACCCATCAATCCTGACCCTTGTTGAGATTACTCAATCTCAACCATCCATTTCTCTATTTTCCCTATAAATAGAGTGCATTTCCTTCATATCCAGATCCATAAATCTTGTATGCATCTAACGTATACTAAAATTGAGAGAGCATTTAGGAGCAAATCATATCTACATTTTTATTTGGCTAAAATCAATATAGATTAATTAGGTATTTTTCTCATATCTAGTTTGTTTGCATTTGTATAGTCTTTTATCTTCATTATTCATAAACCTTGAATCTCCATATGACATCCATAGTAGTGCAAAAAGATGAGGGCTACACTCATGCAGAACTTTGAGAGAAGGGGAATAAGGGAGGAGGAGCTATGAGCATGTTTGAGAGCATTTGGGAGGGTTTAGTGTCTTTTCTTTGTTTTTTTATGCTTTCTATAATATGTTTGATATCTCTCTTGATATGAATGCTTAGGATTGTAGTTTCTTTGGTATTTTGTTTATGATTGATACTACTAACACTAACGTTTGACTTGTCTTGTGTCCCTAACATCCTTTTTGCAGTGCATCATTTGGTGAACTCGACGTGAATAAAAAATGCAACCTTCTGATCTAAGACTACTAACTTTTTTTAAAAATTGTCAAAATTGCCACACAGGTTGCGTTTTAGCGCTATTGAACATGTTTTAGTGCTTTCAACAACTAAGGAGTTAGCACTTTTGTTAGAGTTCTTGGGCTTCTGTTAGAGAAGTAGCGCTTTTGTCTGAGTTATAGCGCCATTGTTTAAATAGCATTGTCATCACTCTTTTAGCGCTTTTGCGCTCTCTGTCTGACAAAGATTTCAGTTTGCTTAACAGTTTTAAGTAGCGCGTCAGTTCATATAGTAGCGTTGTTGGGGTTATTTTAGCGCTTTTGTCAGTCTTTCAGCATGTGTATCAAAGTAGAGCTTTTGTGTTTACACAGAGTAGCGCTTTTGTAACAGAGAGTTGAAAAAATATCATGTAACCAAAAAATCAAAATTTTAGACTTGTAGAAGCCCACCAAAAACTTTCTTTCCACTAACTATTTTGTTTTTTTTGTGTAGGTTTTTGCTAACTTCTTGTTTTGCAGGATTTGAGGAGTTAGGGAGTTTTTTTTCCTTTTTCTTTCTTTCTAAGCTTTGATTTTAAAGTTGGATTAAAAAGAACTCACTTTAGTTTTTGGTTAAAAAGCAACTTCATTTTTCCTTTTGGACTAAAATAAACAAAATTATCAATTTGGGGCTTTAAATAAATTTCATTTTGCAAAGTTAAAAAGAACCACAAAACAAACAAATAAAATTTTCTTTCTTTTGCAAGTTAGGAACAAATTTTTCATTTTGGTGCTTAAAACAAACAAAAAAAATTTCATTTCTTGCAAGGTTAAAACTTCACAATCAACTTTTTATTTTTGCAAGTTAAAAAGAACAAACAACCTGTCCCTTTTTGTTACAAACTCACTTTTACTTGTCCCTTTTTGTTACAAACTCGCTTTTACTTTGAGCAACATGCTTTTAATTTTATTGACCAAGATTTTCAATTTCCTAGTTAGAAAACAAATTGCCTTGTGAAGTTAAAAAGAACACTATGGTTGTTGGAGAAAAATCTCCAAATAGCATATAGATCAGATTGCAATAAACCGGTTAAAAAGAACAAGTGTTTTCAGTGTTTGGCACACTTGTGCAAAATCTGTAGAGTGGTCCCATTTCTAACACACACTATCCTCTCCCTTGGCTCTCGTGGTCCTAGGTGCAAGAGAAAAATGTTAGTAACACTCGAAAAAAATTTATTTTTAAGAGAGGCCTGTCAAGAGACACATCACTCTTGGGAATGACCTTGCACGGTAAATCCTTTGAGCCACTATATAAATTAGGTGAGAGCAAAAATTGTAGCCTTGGGTGTAGTTGTTACTACAGTGTAACTTGCCGAAAGGACATATGGGCCCCACCACAAGTTACAAGGCTCTTAAGTGAGTCACTGCAGAATGAACTTACGTCCAAAGACATCGAACATTAGTAAACACTTTTTATTATAGAAGCCCACCTGTTCTATTGATTGAGGATATTTTTGAAAAGTTCAGTGCAAGAGAATAGATGGTTTTGCTCCCAAGATACTCACCATACATATTTCCTTGAGTAGAAACAAGGCTTTTTGAAAGGCTGCTTGTAGCTTGATAAAAGTGGTGACTCCCCCATCATAGGGATCATCTATCTGTTATGCTCGTGCAAGACTTAGTATATCACATCCTTACCTGCCACGATGAGATTCATAAGGTATGTAGTACCAAAGTCAAAGAAATATCAAGATGTGGGCTGAAAAATATCACAACTGGCCATTTGACCTTAGGGATAAAGTGTGTTTGAGTTGTATTCATCTTTTGTTAGACCAGTAACAATTTAAGCCAGCTTTAGGCTTTGAGAAACATAAAATACATTCGTAAAAAGGGTCATAAAGTTCATGGTTCAGTTGATTTAGACCCACATTTTTATCTTTTTTTGAAAAGGGGCAAGGTTATTGTGCTTGTGTGCTTGTTGTGTTTTCTTGTCAAAGAAATTCAAAACAATTTTAAACCAAGTATTCATCCAAAAAATTTACATCCAACATTGGTAAACAAAACAATATCAACAAGTGAAATAAGTATCAAGTTTGTATGACCATCACTCACATCTTGAGAAAAAGGAGTCTTCATCAAAAGGCCACATTGAAAAAGAGACAATTGAGTTCAAAAGCTCTTATCAAAAGAAGGAAGTTTTTCTATATCAATAGAATTTTATTTCTCTCACATAGAGCCTTCTTGTGCCATATGCACTTGTATCTTCAAGGCAAATCCAATGAATTTGATAAGGAGCCTTTGAAAAATAGAGCTTTTACTCAGTATAGAGCCTTGGATTATCACAAAAACAAAGCGAGCAAGATCAACCCTTCTTTCTTTCCAAAAAATTGTATCACCTACAATGTAGCTCGAGGGGAACCACCAACCCCTAAGAGAGAGGAAGAAGTAGAAACCCCCTTCGTGACATAAAGTTTTTATTGAGGTCCATATTCTATCCACTTTCATCTTCACCCATCACAAATCCATTTTCAAAAACACAAAAAGGTCTTAACCTAAGTTCTTTTAAATATTGCTTGAATCAAACCAACAAATCACTTTTAGAGTGTCTCTACATCTAGGATCAATCATCCTAAGAGGCATTTTTACATAGGTTAAAACTAGTTTATGAGTGCATCCTCTCATTGCTAGGTAGCTTGGTTTGTAACACATCTCAAACCTTGCTATACCTTATCACATCAAAATTGTTGAAAACGCAAGAGCAATTCACAAAGAACTTTGGTAACATCAAACCTTCAGTGTTAGAGATCCATCTTCTAAACATTTCACAAACACTTATCTTTCATCAAACATTTCATCACCACCTCATAATCCCTTTCACCAATCTCAAACTTTCAACAACATGACTCAAACAAGATTAATGAGAAACCAACAATCAAAGATTGAAGATGAGGAAGAAAACCTCAACGATTTCCATGAGGTCATTGGAGGAGGCACAAATAATGAAGATCCTAGCACTCCAACTCCCGAAGATATAGAAAGATCACAACACAATCCCAAGTTCAATAGACTCTTTGATGAAATCCTTAAAAACAACGTAGATGCTCATTTTCTAAGACTTGTTCAAGAGGGTGCCAAACTACCCTTTGACTTTGATACTGCACAGATACGGAAGACATTTGAACAACATAGCCATCACAATGGTGGAACAGGTAGGGATTACTTCCACTATGACCTTAATCTTCAAGGGAATCCCCCACCACCTCCTCCTTTAGAAATCAATATGTTGAGACAACAAGTAGAAAATCTCGCTCAACAACTCAATAGTGGTGTGAAGACTACCCGGTTTTCACTTAATGATATTTGTCCCTATCCTTTTGATAGGAACATGCATATGCCACCTTTTCTATGAGGGTTCAAAACACCTAAGTTTGAAAAGTATAGGGGCAAAGGAGGCCCTAGAGATCATGTAAGATAATTTCACTCAACTTTTTTAGAGGTGGCCTATGAGGACACCTATCTAATGCACCTCTTTCCTCAGAGTTTGGGAGGCACAACCACACAATGGTTTTCCCGATTACTAGGTGGCATTAGAACATTTGAGGACCTAGTTCAAACTTCATCGCTCATTACGCACATAACATTGAACGAGATGTTACCATGGCAGATCTATGCAACACCAAACAAAAACTAGGGGAGTTGTTCTCAGCTTTCCTGCAATGGTGGAGGCAACTATCTAGAAGACGTTCTCTTCATTTTCCTGAATAAGAACTAGTGGAAATATTCATTTCCAACTTGAATGATGAGATGGAATTCCATTTAGACATGAAGGGTACAGAGTCCTTCGAGGAGATGATCACTCAAAGACTAAAATGTGAAAGAGCCCTTATCAAAAAGGGACTTATCAAAATCTATAATGAACCCAAAGATGGCCCTTGTCCACGTTATAGTAGTGATAAACCCAATTTTGGAACAAGAACAAGAACGCTGTCAATGACGGGATAGTGGATGCACAAACAGTAAAAATTGCACAACCTGTGGTCAAGTTTGTAGGACAAAATCCCCCTTCTCAAAACAACACCATCACTCATCCACAAAATCAAAGTCATAATGCGCTACAAGAGGAACCAAAACAAAGACAACAGAACTACAAACCAAAACGCACATACACACCCTTAGGGGAACCCATCGAAACAATATTGCATCAAATGGTCTCTTCTAATCTTGTGACCTTACCCAAAACATCTAACTATGAACCTCAGGTCAAACCTCCATGGTGGAGAGATAATGAACATTGTGAATTCCACCAGGGAAAAGGGCATAAGATGAGCAATTGCCATCGACTGAAATATCTTGTTCAAGATCTTATTGACAGAGGAGAAATTGAAATAGAAGGACATGACCCTAAAACATCCAATGACGATCATCTAATATTCAAGAATCCACTTCCATCACATGATCAAAGGGGTCTTTCCACCTCCAGGTGAAACACAAATACTACAACTAATTATACACAAGCTGCCTATAATTATACTGTGAATCACCTCTATGATGTTGATGAACAAGTTGCAACTCTCACCATCAAAAATCCAAATCTTGCATGAAACGTTGTTATGCATCGTAGCAAGATTACCATTCGAGCATCACCACAAGGAATGACACCCCTGCCCAAGCAATATAATCTTGTTGAACAATTGGATAAAATGCCCGCACTCATTTCCATATTAGAGCTTTTGCGCTTATCCCCTTCTCATAAAACAATCTTGGATCAAGCTCTCCAAGAAGCGTCAGTCCCCACCAACCTCAACACAGATCAATTTCAAGCCATGGTTGACAGCCTCAGGTCATCACCATGCCTCACTTTTTCTAAAAGTGATAACACTTCATTCCAACAACCACATAACGCATCCCTTCACATTGAAGGATTTGTAAACCAACACAAAATCAAGCGAGTCTTGATTGACAATGGAGTCGGCTTGAATATATGCACCTTGAAGTTGGTCACAACATTGGGGTATGTGGTAGAATCAGTGGATGCCAATAAAAAGATAACCATTAAGGCCTATGACGATGTAGAGCGTTCTTCCAAAGGAGTTGTTGTATTACCTATTAGAGTGGGGCCAGTGGTGAAACATATAGTCTGCTAAGTTTTGGACCTTCATTTTCCATATAATATTTTGTTAGGAAGACTTTGGATACATGTCATGCAAGCCGTTCCATCTACCTATCATCAGTGTATCAAGTTTCCCCAAAATAGTGTAGAAATCACAATCCTTGGCGATGCAAATCCATTTGCATATTGTAACAATATTAACCATCAACCAGAGATTACCATACCTAACAATAGAGAAGTTATCCCTTTCACATCATATGTTAATCCAACCTCTCTTTCCAATTCGATCACCCCTATACCAAAGCAAGAGAAGTTAAAAATGAAAATGACTGAGGAAGGTCCCGAGGAATATAATCTTAGCTAGCTCTTTTGTATTGGGCAATTACCCACCTCCCCTAGAACTCATGTAAAGCCTCAAAAGTTGCTTCAACCACCATTGGCCAAGAAAGCATGTACTTTGGTGTAGTTCATCCGTGGTAAAAGTCAGGAAGAGGAAACCAGAGATGAGAACTGGGTAGAATGGATCTACAAACACCCTATCAACACAGAAATCTCAAAGGCTAAGCTTCTCATTGATAAATATGGCAAAGGCCTCACTATCATGAAAAGAATGGGATATGATGGCTAGAGTGCTTTGGGACATTGCAAACAAGGATGACACGAGCCCTTACAACCTGAGTTGAAACCCAAAGATAAAATTGGAGTAGGTTTTCAAAAGGAATCTCTTCCTAAGCTCATATTCAAAGGTAAACCCAGCAAACCCATGTATCAAATAGTTATTCCAAGGAGGCCATCCTTGATTATCTCTACGGCACCAACAAAACTGATAATCCCATCAGTAGCATCAAAGCCATCAGCATCATCAACAACAACACTAATCCCACCAGTAGCAGTAGTAGCACCAACTATACCAACAACACCGATACTCCCAATAGAAACCTCAACATCACCACTAATCCCATCAGTAGTAGCAGTAGAGCCAATTGTACCAACAACACTGATACTCCCAGTAGCAACATTAATAACACCGATAATCCTACTAGCAATCCCACCTCCAAAAGTGCATAAACCAGTGACCAATACACTCTTTAATATAAAATACATCCCAGCATGGTACATTAATCGGACGCTAGAGAGTAATTCAGAGACAGACTCACATGAGTGGGAATTTGATTTAGTGAATCTAAATACTTCAGACAAGGAAGACACATCGCCTCCACCACCTCGTAAAGATATCCCATTTTATGGAGAGGCATGGATTAAAACCTTTTGGGTTCGTGAGCAAGAAGCAACTCCCACAAACCCTACATCAAATCCTACACCATAATCTGACAAGGAGAGTACTATCAACGAACTTCACTCCTCTACATTAACCCTCACTGACGCCTCCTCTGAACCCAACCTAATCGATGAGGTCATTCCTATCATCCACCCTGAACTCATCGACTGGAACTAGCCAAATCCCCCATGTTTTGATCACTTCCAAAATGACAAGGTGCTCATTGACTTTTTAGAAATAAGAGATAACATACCAAGTGGGGATCATAAAGTTGGGTTTGCCATCAAAATTATTTATGCAACATACTTTGGGGCAGATGCCAAACCTTTCAGTTGCAAAAACATCATAATAAAACATGGATCTTCTAGTGAAAACCACACAGTCGCACTTGTTGATCCCAAAAAAGTAAAAATAAAGAGTGTATCCAAAGGTGAAAACCTCTCTGAGGCGCCTACGAATGAAAGGTTTGACATCCTCCCCTCTAGTACAAATCAAGAGAGATTGACGATCTTAATCGAAGAAACAAAAGAATTCAATATGAGGACTCCTGAGACTCCTCACCAAATACATTTGGTATCTCTACTAACTCTAGAGGAACAACCAAAGTTTGTGGAATTCTTCCAGAAGTGTCAAATCAACTTCACATGGTCTTATGCAGACATGCCTAGCTTAGATCCTGATTTGGTCACGCATCACCTAACCATGGCAGAAGGAGATAAACCTATAAAACAAAATCTCAGAAAGATACACCCATAGATTGTTGTTCTTGTCAAGGCAGAACTCAAAAACCTCTAGATGGTTTCATCTAATCAATCGATTATGTAGATTAGATCTCCAACATTGTACCTATTGGCAAGCCTAATGGGGGCATTTGTATCTATACAGACTTTAGAGATTTGAACAAGGCATGCCCTAAAGATGACTTACCCTTACCAAACATCCACATGATTGTCGATCTAACGGTGGTTCATGCAATGCTTTCTCTTATGGATAGATTTTCAGGGTACAACCAGATCAAGATTGCTCTAGAGGATCAACATAAAACTGCTTTCACATGCCCATGGAGAACCTACTATTAGAATGTGATGCCATTTGGTCTGAAGAATGCAGGGGCAACCTATCAAAGAGCTATGACTACCATCTTACATGATATGATGCACACCATAATGGAAGATTATGTCGATGATTTACTAGCTAAATCATTAATAAGAAAGGGTCATCTGGAAATACTCAGTAAAATCTTTGACAGATTAGAGCAATATCATTTCGTCTCAATCCAAAGAAATATGTCCTTAGAGTTACCTTCGGGAAGCTCCTAGGATATATTGTCTCAAGCAAAGGCATTGAAGTAGATCTGGCGAAATTCAAAGCAATCATGGACATACCACCTCCAAAGAACATCAACCAGTTAAGGACACTACAAGGGCAGCTACAATCAATTCGGAGATTCATTGCACAATTGGCTGATAAGTGTCATCCCTTTATGCATTTATTACACAAGAATATCCACTTTCAATGGGATACAAAGTTCCAGCAAGCATTCCAAATGCTTAAAGACTACCTAATGCATACACCCTTGCTGATTCTACTAGATCCAAGAAGACCTCTATTGCTATATATTTCAGCTACAAATACGGCATTAGGAGTATTGCTGGTACAACATAATGCAGAAGGAAAATAATGTGTTGTATACCATATTTTTCGCACATTGGTGGCCTATGAACTCAATTACACACCTATTGAGTGAGCTTGCCTAGCAGCTATCTTAGCATCCACCAAATTAAGGCACTACATGTTAACGCACAAGGTACAACTCATTGCCAAAATTGACCCACTCAAATACCTACTCAACAAGGCAGCATTAATAGGCTGCTTGGCTAAATGGGTTATGATTTTGAGTGAATTTGATATTGAGTATGTGGACTGCAAGGCTATCAAGGGTCAAGCTATTGCAAATTAGTTGGTCGATGCACCCCTCGTAGGTGACCATCCTCTTGTTTCCATTTTTCCAGATGAAGAGATCTTCTTGAGCACAGCTACACAACCGTGGAAGCTCTATTTTGATGGCTCATATACTAGACATAGCTCGGGGGCAGGTATTCTTTTCGTCACACCTCAAGGTGACAACATCCCGAAGTCATACAGGCTCACTTTTCCATGCACCAATAATATAGCAGAATATGAGGCCTTGATCACAGGGCTCAGATTGGTTGTACAATGGCATCTAAAAGAGCTACAGGTATATGGAGATTCTCATCTAGTCATTCGACAAGTCACCGATGAGTATCAAACTAAGGATGATAAGCTCATGCCATATAAAAGGATGGTAGATAGTTTCAAAGAATCATTTACAACTATCACATTTGAGCAAATACCTAGAGATCAGAATCAAGCTGTCGATGCAATGGCTACAATTGCATCTCTCCTAGATCTTCGGCAAATTTCAACATGCTATGAGTTCTTCGTAGAATAGCTTTGGATCCTCGCATATGATATCCCTGAAACTAAAATGATATGTCACCTAGTCTGTTCTGAATCCCCATGGTAAGGTTAGTTCTTCACTTGCCTCCATGATCACACACTTCCTCCTAACCAATCCAATAAGCAACAAAAAATCTTCATCCACCAAATCACTCGATATACCATCATTGTCAAAACCCTATACAGGCGAAGTCTTGATGGTACTCTCCTTCAATGTCTAGAACAAGATGAGATAACATAGGTCTTGGAAGAGGTACATGAAGAAATTTGTGGGGCTCACTCAAGCAGTCCTTCACTAGTGAAGAAGATCATGCACGCTGGATACTATTGGTAATCCATGGAAAAAGACTCCTACTATTTTGTCATAAAATGCAAGAAGTGCCAAGTTCACAGAGACGTGATATATGCACCAACACAGGAATTGCAACCAATCACAACATCATGACCCTTTTGTCAATGGGGACTTGACCTTGTGGGTAAAATTCATCCATCTTCATCCAATAGCCATAAATTTATCATTACCACCACCAAATAATTCACAAAGTGGATCGAAGCCATTCCACTAATCACCTCATTCATCCTTAATTACATCATTTGTCGGTATGGTCTACCCATGTCCATCATCACGGATAATGACCTTCTTTTCAAAAATTAGGATGTATGTGAGCTCTGTGAGAAGTTTCACATCCAACACCCTTTTTCCACCCCCTACTATCCCCAAGGAAATGGTCAAGCCAAAGAATCAAACAAAAACATATTGAGGATCCTTAAAAAGACAGTCAATGATGTTGGTTGTGATTGGCACATTCGATTAAATCGAACACTATGGGCATATCAAACTAGCATTTGAACCCCTACAGGCGCAACTCCCTACTCACTAGTCTATGGAGAAGAAGCCATCCTACCTATTGAGGTTGAAATACCATCTCTATGGGTCTCTTTGCATAATTTGATAGATGATGAAGCATACGGGGTCTCTTGTCTTCAGGACATGGAACTACTTGATGAACGACGACAATCTGCATACAACCACCTCAAAGCCTATCATCAACGCATGAGAAGAAGCTACAATCATCAGGTTAAAACTTGTACATTTGAGGTAGGTGATCTTGTTCTCAAAGAGAATCCTTGTAACCAACCAAATAGAGAACATTAGGGCAAGTTTGAATCCAACTGGCTGGGTCCATATGTTATCATTGTTGTGTTTGGATCTGGGGCATATTAGTTGGCAACTTCAAAAGGGGAACTGCTAGCAAATTCGATCAACAACATGCACCTCAAACGGTTTCATACATAAGTTGTATAGAGCATCAGGCTCCTCCAATATATCAGAAATTATCAAAAACATTCAGAAAAATATCCTGAAGAAAATAAACAAAAAAATCAAGAAAATAGTAAAGAAAAATCATTCATCCAAACGATCAAAACCACTACAGTGGCACCTTGGGTAAGTACGATGGTGAAAACTTGACAAATAGGCACCACTCGTAAAGGCTATGGCTCCATTGTCTTTTAGACTTGCTACGATCACATCCATTGCATCCATTCATCCATTATTCAAACCATGGCTTGTCATTGATCTGCAATCAAGGTTAGTACTTCATGTGTCCTGCATCCCGCTTTCATAGCAACATCTAAGTGGGGGCAATGCTCTTAACCTATTGATGGAAGTGGATTCTGCATTATTTATGATTCATTGAGTTCTTCATTCAAAATTGGCTGGAAATAATACCAAAAACATTATAAAAAACTCAGAAAATACCAAAAACATTAAAAAACACTCACAAAATCCAAAAAATCAATCAAAAACATTGAAACATATAATATTCTTTGTACATACACATCGCAATAGACACCAAACAAACATTTCGAGCTACTCAAATGAAGATCACTTATCAAATCAACCAACCAATCAAAACATCTACACACAACTGTCTTCACAAGGATGCATCTTTCCTCACATACAAGACATGGTAACATTTTCTTTGACAAGAAAACTTTGTTTAAGCAAATGAGTAATTGGTAGGTTTATTTATTTATTTATTCATATCAGGTTCCTACGCTACTCCAGGATATCCACAAGTGATAAGAGTAGTCGGGATGGCTCTTGATATAATTTTCTTTGTTTGTTGTCTACGAATTGTTCCAATGAAGTTCTCGGGCATGTACTATGGTGTCTACGTGGGAAGTTCAGTAAGCTACGTGATCCTATGAAAAATCTAGTCATGGATCACTACGGCTTGCTAACTACAACGTATATCTCGACCATTTGCGCATGAACCAAAATGGAGGGTAAATTTTCCTTGTCTATAAATGCTTGCTTAGAGGTGAAAGGCTCAAACTTGGTTCCTGCTACCTGGGCCAAGAATGGTACTACCATGCTCGATGAGGAAAATAAAGCACTATGAATACTCTATGGATCATCATTTCATCTCATCTATATATATTGCATTCCGTTGCATATCACCCATCCATTTGCTCATTCATTGTTCATATCTATTATTTGCATGAAAGTAATTCAGGCTTATATGAGAAAGGACCTAATATAATTTGTCTTGGGTACAAAATCATGATGGAGTTATCTAATCCATCATCTCACATCTGCATTCCACATCTGCAAATTCTCACCAACTTGCATTCATATATCATGAAGGCATGGCATTATCATGTTAGTTACATCAACTGCATTCAGTTCATTATCATTTAGTTGCACTTTGATTCATTTAGATATTCATTTAAATGCATTGAATTATTCATCACATTAGGGCATTTAACACATCATGTGCATTTATTATCATTTACTTGCATTTCATTTAAGTACATTTGTTTCTCCGTTATCAAGAACATTCATTCATCCATTTAGTACTTTCATTTAAAACATTAAATATTCATTCCTTCCATTATCCTTTAAGTTCATTTAGAATTCATTTAGTAGGTGCATTTTTAGTTTCCTCTAGAATCATAAGATGCATTCATTATCCTTTAAATTGCATTAAGGTGCAGTTATTCATTATCCTTTTAATTGCATTAAGGTGTAGTTATTCATTATCACTTAGTTGCATTTGTTTGCATTATCATTTTAATCTCATTTATCACTTAGTTATATTTTGAATCATTTTAGTCATTTAGATTCATCTCAACAACATCACATCATTTAGATACACCCATTTAAGGGCATTCATATAGAACATTTGTTCATCCATTTAAGTGCATTCATCTAGTTGCATACATAAACATTTGATCCACTTAAATTCATCTTAAAAACATGCATCAAAAACTCGTATCATCATCAAATCATATCATCAACATAATCAAGTATTATCTATCACAAATATCATTTTATCTCATCTCATCATTTAGCATACAACATCATAATTGCATCACATTTATATCATTACACAAGAATCATCCATCTTCTACCTGCATCCACATGATTAGCACAATCATCCATAGCATGCATATAGAAATCATATCATCATCAATGTACATATAGAAAGCAAATCATCCATAGCATGAATCTAAGCATAAACTCATAATCATCATCCTGCATAAAAACATACATGTCATCATATATATGCATATCATATCATCACAAAACATGGGATCTCCTCATATATCGCATCACCAAAGAATACATGTATCAGAGTACAATGATGTCACAATATATCGGCTACCAAGAGCCATCCAAGTCACAATCCAAAAATAACAAAAGTAACAAGTACATAGAAACCTCAAATGAAACTCTGTCCAAATGTTGCTCCACCACTACCCCTTGCACCACCCTCACCATCTCGTCAAGGAGGACCCATAACACCACCACTACTCTAAACCCTCTGAGACCGCTCTACTCTCGCTTGCTGCATCAGGGAATAGCTCAATACCCACTGACTACTCAGTACCATATGCTCATATAATCCTCGCCAGTAATCTATCTCCTCATGAGCCTGTCGCATCTCCCTCAGCACCTCCCCAGTCGGACCCTATGCTCTCACTACAACTCATCCTCTATCTTGCAACTCCCTCAACCTGTCCACCAAATCATCTCTCTCTCACATCACTACAGTCAACTCAGCCTCCCGTGCAAACAACTGGACATCCTTGGCTGCAATCTTTGCATCCCTATCCTCCAACCATGCCTCGACTGCTATCAGTCGAGTTTGCAAGTGTAATATCATATACTCCCACAGATCTCCCTCTCATCCACTTGTGGCCCCTCCACCTGTCACTCCCCCTCCCATCTCCATAGGATCCTCTCCTCCACCTGTGGCTCCCTCTCCCATCTCCATAGGCTCTGTACCCCCACCAACATCCCTACCTCCTTCTCTAGCTGCCCCCTGTATAAGTGGACCCTGTGATAGTCATAACGGTAATCCCCCTCTACCTCTCCTCTATAATCATCCTCCTCCACCACCTCCACCTCCACCTCCAAATCCACCCCCACCCCCAAATCCCCCACCCCACCACCTCCACCTCCTCCTGCTCCACCAAAACCTCCCCCAGTGCCTCCCTCTCCCCCATCTCCTCCTCCACCCCTACCTCCTCTCCTCCTTCATTGCCATCTCCTGTCATCCTCAAATGGTGGTATGGGCTCGGACGGATCTAAAATGTGTGGAATCGAATGCATCGTATGATACTGCATGTACTCCTCTGTCACTCCTACATCCACAATCTTTGGCTTCATTTGTCATGGTCTCACCTGTAAGGTCTGGAACTCTGCCAAGGCCTGATCATAAGGTAACACTAGTCCCCACTGAAACCTCTCCCACACTACCCGTGCATACTCCCCTGATCCCCTGGGCAAACCCTGTCTCCGTCCAAACTACCTCCTCACTCTCCCTGGCACTTGTCTCTCCACTGAGTAGGATGCTTGCCCAATCAAAAAATATGTCATAAATACATATGGTAGCGCCTCTCCATCATCCTTCCAGGGCTCGCACTCAAGGTATGGCCTCCATATGACTGTATCTAAATCATCTAAAGCCCATTGCCAAAATTCCAACTTCCCCAGATGGGGCTGGCTCATCAACCCTCCATACATATATGCATAGGGCTGATCTATCGCCCTAAACCACAACCTTATCGGTCGTGTGACTGGTAGGTGCTCCCAAGCCCAGACATGCAGTAATGTGATCCCTACCCCTAGTGATCTAGCCTCTCGGTACACTACCTCATGTAAGTCCCTATAAAGGTGTGCTAGTACACATGGCCCCCATGCATAGTGGGTCCCCTCTGTCACCATATTCTCTATCACCTAACCCCACCCAACTGCCAATCCATGTGATCATCGATCAGGGCACAACAAACCCCCAACGATACCTGCTAACATTGTGGGTAGAGGCTCATATAGTGCCGCTATATCCTCCCATGCTATCGAGCCATCCTCGATGTATACATCGTCTACAAAAATCCTCTCTATGGCTGCTATCCCTAAATGGCAATCATATGTAACCAACTCCTCCCCTCTGATCAGGATGTGTTGAATCCTCCATACATCCTCCACAGTCACTGTCATCTCTCCCATCGCTAAGTGAAACGTGCATGTCTCACTGTGCCATCGCTCTGTCAAGGCAGTTAGTAGACTATGATTCGTTTGAATCACAAGTAGGTATATCATGTCATACAAACCCGACACAGAAATGCAATCTATCTCTACCTCCATCAACTGCGACCATAGCTATTGTGTGGCAAGATGCCTCTCCCACATTTGTAACACGGGAAGCTCCTCCTACACATATCGACACACATATCAGTTGTTTTGTTACAAACTTTCTTAAGTTTCAACCTAGACTATCAACAGATACTTTGATCAAGTATCTTCGGGTCTCAATAGGTAATCGATCATGGCAAACCTAGACTACAACCAACATTTATCATAAATGACCTAGTCTCAATGGGGCTGCTATGATTCATCAAAACAACTCATCAATCAATCAAACACACGCATCAGGAGATATTTTCTCTAACACTGGGGCATTTTTTCTACAATTGCACTACTCTACTGACAATAGCACTACAACTTATGCACAACAATGCTACAAAAATAAACATGCTAATGTAGCTATACCATAGCGCTATTACATGACAAACACACTACAACCTCTACCCAATCGCGCTAAAAGTGCAACAATGCTATTACTATGATTCACTTGCGCTAAACTTAAAAATGGTGCTACAACTACTATGCAATAGCGCCACTATGGCACAATAGCGCTATTTTAGGTGACAAAAGCGCTAAAACATCATTTTAGTGCTATTGTCTTGCTTGGACTTTAACGCTTGAAAAAACATGACAAAAATGCATAAAACAGAAAATTCACAATTTGCATATTGTTGGTCCGTAGTCATCTGGCCGTTGGAATCGATGGATCCACTCTAGTCGATGATCTGCTATAGGCACAGGCATGAGGACTGTTGCTCACTCCTTCGATAAAAGTAACTCTCAGAGCTCGAAACTGTCAAGGAGGTAGGTACAAATGAGCTTGTTTTAACCCCCCCCCCCCCCCCATATATACCCTCCATCCCTAACCCTAATTCACCCCGCTCACCGTCGTGGTCCCTGTGAACTTCCAACACCTCTCATTTCTCTGTTTTACCCTCATTTTCTCCCATTCTTTCACTATTATTGCTAATTTCTTCTATTCTACCTCCCCTCAACTTCTCGTTCTTTTTTCGAGAGATCGCAAAAAAATCGGCCCATCTCTCGAGGGGGCATACCACTCACTATATTAACATTTATGGCGCATATTTCTTCACACCTATTTTTCTTTCTTTGAAACAATGTGATAAACCGCACCATCTCAAAGAGGGACAAATGTAGTCACATAAATCTGTCCACTTAATTAAATGAATATTTAATATTTATTTGATTATTTAGCCATCAGTCATCAGTTAGTTAAATTAATATTTAATTAATTCATCCTTAAACTCTTCTCCTATTAATTAAATAAATTATTCAATTTATTTAAATTAATTCATTAAGCCACACTCAAAATCAATTAAATGAATAAAACACATTTAGTTAATTTAGCCCCCTTTCCTCTTTTAAATAAATAATAAAATATTTATTTAAATCCCTAAACTAGCCCCCCCCGACTTGCATTCTCCTACAAATGCAAGTTGCACCTATTTTGTTGAAATAAAGTAATTTTATTTTAATTAAAATCCTATTTTCTCTCACCCACCAAACCCACTTGCATCCTAAACCCATCCCCTAATTATTGTCACATTCCTAAGCAACTTGAAGTCACTTCTCAAAGCCTCCAAAGTCTTTGAAAATCATTAAATGCTTTATGTCTCCAACAAGTTAACCCTAAAGTCTTCCAAACCATTAATGGTTCTTACATGACCATTTATGGCTCTTACATAACCATTAATGGTTAACTCAACTCAACCTCATGATTAGAGACTTTCCCTCTAACTCAATCTCCATTTAACTCATGGGTCTCTTCAAACATTCATTGCTTTGACCATGGTTATCCCCACTAACTCTTGCACAAGAGTTTGTCCATTGGATAAAAGCATTATTCATTGGATAAAGGCTTTATTCATTCAACTCAAGCCTAACCTTACCTCCCAAGCTAACCTTCATGTCATCTCAAGCATTTAATGCTTCTTCCCTCTCCTCTCAAGCCATCTTATGATGACATTTGTCATCCTGGGATTGGGTTGAAAACCCTCACATGGATCATAAACCTATCAATCCTGACCCTTGTTGTGATTACTCAATCTCAACCATCCATTTCTCTATTTTTCCTATAAATATAGCCCATTTCTTTCATATCCAGATCCAAAAATCTTGTATGTGTCTAACGTATACTAAAATTGAGAGAGCATTTAGGAGCAAATCATATCTACATTGTTATTTTGGCTAAAATCAATATAGATTAATTAAGTATTTGTCTCATATCTAGTTTGTTTGCATTCACATACTCTTTTATCTTCATTATTCATAAATCTTGAATCTCCATAAGACATCCATAGTATTGCAAAAAGATGAGGGCTAGACTCATGTGGAACTTAGAGAGGAGAGGAAAAAGGGAGGAGCAACTATGAGCATGTTTGAGAGCATTTGGGAGGGTTTAGTGTCTTTTCTCCATTTTTTTATGCTTTCTATAATATGTTTGATATCTCTCTTGATATGCATGCTTAGGATTGTAGTTTATTTTGTATTTCGTTTATGATTGATACTACTAACACTAACATTTGACTTGTCTTGTGTTCCTAACATCCTTTTTGCAGTGCATCAGTAATTATAAGTAAATGCGATATTATAATTATATGTAAATTGGGTATTTCAATTTAAATTTTTTCATATAATTATTTTTGCCCCCTTTTACATATAATTATTTTTACATATATGTAAATGTGAAATAAATAGCACCCTTTTGAAAGAGTGCAACTCTTCATTATTTCCGCCCTTCGAAAGGGACATAAACTTTCATAATCAGGTCTGCAATTCTTATTTAAATCATATGTGCACTTCTCATTTCCATTCAGGACTGGACACCAAGGAACTAGATAAATGCACTCAGGAACATAACATTTAAGGACAAAGGATGAGCAGGTTTTTGAGGCAATATCGAGTGAGGATTTGGAATAGATTCTGGTCAACGACTATGAAGCCTCATGGAGGCAGACAAAAGAAGGCATTCAATAGGTACGACTAAGGGATGGTACTGATCTGGATTCCAAACCACAAATTTGGATATGGATTGACATAGGATATCATGATAGACAAAAATAAGGCTTCGATTACCGGGAATGAAGGGACATTGGGAGAAGGTGGCAAGAGATTAGGACACTTAAAATTCAAAGATGGATTTGGTTTTCACGGGATATCAGATTTCTTTCTCTTTAAGATAGAGCCCGTTGTTCGACAAGGACAGGAAATCTGCATCTTGAAAATAGAAGGATCTAATTAGTCTTTTTTGAGATTCTTGCCATTTCAAGGGATCATAAGGCTGAGGTTAAATAGGAAGGTAGATCGAGAAATGAATCTAGGAGGAGAACTAAGGGAAAATGGTCCATCACTTTGGGTTGAGCTGTCTATGTGCAGAGGAAACATTTCAGCAGCAATGCAAAAGACTTTTTAAATTGGATAAGGTCACTTGGGATGCCTTGTGGCATCTGGCCAAGGGTAATTCGGGCAGGGACAGGCACCGGTGTGATGGTTTTGTCTATGAGGCAATTCTATGCCCAATGGTTGACATCCTCAATTCCAAGGAAGCATGCATATAGATGATCAATGGCTTCATAAGATCGGTCGATGGGCAGGCAATAGCAAATGCTATTCTGGACTTGGATTCCGGCGGCTGGACTAGTGTACTTCAATTTGAAACATTACATAGTGGATCCACTAGAGGAAGAATCTGAGTCAGAGGACAAGGATGCTCGAGAGGCTAGGGTTGTGCAAGAAAGGAAGAAGGATTTCATGGTAGAGGCTTGGGAGGTGTTCTGGGTAGGTGTCAGAAATTGTGACTTGGGGCCCTTCAGGATATTCCTGAACTCAAATGATAATTGGCTTAGTGTGGCCTCGACTGTGTATGTGGTGGACATTGGTGAAAGGCTCATTACAATTTTCCATTATTTAGAATAGTTTTTTTCTATTTCTGCTACTATGTAGCCTGCATATGGGATGTAAGGGAGCTATCCCTTTTTGATAGCACTTAATAATAATAATAAAAGATTATGTAATTGCAATACATGTTTGAGTTCCAATCTTCCAGTACGCTTAAGGTTCCTAGTGACAAGACACGTTGGTCACCTCACACAACACATACAATATCTTCCCTTAACACTCAATTTATTGTCCATATACAAAATAAGTACTTGACACAACCCCAACATTCAAAGAACATCCTTCAAATCCTTCATAAAGCATACATACCCTTGAAATACCAAGAACAAGTCCCTAAAATACCCTAGAAGATCATTGAAATGCACATAAGATGAAGCTAAGTGATTGCTCACCTAAAAACTAATTTCCTCCTCCTGTGAATTTCCTCTCCTGCGCACGAATGAACTCTTCATTCACCACCGTCTGTGAATCTACTCTCTTGCTTTGCCTTGTGAGAATGAATTTTTTCGAAGTCTTTTGCTTTGCCTTGCGGGAATGAAGTTTTTTGAAGTCTTTTGCTTTGCAGAGTAATTTGAAATTGAAATTGACCTATGGGATATTATAATTATATGTAAATATGATATTTCAATTACTTAATTAAATGGGATATTATATGGGTAATTATAATTAAATGGGATATTATATGGGATATTATAACTATATGTAAAAAATAAAATTGACCTATGGGTTATTAAACATTTCTATATTAAAAATTATTTATGATATTTTTCAAAGGTCTATTGCTCACAACCTATTAGTACATTGATGCAATATTTTGTACCACGTTCTACCACTATGTTGTTTTGAGGATTTTAGTTTGAAAAATAAGTAAGGCTAAACATAAAGACAAATCTATTCAAATTTTATAGGGGTGATCAAGAAGGAAAGTTAAGGTTGACATTATGCTCACTGTGACTAGTTCATAGTTTGTTCCAGGGTGTTCCAAATAAATGCACTAGAGTATTGCGCTATGCAATAGCTAGACAAAGTGTGTGGATTTTCATTAAACCAAGTATAGTGTGGGTTGGGTGACATGTAGTTCATGTCCCCACTCTTGGAGTAATGTGTGGGTTTTAGGACCTAGTTGACTAGACATTGTGATTGATAAACTAACTTCTAGATGACTTGTAGATATTATGAATATTCTCTCTCTCTCTCTCTCTCTCTCTCTCTCTCTCTCTCTCTCTCTGATGTCTCCATCCCATTTTTTCCATTCTCTCCATGTCTTCCCTTTCTCTTTCTCTCTCACATCTCTCTCTCTTTTTCCTATTGCTCTCTTTCTCTCTCAAGTCTCTCTCTCCTTCCCTCTCTCCCTCTCTCCCTCTCTCTTTTCCTCTCTCTCTCTCTCTCTAGCTTAGATTCGTCCATTCATCTTAGATGAGTTCATTTCAGATACATTTAGTTAATTATATTCATTATGGATCTGCTCTTATTTCAGTTTGATTACTTCTTACTCCTATTATCTACTCCTATCTCCTACTAACATACACATAAATCTGAAAATGATTTGTTTGATCTTGAATTTAATTTAATCCGCAACTAGACCAGTGCCTTATTTTCTTTGGGTAATAGAGTTATTCATTTACAAAACCTATGTATAACTCTGAGACACAGTTTTTTAAATCCCCTTTCAGATAGATCTGTCAGCTACCCAAACTCCAATGTTATATAGCTAAATGATACTTTTCACAGTTAGTTTAATTGAATTTAACTTTCATTTGAAATACCAATTAAATAAGACACAACAGGCAAAATTATTCTCAAATGTATCTTGATAATCCAACCATGTAACATCACATAACTTCTTCACATATAGATTTAGAGCAACAATTATCAATCATAGCTAATAATAGCATAGAACTGTTTTGAAAATGAAAATCCACAACACAATTGCAAATAAGAGAACTGGCTTTCTTTGTATTAACTTGAAATAAAGTCTTTGTCTTGAAACACAAAAAATGCTTAAATTTTTTTAACTGTAACTATCTATCTTCCAACTACCAAAACATTTTTTTGAAATGATTACACTGAATATTTAATAATATATCAAAGGGGCATGCCCTTTGATTGAAGTCTTTTGAAAACAAATTAAAACCTATAACTAATCATCTACTTAGGCATAAATGCACATTAGTTAAATGTCCAAATACTTCTCATTGTATATGGTGTCACAATCATGGATTGTGTCTCTGGATTCCACTTCAATCAACACCATGCTCTCCGCGAGATCTGCTACCTTGTCAATGTCTTGGTCCTCAATAGCTTTCAATGCACTTTTGAGTATCTGCTGGCACTCACAAATCCAACCCATTTTTTCTTTTTGTTCTCTATCTTTGTTGAGCAAGGGTGAGATATTATTTGTGTTGTCACTGAGGAAATTTTCTTCCTCTACTCTTAACTCTTCCAGATACCTTTTATGAGCCTTCATTATTTTTTCACAGTTCTACACCGTATCCAGATGTGCTTCATCTCCATTTGCAATTCCTCAGACCTTTCCTGTAGTCATTTATCCAATTGCTCATATTCTTCAATGATAGTTTGATTCTTATTGTATATGTCCCAATACTTATCCATCCATGTCATAAGATTAGTGAACCTCTTTTGTATCAACACTAGCATGGTTCACTCTTTGTTTTTCTTAATTGCACCTGCAATTGATAACTTTCTTCTTTCAATTTGTTGGCCTTGGTATGAGGTTGTGAGATTTCGCCCTATATCAGTAATATTTGTGGCTCTTTCTATTTTAACATTTCTTTCAACTGATCAATTTCTTTATTTAACCTGACGATTTCAAGTTTGCTAGATTGACCTTCTTTTACCAAAAATTGAATTTGTGCTTTATTCAATTTAGCAATATTCACCCCTAAATCAGCTGTCATCACGAGGTCTGTTTCGCCGACATTTATGTTCATGATGTGTCCAAGGGCCTTTTGTGTGTCAATGACCATGGGCTTCTTATTTGGAGGGTCTAGTGACCTCATTAACATAGAATATTTGTCAGGGTTGTATAGTGATCCCATGTATACTTGGGTCACACCCTCAGGAGACAATTTGTGTTTAGCATCAATGTCATGTAGAAAACTATCAAATACTAGAGCTAAATTCAAATCCCATCCTAGAAAGATTAACACACCTACATCTTGAAGTAGCTTCCTTCCTCTATTAAGAGTCATTAGGCTCATTTCTTGTGCTACTTCATTCTCTAGGGTGGTTGACAATTGTTGTTCATTTGAGGTGTTTACCTCTCCAACACCCTCTTTGATTGCTTTACCTTTCACTCTATACAATAAAGACATAAATTCAGGAGTCCTTATAAAATTATCATCAGATAAAAAATCATTGCAGGCCAATTGCCTCTGGTCATCTTTCCCCAGGATTCCTTCATCAGGATCCCTAACAGGTGACACCTGCTCTTCAATTAGTATCATAGAGAATTATTCAAATGAAAGCTCTTCTAATAACTCTTCTTCATCTAAGAACAATATTTGAACAGCTTACTTTTCTCTAGCTTTTTGTTCAGTCTCCCTATTATGATTGTCAATGGATAGTTCGGCCTCGTTCTCATCCATATTCCTTATTAAATCATCCCTTAAATATGGGATGTGCTCATAATCACCAAGTTTCTACTTCTTTTTTACTAAATGAATATATCCTTCGGGATGAAATTTCTTTCTTGGACCACCCAACTTCATATTATAATGGAACAATTTGTTCCATGTGAGCTCTTGCCCTTCTCTTTCATTCACAATGAATTCTCCAACACACAAGGTCCCAGGTAAAAAAGATTGTTTGTCATGGGAAGCTAGATGCACATGATTTGATTCTCCCATCTGCCTTGTGATCTCCAAATATGCCATCCTATTAGGAACCATTTTCGGCAATAATAATGGGCCCCTTCAAAGCCATATATCCTAATCTTGGTTACATTGGAGAACAATACCAATCTCCCCAGTTGTATCTGATAGTATCAAGCCCTCCAAAATCTACAGGCCTTAAAAATGTCTTCCCATCTTCTGAGAGTGTAAAGTTACAAGGGTGACCAAAAAATCTATACAGATTTTTAACAAATAATTCCTCAAAATGAATAAACTAGACCTAACAAATTTGTAGTCCCAGACTGAGGTCCATTGTTGAATTGGCAGAGGCTGGTTATCACCACCATATTTTCTTACCCTCATTTCCTCAGGCCAGAGCCCCAATCCTTGTCCATAAAACAACACCATATGCATGAGTAAAGAATAATGTGGAAAGTGAATTTTGGAAGAGTCCCTCTGGATAGCAACAAGTCCTACCCCAAGTTGCTCATCTACAAACGTAGCAAAATCAAATTCTCTGGTCTTTAGGGAATGAATGTCTGCTGCAATGATCATGGATTCTATTCTCATAAAATCCAGAGTGTTCAACCCTAGAACCTGACCAACTGAGTAGTATGTATACTTAAAATAGTCTTTAAACAAATTTACATGAAATGCTAGGCCCTCCCCTGTCTCTAATGGTGCCTCAAGATTAAGAAAGTGAAAGGGAAATCTCCATCCAGCGTAAGTGGTATCTAATCTACGATACTCTTCAAGCAAATCCCCAAGGATAATGGGATGATCATAAACCCCAGACAAATCAAAAACTTCTAAAATTGCCTCCCATGATACGAAGAAACAAGGATTTCCATCCCTATCACATATCACCCTCTTTTTTGGATCAAAGTTATGTGCAAGCAGCTTTAGAAGATCCACATTGACATAGATATTGGGAACAACAAGTTTTCCCAGGCCCAACTTCCATGGATTGCATATTGGCTCAGGCTTCTCACATCTGTGGTAATGAAACAAGAATAGCTCATAACGTCTAATAGTTGTGTACACATCTACCACATCAGTATAGTTATCTTCTAATTTCCACTTTGCAAACCTCTTAGGTTTGGGGGTGGAACTCGACAATTGATCTAGCAGATCCCAATTCAATTTTCTTTCTTCTGCCCTGGTTTTTGGACTTGTTTCCTCTATTTTCTATGTTTTCCCCTTACCCTTGCTTGTCTCCCCTCTTTGCCTTTTTGTATAACCTCTAGGAGTTTCCATTTTATAAGTAATTGAATGTATTACTTGAAACAATCACAAAGAAATCAATCAGAGCACGCACTTGCTTTCTTCTTTTGTATTTTTGGTCGGCTTCAATGTCTTCTTAATGCGTCTACAATTCTAGTGTGAAAATCTTCTGGATGTGTTCCTCAAAGAATTTTGTTCATGCAACAATAAATGTTTCAATCTATAAATAAATGAGCCATCTTTTCAAAATTTGAATTATTTGACGACGTATGTCATCGACTTAACTCTCCCTGTCACTGCCTCTAAGTTTGGCGCCTTTCTGACAAATTAATCATTGCAGATAAATATGGAGATATCAGTAACTATTTCCTTTTCGCGTCATTTCAGCGTAAGTTATATTGATAAGAAATCATTATGACGTCTATTGGCATTACTTCTACTATCAACATAGCCAAAGATTGTTTTACCGACTTCATAAGTTACTTCGATAAGGGTCTCCTCATTTGTTCTCCTTTTATCGCTATGGGTTTCTTAGTTTATAATTGTTAAATTAGGATAGTTCTCCAAAATAGTACTCTATTTGTAAATCATTGGGATAAATTCATCAATCAGAACACTGTTGATGTGTTATCCCAACTTTGTAAGTTATCCCAAACTCCTCCTAGATAATGCTTATCGACATTACTTTCATCATCGACATAGCAAAAAGGTGGTATCCCCTCTTCACAAGTTATACCGATAGAGGTTTTGTCCTTGAATTCACTATAAGTTTACACTTTCTAGATAGCCTTTTGCACCTACCCCAATCTTATGTTATTCTGATAGGGCCTGCATCGTTACAACCTACCCTTAGATGTATGTCGGGATAGCTTTACTCTATCAGGATTACAAAATATTACTATTCCACCTTTAGTGACTATTCTAATAGGCATCTCATCGTTTGCATTCAGTATAACTATTTCGATAGCCATGTTCAATACATACTTATTAGATCGGGTTATCTATCTCGATATATACATAGAATGTTACTTAATGAGGGTTATTTGTTGATCTTTCTTAGGTCTATCAGAGATTATTCTTATATGATTTTAGTTATAGTATGTGAGGTCTTGTATTGAGTTAAAGAAAACATATGTAGCTTCAACCTTTCACTTATGCCAAATACAAAAGCTTGGTGAGGACTGACATGCTAGGGGTATTAGGTATTGTTACTGGATTTTGGGGTATTAGGTATTGTTGCTGGATATTTTAGACTCTCAGATTAGTTGTCAATGAAAATGAGACAATGGCTTGTTCTCCTTTGCACTTTAGGCTTTGCTAGACGTAGGGGGTATCCCTTACTTCAATATCTAAAATATCAATCTCTACTCACTGAGATATTGATTAGAGAATAATGTTCCCCCATTTGTACTAAGGATTGAAATGATCATAACAAGAATCATTGTGTTAATGCATAACAAACCATTATAAGGATTCATCCATTAAATTTTTCATAAATATCTCAGCATGGAACACAACATGATGCAAATATTTGTAATGTAAAAGTATAAATGAATTGACATGTAAAGATAATCACAAAGTACAAGTCCTCCCACATAATTACAAACAAGTTCTCCCTCATAATCACAACATTTAGATATCACCAAAAAATATCAAGAAATCAATATCAAATAGATAATTTACTATCGCATACCTCATACATTTAAATCATGTCATTGATATTCTTCTTCATCCAACTCTTTGTCTGTATCTTCCGATCCAGAATCGATATTGTAAGGATTGGTCATCATCATCATCATCATCATCATCATCATCATCATCATCGATATCATCATCACCATCTTCATGAACATTAACTCCTACAGCATCGTGATCTTGTTCCTCTTCTTCAACATCTTCATCAGACACATCATCAACTAACTGTTGATCCTGGTCACCATGTACATCATCTTCTAGTTCTTTTGTATCTTCTTCTTCTATGATATTATACTTTACTATCCTTCCTCTAGGATCATGTCTAACAACAAATGACCAACCCAGTTTATGTGGAACCTCTGAGGAAAATACCTTCTCACATTGGCTTGGAAGAACATAGGGCTCATTTCAAGCTCGCTCAAACAACCTTGTATTGACCATTGTAAATTCATTATCATGTTCAATAACAGTTTTGTCACGATGATTTTCATTCAATCGTAACTTGTACCATTGGATGACGAAAGAACTAATTTGAAGGACCCAAAGTCACACACAAGTATATCATCCAAAATCCCATATTATCTATTTTTTGAGACTTAACGATGTATGTCGCTTCTAGATGAAACATTAATCACCTAAAATACTATAGTTATCCCACAATCACAAGTTTTCTTCATGTCATCCAACTTTTTGATGCGAAATTTATGACCATTGCACCACATAGCCTTGTGGTGTTTCACCTACAATATGGCAAACATGTAAAAAAATTTGCATCGCCAGTTGATAAACATATTTATTCTTGGTCGAATGTATGCAAAAAAAACAACATATATATATATATACAATTGAAAAACAATTAAATAATATGGGTGATTAATATATTTATACGTATATGTTTATCTCTTAAACCATATGCCAAATCAATTTCCCTTGGTGTAACATTGGAATCTCCATTGCGATGAACTTCTTTAACCAATGAAGCCACACCTTCCCATGTTAATGCACACCCATATTGTTGACATTGTTCAATCCATATCGTCATCCAATCAAGATTGTTTGTGATATACAAAAAAAATTCTTCCCACTCTCGAGCAACTGTAGAAAAAATAACTAGAAATTTACAACTGATGTATATTTAAGATTAAGAAATAATTAACTACAACATATATAAAAACAAAATGTAAAATGTATTAAGATTAATATCCATGAACATCCAATAATTACCTCCCACTTTCCTCAATCTACCTTTCCTCATCAGGTACTCCCCTTTGAATTTGTTAATGGAGTTGGGATCCCAAATGCGATCTACATGGATCTTTGCTGCAAACTTAGGAAGATATTCAGTAATGTACACCATAGTCTGGTATACCATATATCCCTCCACCATAGAACCCACATGATGTTCTCTTTGTTGAGCCAAAGCCTTTAAAAACTTCAAGTGCCTCTCAACCATCCACATTAACCTGGTGTGTATAGGTCCACACAATTCAATCTCCTCAACTTGGTGTATGAGGTAGTGTTCTTTTGCATTGAAAAATGTTGAAGGTAGACACTTTTGCATTTCACACATTAGACAAGGAATTTTTGTCTTCCAATATTTTATATCTTCTTTATGGATTTCTTTAGATGACAACCATCTACAAGTGATTCAAGATGCAAATATAATAATGAGAATTAACAAAATAATATATATAATATATATATATATATATATATATATATATATATACATATATATATATATATATACATATATATATATATATATACATATATATATATATACATATATATATATATATATATATATATATATATATATATATATATATATATATATATATATATATATATATTTGATCGATAAGAGGCTGAAGCCAAAATTTTATTAATCATTATTAAAGTTTACACCACTCCACTCATGCGGGCGCTGGTAGGAAAGAGTGGAGGTGAGATAACCTCCAGCCTTGCTCGGGACCATAGTCCAGAAAATTTCTACATCTAATACATATATGATCAGATTTTGAAAATTACAATAGCACCCCGGGCTAAGGGTGATCAGGTGGGAAGATATTTTCTTTCCCTTACACACCCTTATTAACATATTACAATTATCATTGTTGTCCTTGTGCCTTGTCTTGAGTTTGAGCTTTGATTACATGTTGTTTATAGCCTTTTTAGCACAGTTGTTTTCCTTTCTTTTGTTAAAGATAGCCTTGCTCCTCCTGCATGGTTAGTTTTCAAATCACTTTCCAAGATTGTTAGTAACATTTAATTTCCTATTTCAAATATTATCTTTTATCTTCCATTCTAGGATTATTCCTCGGCCATTTATTCGATTGGAACTGCCATTCCAAGACTTAAATAGAGAAATGTAAACAAAAAATTATAAACAAATTGTTTTGATTTCCTTCTCTCTTGTTTCTAAATTCTTAACCTCATTTATCTATGAGTAGAAAGTAGTAGATATGACATTATCATAAACAAAGTTCTTAGATAATTCCCTTTTTTTGAACAATGGTCATCCAAAGTTATGAATCACCTATTTACTTCCTTTTGATATTGTATCAGGATGCTATCCTTGATAATGGATGATATCCAGGATACAATAACAAAAGGGGATAAAGGGGATTCTATCATGCCTGAATCTGTGTCCAACTAGCTGACTCACTCAGCCATGTAAAATTTATACTATGAGGGTAATAGAAATGGATGAGTTTCATGGTAGAATTTATCCTAAATTCTCACCCAGAGTATTTTGCATGCAAGCCACATATTACCCGTAGTCTATAGAATGTCAGATAATCTTTCATTTATAGATAGCCCAACAACAACTATCATACGAGTATATTTTAACAACTGGCAGGACTACTAGACATTACAATTGATTTTCTTAGTTCATATAGGTCTATGCATATAGAAATTGAAGGCCTTCATTGTAGTTTTTGTTAACAGGTCCCTCCCTGATTCTGTGTCCACCAATATTAATATATACCTATATATGAGTATATCTTATTGCTTATAATCATATATATGAGTATATATTCTTATTTATGAATATCAAAACAGAGTGTGAATATATCAGCCAATTCTCAATATATGTAGAAATATATGAACAAGAACAATCAATAGTAACTAAAATGACAGGTCCAAGTTGCTCTTATGAAGTGTATATAAGTAACACCATAAAATTAACAGTTAATGCATACTATTTAATTTCATTTAAACCAGCTATGTTTATCCTTAAGATATGGCGAGATTATTATCTCTTTTGAAGTCTGTATTTGATCATAAGCTAACATTGTTCTTCTTAATATAGTAATAAGTTAGAGTACCAAACTATGCCAAATATATGGTGACAAGGAAGGAACAAAATTGTCACATCATCTAACTAGGAACCGTAGCCTCCTTATTCCGAGCTTGAAGAAGGGGTCACCGCTTCTCCCTCATCCAGTTCAAAGCCCTCTTCCTTTAGGAAGTCCTCAAACCAAGTGGTCTTTGGTGGGTTTCTCACATGAAATAAGTGAAGCGGGAAATTAACATTCCTATTTACTGCAGCAGTCCTCTCCCTGGTACATGCTGCCTCATCCATAGTGATAATGGGGTATCTAGGCACTGACCTGTTGTTTCTTATAAAAACACCGTAGTCTCTTGGGCTTGGTATGGTCCAGTCATTGTCAATATAGACAAGAACCCTCTCCATATTGCCCAAGATCGAGGCTATGAAGACCTCCTTCCACTCTTTTCTTGGTGGAGATCACTGTAATAGCCAAGAACATGGCCGCTACATCAGAGTTTGCCCTAGTTCGGTCAGTATTTGTGAGATAGTCTAGGCTGAGGATATTTTCTACAGCATCTAGTACTAAGGTATGAGGAAAGCGAATAATGTGTTTGAGGCGATCCCTAGTGATAACCCCATTGAAGGCCATCTGCCTCTTTGAGCTACTCAGTTTGATAGAGGTATCCATTTCTGGTTTTACTTGAGTCCAGGAGGTATCGATAACACAGAGCTATAAAGCCTAAATTGGTTTTAAAGTTTCTTAATTTTATCATGAAGGCTTGGCTTAATAGTCGCATAGGGTAATTATGTTAAATGACTGAAATGTCACATCCTCTCTTAAATCACGTGTGCCATTCATCCTCATTGGACATTTCTATTTGATTTAGTATAATTGCCAAATCTTCAGATGAAGATCCGCCTGTGGAGATATCATTTTGAGTTACCATACTCATGTTTTGGCTAATGATCTTTCGAGTTTCCAACTAAGACAACCAACTAATGCCCTATTCATCGGGCCTCTAACCTGCCATAATGGCCCGGATCTCTCCGAGATCATATTTGTAATGATGATCGGGCACTTTGATTGAGAGTTTTAATTTTTCATATGGTTGTATATATTTGGATTTGAGTATACTCATCATAAAGAGCTAATGATTATCATGTTCTTAAGTGATGTGTGAAAAATAAACAGAGTGTATGTAAATATATGAGATAACTCATATATATATATTAGATTATAAATATATATATAGATTGTGTATATATATCTGAATATATATTTATATATATGTATCCAATGTTTAATGTATATTAAATTTAACATGCAGATTGTTCTGCATATTTTATAACAGAGTTTAATGCCAGTGGTTAGTCAATAAACTCATGCAATCAGTATATATATGCCTATGTATATACAAATTATTATGTATATATATATGTATTTATATGAGTGACTATAAATGATCTAAACTGTAAGTGTAAAAGGTTGTGTTAGATATTTAATTCTTATCCCCTACCCCTAATTTTGGACTTAGGCAATCTTTATGTTTATAATGGGATGAAGTGTTTGGTCAATTTGTGGATAAATCTGTGTAAATGTTGTTATTTTAATAGGTTTTGTGTCGTTGTAAAATATTGTTTAAGGATAGATAGATCATTGTATTACCATCAACCCCCATGTTAGCTAGGTAGTCGGCCCTTTTGTTGCCCTCTCTGTAGATGTGGTTATAGATGACCTTGTCAAATGTTTTGATGTCTGTCAGTATTTTAGTTAGGGAAGCATTTAGCTTCCAATCAGGCATTGCCCCTTTTCTAAGGGCATTAATGATTATTTCTAAGTCCCCTTCAATGTTAATACTCTTTACATTCAGTACTTTGCATAGACTTATACCTGCAGCTAATGCTTTCAGCTCTACTTCATTGTTTGTTCTTTTGCCCATGGGAATGGCCATGTGAGCTATTTCTTCCCCTTTTGAATTGTGAAGGCAACAACCAAGTCTAGCATATCCCGGGTTTCCCCTAGATGCCCCATCAAAGTTAAGCTTAATCCATCCAGCTTTGGGGGGTAGCCACTTGCATTCTGCACATTTTGTGTTGTTGGATTGTGGACCTTTCCCTATGAAGGGTGGAATCTTTAGACCCTTCCACCATAGTCTCATTTTCTCATCCCAATAGGACATATTGACATCCCTCTGATTGTTAGAGGTCTGGTTGTTTACCATTTCTACTATGGTAGCTTCAATTTTATTGGTTAGCTGGGCCCAGTGCATTTTGCTATCTTTGAAAATCCTCCTGTTTCTCTCCTTCCATAATTCCCAGATCATAAGGGAGGGGGCTATGATCCATAAATTTTCATACATACACCCAATGTTTGGAATGGGCCAAGCATGGAATAGGTCAAAGAGAGTACTCGGAATAGGGGTATACCAGTTTAGCTATTTTTTCAACCATCCCCAGCAATTGTGTGCATATTCGCAGGTTAATAGTATATGATTAGTGTTTTCTTCCTCCATTTCACATAATGGGCATCTGTTGGGGCCCTAAAATCCTAGTTTTCTCAAGGTTTCATTGGTGAGGAGCCGATTTTGAATTGCCAACCATTCAAACAAGCCAGCCTTCGATAGGCACCTTTTATCCCAACAAAGTGTTAGGGGCAGGTTAGTGCTTGGGTTATTTTTCTTGATTAACAGGTGTTTATATCCCTCCTTAGTTTCATACTTCCCCTTCTTGGATCCTGCCCACATCAGTTTATCTTTTTCAGAATTCAGTGCAGGGTTTCTTGAGGCTAGGATCTGTGCTAAGAGGGATCTCTCCAAGTCTGGTAGGTCTAAATTATTCAATGATTTCCATCTCCATTGTTTGAGGCCTTCAATCCAGTATTCTTCCACATAGTCTTTTACTTTATTTCCCCATTTCTCTTCAAGGATGGGTATAATTTTGTTGAAGTTATGAAGTCTCTTGATGGCAGTTTGAGCCCCCCAAGAGTCTTTCCAAAATAGGGCATCCTCCCCATTTCCTAAATTCCATGTTAGCTTGTCTATTATGATATCTCTACAATCAATCATAAAGTTCCAAAATCTAGATCCTTTATGTGGATGGGTTGTCCTAAAGATGCTTGTGGGATCCGAGCTATGAAGGTATTTTTTATAAAGGATCCTCGCCCATTTGAGGTTGGGGTTATTATACATTCTCCATACAAGCTTTGTTCCAAGAGCCTTGCTTTGAATTTTTAGATCTTTGATACGTAAACCCCCAAGGTCTTTAGGCATGCATATCTTTTCCCATGCTACCAATGGTAGTCTGAATTTATCTTCAGAGCCTTGCCACAAGAATGTCTTGATATGTTTTGTAATTTCCTTTCTTTTGGTTGAGGGTAGATCCATGCATGAGAGTTGGTATATTGGCATCGCTGAGAGGACCGACTTAATCATGGTGGCCTTTCCAGCAGAGGATAACCATTTCCCTTTCCAAGAGGAGATCATGTTTGTAATTTTGGAGACCACCTGAACCCATAATTTGGATGATCTAATCCCTTTGTCTAAGGGAAGTCCTAGGTATTTACATGGTAATTCCCCTATATTGTATTTAAGAATGTTTATGATTTTCCTTTGGAGTTCTTTATTTGTGTTGAAAAAGATAATGTTGGATTTTGAAATGTTGATTTCCTATCCAGAAATCATAGTATAGCTGTCTAAGATTTTTTTAAGTGTTTTTGCTTCTATTGTATTGCTTTGTCCAAACAACATGGTGTCATCAACAATTTGTTAATGGGTAATTGGTTCCATGTCTGATGTTATTTTAATACCCTTCAGCTATTGTGTTTCTCTTTCCATATTGATCATCCTTCCCAATGATTCTGCCATGATGATAAAAAGAAAGGGGGAAAGGGAATCCCCTTGTCCGAGTCCTCTTGAGATTTCAAAAAAAACTTATTAGGCCCCATTGACTAATATTGATAATCTAGGTGTTGCAATGCATTCGAAAACCAGATTGATCCATTGCTTGTTGAACTCGAATGATTCAAGACATTTGCATAGAAAGTGCCAATCTACTTTATCATAAGCCTTTTTAATATCTAATTTTATCATCATGCTCGGTTCCTTATTATTTTGTACTAAATGGATTGCTTCTTGAGCAATGATTATGCCATCATAAATAGATCTGCCTGGCACAAAACTAGTCTGTTCCTCACTAATGATTATGGGGAGGAGTTTGTGAAGTCTATTTGCAATTGTTTTTGTGAGTAGTTTATAAAGGGTATTGCATAATGCTATTGGTCGGAAATCCTCAAAACAGTCCAGTATTTCCTTTTTTGGAATCAAAGTTATGAATGTGTTATTTAGTTCTCTTAGAATCTTTCCTGAATTTCTCATCCCCTCTAGTGCTTTTGTAATTTCTTTCCCCATGAAGTTCCAACATTTTTAAAAAAAGTGTGTTGGGAAACCATCAGGGCCAGGAGCCTTATCTGGTCCCATTTGGAATAAAGTTGTTTCTACTTCTTCCATAGATATTTTTTTATTAAGCATCAAGTTGGGTTCCTTAGAGATTAATTTGGGAATGTATTTTAATAATTCACTCTCTTTTGTCCACCTAGAACCCTCTTTATTATTAAGAATATTTTCAAAATACTCTACTACTTCCCTTGCTATACTATCAGGGTCCTTGCTGAAGTCTCTTGAATTTAATTTTATTCTATTGATTCTATTTATAGCTCTTCGTTGTTTTGTGATGTTGTGGAAGAAGCTTGTGTTTCTATCCCCAGCTTCCAACCAATGTTCTCTAGATTTTTGTTTCCAATATAATTCTTCTCTTGCAAGGATTTCCTCATATTGGGCCAAATTGGTTTTTTCCTTTTGACAAAGCATGTTATCCATCTCATGCTTAATTACCTCTTCATTAGTTCTTTCCATTTCTATCTCAACTTCCTTTTTTTGTGTGAAGATGTTTCCAAAGTGCATTTTGTTCCATATTGTTAATTGCTGCTTTATCTTTTTTAATTTGGTAACTACTTTGAAAGTTTTGGAGCCTATAACTTCTGTGTCATTCCACCATTTTTCTATTAGTTGTATTAGATTTTCATTCCTTAGCCACATTATTTCAAAGCGAAAAGGGGTTTTGGTTGGCTTTAGTTCCTCTGATATGGTCAATTGGACCGGGAAATGGTCCGATCCTGAGAACGGGAGAACTAAGGACTCATAAGACTGTGTGATATTCCCACATAGGAAGAATCTGCCTAGTTTTTCTGCAATGTTGCAGAAACCTTGTCTTCTATTATTCCAAGTAAAGGCTTCAGTTTTTGTCTTGAATTCCATCAAGTTACACTTATGTGTCCATTCTTTGAAGTCTTGACTTGTTTGGGAGATTTTATTATTATCCCCCCATTTTTCCTTGGGATCTAAGATGGCATTGAAATCCCCACCTATTATGTATGTTTGATCCATGTCACTTGAAAGGAATTCCTCAATTTCATTCCACACTTGTCTTTTTGCTTGTGTTTGGATAGGTCCATAGACATTAATTATAATAAATTTTAAGTTGCTTTTAATGCTTATAGCCCAACCGCACATCTAGTTTGGGCTTTTGCTAATTAGTTTAAAGGATATTAGCCTAGGATCCCATATGATGGCCAATCCTCTTGAGGCTCCACACGTAGTTTGTCCTTCTATTTCTCTGATACCTAATTTTTTGTTGAAGTTTGTCATCTCAATGTTATTTAATTTAGTTTCCTATATTAAGAATATTTCTGGATTGAATTTAGCTATGCAACGTTTAAAGATATGTTGCTTGTTAGGGGCATTCAGGCCCCTAACATTCCAAGTAAGGAGTTTCATAACTCAATGGGAAGGTCCTTCCCCTTCCCTGCCTCAAAAAGGTTTGTGATTTTAATCTGACCAGCAGCGCATCCTGCTTTGATTAATAATTCTGCAATTGATTTTCTCCCTCTCTTTTTTAATTCAGTAGCATAATCCAGGGGTGAGCAGGTTTCTATGGTTTTAACTATACCTAGGTTGTCCATCTTATCCATTACTACATCATTTTTATGATCCTGTAATTCTTCCTTGGTTTCATTAAGTTTGAATAATTTTCTTGCTAACAATACTTTTTGTAATGCCAGTTCTTCCTCATCTGCTATTTCATTTATGAATAGTTCAATGAGGTGATTTGTAACTTCATTGCCAACATACTCAAGGATACATTTGTTTTCTCTTTGCATCCTTTCTTCCCTTTCAATATCCTTTTCATTGTTGTTATTACTGGAGTTCTTTTTCATTTTACTTTTTCCTTTTTTATTTTTTCTCCCTTTTTTATTCTTGTTCGTTTTTTTTTAGAGCATCTTGCCTTCTCTATTGTGTGTGGTGTGGGATGGTTTTCTGATTCCTCATTGTTATCCTCCTTATTTTCGATATCTCTTATTGTTTCCTCCTGGTTATCAATATTAACTCCATTCATCAGGGAGCTGTATTCTTTTCCAATATCTTCACTCTATTCCTTTGAGTCATTGTTTATTAATGGAATTGCTTCTTGCTTAGAGCTTTCTTTGTTCTCTATATATTTCCCTCTTTGTTCAATCACTGGTTCTTTAGGGGTGTTTTCTATCTCTATT
Organism: Cryptomeria japonica; assembly: GCF_030272615.1. Classification (NCBI taxonomy): domain Eukaryota; kingdom Viridiplantae; phylum Streptophyta; class Pinopsida; order Cupressales; family Cupressaceae; genus Cryptomeria; species Cryptomeria japonica. Next base: position 532,672,481 of record NC_081413.1, read on the forward strand.
TTATCTTTTTCATATTCTACCATTTCTTGATTGTCTACTAGTTCCTTAGCCCTAGGGTTTTGTTTATGGAACACAAATCCTCCTTTTGGGTTGAATTTTATGTTTATACCCTTGTCAACTCCAAGATATTTTTTTGTCTTAATAATTTTTCTCTCAATATTCTAAACAGGGAAGATAACTTCCTTGGCTATGATATCACCCATAAAGATCTCTGGATGAATTTGGTATATCGAATGGTTTGTAATAATTTTGAAGGGTTCTAATTTCTGTTTGTCTATCTCAACGTCGGCTAATATTTTTATGTCAGAGGAAACCATGTAATTTTCCTCCATACCCTCAAATCCTCCTAAAAAATCCCCTAATTTTTTTAGGGTATGATTGTGGACCAATTCAACCGACATTTTAGGGAGATGAATCCATTTAGGCACCCTAAGCTTTTCAAAATCTTTAGGCAAGAAATTAGGTTTCCAATTAAAAAATTTGAAACAATAACCTTTAAAGAATCTGTGATTATTTCTAGTAAATGATTTTTAAGTTCACATGAATTGCATTTAATAAACATAAAATCATCTTCCAAACAAGTAATAATTATCTGGTTTTTCGTGGCAGACTTCAACCAATGGAGGACATCAGAGGTCGACGCTCCAAATCCAAACCATTTGCCAAAGAGCCCAAGTTCATTGTAACGATCCCATAATTCATCTGTGTGTTTGTTGCTTATTATCACGATGTTTTCCCTGCTATTGTACGATGGCTTCTGAGTGTTGTTTGAGCTTTGTTTAGGGTTATATCCTTCCATGCACCGAGTTTGGATGACTAACTTTGAGCTTGCCGTGGTGGGTATTCTTAACCCTAATTTTATTATGTTAGCCCCTGAAACAACATTATTTTGGGGTCGAGAGAATCTTTCCGCATGGATGTGTGGTAAATATGAAACACTACCATTGTTAGGGTAACATTTCTCCTGAGAATCCTTCAAGATGGTAAGAAATTCCCCTCTTCTGTGTTAAAGGATTTTCCTATTTTATTAATGGTGCCCTAGGGTTCCGTTGTGTCCTGCTCCAAACCGACTTTGCTATAATTGAGGGATAATCACCTGGGTTCCTCTGGCTAAATGGGGGACCCCTTGGAACCCTGACAACCCTTTTGCATATATCATTAAGCTGTAAATTAATCAAATTTGCTCCTGTGGCACATGATTGAGAGTCATTCAAGGCTGCGAATCTATTTGAGGTGCCCACAACATTTTTATGGACTCTCTGTAGATTAAATCTGCTATGCCATTCCCCAATATTCCTCACTTGCTTTCGAGGATGTTTCGAGGGTTTTACGGAAATGTATATGCTTATCGCATAAACATCTGCAGTTCACATTTTTGCCATAGGAAAGTCCATTAATTTTTAAATTTAATAATCATATGATAATTATATTAATAATATACAATATATTACATAAGAAGTATAAAAAATAAAAAATATAATATCTATACAACAAATTGAATAAATAACACTACTTACCTCATGTATTTTCCAAGATCATATATATCTTGCTTGACATTATTGTCGAAGTGGTCTGGGAGAGATAGAGGTAGAACGTACTACAACAATTATAAAAAGATTTTTTCATTGTTTTTCCAAAACTAGTACTAAACACAATACAATAAAAAGTACATGAAGTATACAAATATATAGAAAATATACAAGAACATGAATTGTTAAAGATATAGCTTCATTCGGATTGAAGCAAGCAATATATATATATATATATATATATAGATACACACACACACACATACACACACACATTTGTTATTTTATATATTAATTGACATGTTTAGCTGAATAATTCTGATACTTATCAAAGTTCAAATAGTTAGTAAGCTCGAGCACCATCATTATTGTTAATAGCGGTGAACATTGAATGGAGGGTAATGTCCCCGTAGGGTCATGACTCTATGTGGCATAAGCCACGTAGAATTCATGCCCCTATGTGGACATGACTCTTCATCCCTTTATTTATAGGCATCGACACTTGCTGTGAACTAGAATCAATAACTGTGGCAATTTCATGAACTAGCAAGCTGTCGATGTTATCATAGAAAGTTAATAAATAGAATTATATATATATATATATATATATATATATATATATATATATATATATATATATATATATATATATATATATATATATATATACATACATTGGAGATAAAAATATTCATTGCAATGATCTCATTAAAGTCTATCCTTACTACATATTACCAGACTATTGTCTTATCTATCTCTGATCTAGATTCCTTAACATGGTATCAGAGCCAAGTTGGTAGAGACATAATAAAATAGTGACATCTCTTTTCTAAAAAATTCAGACTTGCACTCATAATCAAAGGAAAAAAAATCATGGTGAACAGTGTTAGAGTGGAGGATAGACTTGAAGGTGCATCCAACTTTGTCTCATGGAGAATTTGAATAACAATAATTCTTCAAGAACTTGAACTAGATCCATACATAGAAGAAGATACTAAGATGCCCGAAGATGAGCCAGAGAAAACAACTTGGAAAAGACACAATAACAAGGCTAAGAAAATCATAATTGGTGCTGTTAAAGATCACATTCTCCCAACCATCTCAAAACTAACTACAACTTATGATATGTTCAAGACCATTCAAAACTCATATGAAATAAATAATGCAAGCAGATTGCTCACTTTAAAACAACAATTAATGCACATCTACATGAACAAAGGAGAAACAATCACATCCTATTTCATGAGGATTTCAGAGTTGAAAGACCAATTGTCAACTATTGGGAATAATGTAGATGATATGGAGCTATCTCTAATAACACTTAAGGGATTACCATCCAGTTGGGAATCCTTTATTCAAGGCATTAGTGCTCATCCGACACTATCAAATTTTGATCAACTCAAGAATGATTGCACTCAAGAAGAATCTTGACTAATCACAAGAGGATTGGGTCCAAACAAAGAGGGAGAAATTCAAGCACTGCATGCTAACACAAGCACCAAAGGGAAGAAAAGGAAGTTCAAACGGAAGAGAAGAAATAATCACAAAAGCAAAGACTTCTCCAAGATTCAATGCTACAAGTGTGATAAATTTGGACACACTCACAGGTTCTGCCCAGAAAGAAAGAAAGCTCAAGCAACCATAGTTGAAGTCAAGGAAGTAGAGAATCCTCTATTTTTCTTAGCCTTATCAAGTGAACTAAACTCAAACAAACATATGTGGATAATCGACAATGGAGCATCATGACACATAACCAGATTTAGAGATCAATTTGAAACCTTTGAAGGCCACTCAACTGAAGAAGTTACAATAGGAGACAATTCTACCTATCTAGTGAAAAGAATTGGGACCTACTCAATTCAATTAAGAATGGGAGTCACATTACAATTGAAAGATGTTCTCTTTGTACCAGGTTTCAAAAGGAATTTGATCTCTATTTCAAGACTAGCTGATCAAGGATATCGTGTCACCTTCCATGAAGATAAAGTTCTACTCTAGCCTAAAAATTCTAACATAAATAATTCTATTCCTATAGGATCTAGAGATGGTAATTTATACAAATTTGGCATAGAAGATTAGGACATCTTTGATTTAGTGCCCTACCTTCTATAGGAAAAATTGCCATAGGATTACCCAATCTAAAATCTGATCATGTTGGAACTTGTAAAGGATGTGCTCTAGGGAAGAACTCAAAAGGGTCCCTCAAGTGAACACAAATCAAAAGTTGTACTAGAACTTGTCCACACTTATTTGTGTGGTCCAATGTCATTACCATCACTAGGGGGATTCTTGTATTACGTGATATTTGTTGATGATTACTCTAGGAAAACTTGGATCTATTTCATAAAACTCAAAGAGTCAAATGAAGTGTTATTAAAATTTAAAGAATTTAAGCCTTAGTGGAAAATCAAACTGGGAAGAAAATAAAGACTCTAAGATTAGATAATGGGGGTGAATATATCTCTAAAAATTTTAAAGAATTCTGCATTTATGTGGGATTAAGAGGGAGTGTACTATACCTTATAATCCTCAATAGAATGGAGTCGTAGAAAGAAAAAATAGAACCATCATCGAAGCCGCTGAAGCCATGATGCATGATCAAAATTTACATATCTCATTTTGGGTTGAAGCCTCAAATACAACTGTGTACATTCAAAACAGATGCCCTCATTCAATCCTAGAGAATATAACACCTGAAGAAGCCTTTACAGGAAATAAACCAGATTTAAGCCATCTAAGAATCTTTGGATGTCACGTGTATATTCACGTTCCTAAAGAAAAGAGAACCAAACTAGAACCCTCCGGGAAGAAAGGCATATTTGTTGGCTACAGTGAAACCACTAAAGGATATAGCATCTATATTCCAAGACGAAGATCTATTGAAATCAGTAGAGATGTCAAATTTAAAGAAGATGTTGCTTATAAACTCTCTCTAAGTGTAGAAGATGATCTAACCATAGAATCAGAGGAAAATCTTACAATTGAGAATCACAGGGAGAATAGCATAGAAAATCATGAACTTCAATCACCTAATTTTGAGAATGTTGAAAATTCTAACAACAAGAAAAGACCACTATGGGAAAGAAAGATGATTGAAGAAAATAATGTGGAACTCGATGAAATCTTCAAAGAGAATAAGAAAACAAGAAGTCAATCATGCTATGTTGCACTCATGACTGAACTTACAAAATCTGAACCATCAAATGTTGAAGAGGCTTTAACATGTCAAGCTTGGAAAGATGCAATGATTGAGGAATACCAATCTATCTTAAAAAATGATGTCTGGGACATTGTACCTAGACCAAAAGACAAATCAGTTGTCTCATCAAAGTGGTTATTCAAAATCAAATATGCACCAAATGGTAGTATTGAAAAATACAAAGCCAGATTCATTGCCAAGGGGTTCTCTCAAAAGGATGGAATTGATTAGGAAGAGACATTTGCTCCAGTTTCCCGATATACTTCTGCAAGAACCATCATTGCCATTGCAGCTTCCAAAGGGTGGAAGATACACCAAATGGACGTAAAGACCGCATTTTTGAATGGCGTTATTAAGGAAGAAGTATAAATAGAACAACCTGAAGGCTTTGCAACACATGATAGAAATCTCTATGTGTGTAGACTAAAAAAAGCTCTCTACAACCGTAAGAAATCTCCCACGACATGGTACAGAAGGATAGATAGTTATCTCTCCAAACTAGGATATTCCAAAAATGAAGCAGATTCTAACATATACTTCAAAATATCGGATGGTGCATGTTAATACTTGTTCTCTATGTTGATGACTTGTTGATAACAAGAGAAGATCACCTCATTGCAAAATGCAAACAAGATCTTGTGGCTGAATTCGATATGAAGGAGCTAGGTCTACTGCACTATTTTCTGGGCCTAGAAGTATGGAAAAAAGAGAATTGTATTTTCCTAAATCAAGGAAAATACACTACTGATATCCTGACCAGATTTGGTATGATAGATTGTAAACCTCTATCCATTCGAATGGAAACAAATCTTCAAAAGCTCAAAAGTGAAGCAGTAGATTCAGAACCTACAGATCCTACATACTATAGACAAATTATTGGATCTCGTATGTACCTGGTAAACACTCACCTTGATATTTGTTACGCTACCAATGTGTTAAGTCATTTCATGTGCGAACCTAAGAAGATTCACCTAATGGTTGCCAAGCATATTCTGAGATACTTGCGTGGCACTATTGGACTTGGCTTGAAGTATAAAAATGTTGAGATACAACTCCAAGGGTATTTTGATTCCAACTGGGAAGGAAGTTCCATTGATCGCAAAAGTACAATGGGATGTTGTTTTAGTCTTGGATCAACTATGATATCCTGGTTTAGCAGAAAATAGTCAGCAGTTGCTCAGAGTTCCACTGAAGTTGAATATATGGTTGCCTCCATGGGAGCACGTGAGGTAGTATGGTTAAGGAAATTGCTATTTGGACTATTTGGGAGGCCCCTAAATCCCACTGTGATTCACTGTGATAATCAAAGCTGCATCAAACTTTTTGTAAATCTAGGTTTTCATAATCGATCGAAGCATATAGAAATCCCATACCATTACATAAGAGATATGGCAGACAGAGATGTTATCAAATTGATCTACATCAGCACTGAAGAGCAAAGTACCGACATATTCACCAAACCTCTTGCAAAGTTGAAAGTGGAGTACTTTAGAGGTAAACTTGGTATTACTAAACTATAATGGAAATTTTTGATATTAATCTTAATCATATGTAATTGATATATTCATCAATATCTTGAATACAATATTGCATGTATGTGTTATGTCATGAAAGACGACGATCTTTCATGTGATGTAAGTGTAAGATCGCTATTGTAAGGTGACAAATTTCACAATATCCTTATTTGTTATCAAGATTGACTACATTGTTGTCTCGGAATGTGCCAGAAATCTTGATACTAAATTTTCTACAATGAGTTATTAATTGTTATCATTAAATGATTGTTCTGAAATATGTTGGAAATTATGATAACAATCATATCATGATTGACTACATTAAATTGTTGTCCCGGAATGTGTTGGATATCATGATACTAAAATTATTTCACCTAAGACAATGTTACAATTGTCACTAGAATCAAGGTTGTAATCTGATAAGACTTCAAGTGGTTGTTGTCCCAGAGTGCTCGATATCAGATAATCCATATCTCTCTGAGATATGAAGTATTTCACTAGTAAGTGTTACTCAGTGTATGATCATGCCAAATGAATGTGCATATCTAGAATGTTGTTCCTTAAAACTTAATTATGAAATTCAATCCTCTTTTGCTAAGAGGGAGTGTTAAAGATATAGCTTCATTCGTATTGAAGCAAACAATATATACATACATACATACATACATATATATACACACACACATTTATTATTTCATATATTAATTGACATGTTTAAGACTTAATAAAGCAGAATAATTCTGATACTTATCGAAGTCGAAATAGTTAGTAAGCCCGAGCACCATCGTTATTGTTAATAGCGATGAACATTGAACGGAGGGTCATGTTCCCGTAGGGTCATGACTCTACGTGGCATAAGCCATGTAGAAGTCATGCCCCTACGTGGACATGACTCTTCATCCCTTTATTTATAGGCATCGACACTTGTTGTGAACCGGAATCAATAACTGTGGCAATTTCATGAACCAACAAGTTGTCGATGTTATCATAGAAGGTTAATAAATAGAATTATGTATATACATCAGAGGTAAACATATTCATTGCGGTGATCTCATTAAATTCTATCCTTACTACATATTACTAGACTATTGTCTTATCTATCTCTGATCTAGATTCCTTAACATGAATTACCTTAATGAAGGTGTGCCAATCATGCATTTTCATCCTTGACCCAAATTCATTTTTCTTTGTTATGAGATTGTTTATGTTCGTAGCAAATCCTATGGGAAATTAAATTTTTCGTATGACCTCTTTAATAGTATTGCTTTGCTGCTCCGTTAATAACCAAGGAAGGGCACTTATATTAATTTGGTCTCCATCCCTATTTTATTGAATGACATTTTCCCTTGCATGATTGGATATCTAAATGTCACTAAAAAATTTGACAATTTTTTCTTTGTCACGCCTTCCATCCAATATTTTCCATAACATTTCTGTTATATTCTTTCCAATATGTATACCTTCAAACAAATGTATAATTTGTAGCTGCCCATAGTAGGGCAACCTACTAAATTGTTTGGGACAACTTTTTAGTCCCTTTGGAAGGTGGTAATGAATGCCTTGACGACCTTCATGAAGCATTTAAGGTTAAACAACCACAATCATCATCAATTACAACATGAGTAAACAAAACACAATATAAAAATATAAATTCCAAACATATCATATATGATAGATAAACAATTAGATTGAATGACATTACGTTGACAATTAATTCTATTATATTCCAACTTCCATAGGTGAGGTGTCATTCTTCGTGGTTTTGATGTAGTCTCTTCTTTCTTATTGAAAAGATGTTTTTCAGTAGTTCGATATTTATGATTATTGTGGAGGAAGTGCCTATACTCATCAAACACCCGCTTTCCTAAACTTGTTGAATGACGAGATTCCATCTTTGGACCACAAGTTGGACATTCAAATTTTCCCTTTGTTTGAAGACCTGCAAGATCATGTATAATTGGATTAAATATATCAATTTTTTATAATTATATATATTGAGTAGATTTTTTAAAAATTGCATGATTTATACTTTAAAAAATTAAACATTATTAAAGTGCGCAAGTTGAACATTATAACATACCAGAAAAATGTGTTAGCCCTGGGGCATCATGAATTGTCCATACAAGCATTGCATGGAATTGAAATTGTCTTTGTCCTATTGGTCTAGAGACGTCATACATAGTGACACCATTCCATAACTCCATCAACTCGTCGATAATAGGCTTGATATATACATTCATATCTCTAACTTGGTACTTACCTAGTTGAATGAACAAAAATATTACATAATTATTATAACCATTTTACTGCAATATACATAATTTAATGTACATGACTATTAAATGGTAAAAATACATGGAACAATCATTGCCAACATTATGTGCTCCCTCTTTATTGACATCCATGGAGGAATTTTATCGTTGATAACAAAAACAGGCTACACTGAGTAAATAGATCTCAACTCTCCAAATGGATTGACATCATTCATTGCCAATGAAAACTTGAGGTTACAAGGTTCTTCTTTAAAGTGTGGCCATTTTTCCTCTATATCCGTAAATGCAGAACCATCCACAGGCATTCAAAGAATGTCATCTTGACTTCTATTACATGCATGGTAATCCATAAATTGCGCCAAGCTTTTGTGCCTAAATAATCATTGCAAACGTGGAATAATGGGAATATAACAAAGAACCTTGTGAGGTGCCTTTTTGTTAGTTGATCTATTCGATATCTACTGATATGACATTTAGGGCATTCTGTTGCAAATTCATGTTGTTTATGATATATAATATGATCATTGGGACATGCATCTATTGGTTGATACTCCATTCTAATATCTTTCATAATGGCAGATAATTATTGATATGAGCGCGGTAGTGTTGGAAATTGGATGAATTGATTATGTGTTGCATTGATGTTTTGTCATTGATGGCAACACCGACTATTTTGGTTGTTTACCAACTTCCGGTAGAGTGGTTGGTTTATGATATTGATCCGGTATGCTCTGATATGTTTTGGCTTGTGGATTTGGTTTGGATCTTTCATTAATTCTATTCAGATGGGTATCACAATCAGTTGGTTAGGGATTTGATGACTCAGGAGCTATCATTTGTTCTAGTAAGCTTTTTGGTCAGCGGTAAGGGTTCTGTCGATAGAGCTTTGTTGAAGAACTTTTGATGCACGTGATAAGTGGTGTTGGCACGACTTATAGATGGCTTTTGGGATGTTGTTGGTTATCTTGTTCATGTTCCTATTGATCAGTGGTGTTGGATTTGGGTCTAGACCTAATGTTATCTTATTCAGCTAGGTTATGGACCGATTTATGTAACGTGTTGGTGGATGATCCCGATGCATTACCGGTTGGGTTTATTGATTGGATTATTTTGTTTCGGTCTTAGGCCACCTTGGTTGATCATTAGATTGCAACTTTAAGTTATGAGTTTATTGTATTATCTTTTAGGTGGCTGACCTAATTGTTTAGGTCCCAGGTTGGTATAAATATGATGTACGATCTCTTTGTAGATCATGGGATTATGGTCATGGGATTATCTCTGTGCGAATAAAGTTGTAATCATATGCAGAGGTTTTTGGTCAATCATAGGTGATCAAATTGGGTTGGTAAAAGAGGTTTAAGACCTTCGGTACTGAGCTTAACCAAAACTGTACTCGAGCATAGGAGATGCTATTCTTGCATTTCATTCTTTTTTTGGATTGTAGTCTAAATTTATTTTGTAGTCAGTGAGGCCCCTTTTGTGATGAGAAGTGTGCTCTAGGTTGTTGGCCTTCCTGCATGTGCAAGCCCCTCTTATTGTAATCACATACTTAGTACAGAAGTATTATCTGACTATGGGTAGCTTCCCACCATGGTTTTTCCCTTTATCGAGTTTTTCACATACAAATCTTGGTGTCATCTTTTGTGGATGGTTGGTATATGTTATGTGGTTTATATTTGTGCTTAACTATTATATCTGCTATTCCGGTTTTTGGTTTATGTATTCTAGTAATAAAGATTTAATGCTTAAAGTTCTATAATTTGTTAACAACTGATTCACCCCCCCTCTCAGTTGTCCTCTGGTTATCTAAGTTGTCTAACTGATAGAATATTTGATGGTGGTAACAAAAAATCACCTATCAATCTAGAATGAAAAAAATAAATTTGTTAATATAAAGAATATTAATGGTACGTATTTCACCTTTTATTTACTAGTGATGAAATAACAACAAAAATAGATGAAAAAAGATGACATATATGACATACCTTAACATACGTGAGATTGTTATGTTGGATAAACCATTCATAACCTTCAAGTTCAACAACAACAATACAACAAAGAGAAGAGTTGTTTGGGAGCCTTCGTAAAGGGGCTCATATGCCTTGTCAAGTATAGGTAAATCATGAACAACATCAAAGTCATCTTGATCATCATGATCAGTTGCACTAGTACTAAATGTGTCATGGATCAATGTATTTGTACCGTCATCTTCAACTGTGTTTTTTGGCGCATGATCATCTTCTTCCATAGGATCATTATCTTCAACTTCAATATTCACACCTCTATGTTCCTCCACTTGGAAAACCACATTCTCTAGGTTGTGGTAGTCCATATCATGTGCCCTAGGGCACCCCACCTATATAAAAATGATCAACATAAATAAACCATGATCATGATCTTATTAACAAGTGATTTTTTATGTATATAAATTGTCAAAATGATATAAACATTTACAAATGTAATCAATATAAACACATATAATGAACAACTTACCAATGGCCAATAATCATGCCCCCCTTCAATGTGATCATGATGCCTACAATGTTTCTCAACTATTGTGATTAAAAGTCTTCTAGTCTTTAAGCCCTTACAAATTTTGCAGGGACAATAACATTTCCCATCACCTTTTATTTTCAAGATAGACCTCAATCTAGCAATTGTCTCCTTATTTTGTTCTTCGTTGATATTATCTGAGATGATTTTTCTTCATAGGCAAAAAATCAGGCTATGAAAAATTTGGTCTATAACCTTTACAAACCAAGCAAAATGATTTTGCAAGTATGAAAAATACTGTCCGTGTGATTTTTTATATTATTTACTTGACTAACCCTAAGGGTTTTTTTTTTTACTTTTCACTTTTTTGTTTTTCATCGAAATTCCAATGAACGTCAAGTAAGATTCTGATGACGGTTGGTTTTGTTGAAATCCCTACAAACGTTGGGCAAGATTTAAAAAAAAAAAAAAATTGACACAAATTGCCTCCTAAGATTCGATGAACGTTGGGCAAGATTTTGACGACAGTTGGTTTCGTCAGAATTTCGACGAACGTGGGGCAACATTTAAAAAAAACCAAATTTGACACAACTAGCCTCCTAAGATCCGACAAAATGAAAGAAATCCCATAGTTCGTCAGAAAATGCACCCAAATGAGTTAGTGTGATATAACCCAAGTTCACTAAGTGAATTCCCTGTGTTCCCTCCTACTCTTTGTCCCAACCCTCTCTCTCCCCAATCCCTCTACATATTTCTCTATACATCTCCTCCCTTCTCACACTCTCTCTACCTACCTTTCCCTCCCTCCCTAGCTCTCTTCCTCACCCTCCTACCCTTATTTCCTCCATATTTGTTTGGATCTTTAGAGCTCTTTGTATTTTAATGAATCAAATCAATCCTATTGTAATAACCCACCATAATTAACTCAACAAAATTGAGTATTCTTTTTTTTTTCTTTGTGTGTTTAATTTAATCATTATGTTTTATTCAATTACATAGTCTTGGCATCCATTCTTTTGGATTAGGCATTCATCCATCCGGGATGAGCATCTAACCATACGGGTTAGGCATTTGTCCATACGGGACATAAGATTTCATCTATCCAATATGGGATAGGCATCTACCCATACGGGGTAGGCATCTTACCCATATGGGGTAGACATCTATCCAATCGGGATAGGAGGTGCTCTGGCCAGAGACTTAGACTCATCGGGACCATTCGGGTCCTGAGCCACTCACTAAGTACTACACTCTTGTAACAGAAGTGCACCGAGGTCGTCGTCCTTAGGAGTAATTAAATAACATAATACAAGCTTGAATTCCACCTCAGAATTTGGCTTAAAGCCTCGGGAAGTCAAGCGAATCCATACAGGATTCCTTCCGAGTATGCATTGATTTACTTTTTCCAATTTAATTATCTTTATATTTCAAAATAGGATTCTTACTCAATCCTTCCTTTACCAAGCCTAGACCCCACCCACGAACGCCTGAGTACGAGGGACAACTCTGTCCCAAGACTACCTACATACCCGCTTCGGCATGAGATAAAGGCGTAAAGTATGTAGTTCTATTTTCTACTCTATGGTTTGATGTAAATTGATTAGTGGGTACGCAACCCTTTCTAGGGTCAATGTCCTAGACAGTTTCTCTGCGGTTGCTACCCACGGTGGTAGCACTTAAACAAAGGCTCAAGATGGCCTATTGTTTGTGGCCTAACAACTACATCCTAACACCTATCATGAGCGTCACCCTTGACCAAATTGTCAATCACCAATATCCCTTCAAGATAAAAAAAACCAATTTCATAAAAGCATTTTACTTAACCAACCCTAAAGGGGGTTTACTATGGTTTCTCTCAACGGATGAAAAAAAATCATTTAAAAATTATCTTATTAGATTATCGATCCAAGGGGGATTACCCGCCCCTTGGATTTTAACTTCCAAGTGTCCCTTATTACTCCCCGACGATTTATAGGGACGATGCCACAGATGTCGTTGATGTAGCTTTATTAGGCGTTAAGTGCAGTAGTTCAACACAACGGCATTACCCGTAAGCGTGACCCAGAGGCACTGTATATACCGAACACTACTTGGTTTTGGTTTTCCAACTTCCTTTATTTAGTTTTCTAACTACAAAAACATCATGCTTGAAAGCAATTACTAATTGAACGCGTAAAATTTAAATATTGCAAAGCTCAATTAATTGAAATAACTACTTGATGAATTACATGGAATAAAAACCATAATTAACGTTATTTATTATTCAAACCATGGAGAATAACTCTGCATAATAACAATTAGGAAACTTGCATAATGATAATTAAACGTAAAACTTGCATGGAGATGGAAATGCCAATAAATGTAATCAATGTGAAGCAATTTGCATGAGGTGGAGGTAGTGTAAGTTACATGCGAGAATATCACTTATAAAGCCACTAATCCCAAAATAAAATTTAGCTTCAAATCATTTAATGGGGATTAATTGCTAAGTGGATCAAAAAGATCTAATTACAAAATTTGATATAATTAATTACAATTTATAAATTGCTAAACTAAATTCTAAATAAAAATTTATCTAAGTTCAAAATTTTAATAAACCAGAATTATATATATAAAAAGGAATTTAATTAACATATACATAAAAAAAAAATTCTAACAATTAACATTGCCATACTTTAAGATTTAATTGGCATTTAAAAAGGGGCAAGTGGGAGGGGGACCCCACGGTCCCCTCCACTACCCTGTAGCCACTGCCACAACAGTGACCACAGGCTAGTGGAGGGTACCGTAACGGTACCACTCCCCCTGTGGAGTACCTGCGGCCCAATACCTCGTGCAGAGTGCTGGGTACCGCATACCCAACAATAAAGACTTTTACATTGCATGAAAGAGATTTATAATTACTATATATATTTATATATATGATTTCCAGTTTTAATTAAACAGAAATTTATAATTACTATATAGATTTATATATATGATTTCCAGTTTTAATTAAACAGAAATTTATAATTACTATATAGATTTATATATATGATTTCCAGTTTTAATTTATTTAAACAAGAGAGTAGAGTTTAACCAACATACAAAAAATGAAAGCAATATGGATTTATATATAAGAGTAATTAACACAGAGAGTTTATTCAGAGGGATTTATTCCTGAGTTTCAGCTATTATCCAGAGAGAAGTGGATTTCCAAACACAAAAATAATAATGGAACCAAATGATAAGCAACACAGAGGATTATTCTCAGCGAATCTATCCCTCCACTTCAACCAATTTTTTTAGAGAAAATAGATATAACTAGATAAAAGAATCAAATGAGAATATCACAGAGGATTATTCATAGTGAAAACTATTCCTTTCATTTCAACTAACTTTCACAGAGAAATTTATTTTAAGAACGAGATTCAGATTTCCAGAGAAATGAATTAGAGATAAAGATAAAGATTCAATCACACATGGAAGAGTTTTATTTCAGAAAAAGAGATTTTAAAAGAATAAAGGAAATATGATTTTTTTTTGCATAAAACAAAAGGCAAGATTATGAGCATATTTCTTAAGGAAAATAAAATAAATAATAGAAATATCTTTTACTTGCTTTATGTGGAAGAAACTTATCAATAATTATTCCTACATAAAAGAAGAGACTTACACTCTTTTGAAAGAAGATCTAGAAGCTATTTTTTTTGATAATATAAACTTCTCATATGACAAAAAAGAGAGAACCTGGTTTGCTGAAGCTTGATGTTGAATCCTCTAGCTATCCTTGATCCTTCCTTGCAACTAGAGAGAGATCTTCCAACCACAACTTAAAAAAAACCTGCAATAAAATGAGACTACCAAAGAAAAACTTGGGAAATTTCCTTCAAAAACATAATCAACTCCCTTCTTTGAAACTTGCACATAATTTTATAAGAAAATTCCAGAAAATTCCCTCCATTCCACTATCTTGAAAATTGAATTAAAAAAAGAGATTCTTTCCCAATTTTGGACTTCATGCAAATTGATTAGACTTAGTGGGAGGAGTTACATGCAAGGTGGTGGAGAATCCTCTAGAAGCTTCTTATTCTTCCTACAACATGTGCTATAATTGGATGTGGAAAACTAAATAAATAAATAAGAAAAATGTATATTTTCCATGTGTGTGTGTGTGAGTTTTATTATTTTATCCTTTTATAATATTCATTCAATCATTTAAATAGCTTAACCAAAGAATATAATAGAGTTTGTATTTTAAATCCAAAAGTGATAAAGGAGGGTTGTGACATCCTCCCCCCCTTAATTTGTGCATCGTCCCGATGTACTTATTGAATGCATCCAAAAGAGTCTATAGTTCATGATTAAAACAAAAAAGGAAACAACTGCTGCATCTCCTTGGTATCTTCCCACGTGGCATTCTTTTCATCATACTGGTCCCATTGCACTTTGCACTGATCAACCTCTCTATTGTGCAACTGGCACTAGCGCCTCTCCAAGTTTATGAATGGCTCTATCATTATTCCTCTCATTTCCTAGACCTGTAAAGCATCCCAATTCAAAATGTGTTTCTCATCAGGTATATACTTTTTAAGAAGAGATACATGGAAGACATCATGGATTCGGCTCAACTGGGGAGGTAAGGCCAACTGGTATGCAACTGGATTAATCCTTCCTAATATTTCAAAGGGTCCAACATAACGAGGTGCAAGCTTAGTCTTTTTCCCAAATCTTATGGAACTCTTGTGTGGCCTAACCCTTAGGAAGACTTTCTCTCCCACCTCAAACTCCCTTGGTGTTATGTTTTTGTCTGCATAACTTTTCTGCCTATCTGAGGCTTCCTTCAATCTTTGCCTAATTTTCTTAGTTTTCCTCCATCTCTTTCAACATATTCGGTCCAATAATCACTCTATCTTCAAGACTATCCCAGCTCAAAGGTGTTCGACATGGTCTACCATACAATGCTTCGAAAGGTGTCGTTCCCAAAGATGTTTGATATGTATTATTGTAAGAAAACTCTACCAAAGGTAGGTACTCTTCCCATTTCCTCTGTTGGTCCATGCAATACATGTGAAGTAGGTCTTCCATAATCTGATTTGTCCTTTCTATCTGACCGTCAGTCTCATGATGGTATGTCGTGCTAAAATTTAGTTGAGTTCCTAGAGCCGATTGGAGAATGGTCCAAAACCTTGAAGTGAATCTAGCATCTCTATCTGATATGATTTTCTTTGGTATTCCATGCAACCTGAATATTTCCTTAACAAAGTGCCTAGCCAAGGTAGGTGCATCATCTGTCAGATTCCCTGGTATAAAGTGCACCACCTTAGTGAGTTTGTCAATTACCACCAGTATTGCATCATGCCTAGAAGGTGACATGGGCAACCCTTGCACAAAATCCATGCTAATAACTTGCCACTTGTGTTGAGTTACATCGTGCAATTGTAACAATCCAACTGGATGTCTATGTTTTGCCTTTACTCTTTGACACTCCAAACATTTAGCCACATACTTGACAATGTCATTCTTCATCCCTTGCCAAAAGTATAACTTCTTTAGATCTGCATAAAGTTTGTTAACTCTTGGGTGTCTCGAATAAGGGGCATTGTGAGCCTCCAACAAGGCTACTTCCCTTAAGTTTCATGAATTGGGAATATAGATTCTATTATTGTATCTGAGCAACCCATCTTCGTCTAATGTATACCCTTCAATCTTAGGATCAGTTGGATCGTATTCTAAAGTCAATTTGACTTGCTCATACCATGGGTCATGTCCTTGTTCATCCATTACTTGCCTTTTGAAAGAAGTTTTGAATGTTTCTATAGTCATCAAGTGTCTCCTCCTACTTAAGGCATCTGCCACCCTATTTTCCTTCCCCTTAATATATTCAATTTCAAAATCATATTCACTTAGAAACTCTAACCACCTTCTTTGTTTGGCATTTAAGTGGGGTTGGGTAAAGATGTACTTTAGTCCTTGGTTATCTGACTTCAATTCAAAGGGCTTCCCTAGCAAGAAGTGTCTCCATTTTTGTAGGGCATGCACAATTGCTGCCAACTCTAAGTCATGGGGTGCATAATTGACTTCATGAGTCTTTAGCTTTTTGGATTCATAAGCTACTACCCCTTCATCTTGGACAAGTACTCCTCCTAACCCTTCAATAGAAGCATCAGTTACGACTGTGAAGTGTCCATGCGGATCTGGTACCTTTAGAATGGGTGCTGAAGTTAGTTTCCCTTTCAAAATTTGGAATTCCTTATCACTTTGTTTCTATCCATGCAAATCTTTTACCCTTCCTTTGTAATGAGGTGATGGGGTTTGCTATCTTAGAAAATCCTTCCACAAACCTCCTATAGTAACCTGCTAACCCCATAAAGCTTCTTACTTCTGAAACATTTTTAGGGATTGGCCATTCTACTATTGCCTTTATTTTATCTGGATCAACTGCTATTCCTTCCTTTGATATTATATGCCCAAGGTAGTGAATCTTTTCCTCAAAGAAGGCACATTTGGACAATTTCCCATATAACTTATGTTCTCTCAACTTTTGCAAAACAATTTGTAGGTGTACTAAATGTTCCTCTTCATTCCTAGAGTAAATCAATATGTCATCCAGAAATACCAAAACAAATTTATCCAAGTAGTCATGGAGTACACTATTCATTAAGTTCATAAATGCAACTAGGGCGTTGGTTACACCAAAAGGAACTACGGTGAATTCATAATGCCCATATCTAGTCCTGAAAGTTGTTTTCGGAATGTCTTCCTCCTTAATTCTGAGTTGATGGTACCCTAACCGAAGGTCTATCTTTGAGAAAATTGATGCTCCTTTCATTTGGTCAAAAAGATCCTCTATGCAAGGTAAGGGATACCTATTCTTTATTGTGACCTTGTTCAACATCCTATAGTCGATGCATAGCCTTAAGGTTCAATCCTTCTTCTTAACAAATAAGATTGGCGCTCCCCATGGTGATACACTTGGCCTTATTAATCCCTTAGCTAAGAGTTCCTCTAGTTGCATTTTGAGCTCTTGTAATTCAGTTGTGTTCATTCAGTAAGGTGCCCTTGATACTGGTTCAGCTCCTGGTAGTACTTCGATAGAAAAGTCAAACTTCCTCTTAGGGGGTAAGCCAGGTAATTCTTCTGGAAAAACATCCTTGAATTATTTTAAGCAAGGGGTATTTTCAAAGGTTGGTGCATTTTCCTCTTCTCCTTCATCAATTTCAACCATATAGATTTGGCCTCCTCTTCTTCTTTCCTTCTTTATTTGCATGGCTGATATGGTTTCTATATTAATGGGTTTAAACTTTCCTTGGATTTTGACCTTTTTCCCCCCATCATCCAAACATTCAACAACTTTGTTATAGCAATCTACATTAGCTTGATGGTCTGTTAACCAACTCATTCCAATAATTACATCATATAATCCTAGGGGTGCCACATAGAGATCTACCCTTGTTTCAAACTCAGGAAATTGTACCCTTGCCCTCGGCAAACACTTAGTTACCTTCCTAGTTGCCTTATCCCCATATTGAACTGTCCATGATGACTCCATTTGATTAACTTTTAATGCATAATTGCTTACTAATTCAGGTGAGATGAAACATTCAGATGATCCAATGTCAATTAGAATTGATATTGGTTGTTCAAATAGTGTACTTGTAGTTTCCACGGGAACATTCTGGTATCTTCCTCTTCGGTTCCTAACCGCTGCATGAATCCTTTGTTGGGGCCCTTGTTGGGGTTGATTGGCCCTAATTTGTCCTTGCATCTTGGGGCACTCTCTAGCAAAATGATTTTCCCCACACATGAAGCATCCACCTGGAGGACCCCTCCTACCTTGATTTCTAGGGGGATCATTCCTTGTTTCATTGGCCCTGGGTGGATAAGTTACCCTGTTCTGCTGGTCATTCCTATTATAGTTGCCTTTGTTATTATTGCCCTTGTTATTATTATTATTTCCATTCCTCTGATATTGATTAGGAGGTGGCCTTCTTTCGGAAGAATTATTCCTTTGACCCTTGTTGAAATTAGTGTTTCCATTGAATTCTTGCTTCCTTTTAAATGAGTGGTTCCCATTATAGTTTTGCCCTGCTAGTGTTTGAATCTTCCTCTCTTGACTTAGGGACTTTTCAAGTACTTCATTCATGTTTTTGGGTCCATGCATGTCAACCTCTGCCCCTATGTTGGTATTTAGCCCCAAAATGAACTTCCTTGCTTGGCCTTCTTCATCTTTCTAGTACATAGGTACATATTTAAGCAACTTGGTGAACTTATCCCAATATTGTTGAACGGATAGGGGCCCTTGATGTAGATTATGGAATTTTGTCACCTTCTCATCAAAGAACAATTGAGGGAGCCACCTATCTCAGAAGTGGTGAACAAATTGATCCCATGTGATCGTATCCCTGCTCTACCCATTTTGTTCCTTGGTGTTGGTCCACCAACTGGCTGCCTCCCCTGTGAGTTGGTAGGAACCCCATAAAGCCTTGGTTGTTTCGTTAAAATCTCTTAGCTCAAATACTTTTCCATTTCATTTAGCCAATTCTCAGCCCCTTCACCAATTTGCCTCCCTTCGAACTTAGGAGGGGTGATTTTCTTTAAGTCCTTGGAGAGTTCCAATATGTTATTTTCCTTTCTATTACCCACCATAGTCCCTTGATTGCTACTAGGGTTTCCATTTTTGGTACCACTTCTATTTTCAAAGTCATCTTGCCTTTCCCTAAGGTCCTGCATTGATTGTTCCAAGAATTTGATTTTATCTCTTTGTTCGGTTAGAAGGTCGATTATAGCTTGGACCCCATCTTCGTTATTTCTTGGATTGTGTCGATCTTCTTCATGGTCTTCCTCATGGTTTTCTTCATGATTTTCCTTGTATTTTTCCTCATGGTTTTCTTCCCTTTGACTCCTAGTACGCCTTCCATTACCCCTTCCTCTTCCTCTTCCTCTTGCCATTCTAGGTTTTTACCTGAAAGTTAAATTATGTAGTTAGTTATTGATTTAGGATTTTAAAATTTAATTTCTATCATTGCAAAACATTCCCTTAGTTGAATAAATTGAAGTGAGCACAAGGCCTAGATTTGAACCTTTGCTCTGATACCACATGTAATAACCCACCATAATTAACTCAACAGAATTGAGTATTCTTTTTTTTTTCTTTGTGTGTTTAATTTAATCATTATGTTTTATTCAATTGCATACTCTGGGCATCCATCCTTTTGGATTAGGCATTCATCCATCCAGGATGAGCATCTAACCATACGGGTTAGGCATTTGTCCATACGTGACATAAGATTTCATATATCCAATACGGGATAGGCATCTACCCATACGGGGTAGGCATCTTACCCATATGGGGTAGGCATCTATCTAATCGGGATAGGAGGTTCTCTGGCCAGAGACTTAGACTCTTCAGTACCGTTCGAGTCCTGAGCCACTCACTAAGTACAACACTCTTCTAACATAAGTGCACTGAGGTCGCCGTCCTTAGGAGTAATTAAATAACATAATACAAGCTTGAATTCCACCTCGGAATTTGGCTTAAAGCCTCGAGAAGTCAAGCAAATCCATACGAGACTCCTTCCGAGTATGCATTGATTTACTTTTTCCAATTTAATTATCTTTATATTTCAAAATAGGATTCTTACTCAATCCTTCCTTTACCAAGCCTAGACCCCACCCACGAATGCCTGAGTACGAGGGACAACTCTGTCCCAAGACTGCCTACATACCCACTTTGGCACAGGATCAAGGCGTAAATTATGTAGTTCTATTTTCTACTCTATGGTTTGATGTAAACTGATTAGTGCGTACACAACCCTTTCTAGGGTCAATGTCCCAGACAGTTTCTCTACAGTTGCTACCTACAGTGGTAGCACTTAAAAAAATGCTCAAGATGGCCTATTGTTTGTGACCTAACAACTACATCCTAACACCTATCATGAGCGTCACCCTTGACCAAATTGTCAATCACCAATATCCCTTCAAGATAAAAAAAAACCAATTTCATAAAAGCATTTTACTTAACCAACCCTAAAGGGGGTTTACTATGGTTTCTCTCAACAGATGAAAAAAAATCATTTAAAAATTATCTTATTAGATTATCGATCCAAGGGGGTAATCCCGCCCCTTGGATTTTAACTTCCAAGTGTCCCTTATTACTCCCCGATGATTTATAGGGACGATGCCACAGATGTCGTTGATGTAGCTTTATTAGGCGTTAAGTGCAGTAGTTCAACATGATGACATTACCCGTAAGCATGACCCAGAGGCACTATATATACCGAACGCTACTTGGTTTTGGTTTTCCAACTTCCTTTATTTAGTTTTCTAACTACGAAAACATCATGCTTGAAAGCAATTACTAAATGAACATGTAAAATTTAAATATTGCAAAGCTCAATTAATTGAAATAACTACTTGATGAATTACATGGAATAAAAACCATAATTAACGTTATTTATTATTCAAACCATGGAGTATAACTCTGCATAATAACAATTAGGAAACTTGCATAATGATAATTAAACTTAAAACTTGCATGGAGATGGAAATGCCAATAAATGTAATCAATGTGAAGCAATTTGCATGAGGCAGAGGCAGTGTAAGTTACATGCGAGAATATCGCTTATAAAGCCTCTAATCCCAAAATAAAATTTAGCTTCAAATCATTTAATGGGGATTAATTGCTAAGTGGATCAAAAAGATCTAATTACAAAATTTGATACAATTAATTACAATTTATAAATTGCTAAACTAAAATCTAAATAAAAATTTATCTAAGTTCAAAATTTTAATAAACCAAAATTATATATATAAAAAAGGAATTTAATTAACATATACATTAAATTTTTTTTCTAACAATTAACATTGCCATACTTTAAGATTTAATTGGCATTTAAAAAGGGGCAAGTGGGAGGGGGACCCCACGGTCCCCTCCACTACCCTACGGCCACTGCCGTAGCAATGACCACAGGTTAGTGGAGGGTACCGTAGCGGTACCACTCCCCTTGCGGAGTATTAACTCTGCCTGCGGCCCAATACCTCGTGCAGAGTGTTGGGTACTGCATACCCAACAATAAAGACTTTTACATTGCATGAAAGAGATTTATAATTACTATATATATTTATATATATGATTTCCAGTTTTAATTAAACAGAAATTTATAATTACTATATAGATTTATATATATGATTTCTAGTTTTAATTTATTTAAACAAGAGAGTAGAGTTTAACTAGCATACAAAAAATGAAAGCAATATGGATTTATATATAAGAGTAACTAGCACAGAGAGTTTATCTAGAGGGATTTATTCCTGAGTTTCAGCTATTATCCAGAGAGAAGTGGATTTCCAGACACAAAAATAATAATGGAACCAAATGATAAGCAACATAGAGGATTATTCTCAGCGAATCTATCCCTCCACTTCAACCAATTTTTATAGAGAAAATATATATAACTAGATAAAGGAATCAAATGAGAATATCACAGAGGATTATTCACAGTGAAAACTATTCATTTCATTTCAACTAATTTTCACAGAGAAATTTATTTTAAGAATGAGATTCAGATTTCCAGAGAAATGAATTAGAGATAAAGATTAAGATTCAATCACACAGGGAAGAGTTTTATTTCAGAAAAAGAGATTTTAAAAGAATAAAGGAAATATGATTTTTTTTTGCATAAAACAAAAGGCAAGATTATGAGCATATTTCTTAAGGAAAATAAAATAAATAATAGAACTATCTTTTACTTGCTTTATGTGGAAGAAACTTATCAATAATTATTCCTACATAGAAGAAGAGACTTACACTCTTTTGAAAGAAGATCTAGAAGCTATTTTTTTTTATAATATAAACTTCTCATATGACAAAAAAGAGAGAACCTGGTTTGCTGAAGCTTGATGTTGAATCCTCTAGCTATCCTTGACAAAAAGATAAGGATGGATAGAAAGAGGGAGACACATATAGAGATGGAAAACTAGAGAGGAAGATAAAGATCAAAATTAAGATAGAGGGAGAGGGAGACAAATATATATAGAAATAGAGAGAGATAAAGACATCTAGATAAATATATAGAGAGATAGGGAGGTAGAGATAGAGAGCGGGCCATAGAGGGAGATACATAGAGGAAGAGATAGAAAGTTATAAAGGAAGAGGAATATAGATAGATAGAGAGGCATAGATGGTGTGATAGAATGATAAAGAGATAAATAGAGATAGAGAGGGATAAATAGAGAGGTAGAGAGAAAGTGGGAGATATAAAAATATATAGAGGGGGATATAGAGAAGGATGGAGGGAAAGAGATAGGGATATATAGAGAGGGGGAGTTAGAGAAAGAGAGAGATACATAGAGAGGGAAAGAGAGGAAGAGATAGAGAGATATATTAATAATGTATAGAGGAAGAGATATATTGATAGATTTTAGAAGATCTTATAAATTTTTAAACTTAGTCAAATTTTAGTAATCAACGGGCCTCTATCAATATTTTCATACTCTCTTTATCTTTCTTGAGCTTTGGACATATCTGTCTCTGTATCACTCTTCCTCTATCTCTTCTCTACCTCTCTATCTCACTCTATCCTCTCTCCCCCAAAATTTATACCTATCTCTCTACCTCTCTCTCACATCCTTAACTCTCTACTCTTTCTCTCCTCTCTCTCTACACCTCCCCTTACCCCCTACATACCTCTATTTCTCTACATATACCTCTATATACCTCTTTACAAACCTTTCTCTCCCTCCCTACTAGATTATCTTTCTATACATACATCTCTCTTCTACCCTCTCTCTCTTTCTCCCTCCCATCTCTCTCTCTCGACCCCTCACTCCTTCCCTCTCTAATTTTATCTCCCCTCTATCCCCTCTCTACTACTCTATCTCACTCTCTCCTTTATCTAAAAATCTAGACATATCTCTCTACCTATCACACACATCCTTAATGCTCTACTCTTTATCTCCTATCTCTCTACACACCTCCCCCCAATCCTTACCTACCACTATTTCTCTACATATACCACTCTATCTCTCTCTACATACCTTTCTCTTCCTCCCTACTAACTTATCTTTCTCCATATACATATCTCTTCCACCCTATCTCTTCACCTCTCCCTCCTTTTGTTTCTACTTTTATCTCCCCTCTGTCCCTTCTATACCTCTCTATCTCTCTTTCCTCTCTCCCAAAATATAGACCTATATCTCTACCTTTCTCTCACATCCTTAACTCTCTACTCCCTTTCTCCTCTCTCTACACACCTCCCCTCACTCCCTACCTACCTCTATTTCTCTACATATACCTCTTTATCTCTCTCTACATTCCTTTCTCTCCCTCCCTACCAACTTATCTTTCTCTACATACATCTCTCGTCTACCCTCTCTTTCTCTCCACTCATCCCTCATTCCCTCTCTACTCTTATCTCCCCTCTATCTGCTCTCTACCTCTCTATATCACTCTCTCCTCTCTCTCCCAAAATCTAGACCTATCTCTCTACCTCTCTCTCGCATCCTTAACTATCTTCTCTTTGTTTACTCTCTCTCTAGACACAACCCTTCACTCCCTACCTATGTATATTTCTCTAAATATAACTTTCTATCTCTCTCTACATACATTTATCTCCCTCTCTACCAACTTATCTTTCTCTACATATATCTCTCTCTACCTCACCACCCCTCCCTCCTTCCCTGTATATGTTTACCTCTCTATCCTCTCTCTACCTCTTTATCTCACTTTCTCCTCTCTCTCCCAAAATCTAAACCTATCTCTCTACCTCTCTCACATCATTAACTCTCCACACTCTATCTCCTCTCTCTTTGCACACCTCCCCTCACTTTCTGCCTACCTCTTTTCTCTACATATACCTCTTTATCTCTATCTACATACCTCTCCCTCCCTACCAACTTATCTTTCTCTACATACATCTCTCTTCCACCCTCTATCTCTTTCTCCCTCCCACCCTCTCTCTTTCTCTCTCTAGACAAATCCCCTCACTCCCTACCTACCACTATTTCTCTACATGTACTTCTCTATCTCTTCATATGTTTCTCTCCCTTCCTACCAACTTATATTTATCTACATCTCTCTCTCTCTCTCTCTCTCTCTCTCTCTCTCTCTCTCTCTCTCTCTCTCTCTCTCTCTCTCTCTCTCTCTCTCTCCCCTTCCAACTCTCTCCCCCTCTCTACCTATCCATCACTCTCTACTTTCTATCTCCCCTCTCCTTCTCTTTCTATCAATATATCTCCCTAATCGCTCTCTTTATCTCCCCTCTCACTCTCTCTACCTACCCCTCCCTCCTTCCCTCTCTACTTTAATCTCTCCTATATCCCCTCTCTACCTCTCTATCCCACTCTCTCCTCTATCTTTCTCCTAAAATATGGACCTATCTCTCTACCTCTTTCTCACATCCTTAACTCTCTGCTCTTTGTCTCCTCTCTCTCTCTGCACACCTCCCCTCACTCCTTACCTACTTCTTTTCTCTACATATACCTCTTTATCTTTATCTTTATCTACGTACCTCTCTCCCTCTCTACCAACTTATCTTCCTCTACACATATCTCTTTTCCACCCTCTCTCTCTCTCTCTCTCTCCATCTCTACATCTCCACCTCTCCCACTCTCCCCCTATCTACCTATCCATCTCTCTCTAATTATTTCTATCTCCCCTCTCCCTCTCTTTCTATCCATGTCCCCTATTGTACTCTTTGTATCTCCCCTCTCAATCACCCTACCTACCTATCCCTCCCTCCCTCTCTAGTTTTATAGAGAGTGAGTGGGGAGATAGAAATTAGAGAGATATGGATAAATAAAGAGTGGAAGGGATCAAGATGTAGAGAGACAGAGATGGAAAAAAGTTTATAGGAGAGAGAGAGAGAGAGAGAGAGAGAGAGAGAGAGAGAGAGAGAGAGAGAGAGAGAGAGAGAGAGGGGGGGGGGGGGTATATGTAGAGAAATAGAGGTAGGGAGGGAGTGAGGGAAGGTGTATAGAGAGAAGAGACAAAGAGTAGAGAGTTAAGGATGTGAGGGAGAGGTAGAGATATAGGTCTAGATTTTGGGAGAGAGAGGAGAGAGTGAGATAGAGGTAGAGAGGAGATAGAGGAAGAGTAATAAGGAGAGAGATAGGTCTAGATCTCAAGGGAGATAAAGAGTGGTATTGAGAGAGTGAGAAAATGTTGATAGGAGCCTACTACTTATTGAAATTTGACTAAGTTTGAGATAACGAGAGTGATATAGAGAGAGTGAGAAAATGTTGATAAGAGCCTACTAATTATTGAAATTTAACTAAGTTTAAATATTTACAAAGTCTATAACTCTTAGAGATCTAAATACAATCTCAAACATCCTATCAATATATACATGAAATATAACTTAAAGTATAAATCACATTTTAATATGTATTTTATTGAAATGTGACTTATAATTAAATGTTATAATTCATGTATATATAGGCCATTTTCAATATAAAAAATAAACAATATAAAAAAATGTTATATTTCATGTATATATTAAGTCATTTTCAATATAAAAATAAATAATATCCCATTTATGAAACGAGATCCCATTTCATTTTTGAAACATGATCCCATTTTTTAAACGATGTCTTATTTTTTACTAGATGAGATCCTGTTTAAAAAAGAATTAAATTCCAGCACCAATTTTTGCTTTGGATTTTCCTTCAGAAAAAGGCTTGGGGAGCCGACTCTTAGCCTTGGACTTGGTTTGACCTGCAACTTGAAGGCCATGTCACTGTCCATACAAAATATTGACTTTGGACATATATCTGAAGACCTTTTTTGAAAAAAAAATTAATAAAATTAAAACCCATTATAAATGAGATTGTGTAGATTTCAAATATGTATTTTTTTTCAATTGGATTAATTTTTCTATTTTTAAAATAATTTTTAATGAAAAAGATTCATAAACTTGACATAATAGGTTTTCTTGTTTTTAATAACTTTTTTGTTTTTAAGTTTTTTTGTTTTTTTTTATATGACATCAAAATAGAGACAATTATATACACTTTAAATAAATAAAAGAATAAAAAAATGATAAGTTTAAGTCAAGTTATGCTTGTTGTACATGAGGGGTTTTCAAAATAGCAAATATGCCCAATAAAAAATTAACAAACAAAAAATCTTCAGAAAAAAATATATAAAAAAATATCCTCATAAATCGTGTGTGTTCTAATTTTTTTTCTAGAAGGATTGAGAAAAATACTTTCATTTAGGTCAAATTATGCTTGTTGTACACAAGCATGGTACGACCCTGAAAATTTGACACTTAAACATTGGTTTTTTTGAAATGCCTATTGAAACTTAATTTGTATCATCTAGGTATTAAAATAAATTACATATTAGGAAACTAGACTTCGAGTATTACATTTCATATTAATTTTTTTAAGATTCATTCTTTAAGTCCTTCAAATTTTTAGGTCAATTGGGATGAATTATGAAAAATAGAGAAAACACTTCCACTTTTGGCCAAAAAGTGGGCTCAACTTTGTGCACACACCCAAGTGATATTAGTAGAGATATAAAAGTAGGGAGCGAGGGATAGAGTGATAGAGGAAGAGATGGGGATATAAAGAGGAATATATATCTAGAGATAGATATAACTTGGAAATGATCTAGATGGGATAAGAAAAAGGAGTGAAATAGGTAGACAAGGAAGAGAGATATAGATAGAAATATAGTAA
The DNA here is from genome assembly GCF_030272615.1 of Cryptomeria japonica. NCBI lineage: Eukaryota > Viridiplantae > Streptophyta > Pinopsida > Cupressales > Cupressaceae > Cryptomeria > Cryptomeria japonica. The sequence goes on from NC_081413.1 coordinate 532,700,154, forward strand.
GGGAACTTATGGAGAGAGATGGATTGAAAGGGAGATAAAAGGAGAGGGGAGAGAGTGAGATATAGATAAGTAAATAGAGAGAGGTATAGAGAGATATTTTCTCTTAGGTCAATTTTGGAATTGATGTGCATAGGATCAAAGACAACAAGGGAAACTTCAATGATGATAAATATGAAAAAATTAGTCTCAATAGTACATAAAATCTAAATGTTTTATTATTTACTACTTTTTAAATAATTCAATTCTTTTGGGAGTAAAAAAATTAAAAAAGACTTTGTACGCAAAAGTTGTGAGTATTTAAAGTTTTAAAACTGAAGGATTAACTTCAAATGATTATAATTATTTTTTCCTTATCCATTTTGTAGGTCTTTGAATCACCTTTCCAATGATTGTAAAAAATAATTTTTTTGATAAGAAATACACAAGTTATACCCATTTTACTAAAGTATTCTTTTTACGCTAAACAAAACGGAATTAGTACATAAAATTTGAATGTTTTTTTTTTGTTGGTAGGTAATAGGCCGAAGCCGTAGTATTTTGAATTATTATTATTATTATTATTATTATTATTATTATTATTATTATTATGTTTGATTAGATTGACCCTAGACCTTACCCATTTTTATGGAAAGCCAAGAGTCATAGCTTAGAATTCATTTTAGATGTCCCTATTGGGAATTGAACTTGGGTCTCCACAATGAGAACCTGGTGTTTTAACCAGTTAAGCTCAACCCCTCGAACAAATCTAAATGTTTTATTATTTACTACTTTTTAAATATTTCAATTCTTTTGGGAGCAAAAAAATTAAAGAAGACATTGTATGCAAAAGTTGTGAGTATTTAAAGTTTTAAAATTGAAGGATTAAATTCAAATCATTATAATTAATTTTTGGTGTATAATCTAATAATATTACCTTATCCACTTTGTAGGTCTCTGAATCACCTTTCCAATGCCTCTAAAAAATAAAAATTTCAATAAGAAACACACAAGTTATGCCCATTTTACTAAAGTATGCTTTTTAGGCTAAACAAAACGGATATCCATTTTGGAAATGACTACCTATTTTTTAAAACACGACATCACAACAATGATGTTAGGAAATGGATATTATTATTAATAGATATCCATTTTGGTTTGGTATTTACAAACCAAATTCAAATTTTACTTGACCCATGCAAAAAGTTAAAGTGGAATTTGGCATGTTTGACAAAGCCAAAAATGTGTTTTTTTCTCATTGCCACTTTTTGGCCCCCCATGATCTTGCACTCATCAAACATCTCTCCACAACTGCATATCTAACAAAACAACTTTCAACATCATCATCATGTATGGACAAGTATCAACACCAATTGTCTCATCGACACACATTTGACAGAGCAACTCCCAGTCACTATTTTTGACATAACTTACCATCAATCATGACATCATAGCTAGTTGGGCATGTATATCAACACCAAGAGTGCAAGCTTCAACCATGAGTCATCTACATTCTATATTAATGACACCACACATATGATAGAGGAACCAACCATTTGATCATATGCAATTCTTATATGCGACAACACCTAATACTGAGTGTAGACATCAACACAAAGAATGTGGACATCCACAACAAGGAACACTTTCAACCATCAACCATCTACACATTCATCTGAATCAATAATCACCTTATTAGTATCTGTAGACGTATAAATCTGACCACTTTCTTAAATAAATATTTAATATTTATTTAAAGCATATCCCTCCTAATAATTAAATCCTATTTAATTAATTTCTTCATTTCCATCTATTTGATTAAATAAATTATTCAATTTAGTTAATTAAATTCACCTAAACCTTTTCTAGCCTTTAATTAAATAAATCACTTTATTTAATTAATTCCCCTTTCTTCCTTTTAATTAAATTTACATTTAATTAAATTGACCCTTGCATATAAATAAATCTAATTTATTTATAAAAATCCCCCCACTTGTGTTTATGCAAGTTGCATCTATTTTAGTTGAAATAAAGCATTTTATTTTAATTAAAATCCTATTTCTCCCACTTGCATTTTCCTACATCTCCCACTTGCCTCCTAAATCTCTTCTAGAGCCTTTTAGATTCTTCTAAACTATCTTAATTGGCCTAATCAACTCCTAATCACGTCCTTTCCCTAAATTTGAGGAGGTCACTTCTCAAATTTGGAGGAAAGTCTTCTAAATGCATTTAAGGCTATATTTCTTCAACAAACTAACTTGTTGAGTTCCCCCAAATTTGGAAGTACTCTTACAAATTTGTCCCCAAAGTCTTCCAAACCATTAATGGTTAACTCAACCTTCCCCTCATGGTTAGAGACTTTCTTTCTAACTTAACCCACATCTAACCCAAGGGTCTTATCAAGCACTCATGGCTTTAACCTTGGTTATCCTATTAACCCTTGCACAAGAGTTTACCCCTTGGGTAAAAGCTTTATCCAATGGATGACCCTAACCTAACCATAACCTTACCTCCTAAGGTAACCTTCATGTCTCCTCAGGCATTTAATGTCTCTTGCATCTCCTCTCAAGCCACCTCTTGTTGACAATTGTCACCATTTCATTGGTGAAAATTGTAAACATGGATTGAGTAGCTTTCAATCCTAACCATTGCTAATATTATTCAATCTTAACCCTCCATTGCCCTATCTTCCCTATAAATAGAGCTCTCATTCCTCATCCTCCATATCCAAGTTTCATGCATCTACATTATAGTCTAATTTACTAAGCATTTTAGCCTCTCTTTGTTAAAATATCATCATAACATTTAGAAGCATTTCATTTCATATCATAGAATATTCATGCTAGTATATCATGTTAGGATAATTTGTTAATCTCTTTATCATATCATTATCTCAATCTTAGCTTAAGCATCATAGTTTTTAACATGTCATATAGATCTTAGAATGCATTGATGCATATAGATCACAATATCACTCGTTCTTGGAGTTGTCATTCCTAAGTCATTTGCTCAATGATTTGAGAGCAAAACATTGGCTTTAGGGATCCCGTGAGATAGAGAACAATGGGAGGTTAAACTAGTTTAAATTAGTTTATATTTTGCAGTAAGAGTCTCATTGTTATGTAGGTCATTTGATCTTGATCTATTCATTTTGATCACCACATTTTCCTGCGTACAATATCTAAGATACCAATCTACACCATATCAACAATATGTACTTCCATCATCAACATAACATCAATAACAACATCTAGTAATCAATTATAATAACCAATTGTCTCCACCATAGATATGCACACAATTGAACCATGTGACAACAATGACAACAAATACCAACAACCAACAATTGACAACACCGATAGATACAATAAAATACATCAACAATATATCCATCGCTAAAGGGTTGACACCAATAAACAACATCATAATTGTACTAAAAACAATCTCCAATATCCTCTGTAGTCACATAAATCTGTCCATTTTAATTAAATGAATGTTTCGTATTTATTTGATTAAAAATCCACTAACCATCAAATTAATTAAATTAATATTTAATTAATTCATCCCCAAACATTCTTCTATTAATTAAATAAATTATTCAATTTATTTTAATTAATTCATTAAAATCAAATTCCAATCAATTAAATAAATAAAATCAATTTATTTAATTAAAATACCTTTTTCCTCTTTTAAATAAATTAAATAAAACATTTATTTAAATCATTATCCCCACCCCACTTGCATTTTCCTACAAATGCAACTTGCACATATTTATTGAAATAAATGAATTTTTATTTTTAAAAAAATCCTATTTTCCCTCACCCACCAAATCCACTTGCAAAATCTAATCCCCTTCTAGATTCTTCTAACCCCTTCCTAATTAGCCTAATCCATCCCCTAATTATTGTCACATCTCTAAGCAAAATGGAGTCACTTCTCAAAGTTTAAAAGTCTTTGATAACCATTAAAGGCTTTCAACCTTCAACCACTAAATGGCTCAAAGTCTTTGATAACCATTGAAGGCTTCCAACTTTCAACCACTTAATCCCCAAAGTCTCCAAAAACCATTAATGGTTAACCCAAACCCTTCCACATGGTTAAAACATTTGTTTTGACTCAACCTCTACCCAACCCAAGGGTCTCATCAAGCTTTTAATGCTTTGACCATGATTATCTCTTAAACATTTGCACAAAGGTTTATCCTTGGATTAACTCCTAATCCAGTGGGTAATCCTAATTTAGACTTGACTCTTAGCCTTTAGATAACCATGAGGTCTTCTCAGGCCTTTAATGCCTCCAACCTCTTCTTTCAACCCAACCCTATGTTGACATTTGTCACCATTTCATTGGTGTCAATTGTGCACATGGATTCCCAACTTTCAAGCTTGACCCTTGATTAAACCTTTCAATCCTGGCCATCCATTGCTACATTTTTCCTATAAATAGAGCCCATTCCTTCATAATCCACATCTGGAAAACTTGTAAGCATTTAGACTATAGACATTTTAGAGAGCATTTAGAATAGCATAACTAAATCTTGTCTTTTTGGTTAAAACACATCATTTTAGCATAAAATTAGCTTTTCATTTCATATTTGGAGCTATACTACAAATCTCAATCCTCCATAAGCATCCATAGTGCAAAAAGCTGCTGAGAGCTACACTATTTTGGAACTTGGAGAGGAGAGGAACAAGGGAGAAGGAACTAGGAGTATGTTAGGAGGTATTTGGAGATGCCTCATCATGTTTGCTTTGATAGTTAAATATGCTTGCATGCTTGTAGTCTCTCTTTTGGTATGCCTTTTTAGATTAGTTTTCGATTGATTAACACTAATGTTTTGTGTGTTTTTGTGTTCTTTGATCTTAGACTAACCTTGTGCCATTTAGGAGGGCATCATTTGGTGAACCCAACGTGAATCGAACACGCAACCTTCTGATATTTTTTTGACAAACTAACATTTTTGCTTGTTGAAACTGCCACACAGGTCGCGCTTCGACGCTAATGAACACGTTTTAGCGCTATCGAAACAATTTCTTTTAGCGCTATTGTCCCTAAAATAGCGCTATTGAAAAGGTTTCAGCGCTATTGACAACATTCTAGCGCTTTTGTCACAGTTCTGGTGCTATTAAAACTCTTCTGGCGCTTTTGACCTCTCGGATTTTTCTGTTCTTTCAATGCTATGGTGCAAATTAGTGCTTCTGCGAGTGCAGACTAGCGCTATTGTATAAATTAGCGCTTCTGTCTAAAAAGTAGAATAGCGCTATTGCGACAGAGTGTTGTCCAAGTCGCTTTGTAAACCAAAAAATTGAGTATCTTAGGCTTGTGGAAGCCCCCCTTGAACATTGGTTTTTACTAACTTGTTTTTTGTTCGTGCAGGTTAACAACCCAACATAAAAATCACAAAATTTTCATTTAGTGCTTAAAAAGAACTTAAAAACACAACAAAATTTTTTTTTCATTGTTTTCTAGTTAGGCCTCATTTTCTTTTGGTGTTTAAAATTAACAACACAAATTTGATTTCATTTGCATCAATTGGGACTTAAAATTTACAATCCACACTTCAAAAATTTGGTGCAAATAAAATACACAATCCACTTGTTTTGATTTTTTTTTATTTTTTTTTTTTGCAAACAAATTTTACTTCAAAGCAAAACGTGTTTTTCATTAAGTTAACAAGGATTTCCAAATTTTTAGATTACAACACATTTTGCCATTGAAGTTAAAACGAACACCATGACTGTTGGAGCAACATCTCCAAATAGTTAAATCATCTTTGCAAATGCTGGATTAAAAAGAACAAGTGTTTTACGTATTTGGCACGCTTGTGCAAAAAGTCAGTCGAGTGGACCTACTTCTAACACACACTATCCTCTCCCTTGGCTCTCGTGGTCCTAGGTGCAAGAGAAAAGTGTTAGTAACACTCAAAATTTTATCTTTTTAAGAGAGGCCTGCCAAGGGATCGATACTCTTGGGAACGACCTCGAGCAGTAAATCCTTCGAGCCGCTATAGAAATCAGGTGAGAGCGAAAGCTGTAGCCTTGGGTATAGTTGTTCCTACAGTGTAACTGGCCGAAAGGACAAATGGGCCCCACCACCAGTTACAAGGCTCTTAAGTGAGTCACTGTAGAATGAACTTATGTCCAAAGCCATCGAACATGACTAAACACCTTTAAGTAGTAACCCACCCGTTCTATTGATTGAGGATATTTGAGGTATAATTTAGTGCAAGAGCATAGAAGGTTTTGCTCCCAAGATACTCACCATACATATTTCCTTGAGTAGAAACATAGCTTTTTGAAAAATCACTTGTGGCTTGATAAAAGTGGTGACTCCCCCATCATAGGGATCATCTATTTGTTATGCTCATGCAAGACTTAGTATATCACATCCTTACCTGCCACGGCGGGATTCATAAGGTATGTAGTACCAAAGTTGAAGAAATATCAAGATGTGGGCTAAATTTATCACAACTGGCCATTTGACCTTAGGGATAAAAAGTGTTTGAAGTGTGTTCGTTTTAAAGGCCAAGTGCAAATTGAGCCGACTTCAGGCTTTGGAAATACACCTTAAAATACATCTAAAGGAAGGGTCAAAAACAAGTCCAAGGATTGGGTTGATCTAGACCCATACTCATTTGTGCCTTTGAGGCAACATTCTTGTGTTTGTGTGCTTGCTTTGTTTTTTTTGTCAAAGAAAAATCAGAAAATCATTCCCAAAAACACAGTATTCATCCAACATTTCTCAAAAACAAACAAAAATACCAAAAACAAAGTGCAAACAACAAAGAGTCAAAATTTATGACCATTCTTCACATCTTGCGAAAGAAGAAGCATCATCAGAATATCACCTTGAAAAGGAGACCACTAAGCTCAAAGGCTTTAATCAAAAGGAGGAAATTCTTCTATCTCAATAGACAAATTTTTGTCTCACATAGAGTCTTTCTACATCGCATGCGTCTATACCTTCAAGGAAAAACAAACGAGTTTGATTTAGAATCATTGAACCGCAGAGCTTTTATGCAATATAGAGCTCTGAGTTATCACAAAAATCAAGGAGGAAAGATTAATCCCAATTTCTTCCCAAACATCTGTATCACCTACAACACAGCTCGAGAAGTGCCACCAACGCCTGAAAGGGAAGAGGTAGAGTTTGTTCCATTTGTAACACAAAGTTTTTATTGAAGTTGAAAACAAAACATCCATCATCTCATTCATACATCATCAATCCATCCCAAAACTCTCAAAACATTGAGAGGTTCTTGTCCCAAGATTCTTTTTTTAGATATTGCTTGAAATCAAACACATCACATCACTTTTTAGATTGTTTCTACATCTAGGATAAGCTCATCCTAAGAGACACATCTACGCAGGTTAAAACTAGTTCATGAGTGAATCCTCTCATTGCTAGGTAGTCAAAATCTGTAACACATCTCAGATTTCTCTACACCTTATCACATCCAAAATCCTCAAAACAAACAAGCAATTCAAAAAAAGAATTTCGGTTACATCTACCTTAGAGTGCTAGAGATCTACATACCACACAAAACACTACTCATCCATCTTTCATCAACAACTCATCATCATCTTCAATCAACTTCAACACAAACTTGCAAACAAAATGGCTCAAACCCGATCGCGATCAAGGCAACGAGAAATAGAAATTGAGGAAGAAGAGGACAATCTCAATGAATTTCAAGAAGCACTTGGAGGAAATGTAACTGATGAAAACCCAAGTACTCCCACTCCTTCAACAATCGAAAGGGCTCAGCATAACCCTCACTTCAACAGATTATTTGATGAAATACTAAGGAGCAATGCGGATGCTCACTTCTTAAAACTCTCTCAAGAAGGAGCCAAACTCCCCTCTGACTTTGATCTTGCCCAATTAAGACAAGCATCAGAAAGACAAAGTCGCCATGAGGAGGAAAGAGGTAGAAATCACATTAGATATAACATTTCTTGAGGTAACCCACCACCTCCTCCTCCAAATGAAATGGAGATGTTGCGGCAACAAGTCGAGAATCTTGCCCAACAACTTCATAGTGGTGTTAAGACCAATCAATTCTCACTTAACGACATCTGTCCCTATCCTTTTGATAGGAATCTTTATATGCCACCCTTTCCACGCGGGTTCGAAACACCAAAATTCAAAAAATATAGAGGAAAGGGAGATCCTCGTGATCATGTCCGAGAATTTCATTCCGCTTGTCTTGAAGTGGCTTATGAGGACACATACCTAATGCGCCTCTTTCCCCAAAGCTTGGGAGGAACAACCACATCATGGTTTTCCCGACTACCAGGTGGCATTAGAACATTTGAGGAACTCATCCAGAAGTTCCTATCTCATTACTCTTATAATATTGAATGTAACATCACCATGGCTGATCTATGCAACACCAAACAAAAACCAGGTGAATTATTCTCAGTATTCCTGCAACGATGGTGCCAAATGTCTAGCAGACATTCTCTTCAGTTACCTGAACGAGAACTAGTGGAAATTTTCATTTCCAACTTAAACGAAGAAATGGAATTTCACCTGGATGTAAAAGACACAGACTCTTTTAAAGATATGATCACCAAGGGTATAAAATGTGAAAGGGCACTCATCAAGAAAGGACTCATCAAAATCTTTAATGAACCAAAAGATGGTCCTCGCCTGCGCTTCAATAGTGATAAACCAAACTTCTGGAACAAGAATAAGAATATCGTCAACGATGGGGTTGTGGATGCTCGAACTATCCAAAATGCACAACCTGTGGTTCGATTTGCAGGACAAAATCCTCCACCTCAGAATAACACAAATGTTCCCTCCAATCAAGGTCGCATCACATCTCATGATGAACCAAGACCTCATCCACAAAAACAAAAACGCACATACACTCCCTTAGGGGAACCCATTGAAACAGTGATGCGACAACTCATTTCTCAGAATTTGATCACTCTACCTAAACTATCGAACTATGAGCCTCAAGTCAAACCAGCATGGTGGAGAGATACTGAACACTGTGAGTTCCATCAAGGAAGAGGACACAAGACAAGTAATTGTCACCGATTGAAAGATCTCATTCAAGATCTTATTGATCGAGGAGAAATTGAGATTGAAGGACATGATCCAAAAACGACAAATAATGATCATCAGATGTTCAAGAATCCACTTCCATCACAAGATCAAAGGGGTCCTTCCACTTCCCGGCGAGGCACTGATACCACTGACAATACGCAGGCTGCGTATAACTATACTGTAAATCACCTATATGATGCCAGTGAACAAATTGCAACTATAACCTTCAAAAATCCCACCTCAAATTGCAATGTTGTTACGCATCACGGCAAAGTCACCATCAAGGCAGCTCCACAGGGCACCACCTTCGTCCCAAAGCAATATAACCTTGTGGAACAATTAGACAAAACCCCTGCGCTCATATTCATTTTAGAGCTATTACGCCTATCACCATCTCATAAAACTATCTTGGATCAAGCACTCCAAGAGGCGTCAGTCCCTGCAAACCTTAATACGGACCAGTTTCAAGCTATGGTTGGAAATCTAAAGTCATCACCTTGTCTCACTTTTTCCGAAAGTGACAACTCTTCTTTCCAACAACCTCATAATGCTTCCCTACACATTGAAGGCTTTATCAACCAACACAGGATCAAGCGAGTCTTGATAGATAATGGAGGAGGCCTAAATATTTGTACACTACAGTTGGTCACAGCATTGGGATATGCAATAGAATCAGTGGATCCTCGCAAGAAGATCACCATCAAAGCCTATGATGATGCAGAGCGTTCATCCAAAGGAGCTGTGGTACTACCAATCCGGGTTAGCCCTGTGGTAAAGCACATAATTTGTCAGGTTCTGGACCTTCCTCTGCCATATAATCTATTATTAGGGAGACCTTGGATACATGCCATGCAAGCCGTTCCATCTACCTACCATCAATGTATCAAGTTCCCACATAATGGTACAGAGATCACAATCCTGGGCGATGCAAATCCCTTTGCATTTTGCCATAATATCAGCCATCAACCAGAGATTACTGTTCCTAATAATAGGGAAGCCATTTCCTCCACATCATATGTAAATCCCGCCTCTCTTGCCAGTTCAAACACCCCTATACCCAAGCAAGAAAAGCTTAAGATGAAAGTCGCAGAGGAAGGTCCTGGAGAATACAACTTGAGTCAGCTCTTTTGTGTGGGACAAATGCCCACTTCTCCTAGAACACATGGTAAACCACAACAGTTACTTCAAAAACCCATAGTCACGCCCGCATGTGCTTTGACGACTTTCATCCTTGGAAAGAGTCAAGAGGAAGAAACACAAGATGAGGATCTAGCGGACTGGATCTATAAAGATCCCATCACCACTGACAAACCGCAAGTTACACTTCCTATGGAACAGTATGGCAAAGGCCTCCTCATTATGTAAAGAATGGGATATGATGGTCAGAGTGCTTTGGGATATTGCAAACAAGGACGACATGAACCTCTGCTACCAGAATTCAAGCCCAAAGGTAATACAGGCCTAGGCTTTGAAAAAGAGATCCTTCCTAAACTCAGATTCAAAGGAAAACCTAGCAAACCATTTTGCCCGCCTACTGCAAAGAGGACACCTTTCATAATCAAAGCACCATCAAGCCAAATTCCTACTGCCCCATCGAGGCTCATGACTTCACCACAACCATTACCAGTGCCAAACATCCCACCAATCGAACCAGTAATCCCATCCACAACAGTCATCACATCAATAAAACCATTCATAGCAGCAACTATATTGGAACCCACAGCAGCATCTATGGCACCAGCCGTTCCAACAGAAGCCACTAAATCAACACTGTCGATACTTCCAGTGACAAATCCTTTAAATTCCATCACGGTTCCTGCAGCACCAATCACCACAAAGGTACATAAACCAATCACGCCTGCAGTGTTCAACTCTAGCGACATCCCAATATGGTATAGCAATCGGATGCTGGAAAGTGATTCAGAGACCGACTCACATGAGTGGGAATTTGATTCTGTACAGCTTAACACTTCAGATGAGGAAGACACATCACCACCTCCACCACGCAAAGACATTCCTATTTACGGAGAAGCACAGATAAAGACCACTTGGGTACCTGAGCTGGAAACATCTTCCACAGACCCTACATCTCATCCTACGCCTGATTCTGACAGGGAGAGTACCATCAACGACCTTCACCACACTGTCTTAACCCTCACTGATACATCTCCTGCACTTAACTTAATCAATGAAGTAATGCCCATTATCCACCCTGAACTCATCGAATGGAACCAACCAAATCCCCCATGTCTTGACCTCTTCCAAAATGATGAGGCTATCATTGACTTTTTGGAATTAAGGGATAATCTACCAAGCGGGGATCACAAAGCTGGATTCGCCATTGAACTTAATAGCGCAGCATACTTCGGGGCGGATGCCAAACCCTTCAGCTGCAAAAATATAACATTAAAACATGGATCTTCCAGTGAAAACCACACTGTGGCGCTGTTTGATCCGACAAAAGTAAAAAGAAAGAGCGTATCCAACGGTGAAAACCTCTCTGAGGCACCTGAGGATGAAGGGTTTGACATTCTCCCTGCTAATGCACAACAGGAACGATCAACGATCCTCATTGAGGAGACCAAAGAATACAATGTGGGGACTCCTAAAAACCCTCATATCATACATTTGGCATCTCTTCTCACTCCAGAGGAACAGCCTCAATTTATAGAGTTCTTCCAGAAACGTCAGATCAACTTTGCATGGTCATATGCAGACATGCCTGGGCTTGATCCTGATTTAGTCATGCATCATCTCACAGTAGCAAAAGGAGCCAAACCTGTCAAGCAGAAGCTTCGTAAGATGCATCCTCAGATTGCCGTGCTAGTCAAAACAGAACTCAAGAAACTCCTGGATGTTGGTTTCATTAGACCAATTGATTATGCAGAATGGATCTCCAACATTGTGCCAGTTGGCAAACCAAAAGGGGGCATCCGAATTTGTACAGACTTCAGAGATCTGAATAAGGCATGTCCTAAGGATGACTTCCCCCTACCAAATATCGACATCATAGTGGATTTGACAGCAGGACATGCCATGCTTTCACTCATGGATGGCTTTTCAGGATACAATCAAATAAAGATCGCACCAGAGGACCAACATAAGACAGCCTTCACATGTCCATGGGGTACATATTGCTGGAATGTAATGCCTTTTGGTCTAAAGAATGCAGGAGTGACCTATCAACGAGCAATGACCACCATCTTCCATGACATGATGCATACTATGATGGAAGATTATGTTGATGACTTACTTGCAAAATCACTTACTAGAGAAGGACATCTTCACATCTTAGATAAAATCTTTGATAGACTGGAACAATACCATGTTCGACTCAACCCAAAGAAATGTGTCTTTGGAGTGACCTCCGGGAAGCTTCTAGGATACATTGTCTCAAGCAAAGGCATTGAGGTTGACCCCGCAAAGGTTAAGGCAATCATGGACATGCCACCTCCAAAGAATATCAGTTAGCTAAGGACATTACAAGGACGGCTTCAATCCATCCGCAGATTCATTGCACAATTGGCTAATAAGTGTCACCCATTCACACACCTGCTACACAAGAACATCCGCTTTCAGTGGGATGACAGATGCCAGCAAGCATTTCAGGCACTCAAAGACTATCTCATGAATCCACCATCGCTGATGCCACCAGATCCAAGTAGACCATTGTTACTTTATATCTCAGCAACAAGTACAGCACTGGGTGTACTACTGGCACAACATAATGTAGAAGGCAAAGAGTGTGCTGTATACTACATCTCTCGCACACTGGCTGGCTATGAACTCAATTACACACCTATTGAGCGAGCTTGCCTAGCAGTAATCCTAGCAGCCACTAAATTGCGGCACTATCTGTTGACACACAAGGTACAACTCATCGCAAAGATTGATCCACTCAAGTACTTACTTAGCAAAGCAGCATTGACAGGTCGCTTGGCCAAATGGGTGATGATTCTAAGTGAATTTGACATTGAGTATGTGGATCGTAAAGCTATCAAAGGTCAAGTCATTGCAGATTAGTTGGCCGATGCGCCACTCATAGGCGATCATCCCCTCATTTCCAATTTTCCAGATGAAGAGATATTCATGATCACAGAAGCACCGCCATGGAAACTATATTTTGATGGTTCATACACTAGGCATGGCTCGGGGGCAGGCATTCTGTTTATCACACCTCAAGGTGATAGCATCCCAAAGTCTTACAGGCTCACATTTCCATGCACAAACAACATAGCAGAATATGAGGCTTTGATCACAGGACTCAGGCTAGCCATACAATGGAAATTAAAAGAACTACAAGTATATGGCGACTCACAACTAGTCATTCGACAAGCAACAGATGAGTATCAGACCAAAGATGATAAACTCATGCCATACAAGCAAATGGTGGACAATCTAAAGACATCATTTACTACTATCACTTTTGAGTAGATACCAAGAGATCAGAATCGAGCTGCTGACGCCATGGCTACCATCGCATCTCTCCTAGATCTTCCACAGAATTCAACACGCTACGAGTTCTTGGTAGAACAGCTTTGGATCCCCGCTTATGATATCCCCGAATCCGAAATGATATGTCACCTTGTCGGTTCTGAATCCCCATGGTACGGTGAGTTCTACACCTATCTCCGCGATCATACCCTTCCTCCCAACCAATCAAATAACCAACGTAAAACCTTCATTCGCCAAACTGCTCGATATACCATTATTGCTGAAACCCTATACCGACGCAGTCTTGATGGTACTCTCCTTCGATGTCTGGAACAAGATGAGATAACAAAGGCTTTGGAAGCGGTACATGAAGGAATTTGCGGGACTCACTCAAGTGGTCCGTCACTAGCCAAGAAACTCATGCGAGCTGGATACTATTGGCCATCTATGGAAAAGGATTCCTACTACTTTGTCAGGAAATGCAAGAAATGTCAAGTTCATGGTGACCTGATACATGCACCAGCCCAGGAACTGCAACCAATCACAACACCATGGCCTTTTTGTCAATGGGGCCTTGACCTTGTGGGTAAGATTCATCCATCTTCATCCAATGGCCATAAATTCATTATTACCGCCACTGAATATTTCACAAAGTGGATCGAAGTTGTTCCACTTACCCAAGTCACCGACAAGCAGATCGCCTCATTCATCCTCAACTACATCATTTGCCGGTATGGTGTGCCCATGTCCATTGTCACAGATAACGGTCTTCCTTTCAAAAATCAGGATGTCCATGAGCTTTGTGAGAAATTTCATATCCAACATCGCTTTTCCACCCCCTATTACCCACAAGGCAATGGTTAGGCCGAAGCATCCAATAAAAACATATTGAGAATCCTAAAGAAGACAGTCAATGATGCCGGTCGTGATTGGCATGTTCAATTGAATCCCGCATTATGGGCATATCGAACTAGCATTCGGACCCCTACAGGTGCAACTCCTTATTCATTGGTCTATGGTGCAAAGGCTATCTTACCTATTGAGGTCGAGATACCATCTTTACGGGTTTCATTGCACAATCTCATCGATGATGAAGCATACAGGGTATCCCGTCTTCAGGACTTAGAGTTACTAGATGAAAAGCGACAAGCTGCATACAATCATCTCAAAGCCTACTAGCAGCGCATGAGCAGAAGCTACAATCACCGAGTTAGATCTCGTACATTTGAGGTAGGTGATCTTGTTCTTTGAGAAAATCCTCGCAACCAACCAAACAAAGAACATCAGGGCAAGTTTGAATCAAACTGGCTGGGCCCATATGTTGTCACTGCTGTATTCGGGTCCGGGGCATATCAGTTGGCTACTTCAGAAGGAGAACCGCTTGCAGATCCAATCAATAGCATGCACCTCAAAAGGTTTTATACCTAAGGTGTACAGAGCATCAGGCTCCCCTGCATATCAGAAAAATACCAAAAACATTCAGAAAATATCCTGAAAAAAATACAAAAACATTCAAAAAAATTCAAGAAAAATCATGCATCCAAACGGTGAACAACCACTCCGGTGGCACCTTGTGTAAGTGCGATGGTGAAAACTTGGCAAACAGGCGCCACTCGTAAAGGCAATGGCTCCAGTATCTTTCCGGCTCGTTGCGATCACATTCATGCACACACACATCCATCCATCCCAACCATGGCTTGTTATTTGATCTGCAATTAAGAAAGTACTCCATGCGTTTAGTATCCCACCTTTTCATAGTCAGGTCTACAAACTGGGGGCAATACCCTTAACCTATTGATGGAAGTGGATTCTACATTGTCTTATATATCATTACGCTCTTCATTCAGGCAATCATCAGAAAATATCAAAAACATTCAAAAATGACTCTCAAAATACCAAAAACATTCAAAAATGTTTCACAAAATCCAAAAACATCGACAAAACCCATCAAAAATCACACAAAAACATGGCAACACCTTCATCCGATCAGATGCAAAACAAACATTGACAAAACTACTCACACATTGACCATTTACCAATCAAACCAAAACAATCAACATCAACAATCCAACCTGTCTTTAAACAAGGATGCATCCTTCCTTACCAAAACAAAGACAAGATGACATTTTCTTTGACAAGAAAATTCTGTTAGGCTATCAAATACTTGGTTGATTTGTGAGTACAATCGTTTGTGTATCTGTATCAGCATCTTTTAGCATTGTTTTGTATCGTTTGCGCATTATTTCTGATGAAGTTCTGGGGCATGTACTAATGGTGTCTACGTGGGAAGTTCACTAAGCTACATGATCTTATGCCAAATGCAGTCATAAATCACTACGGCTTGCTGACTACAGCGTATACCTCAACCATATGAGCATGAACCATTACCAAGGATCCTTATTCTTTATTCTTTATGTATATATACTGTTTGTTTACAGGTACAATGCTCATCCTTTGGTTCCTCCTACCTCATCCAAATTGGATAAAAGTTTTATTTTCTTAGTACGGTATGTACTTGTCTCGGGATCTGATCAGCCTAAGATCAAGGAGGACGATCCAAGTCATGCACGAAAAGAGATAATCCTTGTCTATTCCGCAAGCAATACTCTGGTCGACTTGACCCTTATATCAAGTCGTTTGTATTAACTTGCTATATTAAAATCCATGAAAGAAATACTCAGGTCATCTTGAATCATTGTGTCAAGATGCTTGTATTCTCTTCCAACATTTTAAAGCTCAATGATGAAAATAGAGCACTATGGATCATCATTTCACCTCATCTGTTTATATCTTGCATTTTGTTGCATATCACCCATCCATTCATTCATTCATATGTAGGCTTTTACATGCAAAAATGACTAATAAAAGCTGGTCTTGGATACAAATCATGACCGAGTACTCTGATACCTCATCAATGCATCATGCAAAGTCTTACAAACCTTGCATTCCTCATGGTCATATCATCATTACATTTAGGTGCATCCTGCATTACGTCCATTCATGTCATTTTTAAACTTAAACATTGCATATAGTTCATTGTTGACATTAGTTTTTATTAAAATCATTTGCATCATTGCATCAATCATAAATAATTAGATTCATTCATGGGATCAACTTGTCTTTGGTTGTTTTAAATCATTTACTAAGCATTTCATCCAGTGTAAATTATCCATTATCATTTTATTAAACTTTTCATCATTTATCATTTGCATTCATTTCTTTATAGTTAAAAGATGCATTCATTCATTACTAAGTATCTTCTTATGCTCATTGTAAGATTCATTCACATTGCATTCATTATCATTACATTAAGGTGCAGTTATTATACCCATTAGTTACCGTATCATCCCATTATCATTTGTACTTACAAACATATTTAAAAGCATTTAGAATCATAAAACAAATTTGTTTACACAACATTGCTTCATACCATCTAATATATCCATTTTACGTATACATTCATTCTACACATCATCATATAAACATTTGTCCTTTACATTTTGTTTATCCATATTACATTCATTTAAAAACATCTAGATGCATACTCATACATAACATCATTCATTTGACCATTGCATTAACATTATCTTATCATTACATCGCAATGGGAAACACCATAAATCCTATTCATACATCAAAGCATAAGCATATATCATCATGGCATTACATACATAAAGCATTACATCACAAATCAAATACATCATATACATCTAAACCTGCATTCATATGTCAGTATCCAACCTCATAAATCATCATAAAAACATGCATAAAAGAAACATCTCATCAAATGCGTACATGTACACATATACATCTAAGCAATAAATCATCATCATGCATAAACATCCATACATAATCACATGCATAATCATCACAATATGGGATCCCCTCATATATATCATCTCATATATCAGAGTACAATGAAGTCTACAAAATCGGCTACCAAGAGCCATCCAAGATACAGTCCATAAATCGACAAAGATACAATACATATATGCAAACATGCTCCCTCAAATACCGCTCTGGCCAGATGCTGTACCACCACCACCCCTACCTGCTCCACCACTGGTACCTGCACCACCTGATCCATCTCTCCGTGGAGGCCTCATCAAACCCCCACTCCCTCCTGCATCCCCTGATCTCTCCTGCCGTAGAGGACCCATCACACCCCCACTGCTCTGCATCCTCTGTGATCGCTCGGATCTGGCCTGCCGCATCTGTGAGTAGCTGAGAGCTCGCTGGCTAACTGGTACCACCTGCTCATATAACCCCCGCCAGTACTCTATCTCCGCCTGAGCTCGCCGCATCTCCCTCATAATCTCCCCTGAAGGCCCCTGTGCTCCAATCTGCACTCTCTCCTGCAGCTCCGCCAATCTCTCCACCGCAGTATCTCTCTCCCGCAGCACCACTGTCAGCTCTGCCTCACGTGCAAATAGCTGCACATCCCTAGCTGCTACCTCCTCCTCTAATCTCTCTACCCGGGTCTGCAAATAACCTATCATATGATCCCGCAGATCCCCAGTAGCTCCCTCCCCCATGTCCATGGCTGCCACACCTATATCACCCCCCCAGTAGGTCCCTCCCCTGCACCACTCTCCCCTGCACCACCCTCCCCTGCACCTGTATCCATCGGGATCTCTCTCTCCATCCCCCTCCCACTCAGCTGCACTCCTCCCTGCATCAAAGGTCCCTGTGATATCTGAAGAGGTAGTCCACCTCTCCCTCTCCGCTGCCTCGGCATCCCCAAACCTCCTCCACCTCCTCCACCACCCCCTCCTCCACCTCCACCTCCACCTCCACCTCCACCTCCTCCTCCATCTCCTCCTCCTCCTCGGCCTTCTGCTCTCCGTCCTCGTCCCCTCTCATCCTCAAAAGATGGGATCAGCTCAGCTGGGTCTGATATCCGTAGGATCGGGTGCACCGCTCGATACTGTGTATACTCTGCTGTCACACCTGCATCAACGACCCTCGGTCGTAGGTCCCATGGCCTCGCCTGCAGTGTCCGAAACTCTGCCAGTGCTTGATCATACGGTAGCACTGGACCCCATGCATACCGCTCCCGGATCACTCGTGCATACTCCCCTGATCCGCTAGACAGTCCCTGCTGCCATCCGAACTGCCTCATCACCCATCTCGGCACCTGTCTCTCCACATGATAAGAGGTCCTCCCAATGAGGAATCGGGTCATGAAGACATAAGGTAGTGCCTCCGCATCATCCTCCCATGGCTCACACTCCAAGTATGGCCGCCAGATCACTGCATCCAAGTCATCCAATGCTCGCTGCCACCACTCTAACTTCCCCAAGTGGGGCTGACTCATCATGCCACTGTACATAAACATGTATGGCTAGTCCACGGCTCAGAATCTGAGACTCACCGGTCGAGTCACTGGTAGGTGCTCCTATGCCCACACATGTAGCAGCGTCATGCCCACTGCAAGAGAACCCCTCCCCCGGTACACTACCTCGTGTAACTCCTGATACATGTGCGCTAGCACGCATGGCCCCCAGGCAAATCGGGTCCCCTTAGTCATCATCATCTCTATAACCTGTCCCCATCCCACCGCCAATCCATGTGACCGCCTGTCTGGACACAACAGTCCTCCCACGATCCCTGACAACACTGCTGGAAGGGGCTCATATAGTGCCGCTATATCCTCCCATGCGATCGAGCCTTCGTCAATGTATACATCATCATCAAAAATCCTCTGACAAGACACCGTCCCCCAGGAGCTATCATATGTCACCAGCTCCCCCCGAATCAAAATCCGAAGGATACGCCACACGTCCTCCAAAGTCACCGTCATCTCTCCCTGGGCTAGATGAAACGTGCACGTCTCACTATGCCATCGCTCTGCCAAGGCTGTAATCAGGCCGTGATTCATTCGAATCACAGGCATGTGCATCACCTCGTACAACCCAGTCGCTGCTATACAATCAATCTCTATCTGCGTCAACCGGTCCCGCAACCCCTGTGTCGCAGGATGGCGCTCGCGTAACTGCAACACGCGCAGATCCTCCTACACATAGACATTCATCAAATCACCATCATTTGTTTTGTTATCAAACTTTCTTAAGTTTAAACCTAGACTATCATCAGATACTTTGATCAAGTATCTTTGGGTCTCAACAGGTAAGCAATCATGGCCACCTAGACTTCAACAGACATTTATCCTAACAAATGACCTAAGTCTCATCAGGCTGCTATGGTTCAAAACAACTCCCACTTCACCTCGCCATCCATCAATCATTACGCATCAGGAGATTTATTTTGTCCAAAACTGGGGCATCTCGTTATCCTAAGGCAAAAGCGCTATTTTATCTACAAAAGCGCTAGTTTTCCACAATAGCGCTACAACCCTATCAAAAGCGCTCAAAAAGCTCTACAAAAGCACTACAAAAACAAAAGCACTAAACCCGCTATACAATAGCGCTATTACACATCAATAGCGCTCAATTAACCCCACCATAGCGCTACTTAGTCTATAGCGCTAAAACTTGCCTACATTAGCGCTAATGAATACAAACGCGCTCAAACCAGACCACAATAGTGCTATTGCGGCACAATAGCGCTAATTCATGGAGCAAAAGCGCTAAAACCATAGTTCCAGCGCTCTTGCTCCGACTTGACTTTGACTCAGCTAAAAACCTATCAAAAATGCATAAAAAGTCAGTTTTTGAATTTGCGTACCGCTGGTCCGTAGTCAGCTGGGCGCTGGAACCGGCGGACTCACTCGGATCTGTGCTTGGTAATCAAAATCGGCATCATAGCTCCTCTTTGCTCCTCCAAATGTCACTGTCAGAGCTCTCGTTTTCAACTGGTCGCGGTCACAAATGATCCTATTTTCACCCCTTTCACCCCATTTATACCTCCCGCCGTCACCGTAACTTCGCCCCGCTCATCGCCGTGGTCCCTGTGAACTTCCCGAGCCCCCCATTTCTCCATGTTTCCCCCGATTTCTTCTATTTTTCCCCCGTATACCTAACTTCTTCTCTTCTATCACCTTGCCAATTTTCATTCTTTTTCGAGAGATCGCCCGATTTTTTGAAATTTTTCAGCCCATCTCTCGAGGGGGCATACCACCCATTAAATTTACATTTTATGGGGCTTTTCTTCACACTAGTTTTTCTTTCTTTGAAACGATGCGATAAACTGCACCGTCTCAAAGAGGGGCAAATGTAGTCACATAAATCTGTCCATTTTAATTAAATGAATATTTCGTATTTATTTGATTAAAAATCCACTAACTATCAAATTAATTAAATTAATATTTAATTAATTCATCCCCAAACATTCTTCTATTAATTAAATAAATTATTCAATTTATTTTAATTAATTCATTAAAATCAAATTCCAATCAATTAAATAAATAAAATCAATTTATTTAATTAAAATACCTTTTTCCTCTTTTAAATAAATTAAATAAAACATTTATTTAAATCATTATCCCCACCCCACTTGCATTTTCCTACAAATGCAACTTGCACATATTTATTGAAATAAATGAATTTTTATTTTTAAAAAAATCCTATTTTCCCTCACCCACCAAATCCACTTGCAAAATCTAATCCCCTTCTAGATTCTTCTAACCCCTTCCTAATTAGCCTAATCCATCCCCTAATTATTGTCACATCCCTAAGCAAAATGGAGTCACTTCTCAAAGTCTAAAAGTCTTTGATAACCATTAAAGGCTTTCAACCTTCAACCACTAAATGGCTCAAAGTCTTTGATAACCATTGAAGGCTTCCAACTTTCAACCACTTAATCCCCAAAGTCTCCAAAAACCATTAATGGTTAACCCAAACCCTTCCACATGGTTAAAACATTTGTTTTGACTCAACCTCTACCCAACCCAAGGGTCTCATCAAGCTTTTAATGCTTTGACCATGATTATCTCTTAAACATTTGCACAAAGGTTTATCCTTGGATTAACTCCTAATCCAGTGGGTAATCCTAATTTAGACTTGACTCTTAGCCTTTAGATAACCATGAGGTCTTCTCAGGCCTTTAATGCCTCCAACCTCTTCTTTCAACCCAACCCTATGTTGACATTTGTCACCATTTCATTGGTGTCAATTGTGCACATGGATTCCCAACTTTCAAGCTTGACCCTTGATTAAACCTTTCAATCCTGGCCATCCATTGCTCCATTTTTCCTATAAATAGAGCCCATTCCTTCATAATCCACATCCGGAAAACTTGTAAGCATTTAGACTATAGACATTTTAGAGAGCATTTAGCATAGCATAACTAAATATTGTCTTTTTGGTTAAAACACATCATTTTAGCATAAAATTAGCTTTTCATTTCATATTTGGAGCTATACTACAAATCTCAATCCTCCATAAGCATCCATAGTGCAAAAAGCTGCTGAGAGCTACACTATTTTGGAACTTGGAGAGGAGAGGAACAAGGGAGAAGGAACTAGGAGTATGTTAGGAGGTATTTGGAGATGCCTCATCATGTTTGCTTTGATAGTTAAATATGCTTGCATGCTTGTAGTCTCTCTTTTGGTATGCCTTTTTAGATTAGTTTTCGATTGATTAACACTAATGTTTTGTGTGTTTTTGTGTTCTTTGATCTTAGACTAACCTTGTGCCATTTAGGAGGGCATCATCCTCCTAAACACTTAGTCAATAATCTCTCCACAATCTGACAATCACAACACAATACACAAGTTGATGGTTGACATCAATGACAACACCAAGTCATCAATGATAACAAATACCAACAAGAAGGTCACTCTAGTGCTTATTTAAGCTAAGCTAACGAGTAGTGATGACATCCACATTTTATGGAATTATTCCCTCAAAATAGATTATACATCATTTTCATTTGTTATAAAAATTTAAAGGATGGAAACACCTCGATTACTACAATTAGATTGTGGATGAAAGCCCTTCTCTAGCATTGAGCAATTTCACATTGGGATTATGCTTGAGGTTTGATTACCTAATATTTGACAATTTCTGCAACACATGTTTCTCTTAGTTTTAGGAGGCTTACTTTGTACCTAGGGTTTGTAAGCACGTGGTGGCTCCTTAAGCATCTATATTGATGTTAGTTTGTGACATTTATTTTGATAATAATAATAATTTTAGTCATTCCAACAAATATGCTAAAGATAAATTCATTCAAGTTAACATCACTATTGAAATTAATAAAGAGTAGTTCGGTTGTGGTTTTTGTGTTATTTTTTAGCATTTAGATGACATTCTCATCCATTTTTGCATATTCTTTTGAGAATAATATTATCATATTAGATCTGATCTTGTAATAAATATGGACATTGTGTTGATTGACATTAAATCCTCTAGAAATATACTCTTGAGGATATTACAATAATATCTTAGATTATAATACTAATATTGTAGGTGTTGTTACTTTTAATGATCCAAATCAAAATGTTCTTAAAGTAAATGTTCCTTCCAGTGTTAAAATCATAAACAATTGTGTGACAATCAAATGATTCCATGATGTATTTAAATGCTTAAGTAATCTCTTTAAATAGTACTTTGACAATGAATTGTTGCACAAACATGTAAAAAGTTATCACCTTTAGAATGGTTAATAGAAAAATAGAGGGAGTTAAACATATTAATTTTCATTTAGATTGAAGTCATATAGGATTTCTCCCACACATTACATAAATGATACAAGAAATGGACTAGGATACTAGGATTTGAGATGCATATGCATATGGATATAAGCTTGAGTATGCAGGTAAGAAGGGTGGGCAAGGTAATGGACTAGGATAATGGGATAGAGGATTTGAGATGCATATGCATATGGATATAAGAAGCATATGTAAATATGGAAGTATGATTGAAATTATAATCTAAATAAATAATTAATCGAGATTAATAATGAATGAGGCTACAAACAAAAAAAGTAAATAAAGATACTTAACTCTATAAAAAAAAGATGATTGTCATTTTGAGAAAATTGTAAAATATGCTCCATCTCTATCTTTGAATCTCATAAATTATGTTATAAACATATACTTTATCTAAGGTCAAATCTAATCTTTTCTAAATTTTATAATTTTTTTGAAATATAATTTTTTTATCATTTTATAATAGTGTTGAAATATAACTATTTCAATAAATTTGTGAAGTGTGAATTTATCATTTGTCTAATTTTTTAATCAATATAATTTAAATTTTTAAAAAATGTATAATGAAATTCAGCATGTTATTGTAATGCACATTATCAATCAATAATAAAAATATTTATTATGTATCAATTGAAATGAACAACATAAAGGATTGGAACATAAATCTGCAAAAATCTTCCAAGCTTAGTATAAATGTCAGAGACAATCTTCCAGCCGTTTGAACTGCGCTCCTTTCAACGGAAATGTTTTTTTTAAAGGAAAAAAGCAGTACCAAACGGTTAAACTCATGAGATGCCTATATAAAATAATGTTATTCATTGTTTTTTAAAGCATTAATTGTTGTTCATTTCCCTGACTGCTCGAAGAAACATTTTGCATTTGTTGTTTTTCATATTTGCGGAAGAACTGCGCAAGGATTTGTATGAGAAGTATGAAATGAGGAATTAGTGATAGCAGAGGCCTATTTCTTATGCCCGACGAATTTGTGCGGTGGAGTTTGTGCATTTTCCAGCACCTGTTTGGCATGGGTACGTGTTTTAATGGGCATTGTATTGTATTTTTCTAGTCGAATTCTTTACAATAAGCATTGCATTTGGACTACTGATTGTGTCAGTTACTTTTTTCGTGTGGATTAGGACTCTCTTAGTAATTTATTTGTGTGGATTTTCATCTCTGCATTTCTTTGTTTGAATCCTTGAATCTTTAATTGTAGCAGTGTGCTTTGTTAGTTTTTGATGGTTTGCAGACGCCATAAAAAGTAATAAAAGAGTGCTTTATTTTCCCAGTTGAACAAGATTGTTAAATGCTCTGTTTCTGTAGGAAAATCAACCAAAACAATGTTATCTAATTAGGGTGCCCTGCTGTTAGGTCCACTTCTAGGGCTTTGTCACAGGCTTCCTCTAATTGTATCGTGTCCAGTTTTGTGGGGACTTATTTGTACACACATGCTTTTCTTCATAATAAACAAGAATTAGCAAGCCGCCATGAGGTCTATCTCTATCAAACAACCGGAAAAAGACAATAATATCTGTGAACTAACAGGTACCTGGACACCGAAAATAGCCCTAATGTGTGGATTAGGACTTTGTTAGTAAATTCAATTGTGTGGATTTTTCTTCTCTGTATTTCTTTGTTTGAATCCTTGAATCTTTAATAGTAGTAGTGTGCTTTGTTAGTTCGTCATGATTGCAGACGCCATACAAAGTAAAAAGATGGCTTTATTTTGCCAGTTGAACAAGATTGTCAAATGCTTTGTTTGTGTAGGGAAATCAACCAAAAACAATGTCATCTTTATTAGGGTGCCCTGCTGTCAGGTCTACTTCTAGGGCTTTGTCATAGTCTTCCTCTAATTGTATTATGTGCAGTTTTGTGGGGACTTATTTGTACACATATGGTTTTCTTCTTAATAAGAAAGAATTAGCAAGCCACCATGAGGTCGATCTCTGTCAAACAACCAGGAAAAGACAATAATATCTGTGAATTAACATAAGGTCCCTTGACATTCAAAAGAGCCATAATGTGTCACCGTCATATGGATGCTTACATATTATCTATAATAAGCTTAGAAAAGCAAGTAGAAGTGCCTTCCACCAAGCAGGTTCTACAATCTACCCTTGTCAAACACAGGCTATTTTCTAGTTCGATAGTCAGTACAGGCATTCTTTTCCTTTCTAATTGACAAATTAGGTTTAGAAAAACAAGTACATGGCAGGCTCTACAATCTAGTCTTGCCAACCACAGGGCCATATTTAGAATGCCTCTCTAATTTATGGATTTAGTAAACTTATTAATTTTAATGACAAACCAGGCTTAGAAAACCACAGGGCCATTTTTAGAATGCCTCTCTAATTTATGGAATTAGTAAACTGATTATTTTTTGTGACAGACCAGGCTTAGAAAAACAAGAATATGTGCCTTCTACCAGGCAGGTTTTGCAACCACAGGGCCACTTTCCATCTCAATAGTCAGTATAATACTATAAAGCATTCTTTTTCGTTTTAATTTATGGATCTAGTAAACTGGGTAATTTTCATGACAAACTAGACAGAGAAAAATAAGTAGATGTGCCTTCCACCAAGCAGGCTATGCAATCTTCTCTTGTCAACCACATGCCGTTTTGCAGCTCAATAGTCAGTACAAGCATTCTTTTCTTTGTAATTTATGGATTTAGTGAACTGGTTAATTTTTATGAAAATCTAGGCTTAAAAAACAAGTGTAGGTGTCTCTTCCACCAACTAAGTTTTGCAATTTACTATTGTCAACTGCAGGCCATTTTGCAGCTCAATAGTCAGTATAAGTATTCTTTTCCTTTGTAATTTATGGATTTAGTAAGTTAGTTAATTTTTATGACAAACCAGGTTTAAAAAAACAAGAAGATGTGTCTTCCACCAAGTAGGCTCTGCATTCTACTGTTGTCAATTACAAGCCATTTTGCAACTCAATAGTCATTATAAGCATTCTTTTCCTTTCTTTTCCTTTCTAATTTTACGGATTTAATAAACTGGTTACTTTTTATGACAAACTAGGCTGAAAAAACAAGTAAATGTGCCTTCCACCAAGTAAGCATTGCAATCTACTCTTGTCAACCACAGGCCATTTTGCAGCTCAATAGTTAGTACAAGCATTCTTTTCCTTTCTAATTTATGGATTTAGTAAACTGGTTATTTTTTATGATGAACTAGGCTTAAAAAAACAAGTAGATGTGCCTTCCAACAAATAGGCTCTGCCATCTACTCTTGTCAACCAGAGGCCATTTTGCAGCACAACAGTCAGTGCAAGCATTATTTGACTTTCTAATTTATGAATATATTAAACTGGTTAATTTTTATGACAAACTAGGCTTAAAAAAACAAGTAGATGTGCCTTCCACCAACTTGGCTCTGCAATCTACTCTTGTCAACCAACAAATAGATGTACCTTCTAACAAATAGGCTCTGCTATCTACTCTTGTCAACCAGAGGCCATTTTGCAGCACAACAGTCAATGCAAGCATTATTTGACCTTCTAATTTATGAATATATTAAACTGGTTAATTTTTATGACAAACTAGGCTTAAAAAAATAAGTAGATGTGCCTTCCACCAACTTGGCTCTGCAATCTACTCTTGTCAACCACCGGCCATTTTCCAGCTCAATAGTCATTACAAGCATTCTTTTCCTTTCTAATTTATGGATTTAGTAAATTGGTTAATTTTTTTGACAAACTAGGCTTAGAAAAACAAGTAGATGTGCCTTCCACCATCTAGGCTTTGCAATCTACATTTGTCAACCACAGGGAATTTTGCAGCTTAATAGTCAGTACAAGCATTCTTTCCTTTCTAATTTATGGATCTAGTAAACTGGTTAATTTTAATGACAGAACTAGGCTTAAAAAAACAAGTAGATGTACCTTCCACCAACTAGGCTCTGCAATCTACTCTTGTCAACAACAGGCCATTTTCCAGCTCAATAGTTAGTACAGTCCTTTTTAATTTATGGATTTAGTAAACTGATTAATTTTTATGATGAACTAGGCTTAGAAAATCAAGAAGATGTGCTTTCCACCAAGCAGCCTCTTCTGCAATCTAGTCTTGTCAACAATAGGCCATTATCCAGCTCATAGTCAGTTCAGGTATTCTTTTCCTTTCTAATTTTTGGATTTAGTGAATTGGTTGATTTTTATGATAAACTAGACTTAGAACAACAAATAGATATGCCTTCCACCAAGCAGCCCCTGCAATCTACTCTTGTCAACAACAGGCCATTTTCCAGCTCATAGTCATTTCAGGCATTCTTTTCCTTTCTAATTTATGGATTTAGTGAATTGGTTGATTTTTTATTACAAACTAGACTTAGAACAACAAATAGATGTGCCTTCCACAAACAACTTCTTCAACCTGCAGATTACATATTTTCTCTTCCAGATTTTGCAAACTCAGGTAAGTTTGCCTCACTTACATTTATATTATTTGCGTTTCTGCTTTATACGTTGATACTATCGTACTGTCCCTTTTTAATTTTTTTGACTCATTTACCTCAAGGCCTTAGCCTATATTCACATATTTACAGAAAAAAGTGATAAGAAAACAAAACACAATTACATTACACCGCTATATGACGAAAGCAGGAACATTGAGGGGAAGGAGTACCCCATTTACACTGCTAAATAAAATCTATACATCAATTCCAATCGATCATTAAACTTTGTGTTAAATTTTTAAGGTCATTCTAAGATTGTTGCTTTTTTTATTAAGCTACTAAAATGAATTGCATGAGGGAAATTCAATCGATAGAAATGGAAGATGTAGATAAATAGATGTATAGAAAGGTAAAAGTTAATCTGGGGTGTGGGAGTACTTATCCCAAATGCTTGGGCCTCTTCCTCCTTCCCTTGCAGCTCCTCCATCCTGATGTGATGCAGAGGCTGTACCGAATATGAGAATCCAGTGGGAATTCTACTGTTACAAGAACCACCCACCACATACACACCAGTACAGAAGCTCTCCATCCCAGTAAACTTTAATGAATGCTATTCATTATTCTCTATATTCAGATCCAATACAGAGAATGCAGTTATGCCTTGAGGATAAATAGAATTAATATTGAATAAAATTACGGATCAGTACTTCTCCAACTTGTGTGGTGGAGGCATTTTCAGTCTCCATACAAGCTCTTCCTTGGAAGATGATGCAGCAGGCCAGTTCTAATCTTATGCGATAGTTTTCTCATGATATTCTGCCCAGAGTTCTATCATTCTATCATCAGTGGACCAAAATCTATGGTGCAGTCTTGTTATCATTGTTTTTTTCTCTATTGTTATTCTTGTAACAGTTTTTTCTCCTCCTTTTTCAAGAAACACTGATTGTTAGACTACGAATCTCCTCTAGGACCTCCCATTAGTATGCTTGGGTTCTTAACCATTGAGCTACTGGTCTCTTTGGGGTTATAAGAATAGATTGCTTCTTTAACAACCCATTTAAACCGTACATTTTGGTTGTAAATCCTATTGTTGTTTTAGATAAATGTAATGTCCCTTACTAGATTTAAGCCTGTTTTAACCAGAATTAATCCATCCTCACATATTTATGACTTAAACTACATTGACTAGGAGACCAAACCATCTTAACCGGAATTCAATCAGTGATAACATAATCTTCTTCCTGATATTGAATTGGTAATTCAATCAAATTTATAATCTCACATTTATTTGTTCATTTAAATTACTGTTGCTATATATAAATATATATATTTAAGTTCAGATAGTATTACACTCTGTGGTTTTACTGTAGACTCCTGTAGAGTAGTTTCTAAAGATACTGTATTAATTATAACTATTATATTAATATCTATTATTGTATCAATATCCAGATTTATAACCCTTCCTTAATTCTTATCAGATTTGAGTATATATATATATATATATTAATGAATTATACCAATAATTTATGTATTTGCTAATTACTTATTCTATAGATTATTAATATTACTACTGCTTTAAAATATTAATTATT
Organism: Cryptomeria japonica; assembly: GCF_030272615.1. Lineage (NCBI taxonomy): Eukaryota > Viridiplantae > Streptophyta > Pinopsida > Cupressales > Cupressaceae > Cryptomeria > Cryptomeria japonica. The sequence goes on from NC_081413.1 coordinate 532,729,226, forward strand.
AATGATATATTTAATGGTGGGTAAAGACAGACAGATGCCAATATGTATATAATTTGAAATGTAACTCATACGTATTGCAGTCTATAATAATATTACTATTAAATTCTGCATACAGACATTGTATCGGGTTTCATATATTAGGCATACGTATCAAGCACATCCCCTATGCATACCACCTAGAACCAAGATGTAACTGGCTGGAATTTCATAACAGTTCTGAACTGATCTGATCAGATTAACTATACTAATGCCCAATCGTCTGTATATCAGGGAATTGCTTGTATTGGCAGATTACTGAGGGCTAACCACCTTCAGTAGTCCTACCAGTAACATCTTGCCCACACAAGTGGTTCTGTAAGGACTCATCACAGGGTGAAGTAAGGCCAAAATATATCTGATGCATGTCGAACGAATAGTGTTTAAATGACTAATTCTGAAATCTAATGGGTTACTTAACTTTTTTTTTTCTTGGGGTGCGATTTTGCATTACAAGGAGCACATTCTTGCTTTGGTTTGGACCTGTTGCAGGAACAAATATTGCAGATCCCCAGCTGGTGCAAGAGATACTCTCTGTGAGGTCTGATGATTATGAGAAAATTGAGGCCAATAATGCTCTCAAGAAATTGGAAGGTGAAGAGTTACTGGACTTGAAAGGCGAGAAATGGGCTCAGCACAAAAGAATCATCAATCCTGCAATAGATGTTCTCGTATCAACCCACATATATGAGCTCTATATGTGTCTTAATATATTTGTCCAGTTTATTCTGATTGCAGTTTAGTTGCCTCCTTGGTTAATGCCATCTTTGAGCTATAAATTTGATTGCTAAGGTGCATTCAAGAGTTCAAACTTCTTATTTCAGAGAATTTAATGTTTTTGCTAACCAATGGAGAAATTATTTCATGATTTTGATGCTAAAGTTTTTTTATTAATGTTCGGTGTGAAATGAGCATTGTGCAGCTTTCTTTTGGATTGGAAGGAATAATACAAAAAAGAAGTCAAAGAATGCTATAATTTTGAAGATGTCAATAGCTTGCTTAATTGGAAATGGTTGTGTAGTGATGAAAATTCGAAGAACTTGTAAATATTACTTTACAATTATAATTAATAAAAAGTTTTTCATTTTAAGGAGGGGTATTCCACCCCTCCATAAACTCTTTAAGGATGGCTATGGACATCCTTCAAGAGGTGTTTTTTTCTGCTACTTTTATTTTCATCTGTTTTTAAAGTTAATTAAATTAAATTTTTATGCTATTTAAATTTTTATGCTAATCAAATTTATGTTTTAAAAGTTAATTAAAATAATTTATCTTTTGTAAATTAAGCAATTGTATATATATAATTAAGTATGATTAATGAAAATATAAAAAATAAAGACTATTTTATTTTCACTGAAATTATGTATTTTATATGGTATGAGTTGCATGGCTTTAATCATGAGTGAAGCTTTAATCATGGTTTTGTTTGAAGTTTGCATCATACTCATATGCTATTCTCAATGCAAGTGTTTATTCATCATGATTGACATTTATTCTCATGCATGATAATTGTATGGGTTTGGCATGAAGGGTTTAATGACATACCATTTTGTTTGAAGGATTTTGTTTGTGCATGCATTATGATTGAGTGATATTGATTCTTATGTATTATGAGTGTATGATTTTTCCATGAAGGGTCTAATGACATAGTTCTAGAGTTTTTTCTTAAAGGTCGAATCAAATTCGTATTGTGTGCTTAATTTGCTTTTTCATCATGGTTGATTGCTATAGAATCTTGTGCTTGATGATTTTATGTATCTTGTTATTGTCAACCTTATGCACAAGAACATTAAGCAATCTATAGTGATTAGATGCAAATTAGCTATGCAACATTATTGGTGTGCTTATTTATGCACAATGGTTAGTGATATTCATTCTTTTGTAATATAACTATATAGCTTTCGTGTGAAGGGTATGCTAATTTCATTAAGTTTTATGGATTTTTGTTTTATATTTACATCATGGTGTATAGGTGGTGGAGTTGAATGGGTTTTGTTTGAAGGTTACATGAAACTCCTACAATATGCCTAGTGTACTCATGCATGGTGATTACATGTGAAGAAATTGAGTGTTATGGGTGTTGTATGAAATTTGTATAACTAATCTACATATAACTATTATGGAGTATTTGGTGTTCATGTGCATGGTTGATGTTAATCAAGTGTCACTAATCATATAGATTTTTTGTCAAGGGTCTAATGGCATGTATGTCATTAAATTTTATGATGACTTTTAGTGTGCATATGAATTAGGGTTAAATGAAATTTGATTAAATTATTATGTGATGCTTAATGTGTTTGTTCATGCCTCATGGTTGAGTGACATTGACTCTTATGTTTGATAATTCTTATGGAATAGACATATGGTGTGGCATCATGATAGAATAACATATATGAAATAGCATCGTACAATTGTTTTTGCTTTTATATTAAGCCTACATTGTGACTAATGTTTGTCAAACACATTGTGTGCTTATTCATGCATGATGATTGTGACTTTTTGAGATAAAGTTCTACATCAATAAGTTGTATGAATTTTGATTTTGATTTAATTGATTTTGTATGGATTCGTGCAACATGGTTGAGTGATATTGATACTTTTACATGATGATTGTATGACATTTACATGAACTATCTAATAACACCTTTTAGTTGGCTGATGGGATTTTTGTTTGCAAGTAATAATGACATTCAATTGAGTTATATGAGTTTTATTTGAAGGTGTATGGTGTGCTTGATGTGCTTGCTTATGCATCATGGTTGACTGATATTTATTCTTCCACATGATTGTATGGATTTTGATTGACACACCAAGTGACATGTTTCATAGAGTTGCATAAAGGGTTTTAGTTTGGAGGTAGTGATGACATTTTCATTGGGTTTGTTGTATGGGTTTTGTTTGGAGGTTATGTCAAATTCATATGCCATAATTGGTATGTTTGCTTGTGCATCATGGTTGTGTGGCATTGACAATGTGGAATGTGGCATAGATGGTGTGGGTAAGGTTGAATGACATATATGGAATTTTATTTTACTAGTGCCATTTGTTTTGTGTGAAGCATGCATCACAACTAGTATGCATACATGCATACATCCATGTATGTATGCATGTATGAATGAATCCATGCATGTATGTATGCATGTATGTATGCATGTATGAATGTATGTATGAGTATGGATGGATGCATGTATCCATGTATAGATGTATATATACATATGTGTATATGTATGCATGTATGTATAAGTATGAATGTATGCATGGATGTATATATGAATGAAAGGATGGATGCATGTATGCATGTTGAATGCATGGAACATGTATGCCCATATGTATGTGTGCATGTGTATTGATTTATGCATGAATGGATCATGTGTGTATGTATGCATGCATGCATCTATCCATTTATGTATGTATGTATGCATGTGTGCATGTATGGATGCATGTATGGATGGGTGTATGTATGCATGGATGTATGCATACATCTATCTATGGATGTATACATGCATGTATCTATGTATGCATGAACATATGAATCGATGGATGCATATATGAGTTTATGGATGGATGAATGTATGGATACATGGATGTATTCATGCATAGATTAATAAATATAAGAACAAATGTATGTATGCATGTATGCATGTATGCACGTATCATGTATGTATGTATGTATGCATGCATGAATCGTGTGTGTGTGTGTGTGTGTGTGTGTGTTTTTATTAGTGTATGTATGTATATGTATGTATGTAGTATGCATAAAATACACACACATATATAATGTATGTATGTGTATCAATGGATACATGGATATACATGGATGTATGCATGCATGGATGGATGTATGTACATGCATACATGTATGCTTGCATGTATCCATGTATGTATGCATCTATACATATATGTATGTATATGTGTGTGTGTGTATGCATATGTATGTATATGTCTATGGATGCATGTATGTGTGTGTGTATAGGTGTATGCATGCATGGATCATGTATGTATGTATGTATGCATGTATATATGCATATATTTATACATGTATATGTATGTGTGTATGTATATATGTATGCATGTGCATGGATCATGTGTGTATGTATTTATGTGCATGGATCACGAGTCTATGTATGCATATGTGTGGATCATGCATGGATGTATGTATATATGTATGCATGCATGCATCCATGTATGAATGTATGTATGTATCCGTGGATGCATACATATATGGAATTTTATTCTACAAATGTCATGTGTTTTGTGTGAAGCATGCATCACAACTATTATGTATGTAGCAGGTATGCATGGATGCATTCATGTATGCATGTATCCATGTTTGGATGCACGTATACATATGTGTATGGTTGTATGGATGCATGCATGCATGTGTACGTATGTATGTATGTATGGATGGATGGATGGATGGATGGATGTATGCATTGCGTGTAATGTATGTATGTGCATGGATCATGTGTGTATGTATGCATACATGTATGCGCATGGATCATGCATCTATGTATGCATGCATGTATCAATGTATGTATGTATGCACATGGATCATGCGTCTATGTATGCATGCATGTATGAATGTATGAATGCATGTATAAATGTATATGTATGTATTCGTGGATGCATGCATATATGGAATTTTATTTTACAAATGCCATGTGTTTTGTGTGAAACATGCATCACAACTAGTATGTATGTAGTAGGTATGTATGGATGTACGAATTAATGCATGTATGGGTGTATGAATGAATGCACACATTGGTGTATGCATACATGTATGCATATATCCATGTATGGATGCATGCATATGTATGTATGTGTATGGCTGTATGCATGCATGGATCATGTGTGTATGTATGGATGTGTCCATGAATGAATGGGTGTATGTTTGCATGTATATGTATGTATGTATGTTATATATGCGTATACATGCATGAATAAATGCATGTATGAGTGTATCAATGAATGCATGTATCCATGTATGGATGCATGCATATGTATGTATGTGTATGGTTGTATGGTTGTATGGATGTATGCATGCATGGATCATATGTGTATGTATGTATGTGTCCATGCATGCATGGATGTGCATGTATGTAGGGATGTATGTGCATTGCATGCAATGCATACGTGTACATATGCATGTATGCATTAAAAGGGGTGAAAATAAAATTATTTATTGTTTTACTATTTGAATTTTTTTAATAGTTTTTATTTAAAAATTTGTAAGGGCTGCAAGAGTATGCACAATCACAATGTAATTAAATTCTTTGGTGTGTATTTAGTAGTAAGGTAATGTAGAAATAGAAATATTTTAATTATTGTGAATTGCTTTTTGCATTTGTGAATTTTTTATTTAAATTTTATACATACTTATTATGTGTCTATAAGGGTTGAGTTACATTGGGTATAGTAAGATTTGTACACAATTTAAAAATTAATTAGATTATGTGTGAAGGGTGTAATGGAAATACAACACCAATTTTTATGAGGTGTAAAATTTGCATGTTTATATGCATCTAATGGTTGTTTAATGCACAAGTATATTGTGCATTTATCCCACAATCACAAACTTGCACACAAATGAGAAAGAAAAATGTTGGGGGTTGTGTTTAGAGGCCCGCCTTAGTTAGACCCCTATTTCAGTCTTTCCACCTCCATGGACAACCCAGATAGTAGCGACGATGGAAGTGAAATGATAAAGATAATAGATAAATAATTGAGATAATAAACAAGCTAGATAATAGATACTAGATAAATAAGCTAAGGGAAGAGAGTGGACTCCCCTCCAACACTTGTGAAAACAACATCATGAGTGTTCCAAGAAGCTGCAACAATGGTGGTCTTCAAATGTTGGAAAACTTGTGTAATAAAGAGAAATGGATGCCAAGAGCTCAAGCGACTTTCAAAATGATCAAGAATCCCCAAGAAAGACTCAAAATGCAAGAGATATAGCCTCCAAAGTGAATCCTAATGTCAGCAGTTGCAAACAAAGGCATTACAAACTCTTTTGAGCGTAGGCATAACTCTCAAATGACCACTTGCGAACTGACGGATTCATGGGACGCTAGCATGACACACTAGAGTCCATCGGTCAATTGGTGAGCATGGTCGCTAGAAGCCAAGTTCTAAGTTGACAAGGCAATCCATGTGGACAAGAGGACAAACAAGCGACGAATGTTCCCAATCAGCTTGAAGTGAATATGCTTATGTGACATGGAATTGCACAGGGTGCAATTTATGACGTTACATTTTGCCCCCACTTTAAGGAGCATATTTTTATCAAGAAATGCGAAGCTAACGTAGAGATGATATTAAGATTTGTGTAGAGGAAGCATAATTCGTTGGTAAGACAAAGTTGCCCCAAACTAGGTGAACTTGAGATAGAGTTAGATTTTGCTAAGCTATTTCATGAGAAACACCTCAACTGCAGTCCAATGTGTTAGATGAAAAAGCAATCAGACATTGAGTAGATAAGATAGATAAGATAGCATAATAGAAACAAACCCCACTTAATGTTGGGAAACCCCTATTACAAATGATAAGGAATAGCAATTGCCATGGTAAAAGAGATAGTCTCGATATGGGTAGCAAGTCAAGTGTTATGCTAGATAGCCATACGATAGGGTGAGACTTCACTGACATGAATAGTAGAATGCTAGATAGTCATGCAATTGGGCGAGATTTGGCCAACATGAATAGAAAAATGCTAAATAGTCATGTGATTGGGTGATCGTAGATTGATTTGATAAGCAATGGATTGGCTCTCACAAAAGGCGACAAGATAAAAATAGATCGAGTGGTTTGACCTCCACCAAGGCAAACAAGAATGGTGAGATAAATAGATACAAAAGCCAAATCCAGATTATGTAGATATGATAGCCCCCCCTTAGAATGGTATGTATGAAAGGCATGTCATTCTAAGGAGAAGAAATGTTGTGGCACATCAACATAGCGAGATGTTTATGTGGAATGTCATCCTTGGTGGATGACACATAAGACCCACACCATCAAGTAAAATGCAAGAGCACAGTGGAATCCGATTATTTGGCGTCAATACCCATGATAGTAGAGAGATAAAATGTGTAATAGAATTGCAAATGGGTGTTTCATTATAATGCAAAGTTCTCGGATCTGAAGAAGATCACATGAAGACAAAGAGAAAATAAAAATTCAGGTCAACATGGAAGAAGGCTTAAATGCCCGCAACGCTTTGCATCGTCTCCGAATGTCGAAAAGAAAAATACAAAAGTTGGAAGAAGTAGATATTAGATAGAAGAAATTTTACAATAGAAAATCTCCTATATCTGAACTCGAGTCCTTCAAGAGAGCACAACAAATAAGGACAACTTCAACCTCTTGTTTCCAAGCACCTACATAGTAACCTACGTCCTCTAGGAGGGAACAAACATGTAAAGAAAGCACGAGAGAACACAATCATGATCATATGGGGAAGGAGGGCGAGATCGAAGCGGAACAACTGCAAGGGTAGCACCAGGCGCCTCACCAGTAGTGAGGGCAAGGCATGAGGCCGTGACAACATCCGTGTGCAAAAGTTCAAAAGAGGCAAGGGTCAATGACCATGTGAAGATCGTGGATAGCACTGGGATATCCTCTAGAGAGTCAAACATGCATGCTTTCGTAGAGGAAGTAGGTGACTCGAAGTGATGAGGCGAGACAAGAGTTGGACTGCCGACCTCAACAAGAGGGACAGTGACAAATTCAGGAGAAGGTGGGGCCTTTTCAATAACGCAAATAGAGACATGCACAAAAATAGGCACTGAAGACGAAACTCTAGAACAGGGCCCTACTCGAACTCGTGTTTAGGTTTTTTAGGAGGCATATGTTGCTTGTCAACTGTGGCAAGTTTGAGTACTCCGGGAAATCTCTAATGAAGAAGCAATTGTGAGATAGGATGATTAAATAAAGTTATACTAGACACCACCTGTGTGTGTAGCATATCCAAAGGATAGGACTACAAAGGGACAGTTCGGCATCGAGGTGATAAGGAGTGGCTCCAAGGAAGGAGCAATGAAGACTTGCACCCATTTAAGGGGCGGTTCATTGATAGGCCTCGAAGCAATCAGGAGCAACACTGAAGATGATGCAAAAACCGAAACATTCAAAGAGATGGGATCTGATGTGATGACAACGGGTGCCAAAGGTGCATCGCTAGATTACAAAGCAACATCATGTTCCCGAGCCATGGTCTGCTGCTGCTATGGTCTGTTATTAGGATTGGGTGCAAGTTGAGCTGGTAATTGAGTAGGCTTGGGTGCATTGGTATGCACATTTGCATTCACATTTGCAGGAGGCATAATAGCTGGTTGATTAGGTGGGCCTTGTCATTGTAGGTAACTAGTTTTTTGATTGGACCATTGTTGTCCCCCTCTCCATTGCAATGGTTGCTACCAGTTTCTTGGTGGTGGCTGCCACTGAGGAGGAGGATTAGGATTACGATAATTGAGACAAGGATTTTGTTGGTAATTCCATGGTTGAGTTCTCAAATTACCAAAGTTTTGAGGGTGTGAAAACTGCCATTGATTATTAGGTGCATAAGAACTTGAATAAGGACCATTGAAAGATATAGGATCGAGAGGTATACTTTGTCTTTGAGCCCATGGCCTCCTTTGTGCAATGTAGAAGATTTGTCCCTCATCATCTTTAATTGGCTTGAATTTTGGTTACACTTGCTTGCTTTGTATACTGGCAATCTTCCTACACCTATAGTCTCTCTTCGTTTGTCTGCAATGAGGACAATATTGAGACAACATTGCCTCTACCTCATCATGGTTCTGCTTGGCTTGAAATGTATCTAATTGTGTCACGATGTTGTTGATGATGTCCTATTTAAAATCTTTTAGCAAATGTGTTATCTCCATTCTTGATACTCCTAAAGTTGTCTTGTTTATACTAGGTGTATAACATGTAGTCTTCTTGTGAGTAGTTCTAGAATAGTTTTGACAAAGCTTCTTTATATCACTTGGTGCAGGAGCACCTAATGCAAAATTGGGTCAATAATGCAATAAGGGTCTAATAGTATGTTTTCAATTTATATCATGTAATAAGGTCATATTATGACCATTTTTGGTGATTTTGTGTCATGTAGAGTCATTTTTAATCAAATATGTAAAATTTGTTAAAATGTTGTAAAAAGTTAATTAAGCAACTTTACAACTTTTGGAAGTTGAAGAGTCCTGAGTTGTGAATAGGCAGTTGAGTGGTTGGAAGGTGGAAAAACAATTGGAAAACATTGTAAATGGTATATATAAACCTTGTACGGTTGATTTTTTAGAGGGGGTTGGAGTTTTGAAGATCAAGTCATTAAATAAACTTCATTTTCTTACATTTTTCCAATTTTTTATCTATTGCAGCGAATTGTATGTTATTTTATGAACTAATAAAGGATTGAATACAATTGGAGATGATATTTACATTAATATAGTTCCTTTTCTTTTTTGTTTGAGTAATTTTTATTGAGTTTTGCAAAAGATATGGCCATTTTGGTGAGTACAAGTCTGAAGCCTGCCTAGGGTTCCTAGTCTTGGAAAAAATGCCATAACGCTTTATTTAACCATTGGATAAAATTTCAAGAAATTTCTATAACTAAGTTATCTAAAACTCCACTGAACTGATTTTGTTCATTATGTGATATGAAAAAGTTATGAGTGACTGTTTGTCTGATTTCTTCATGAATTTCAAAAGTTTAGACCAAATTGCAGAAGTATAGTCATTATTTGAGAGGTTTGGTACAAAATAGCCCTACCTAATTTTTGAATATGTTTTAAAGAAACCAAATGGGTACTCAAATATGTTTTTATAGTTGGTATATCAGGTTTAATTCAAAAGTTATGATTGGCAGTCCAAAATGGAAGGGCTACTAGCTTCTAGGACAGGTTATGTGGAAATTATCACAGTTAGAGGAATCTGTGTTTGTGGGAGTTTATAAGGTGTTGAAATTATGTGTTTTTAAGGACCTAAGGTTTTCCTAAAGTATATTGAGTCTTGTGAACATTAAATATCTCATTTTCTATATGTAACCTATAGGGCAAGGTGTCTTTGTGAAGAGAAAACATGAAGTTGTGAAGTGTGTCTATATGTTGTTGAGTTTTGAACCCCACCTGTCTTACATCATCACCCAATCAACTTGGGTAATATCTCCTCCTCCCATAAGATCCAATGCATCCATGCATTCATCATTAATTCCTTTTAAAAATACCAACTTCTGAGAGTCTCACTCAATGCATTAGGCTTAGATTTCTTGAAGCTAAACAAGAATCATTCAACATAGTCTTCCAAGCTCTCATCTTCCTTTAGTGACATTCTGAAAATGTCATCCGCATGCATGTCGCTGCCTCTACAATAATCCTTATATTTTTCAAGGAACTTTTCTTTCATCACATCTGAACTTGTCATGGTATCAACACCTAGACTTATGAACCACTCAGAGTAGATTCCTTCAATGTGGTAGGAAACATCTTGAGCTTATGAGCACTAGTAGTGTAGTCATAACTCTTGCATAGGATATCAAACTCAAACAAGAAGGTGTTTGGGTCTTCTGTCACCAAACCATAGAAATTAGGAAGAGTAGATGTGGGAATATTCTTGAGATTAGGAAGCTAATTCTAGTTAGAGATAGGAAACTCAAAAGTGGGTTGAGCATTATTAACTTGGGCACCAATATTTGCTTGATAGACAACAAGAGGTTGAGGATTTTCAAGGGGTTGCTCATCTGGTAACTCTTGAGGAGGTGGTTCAATCAGTTCCAAACCTCAAAAAAAGTTAGTAAAAGGGTTTATTTCATATGCATCAAAAGGGTTAAATTCTTGGTTAGCTGGGTGATCTTCAAGATTAGGTTAATTTGGAAGGAATCTCTCATAAGAATCCCTTCTCCTTCTCCTATGCATGCAATTTTAACTCAATTCAACTATGCTTACTAAAAGTTAATATGGTGATGTAACTTGTCTTCCTGTCTCACTCTGCAGGTGCTCGTCAATATATTGATTGAAGACTGCAAACATAATCCTAAAAATTATAGTCATCTCCTTCCTTATGCCTTGTGGGTCAAAAGGCCTGAGGAAAGGAAAATAATTAGCCCAATTAGGCTTACCACCAACAAAGAGCATCTCATTGAGCGCTTTCTTAAACTCTTGACTTTTTCTACTTATCCTAGTTGAACATGTCCTTAGAAAATATCATTTGCCCACCAAATTGAAGCTGGTAAGGAAGGCAGCATGACCGATATCCATAAGAGTTGAGGTGGATTTATAAATGGCCCTCATCATGCTGCTCACTTGCTCTCGACGCAGGTGGTGGATGGCCTCCAGATGCTTCACGGTGAATAGTTGAGTAGTGCAGATGCGACAGAGAGTGCACTAGCGTGGCACATAGTCCCTCCACACTAGCAAGTTTTCGTTATACGATAGACACAACAACCTCGATTACTATGCATGTTGAGAGGGAGGGGTCTTCATTTTGAGAACCTCTCTGGTCATTGCAGGCGAGGAGGCCACCATAGTTGTCCGACATCCGAGGTGGAGGGTCATAAGAGGCCCATGGATCTTTGCAAGCTCAAAGAATGACTCACTTGCATTCTTGCCCACCTGGAAGATGTTGCCAAACAATAGCCAGGGATGCGGTCTAGGTGGCAGCCTCCTCGATGGCTTGCTTCTCAGCATGTATACCACAATAATGGCTATGTTACTACACAATAAATTATGAGAGTGCTCGATGAACTTGAGAAATGGTTGTGGTTACTACTTGTAACTATATGCTACATGTATTCACGAGTATGCTTGGTGAATTAAAGTGAATTTATTTGTATGCTTCGTGAATTAAGTGAATTTATGTGTATGCTTCATGCTTTATGTGGTACATGTATCCACATGTATGCTTCACAACTTAAGAGAATTCATGCTTATGTGCTACCTTTATTCACATATATGATTCATATCTTTACTTCATACTTCACACATTGTGTGTATATGATTCGAGCCTTATGTATATTTATGTGTGTGATCCATGCCTTACATGTATTCAGATGTATTCATGTGTATGACTCATGTCTTACATGTATTAATGTATGATTCATGCCTTATGTGTATTCATGTGAATATTTCATACTATATGTACCAAATGCATTTCAAGGCAATAACTCCAAGTGTGCTTCATATGCATACCCTTCTCATGTGCACTCAGTTACTTGTATATGTGCTTCATATCTTATGTGTATTTATGTAATTGCCTCATGTTTGTCATGTTTTTCAGCACAAATAGTTCATGTACCTTCCCAATGTTGGCAAGAGTCACTGTATGTATGTTGAGATGTTGTCATTGATGGCAATTCATATCAGATTTGGCATTAGTAGTTCATGTTTTCATCATTCTGGAGGATTGATCAAGTATCTGTTTGGTCCGGTGAGAACAGTGTATCCAACAAAGCGTTCAGTTTGTCAATTAGCAGATTATTTTGGTTGATTATTGTGCTTTGCGGATTTGGGAGATGTGTTGTGGATTTGCAATTTACCTTATTTCAGGTTTGTGGCCTCCACAGTTAAATTTTGTGTTGGTTGGTAAGATCCGATGGATTGTTTTTTGGCTAGAACAACAGTAACATGTCGAAATTGAGTATGTGGATCTTGTGGATCGATTTTGGTGAATGTTAATGTGTTCGAGGTCGATGAGCTGACATGTGGGAAGCACGTGGTCATTTTGTTTTGGTCTGCTTAGTTGTTTTTGGATCGATTTGAGCAGACTTGAGTAACACGTTTCATGTTGCGTGTTATGCAGATTTTTTGGGCCGACATGGAATTGATCTAATTTGATGTTGCAGATATATAAGACCGATTGATTTGATCATTTTTTTATATCGATGGTTGTGTGTGGTGCGTGTGCGATCAATTGTGCGCAGTTTCACATGTGCAAGGTGAAGATTTGTGCTTCGGTATGTTGTGGGATATCATAACAGAGAAGACTAGCAGAGCAGAGTAAGAATAAGTGTTTTGTGCTTAACCGGAACTATACTCAGGCATTTATTGATGCTATTAAATAGTTCAAACTATCTTGTATTTCTTATAATCATTTTGTAAGGTAGTGATTCTTCTGGGTGGTAGCCCTTATTGTAAACTTTGAGTAGTGAGCTATAGGCAGTGTGTCTGAATGCATGTGCATTTCCTTATGTAATATTTTAATACTTCTAACAGAGTATTAATATTGTGGGTTCGAATCCCATCATGGTTTTTCCCTTAACTGGGCTTCCACATTAAAATCCTGGTGTTATGGTGTTGATGATCTTTGCTTTATGTTTCTACACTTTAATTTCCTTAATATGCATTAAGTGGTTTAAAAAACAGACTGACATAGTTAAAAATTGCAAAACACTAATTCAACCCCCCTTCTCAGTGTTCCTTGATTCCATCAATTGGTATCAAAGCCTAGTTCCTTAGAAGAAGCCTAACAACTTGAGGAAGATCCAAGAAGGTAAATCAATGGGTTCTAATAGCCTTAGAAAGCAGCTAGTTGTTGCTCTTGAAGATTTTGATCATGCACAAGATGAGAATTGGTAAGCGAAAGCAAATTTCAAAGATGTTGAAGAATACATTGAAACATTGAAAGATCAGTTGAACAAAGGAAAATAGAAAGGAACTTGTTGATCAACTTAAGCAGAAAAAAAGTCAGAGCATTGATGAAGAAGCCTTGAGGGAAAAGACAGAAGAATGTGACAGACTTGCAAGAGCTAATTTATAGTCCAAAAGAATGAAATGGGAGTCATTTTGATGAGATTGACAAAAGAGATTGAAGAGAGGAAGAAGAATGAAGAGAAGCTTTCTCATTCCCTAAAAGACAAATCTGAAGAATGTTGCAGACTTGAGAGTGAAAATGGACAATTGAAGATTGACCTACAAGATGCTAGACAACATGAGGAAGATCTTGAAAGGCATATCATTCTTATTAGATATGATCTTGATGTTGCAAATGAATACAAGAAGTTCTGGATTAGTTTAGCTAAGCTTGATGAGATGCTTGCCAGTCAAAATAATCCTAATGATACTCAAGGTCTTAGATATGAGAAAGGAGAAAGCTTTGGATCTGGTCAAAGCAATCCTAAGACTCAACAGTAGAAGAACAACTCAAGAAGGCCTACGGTAAGGCAACCTAATGCTCATAAGTTTAATGACAATTGTTTTGTTTGCAATAAATTTGGTCATATGGCTAGTCAATGTAGAAATAAGATGATCAATAATGGTCCATTTTTTACTGGTCAATGTTTCAAATGCAACAAATATGGTCATAAGGTAAATGTATGCAGAAATGTGATGAATAACTTTCGAAATAAGAGAAATGCTAGATGTTATACATGTGGTATGTTTGGACATGTTGCTAATTAATGCAAAACAAGTAGACTTGGATGAATTTCAGGCCTATGCAAGGAAATATTGTTTTCTATGCCTAGAACAAATTTGGTCACATTTCTAAGTATTGCAGAAGCATAAATATGAATAGGAGAGGTTTGGAAGACAAGAACAAGAATGTGAAACCAAATGAGAAGGATAAAGCAAAATTTGAGGGGATTAGAGATCAGATGAAGAAGACATGGGTTAAGAAGACTGATTTCAAGATAGAAAGTGGGTCTGCACTTGATTTCGGTGCTGGAACTACATCCAGTAACTGAACCTAGGCATCTAACCTTGGGGGAGTTATAATGCAAATCTTTCAAACCCCCTGTTTGACATGTGTGCCTATTTCTAGTATGTTGTAGAAGTATTTTTAATGATTGCAGATATTTGTGGTGGATCTCCGGAACAACTTAGTCGATTTGAAGATCCGAAGAAGAATTCTTGACAAATATAGAGCATTTGGAAGAATTAGGACAGAGTGCATTTATTGCAGTGAAAAGTTCATTCTACGGTGAATAAAAGGTAAATTTTTGTCTTCATTTCTCACTTTGAGATTGAAGAGAAGAAGTTTAGAGAGCTCTATGAAGAAGGCGATCAGGCAAGATTAAATGCTACCAATTTCTGAAGCATTTTGACGAAGACCTAATCCGATACCAAAGGTGTTTATCAGTGAAAACACTCTTTCAGTTGAATTTTGAAATTTGAATCTATAAGAATGGTTGCATCTGGTACCGCCACCCCTTTGGTTGTAAATATCATTGAGCGTGCTCATCCCAACTTTAAAAATCATCCATGTATTTCAATGGAGGACGACCCTAAGAGTGCAATTTCGTCTGTGCCCTAAAGAGACCTGCATAATGAAGACACAAGGGTTTACACACATTGTCCAATTGAAGAATTGGGAATCTCCTAAATGCTGAATTTTTTCAATAACTAGTTATCTGACCAAAGTTCCATGTTGAAACTTGAATTTCAAGGATTGAAAGCAAAGGTTTTGCTCAATTTGTGAAGTTTCTGATGACGTATGAACAAGAGTGGATCCGATACATCCTGAGTCATGTTCACGGTGAATTCATGTGGTAGGATAAGCCGCATAAGATTAATAAAGGTGTGATTTAGGTAGTAACAAGGTTGTGTGCATCTAGTGTGTTGCCATCTCTGAAACTGGTAAAGAATGACATTGTAACCAACGCAATTGGGTCAAAATTCGATAAAAGAGTGCTAGATATTGATGACATCTGGTTTGCATCCATGGTGATAGGCTATAAGATTTACTACTCCAGTCGAATGAAGTCTCTCTCTGGTACTACAGTATACGCTACATTTGAAATGTTAAGGGGAAATAAGAAATATGATCTTTGTGAGTTACTCCAGAGTGAGCTTATCAAGAATTTGAAGAAAATCAAATAGAACAAGAAGAACCCCTTTAAAAACGGTACCTTGCATATTCTTCTACTTCAAGAATGAGATTCTGGGAGTTGGTTTGGTATAGTGGGCATTTCATAGGCCAGTAGGAGTGCATTTTTGGGAGTATCTATACAATTCTGGTGACTCCAAATCTCGAAACAAGAATATATGGGGATACTTCAAGAACTTTCAAGAGGAGATGCATGAGAGGGAGAGAATCCTGAAATCTATTGTGGAGAAATATGTTGACACCATCTATTTCATGGTTGACACGAACCAGTGCTTGATGGAAGCTGTGGAGCCCCGGACTTTATGGATTCTACCAATGGGCTATGAGGTTGATGAACATATTTTGGAACTATATGCTCAACATTTGCTGAGTCAACTGGTGGATCCCAATGAAGATTGGTTCAGAACCTACAAGGAGAAGAGCCTAAAACTACATCAACAATTTAAGAAGCCGACCATCCAAAAGAAAGTCTAGAAAGAGGTTGAAGCTTTTGCCGAAAGCATGGGGATAACCAAGCTGTGAGAAAAGATAGAGAGGAGAATATCCTTTCAGAGGAGTAGACTGTCAAGGTGGAGACTACTAAGCCTAAGTCAAAACAACCTAGTAGCACAACCCCCTCCTCCAATCTTGCTAAGTCAGCAAGCCATCCTAAATCACTAGTCAAATCATTTGATGGTGTGCAGAGGGGTAAATCAGTCAGATTTGTAGTTGTTGATGATGAAGAAAATGAATCAAATGAGGTAGTTAAAGAGGTGAAGGCTAAAGCCACTAAAATAACAAAGGAGAAGCCTTCCGGCAAACCTATATCCAACAAGAAGTCAAAATCTAAAATTTACGAGGCATTGAAACAAGGTAATTATACTATTATAACTCCTATCACATTAGATGAAATTGTGAAAGCAACTATTAAGGATGACAATTTCAAACCACTATCTAAGTGGTATGAATTTTTTTATGGATCTAGAAAGAGAACTCTAGAGGAAGCAATTGTAGAATACCTAAATGTGTATAGTAAAGCTTTAATTGAATTAATGACAGTCTTATGCAAGAGTTTGTATGGCATTTTGGATTCTCAAAGAGTAACAACAAGTAAGGAAGATGAGAAACTGAAGGAATATATAGTAGTCAATTTATGTTCAGTTATTACTAAGGAGGAGATAGATAGATTACTCCAGTTAGCCAAGGATAAGTTTCAAAGTAAGCACAGAGTAAATAAGGTCATGATCGCTAAAATTGATGAAGTTGCTAAGGAAACAAAAAAAAATTGGACAAAAGTTTTGCAAGAAAATCAATATGAAGTTAATTCGGCAAAGGAAAAGATGACACTCATCTGGAAATTGAGTAGACCAAGGTGGATATACCTTCAATTCTGAAAGTGCAATCAATTGAGCAGGTTGTGGATGATACTTCTGCTCTGAATATTCAATAGGTAGAGTGAAGAATGATGCAGGTGTGGGGGAAGTTGATAAAACAGATAAGGTTGAGATCCCTTTGACACTTGAAAAGGAAGCAGTTGCAGAAGAAAATGTGGAGAAGATAAAGGTCCAAGAGACAATAAGATTGTCAAGGTAAGCAGGTAATAGATGATCCCGAATTCATTCAAGGACTAATTAACCTTGCTTCCCTGTCTCCCATACAAAAGCTTCAGTTGGCATCTTTTGCTCAAGCCAAAGCCAGTGAAGATCTTTTAAAATCTCACATTGAAGATAGCTTGTTCATGAACATGGCAATCAACACTCTGGAGAAGTTAATGCCCTCATTCCAAAAAGATACATCTAATACTCCATTCGGGCAATTGAAAAACCTAATTGATTATGATGATTCCCACTTTGAATGTTTTGAAAAGTCTATAGAAGAAAAGGTCAGATATGAATTTGAGGCTAGAAGGCTTTGCACCTTGAATAAAATGATCTCAAATGATAGAGCCACATTAAGTAATTGTGAAAAGCATGCAGGATGCAATGACCGTTGGTGGAAACTTGTATAAATCATGCTTATCCCTGAACAAGTTCACTGTGGATATTGAGAAAAAGTCTCAGGAGTACAAGGATCAGTTGGAAAGAATATCTAAATCAATTGATTCGTTGTCAAGTTGATTGAGCCATCATGAAAATCAGGTAATTTCATTGCTTGAGAAGATTCAGAATCTGAGCTATGATCGGGAAAGGTTAATCGACAGAGTTGGAGAACTTAGAAGCCACATTGTCCCTAAGTTGAATATAATGCTAAATGTTCTTCAAGATGCTCATAATGCTCTCAAGATAGATGGTCTCAAGACAACAAAAGCGCAATCTTATCTTCTCAATGGGTTTATAGCAGTTTTTGAGAATTTGCAAAAGGGTTGGGATAGTCATTTGGACTATTTGAAGAATCAATATGCAGATATTTTCAATTTTTTGTCACGTTTGTATGTACATATGTGTATAGCATTTTTGGCTTCATCTTTTGATTTCTAGTGTCCTATCTTTGTCATTGATGTCAAAGGGGGAGAGTAGAGAAGTGAAAAATGTTGATCTTAGGAGGAGTTCTTTGATTCTTTGGAATCCGGTGATTAGATTTCTTGGTTGCAGAGTGTACAGTAGTTTGGTCATGGTCCAACACTTAGTCATTTTTCACTAAGTGTTGCCATCAATGCCAAAGGGGGAAATTGTTGGCAAGATTCACTGCATGTATGTTGAGATGTTGTCATTGATGACAACTCATATTAGATTTGGCATTTGCAGTTCATGTTTTCATCATTCTGGAAGATTGATTAAAGATTGATCAAGTATCTGTGTGGTCTAGTGAGAACAATGTATCTGACAGAGCATTCAGTTTGTTGGTTAGCAGATTATTTTGGTTGAGTAGTTTTCTTTGCAGATCTAGGAGATGTATTGTGGATATGCAATTTACCTTATTCTAGGTCTGTGGCCTTCGGGGTTAAGTTTTGTTTTGGTTGGTAAGATCTAGGGGATTGATTTTTGGCTAGAACATCAATAACGCGTGGAAATTTAGTATGCAGATCTTGCAGATTAATTTTGGTGAATGTTTATGTGTTCGAGGTCGATGAGTCCACATGTGGGAAGTGTGTGGTCATTTTGTTTTTGTCCGCTTAGTTATTTTTGGATCGATTTGAGCTGACTTGAGTAACACATTTCATGTTGCGTGTTATGCATATTTTTGGGCCGACATGAAATTGATCTAATTTGATGTTGCGGATATATAAGACCAATTGATTTGATCATTTTTTATATCGATGGTTGTATGTGGTGCATATATGATCGATTGTGCACAGTTTTGTGTGTGCAAGGTGAAGATTTGTGCTACAGTATGTTGCAGAATATCAGAACAGAGAAGAGTAGCACATTAGAGTAAGAATAAGTGTTTTGTGCTTAACCAAAGCTATACTCAGACATTTGTTGATGCTATTAAATAGTTCAAATGCTCTTGTATCTCTTATAATCATTTTGTAAGGCAATGAGCTTTCCAAGTTGTAGCGCTTATTGTAAACTTTGAGCAGTGAGCTCTAGGCAGTGTGCCTGAATGCATGTGCAATCCCTTATGTAATATTTTTATACTTGTAGCATAGTATATTAATATTGTGGGTTTGAATCCCACCAGGTTTTCCCCTTAACCAGGTTTCCATGTAAAAATATTGGTGTTATGGTGTTGATGATCTTTGCTTTATGTTTCTGCACTTTAATTTCCTTCATATGCTTTAAGTGGTTTAAAGAACAAATTGACAAAGTTAAAAATAGTAGAACACTGATTCACCCACACCCCCCCCCCCCCCCCCCTCTCAATGATCCTTGATTCCATCACTCACCCAATGTATGTCTTGAGACTTAAATATGCTCAACATTAAGTTTGATGTGTGTCTAACCAGATTATTACATAAATACTTATGAATATTTCAAAAGACACACTCTCACACTTAGATTAAATTAAGAAACATGTTTTAAGATTAACCAAACCCATCTTTCTACGAACATGAATCTCACAAGTAACTTGGTAGAGAGAATAAATAACATAAGGACTATTGAACATGACAATACTATGTATACCAAAGGATAGGAGGGAAGAATGTGTGAGAAGGCAAATACTATGAGGTGATATTAGTATTCCTCTTTTCAAAAATCAACCTGATTAAATCCTTATTGCCAAATTTGAAGTATATAGCTCAATTAGTTATAGAATTTGTTGTCACTAGACCTCTCTTCTCTTAATTCAAATGATAATTTAGGCACAAATCAAACATCTATTAGATGTAGCCTCTATACATTTTTGATAAATTTATCTCATTGTCATAAGACCTCTAAGAAATTAATCTCATCCATTGTCATAAGATCTCTTAACTCTAAACTTGAACATAATCACCCCACAACTCATCACATAACACAAATATTAGCACAATAAAGATCAATTTCAAGATATACTTGCAACAAATTACAAAACCACAAACAATAGGCTTACAAAAGGAAGTCAAATCAACTATCAAGGTGAAACAATTGACACAAGAAAAAACATGAAATCATAATAGAGTAGTAAACATTGCTCCTAACTTGGCTACTATTTCAAAAGTTTGATTCCATCTATAGTATAGCTAACATCAAGCTATCTCCAAAGTGGTTAGTCATTATGTGCACAATGTACTCCCTTGTAGGG
Source organism: Cryptomeria japonica (assembly GCF_030272615.1). NCBI lineage: Eukaryota > Viridiplantae > Streptophyta > Pinopsida > Cupressales > Cupressaceae > Cryptomeria > Cryptomeria japonica. The sequence goes on from NC_081413.1 coordinate 532,749,722, forward strand.
AAATAATAAGGACAAATACCTTCATTACCTATTGGCTGAGGAATATAATAGGTTAGTCGCACTACACTTGGCGGACATGTTAGACAATATTGTTCAACATCTTGTGGACCCTAAAAATATTTGAAAAGAATGAAAAACCCATGAATTCCTTGAAATCATCTAATCACTACAACCTTTCCCAAGATTTATCTAAAGGTTGGTATTGGTTAAACTCTCACTCTTTAGACTATAAAAATGAACGACTTCATAGAGTAGTTAACATATATATCTACATCTCAAGTGAAAATTTGTGATTAATATTCTATAGCCCTTCTAAACTTGGTGGTGCCAAAATAAAATGAGAAGCTCAAGATGAGTTAATAGGAAGCTTTTGGTAGTGAGGAATACATTTAGTAAGATCTGGAAGCAAGTTATCTGATAGATAAGAACTGATCTCAATAATAAAACTTGAAAAATGTCAACTTGAAATCTCTCTATAAAACTCCTAAGGTTCCTAGACAAATGAAGGAAAAACATCTTTGTAGGACATTACATGGATGTGTGTCATGCTTCTAATCTTCATATATAATTCCTTGCATTAGCATGGAGAGATATTGTGTAAACCATTTACAAAATGATGCAAAATGGATGTGAGAGAAAGTTACGAACTTTTCTAATCTCCAACTCGAGATTACGTTGTTGCAAGTTTTAGTTCAAATTTGCAAACTTAAGGTAATATCAGAAACTAAACACAACGAAGATCTAAGGGTTACAAATCTCCAAGGGTTAGTTTAAGAACCCTCGTGTTGAAAAGATTTGGCTAAACTATCATTGCTTGAGGACAAGCAATCTTGCAAGAAGGGCAAACTGTCATGCCTCTACCATGAAGCTTCTCAAAACTCTCCTTAAAATAAAAATGAATACATAATAGATACTTAATACATTAAAAAAAACTATCTTATTAAAATAAGGCTAGTATTGAATGCAAGGAAGTAATCATTCCCTATGGCTATTATGACCACCCAAGAATGATAACACAAACAAATAAGAGCAAGCCCTCCCACTCTAACATATGAACCATATGCAATGCTTCATACCACAAATTAAGGAATAGTTTATTAAGTTAACAAGTGCATGGGATTAAGGGAACAAAAACTCGTTAAGAAATAAAAAGGAAAGGGACATGTAGGAAGGAGTCACCGATCCTAGGAAGGTTGTATTGGTTTTGTATGAAGGTTACATCAAACTCCTATGATGTGCCTAATAAATGAAGCTTGCAGCTGTAAAATGGAAGAACATATGAGGCATATGAAATTCCACGGCCTTGCCACGCATGCACACTTAAAACTCCTTAAAGATGCATGGTCTTATAGTTGTGCATGTGACTAGAGAACTGTTTTTGGCATGTCGTGATTGCGGGTTGTGCACAAAATGGATTTCGCAAGGAAGCTCTTAAAATCTTTGAATATGAAGGGATGTATGGATGTGTTTTCTTAGCGCATTCTAACATTGTAAACTTTGTTTACATATTTCAAAAACACAAATTGTAATTCCATTTGCGCCTACGAGGGATGTATGAATGTGTTTTCTTAACGCACATATGAATATGAGATGAGTTTTGCCACTACTATTATGACCACTACTATTTTGCCACTACTAGCATCCAAAATATGGAAACACAAACAAGGAAAATTTAGAAGCATAAGCTACGTGCATGAACTGTTTATCAAAATGCCTCAAAGGTTTGTCATCTTAAAGAATGAAATGTAATGCTAGCACGATATACAGTGAAAATAGAAAATTTGTTAAAGTATTGTAAAACCAAACAAAGATCCAACCACATAAAAACCCTAGTTCTACAATTAAAATCCACTATACACTAATGAAGAACCTAAAACATGAAAAACACATAAAATATGAAAGATTATATCATTCACATGCTTAGTAGGGTTTGATCTCCATTGTTTCCTATTTTCATTGATCTTGTTTTGATATGGCTACTCTCATATTTTGTATTGTGCACAAGAGCTCAACAAACAATGGATTGTGGTTGTGCAATCTCTTGATTGCTTGATCACATTAAGGTTGATTGAAAATTGATTCCCTTGTTAGAGATATGATCTCATTAGCATTAGCATTAGCATTAGCATTAGCATTAGAATTATAATTAGCATTAAGATTTGGCAAGGATGAAAGAATCCTCTTATATAGAGAACACCTTAGAAATGGAGGGATAGGATTAAAAGGTGAAAAGGTAAATGGTCGGCTAGGATTAAAGTGTACGTATAGAAAATGATAAAATATGAAGGGAGTGGTTAAAGGTAAATTAAGAGATGAATGACAAGTGTCATGAAGGGAAAAAGCTAATGAATAAATTAAATAAATAAATATATATTTAATTAAAAAAAGAAGTGGAGCCAATTAAATAAATAAATTTATTTAATTTAGGGAAATGATAATTTAAATAAATAAAAATATTTATTTAGATTGGGAAAAGCTATAAAAGGTTAAGTGAATCAATTAAATAAATAAATAACCATTAAATTAATAGAAGATAGTATAAAATAATTAAATAAATAGGCTAGGACAATTTTACGTGTCAACACAAACATTTTCCAACCAACAACTCAATGAAGATATTAGATTTGTGTGAATATTATTGTCATTGATGTCAAACTAGCTATCCAGATTGGACTGGACAATATGTGCAGTTATGTGTTATCCGAATTGGTCCGGATATTATATGCAGTCGGTATGTGCAGTTCTTTGTGATGGACAGATGTTCTAATACAGTCAGATGAAGGTGATATGATGAGGTAATCTTTGGAAGATCCTCATTCCAAAAATTTTGAGTTCTCATTAGTTCCGATATCAGTTATGAGTTCTGATATTAGCTATTTTGGTCATGGCATTAGTATCTCATTAAGTTTCTTGTTGCAGTATTCTTGGTATGCATGGAGTCTATATCTTTGAAGTATTGGAGATGTTATACTTTATTTTGTAATAATGGCTTAGTATGTCTACATGCAGTCTGGTAGTGAGCCACCCGACAATGAGCCACCCAACAGTGAGCCACTCCTTTGTAAACACCATAAAACTAGTTATATTTTCTTGAGAGTTAACAGTCTTCGTGGTTTTTCCCATTTGGGTTTTCCATGTATAAAATCTGGTGTTTCTCTTGTGGTTGTGTTCTTCATGATTATTCTACTTTTGTAGTTTTATACTTGTTAAGTAAGATAGATGAAGTTTGATATTTCAGCGAAAGATTAAAGTATTTCTAAAAGTTTCTTTATATTTATATATTTGCGGGAATATTGATTCACCTCCCCCTCTCAATATTTCAATCCTTTCAACCTAGTCAAATATTGGTATTAGAGTTTTGGTCCCTTGCTTGAAATCTTAACTATTTGACGGAGATCCGTGTTGGTTGAATCATGGTGCCTATATGCATGACCAGAGGTTTCCAACTGGATGAAGATTTGATGACAACCCTTGAAGATTTTGGAAAGTGTTGAATTAGAGAATGAAGAATTGAAAGAGAATACATGAAGATAGCAAATGAATGTGTGCAAAAGATGAGAGATAAAATCCCAAAATTCAAATGGAGGCATAAGGTGGTTAACAATCAGTTCAAATAAGTGAATGAGACTATTAAAGATTTGATGTAGAAGATTGAGGAGAAAGACAAGATAGAGCAATCTCTGATATAAACAATAAAGTAGATGTCTAAAGAATGTGAAAATCTAGAGCAAGAGGTGAAGAATTTGAAGGCAGAAAATAAAATCCTTGACAATAGAAAGCTCTTGGAAGATTTGATTAGCATGCAACATGTTAACTTGGATAAAACAAAACTTGGCTTTCAAAATGGTATGTGTTCGGATTGGAATGACAAAAAAGAAAACAAAGGTCAAAGTTGAAGTGGAGAAGAAGTTAGAAGATGAGCGAAAATCTAGGAATCATAATTCTAATGCAAGAAGATCACTAGTTCGACAACCTAATGCAAAAAGGTACCCATCTTTTAATGGCTATTGTTTTCAATGAAATAAATTTGGACATAAGGCAGTAAACTAGTAAGGAGTAACCATGGTATGAGTCAAAATCATAATCCAATTGAAGTGAACAAGAAGAGTTACATATTTCATGGATAGTGTTATACTTGCAATTTAACTATGGACATAAGTCTAATCAATGCAGACATAGATTACATCTGATAAGATTAGAAAGAAAGAACATTAGTTGTTTCAAATGCAAACAACCCAGACATTATGCTAATCAATGTAGAAATGGAAATATAGAGAAATTTGCTGAAAAAAGTGTAATGAAGAATGATGAATAAAAGAAAAAAGAAAATTTGGTTTGGAGAAAGAAGAGTGAATGAAGTTATCCTGATGTACTAGAATCTAGTGCAGGCACCTCTTCCTCTGGTAACTAAGTATAGTGCTTTGGGTTAGGGGGAGTTCCTTTTGAAAGAAAAATCATCCCCATCTAAGTGGATCATGTCGTTGTTCCAACATGACTATACTTTAAGTGCTTTAGAGGCTATCCGATAATCGAACGAATTTTGCTGACATCATTGATAAGACACTTCTTGGCAGTAAAACCCTAAGGGAAGTGTTTTAGACAAGATAAGTGTCGACTTTTTTAACTCATTCTTTCATTATCAGTTATTCAAGATTAAGAATATTGAAAGAAATAGACGAGTAGCAAAACAAGAGAGTTGTGCGAGCAATCATGGAAGGAAAAATGATCGTCGAAGAATCTACCAGTGAAGAATTTCAGGTTTTGGATCAGATGTTCCTAGACGAATCTAACCCGGAGAAAATTAGAGATGTTGAAGCTGGTTTGAGTGATGTTGAGTTGCGAGGAGTCAAAGGATTGGAAAGCAAAGGTTTGAATCTTTGGAAAACATTTCCTTGGTTTGATAATGCAGAGGTTATTAGGATGATCCTTAGCCATGCACGGGATGACAACATTATGTTGATTAACCAACCCCATCTCGAAGGAGGTTATCTTTGTGATCACTGGTTTGTGCAACAGTGGAGGAGTTCTGATAAAGAATTCAATCTTGAACAGAGAAGTGGAAGCCCCAATTGACGTGAAGGATGATTAGTGAGCATTGATCATTAACACTATCATCAACCCTATGGTGAGGTATGTAGCCTACAACATTTCTTATAAAATCTATTTCAAGAATAGGGAAGGTGCCACCTTAACAATTGCAGTATATATGGCACATATGCTTGCAATGAAAAAAAAATCATTCAACTCGTGTGAATTGTTGAGAGAATTGTTGTTAGAGAATGTTGAGATGACAAAAAGAAAAAATTATCCTTTCCAGTTTGGTTCATTGCTTGTGAGTTTGATTATGTATTGTTTGGGATCCCTTCCGACAAAAGACAATATTATATGGGGATTTGGTTTTCCTATTGCAAGACAATTCTTTAGACATTTGAGCAGTCTAAACAATAAAGAGGAAGTCTATGATGTTTATTTCAATCCTTTCTGAACACATGGAGTGTTGGCCCGGTATCTTTTGTTTCCGCTTCTGGAGGTTCTTCCTTCAAAACGAAGAAAACAAGACAATTTGTTCTCGTTACTATTTCAAAGTCAAAGAAAAGAAAAGTAGAGGATATTGTAGTGATTGAAGATCTAGTGTCTCTTGTAGCTAGAGGAGATTTGGTAGTTGCAGAGCAGGAAGCTGGAGAATCAGATGATGAATCTAATTTGCTGAAATTAGTGGATAGTGTGGATGGAATCAAGAAAATTGGTGTGGTGTGGCCAACTTCAGTTTAGTCAGATAGAATTGAAAGCATTTTGTTGAATCACTTGATCCAGAATAACATGAGCACTAAGAATATCAATAGTTTACTTTTGAAATCCCTGAATGAGATTCTAAAGGAGACGTTCTCTAAGTAGTCTATTGATGGAAGAATATCTGAAGAAAAAGGTTTGGATATGCAGAATCTACTGAATGAATGTGTTGATGCACAAAAGATCTTATTAGCATGTATTGAGGAGTTGAGGAACTGTATTCGTAGTGCTAGTAGAGTCTACAAGTACTGTATCTCTTGGTCGACAACTGCAGTGAATCACAAAAGAAAAATTAATTCTATTGAAGATGAGTTGATAGCCTTAGGCAAATCTTTTGATTTTCTAGATGATAAGGATGTTGAGGAGAGGAAAAGAATCAACTTTCTTCAAGTTGAACTCTTATTCTTGCAAAGGCAAAAAGAAGACTTTGTGAACATATTTTGGAAGGTAAAGGAGATTGTTGAGGCTAAATTCGAGCATTTTTAGCATTGCTTCGAAGTGCAGTTGAGTATGAGCAGAACCCATCTACTTCTATTGGTGGAATGCAGAAGCCTTTCAACCAGTATTAAATTGGCCATAAATTCTTAGGAAGTTCTTCCGGATTTGAAGGAGAAATACAAGCTTATCTTTCCAAACAAGAGCAGCTGAAGGTTCCTTCTGGTGTTGTATTTAGTTTTGAGGGTAAGTGCACCAAGATGGTGAACAAAAAGGGGGCTATAAGTGACCACTTTTTTTTTGAAAATAGGTAAACCTGAACTTCAAAGAGATATTTGAAGGTCATGCACTAAAAACTAGGAGTTTACAAAACAATAAGAATTATAGTTCTCTGAATCTAGTTTCTAAACTACTAAAGTTTTTTAAAATTGGATAAGATTAAGAGGGTCAAACCTCTTGTGCATGAAAAATTGTTCCTGATTTTTTCAGAAAAAACATAACATAGCTTCTTTCGTGTGTTGCACAAAATATATAGTTAGATTTAGTAGTTTGAAAAACCCTTTGGTAGGATAATAGGTAAGAGTGAGATCTTGAAGTTGTGTATTTTTTGGTAATTTTCCGTTGAGTATTTTTTTTTAATGATTTTTTGAAGTGACCGCATCCTAAAAATTTGGTACCTGTTCGTGCGTTGGGCATAACTTGCATCAAAATAATTGAAAATGTAAACTTCTTTTTTTTAAAGTGTATATAATCTAATGTAGAACAATAATATGTAATTTATTTTGAATTTAGTAAAGTATATCAAAAGTTATTAAAAAAATGGTAGACATATGTTTGTGAGGACTGTCAAGGCACGGGTAAAGAAAATTAAAGTTTACTATGCTAATGTTGTCCAAAAATAGAAAAATTTATATGGTTAGAAAACTGAGAAGACATGCGAGATTATGGTGGTAATTTTAGAGATACCCACTTGATCATTTATAAGCCCGATGGTGACGAATTTGAGAAATCATGTTGGAAGATGAAAAAACATGTAAAGGGACAAAAATGGGTGGAAAATGGGCTAGCAAGCCTTAGGGTTGTTTTCCAACCCTCTTACCAAGCCAAAACCCGCACAGGTTTTGAAAAATAAAAATTACTATTCACAGTTCTCCATAACCCACACGAGTTTTGAAAAACAAAAAGTAGTATTCACAGTTCTACATAACTTGTACGGGTTATGTAGAACTAAAACCATTATTTTGTGTTTCACAAAACCCATACGGGTTATGAAAACATAATATTGTATGCTTGTAAACTTAGCATTTACTACACATATGTATAGACATACATATATAATATGTGTTTATGTATGTATTCTCATCTCTCTCCCCCTCATACTTCTTTCTCTGTCGAGTCTCTCACCCTTTTCTCCTTCTCATTCTCTCTCTACCTAATGTCTCTCACACTCTCCTCCTTCTCCTGCTCTCTCTCTCTCTCTCTCTCTCTCTCTCTCTCTCTCTCTCTCTCTCTCTCTCCTTTTCCCAATATCCCTCTCTCCCTATCCCTCCACCCCCCTCTCCTTATCATACTCTCTCTCTCTCTCTCTCTCTCTCTCTCTCTCTCTCTCTCTCTCTCTCTCTCTCTCGCCTTCTTTCTCTATCTCTAACTCTCTCTCCCTCCCTCTCTCTGTATCCTATCCTATCCCTCTCTTCCTACCCCCTACTCTCTCTCTCTCTCTCTCTCTCTCTCTCTCTCTCTCTCTCTCTCTCGCCTTCTTTCTCTGTCTTTAACTCTCTCTCCCTCCCTCTCTCTGTATCCTATTCTATCCCTCTCTTCCTACCCCCTACTCTCTCTCTCTCTCTCTCTCTCTCTCTCTCTCTCTCTCTCTCTCTTAATCCTCTTATCACCCCCCTCTCTCTCTCTCTACCCACTTCCTATTTTGTTCCTAGTTCTACATAACCCATAAAGGTTATGCAGAACTAAGGCCAAAACTTCTAGTTCTACATAACCCGCAAGTTTCTAAAAAATATAATGTGTACGGGTTTTGAGGAAAATTTTTGTTTTTTTAATTATTTTTGGCTAGGCTTGGTGTTACCAAGCCTAGCACATTTTTGAATTTCCAGAACACGCACGGGTTATGAAATTTTTTATTTATTTTTTTTGCATGTGGCCACTTTTCTGTTCACCATCTTGATGCACTTACCCTTGATATTTTTGCAGTTGTACATAGTATGTCTTTTTCATCCTCTTTATTTTTTCATCAAAGGCATCCTTTGTCCTTGATGTCAAAAGGGGGATAAAGGAATGTGGCTTTTGGATTTGAGGATCTACATGAGTAAGGGGGAGTTGTGTCATACACGTAGATATGTTTTGGATATGTTTTGCCATCAATGACAAAAGGGGAGATTGTTAGACTTGTGTGAATATTGTTGTCATTGATGGCAAACTAGCCATCTGGTTTGGACCAAACAGTATATGCAATTCTATTTTATCCAGATTGGTTTGGATACTATATGTAGTCAATATGTGCAGTTCTTTGTGATGGACAAATGTTATGGTGTAGTCATATGCAAGTGATATGATGAGGTAATCTCTGGAAGATCCTTGTTTTAGAATTGTTGAGTTCTCATTAGTCCTGTTATCAGTTATGAGTTCCGATATTAGCTGTTTTGGTCATGATAGTAGTATCTCATCAAGTTCCGTATTGCGGTATTCATGGTATGCATGGAGTCTATATCTTTGGAAGATTGGAGATGTTATGCTTAATTTTTTAATAATGAGTTAGTATCTTTGGGTCAAAAAGACCCTACCCCATTCTAGTAATATTAGTTTATGCATTGGCAAATGAAGCATGAAAAAGGAAGCGTGTAGAGATCTTGTGGAGGCTGACGTGAATGTCCTGTTTATGTTGGATATTGTGTTGGGCTTGGTTGACACACTATTCTATTTTGTATCCTTCGGTATATATATGTAGTAGCATGTGTAAGGTAGAGAGTGTGTTTGAAAAAGAGATTGAGAAAGTATATGAGGTGTGTACACGGAAGATAGCAGAAAAGAAGAGCGTGTAGTGTGATTTGCATACAACAAAGGCAAATAGTGTTACAATGATGCAGTAGTTCTTCACCTAACCTACTGAAGGATAGTTGTACAAAGATGTTTGTGAGTTGTGATCTGAGCTTAATCATAAAAAAAATCTCATGCATTTGGAGATGCAATCCTTTTCAATTCAACCTTTTTTTGTTGCAGTGAGCATTCTGACAATGAATTGTTCTTTTGTATCTTTGCAGTGACCAATCTATTAGTGAGTCAATTTTGTAATCTGGCAGTGAGCCACTCCTTTGTAAACACCGTATAACTAGTTATATTTTCTTGAGAGTTAACACTCTCTATAATTTTTCCCATTTGGGATTTCCACGTATAAATCCGGTGTTTCTCTTGTGGTTGTGCTCTTGATGATTATTCTACTTTTGTATTTTTATATTTGTTAAATAAGATAGATGAAGTTTGAAATTTCAGTGAAAGATTAAAGTATTGGTAAAAGTTTCTTTTTATATATATCTGTGGGAATGCTAATTCACCCCCCTCTCAGTATTCCTGTCCTTTCAACCTAGTCAACAGAAGTTGCACACAATGTGTGTGAATTATTCTTCAGGAGATCACAGAGGAATAAGGTTTGCATGGAACACAATGATTGCAAATATTAAATAAAATGAATTGATGAAAGGGCTTTCAAAATTTTAAGCAAATGTATTCAATAGTTGTAAAAAAATATTCCACGAGATTTGTTGCCATCCTACCTTGCCTACTAGAATATGAAAGAATCTTGGAACAAGTTATGGACACTATCAAGTCTTAAATTGATGAGGATTTTTGTTAGATATTATGATTGGAAATGTTTTAGCAAGCGTGCATATAAAATGTGGAAATAGGGCCAGTGCATATGATCTGTTTGTCAGAATGCCAAAGAGATAGTCTCAAGGATTGAAATGAAATGATGGCAGGAGGTGCACACAAATGGTCTCAAATTTTTTTAATTAATAAAGCGCTATGGGACGTATCCTAACATTGTAAGCAAGATCCGCATTTTATGTCCAAACAATGTGGAAGCACAAATAATACAAGGCATGTGAACAATTTGAGAAAATACCTCAAAGAAATATGGTCGCTAGGAATGCAATAGTTGCAGAATGTACATAAATAGATTTGTTCAATCGACTTAGAAAAATTCAAACAAATACAGTGGTAGTGGAAAGTGCTCTGGTGGACATGTATGCAATATATGATTGCATAGAAAAAGCACAAGTTATTTGAAAGAATGACTCGAAGAGATTTTATCTTAAGGAACAAAATGAAATTATTCTAGAATTTGTAAAAATGGATTGTATGAAAAGAGAATAGAAACTTTGCAAATGAATGCAATATGTGTTGGAATGTGAAGTCTAAATTGGGTTTTCATCTAGTAGTGGTTGAGTCATCTTGGATTCTCATCTAGATGTGGTTGAGTAATTTGGACATGTGTTTTACATGTAGTTGTGTGAGTCATACTTACTATATTTAGTAAGTTGTCTTCAATTAGGACTCTGCAACTCAGTTATTTTATGCAACTCGTAAATCAGGTTTTGATGTACAATTTTGAAGATTGTTGTAAACTCTGTAATTCCTGAGAATCAATACTAAAGATATTTTGCTCGTGGTTTTTTTATTGGTACCAATTTTTTCCACGTAAATCTGAGCGTTATGTACTATTGTTCTTCTCTATAATTTTCTTACAATATGCATATGAAGCTGCACTCTACCAGCACCCTGCCTTTATGCCAAATTGGGAGTTAAGAAAATGGAATGGAACATCATCAAATCATACAAGATTGAAGACTTTGGTAAGAAGATACACAAATTGATTTGTTGTTGGCTACCATGGAAAACACTCAGCAATATGATAATCATTGACATCGCACCTGAAATGTTAGACATAACGCCTCAACGAGATATCATCTCAAAGAATGAAGTGAAATTTTTGTAGGATATACACAAGATGGCTAGTCTACACAATGTGAAAGGATAAACAAAAAACGTGAATTGTGTGATAAAATGACTCCAAAAGACGTAGTCTCATGACATGCGGTAATTGCATTATACGCATAAGGTCAATTTGTTGAATAGAGTTGAAATTTTTTAAAGCAAATACGATTGACCAGTGTTAAGCCAAATTCCATGAACATTGTATACATTCTATTCGCATGCCACAATAGGAACTTTGGAATAGTGAAGGAACATCCATCAACATTGTGGTTACCAATCCCTCTACTTCGAGCATGCACCATGAAGCTCTGCAGGAGGCATTAACTAGTGATAATGTGGGATTTAATGTAAACAATGTTGTTGTGAAGGATCTCAAAGAGAGGGTTATCACCTCAAGGGAAGTGATTGCAATTGGATATTCACAAAATAAGCTCATTAGTAAATTTTTAGAAGCCTTCGTGCAAATGCAATTAGAAAGAACGATTTAAATCACACATACTAAGCTTACACTTCTAGACTTAAAAGTGTTAAACACTCAGAGTTGACTGACATTTTCTAGGCTTAATATTGCTTAAGGTGTGTGGTCACACTAAGAATACACTTCTAGGCTTAAAATTTTTAAACACTAAAAGTCTAGGCTTAATATGTTGCTTAGTGTGTGTGGTTTAAGGTTGGCCCAATTAGAAAGTGAGAAGTCATTTCCACTTTGAGCCCTTTTTACATAACTAGTAGAAGAGCACAAGCAAGGATTGTGAACTATTTGACTTAATGTCTCGAGGATATGTCATTTCAAGAATGAAATGAAATGATGATAGTACACAATGTGGACATTGCAAGGAGCCTCTAAAGATCTTCAAATTAATGAAACTCTCTCGGACAGATCCTAATTTTGTGGATGAAACTCTCTGATTAGTGGATGTAGGTTGAGTTTACTTCAATCACATGAAGTGGATTACATATACGTTATATGCATGGTTGACCTTCAAGCCTAGGTATCATTGAGAATTGGAAAATGTTCAAAGGGCTCATAATACTTGGAAATTGAGAAGGGTCGGTATAGTTGTTCTTAGAAACAAAATCTTCACTAAAGCTATCAAATTATTTAGGGCATTCAAAGCAATATCTTCACATCAACAAAATTAGGTTGCAACTGAGAGAGCTTCTACTCAAAGTGTGAATACAAGTGCATAAATTTGACTTTTCAACTATCCAAGAAAATTGAACATTTAAATTGTCTTTATGTAATTAAAGCCAACATCATAAATTTTGTTTTTCTATGTTTCTTGCAATTATGGCGACTTTTGGTCAAAGTGATAGTAATGGTTATAATTTTGACTTTTTTTGTGTAGAAGTTAGGAATTTTCTAACTTTATTGTTATTTGCTCTAAATTGTACAAATAACTACCTTGCTCAAACAAAGTTAGTTGCAAGCTCAAAATGAGTAGTTATGTAGCAAAAAGTCTATAAATATGAGACTCGTAGCATTGTAAAAGGGGGGTGACATTTTGCAAGGGGAAACTCTAGAAAAAATTTTAAAGATATTTTGAAAAGCTTTTATGTTTACACTATGTGGGTATGTGTAGGATCACGAGGGGCCAAAAAGTGGATATGTTCTAACTAAAGTGCTAATTAGTAGGCTGGTCGTTCGTTTCAAACAGTGTCACATTTTTTAAATCCAAAACATGCATCACATTCTATGCTTTGTCTACTATAGGATAAAAAAAGGATTGAATTTCTTAAAGTTTTGACCAAGCTATGATGGTTAGACATACGAGTTTTTATATTTTAAAAAGTTGTAGTACAAAAATCATAATTAATTATTTATTTAAAAAAATACAAAAAAAATATGTGTCACATCCAGACATGAGTCTTCTACTTATATATAAAATATTATAAAAAAAATTATGATTTGATTGCGGCCAGGGTGGTCAGACAGACACCTGCTTCTTATCTTTTTCCTAAAATTTTAGTGCTATTGCATTGAAATTTCAAATTTTTGTCAAATGGATTTTTTTTAGAAAACAACTAGTAGCTTAGAAACTACATTCAATTTTCTACATATTCTATTCTTACATAGTTTTGAAATAATGTAGGTAACTTATTCAAATTTTTACATCATGTTATCTAACTCTGTTTTTCTAATTTCCATTGCCATTTAAGGACCTGTTTGGGCCACCATGATCCTCCACATACCCATGTACGAAAAGGATTTTGGAATTTTATAATTTTACACATAATGAATAATGCAGTTTAGTTTGTGCATTCTAAATGTGTTCCTATGTTATCATTGCTAATTTCTTGTATGTTAAGTTGGTAACCCTTTTTATGCACGTGTAAAACATTGATTATCTGTGTGATTGATGTGATGAAACACACTCATCTCCTATTATCTTATTTGGATGTGCTTGTATGACCTATCTCTTCATACATGTCAAGGTTTGTTATTCTTCTTTCACCATTATTGATGCACTAGCATCCTCGATTCTTGGCAATCTTGCATCAACCAAAAACATTTCTTTTCAATTTGTTTTATGTCTTGCAGTTTCAACACTTCTTTCTGCACTTTCTTGCATTTTCTCATTGGATCTTGTGGAGCTATATTTTTCTTGTAATCATTATTATCTTCGTTAAACCTGAACCACAAAATGTTCGGATCTTTTTCCGACAAGTTATCGCTTCCGGATTCTGAGACAATTTCTAGTTTAGAACACTAGAGCAGCTTGGACCTATTTTCTATTGGTGAATCTTACATATCCTTTCTGTAGCTTGCTGAGCTTTAGTTCATTGATTCCAATGTTCCTTGGTGTGTGGCCAACCTTCCTCTTGATCTGCACTTCTTCCTTTGGATTTTCTAGAGGATTTTCATTGGTGGAGGCCAACATGGCGGTTTTGCACGTTTCATCATGTTCATCATTATTTGATTCTTCTTGGATCGATTAGATCTCTCTAGACCATATAAATCAATGTAATTTAGCATCATAATTCATTCCAAAGAATATAGGAGATATATCCTGAGATTTAGAGGTCTGAGGTGGACCGATTCTATAATTCAGCATGTATGTAGTAGGCTAGTAAGCCGAATCTTGTAGCTCAAATGTTATTAATCAGTTTTTATGATCTAATTCATTCAGTTTTGCATTTGCTCCATCATCTTGTCTTGCTTTCGTCATGTTTACTCTTGTTGCACAGTCCAGACAGATCTCATTGATGTCTCTCTTAACCATGACTACACCAATTATTAAAAACCTAACCATATTTCTATCCTAATACCCTTTGGTGATCTATATTCATTTGTGGAATCTTAGTTGGTACTTGTATGTTTGCCATTGGGGTTTCTTTTATTCATCTTCATTTGGTTTTTTTTTTCTCCTTTTTGTACTTTTAGGTTAAAAGTGTGAGCAGCAATCAAGAAGGAAGACTAAGAGGGGGGGTGAACCAGTCTTCACCAAATACAAAAAATTAAACTCCAAAACATAAATTGATAAATTTGAGCAATAAACAGATAGGCAAATTAACAACACAACACCAAGATTTTTGATGTGAAAAATCTGGTTAAGGGAAAAACCATGATGGGAACCTACCCATAGTAAGATGATACTCTGTTGTAGTATATGAAAGTATTACAATGGGGAATGCACATGTATTCAGGCACAATGCCTAGAGCTCACTGCTCAAAATATTTTTGCCCAGAAGGCTACAACCCTTAGGGAAGTCTCATTGGCTTACAATATGATTCAGACTACAATCTGGAAGAAATGAACTGCAATGATAGCATCTACAAATGCACGATGATAGTTTCGGTTAAGCACAACTGATTGCCCTGCAACACCAATCTCATCTCAAAACTTCACTGAATGATAATTTTTTTGTTCACACATTCACCTTACTTTGATAATGTAGACACAATATCGACACCAAAATTAAGTGAATAACTCACCTATATATACAATTCATCAACCTTGATAACAAGGTCGGCTAAACCCTCAACCCTCAACTCATAATTATAAAGATTACATTACACAATACAAAGATCAACCACCAGACCAATATAATGATTTAAATTACATAGCATGGACCTAATTCAAATTCCCAAATGATCACATCCACCGGAAATCATGCCAAGATCAACCACAACACGCTACACCATCAGAAATACCGCATAACATGAAAATCATCACTGATTGATGAAAACCACAAAAAACTCACACAACGCTCAATGTGGATCACCAAAACAAATAGGACACGACTAGGGAACACTAGAAGGCATGTAAGAAGCATCCAGACTAGTTGCACCAACACCTCTTTTCAAATCTTCTTCGGTCAACGTCTAGAAAGCTCAAGAACACAACCAATCAGCAATTGCCATGAAGAAAGATAACTTGCGGAGCACAAAATCACAAACCATCTGAAATGAAGATACACAAGATCATCCCAAACAATATTCCAAAACCTCAACATAAGATCTGATCACACCATAATATACCAGAGGAAATACCAGATTCTGCAAAGCAATGATCAACATAACCAAACTACAAAATCAGATCAAAAGCTCTTCCCAAACTTACTAGAATAAATCATAGGAATATCTTGACATCAATGAAAACAACATATCCTAGAAACATCAACGAACAACCATATCCAACAAAAAGTACACAAAAATCCCAAAACCCCCTATCATAGGAGGGAGTTGCCCCTCTCAAGTATAGAGGAGGATCATGGTGAAAATTGTTGGCACAACTCTCACTGTTCTTTGAGAAAACAAGGTCATTTTTGGAGAAACAATCACAGTGACAAATTTGTTTACCAACAAAATATGAATATGGCTATTAAATGAAGTGCCTAATGGCATATATGTCATTGGGTTGTAATTATTTTGTTTAAAGTATCTAAAAGCATATATGCTATTACACTGTATGAGTTTTATTTAAATTTCACATCAAACTCTTCTGATTTTTGTAGTATGTTGGTTCTTGCATCATGGTTGGGTGAATTTGTATTGGTTATGTTTGAAGGTTACCTTAAATTGTTATGGCATGCCTAGTGTGCTTATTCATGCATCATGGTATGTGATGATTCTATGGATTTTTCTTGAAGGATCCAATGTTATGGAGCTATATGGGTTTTGCTAGAAGGTTATTATCACATATATCATTGTGTTATATGGGTTTTGATTGAAGTTTGAATCAAACTCCTATTGTGTGCATGGAGTGTGTGTTTGTGCATTATTAGTTCTTGTATATGATGATTGTATGACTTTTTTTGAAGGTTCTAATGTCATATACGTCACTGAATTGTATAGGTTTTCTTTGAAATTATTTTTTTATGTATCATGATTTAGTGTCATTATATCTTGTGCATGTTGATTGTATTGTCTTTATATGAAGGGTGTAATGGAATATAACATTGATTTGTATGATTTTTTTCTTAAAAGTTGCATTAAATTGCTATGGTGTGCCTAGCATCCTCATTCACGCATCATAGTTGAGTGATTGACTCTTGTGCATGATGATTGTATGGTCTTTCTATGAATGGTTTAATAGTGTATATGAAATCAAGTTGCATGTGTTTTTTTTCAAGGTTCTATGTCATTTATGACATTTTATTGTTCAAGTTTTATTTGAATGTCGCGTCAAACTCCTATGGTGTTCGTATTGTGCTTTGTTCTTACACCATTTCCTCTTGAGTATGATGATTGCATGAATTTTGTGTGAAGGGTCTAGTGGTATATATGCCATTGAGTTATATGAGTTTTATTTTTAGTGTGTTTATTCATACATCATAGTTTAATGAAATTGACTTGTGCATTATGATTCAATGACTTTTGCACAAAATATTTAATGTATATATGAGTTTTGTTTAATGATTGCATCAATGTGCTAGGGTGTGCTGAGTATGCTTATTCATGCATCATGGTCTAATGACATTAATTCTTATGCATCATGATCATATCAATTTTGTGTGAAGGTTAAAACAACATACATTTAATTGAGGTATATGAGTTTTGTTATTTTAATGACATACAATTCATTGATTTGTATGGATTTTGATTGAAGGTTACATCAAACTCCTATAATGTGTATTGTGCACTTATTAATGCAATATTGCCTCTTGTGCATGATGATTGGATGAATTATGTATGAAGGATCTAATGGTGCATATGTCATTGAATCATAGTTCAAGGACATTCACTATGGTGCATAACACTTGTACATACTTTGCATACAAGGTATAATGGCATGTCATTGAGTTGTGCGATTTTTGTTCTAAGATTTATCAAAATTTTATGGTGTTCCTAGTCTACTCATTTATGCATTTGGGGTTGATTGACATTGAATCTTATGCATGTTGATTGTATCTAGTGTGCTTTTTCATGCATCATGATTGAGTGACACTGAGGTATATAATTTTTTTTTAAAGGTTGTATCACACTCCTATAATGTGTATAATGTGCTTACAGTTCATGTAATCTTGCCTCTTATGAGTGATGATTATATGATTTGTGTGAATATTCTAATGGTATTAGTAATGTGATGATTATTTCTTTGAATTGTATGGGTTTTAGTGTAGTATGATTGTTCATGGATCAAGGTTCAATGACATTGACTCTTGTCTATAATGATTGTATGAATTTTACATGAAGAATATAAATAAATGTCATTTGTGTTCTATGAATTTTGTTTAAATCTTTGTCTCCCTTGAAGACTACTATAACCATTGTAAAAGATTCATTAAGGGGTTCTCTCAGTAAACCACCCCCTTAACTAATCTAAAAAGGGAGGGAATTTCCACGTGGATTAAAGTTGCATAGTGATAATTTAATAAATTGAATGAGGTAATGAGATCATACCCTATGTAACTAATTATTCCCAATCTCTTCCTTCCCTTTTCTTTGGAATGTGATGCGTCAAAATATGGAATTGGAGAAGTTATCATGCAAAATAAGCACCCAATTGCATTCAAGAGTCAAAAACTCATAGAGGTGGAAATGTGATTCTCTATATAATGGTAAGAAAATGTTGGCTATTATACACAAATTAAGAAAATTCGAGCAATATTTGGTGGGAGGTTGATTAGTTGTCAAGAGTGATCACAATAGATTGCAATATTTTCTTATTTGAAAGGATCTGAATGAACAGTGGCAAAAGTGGGTAGGAAAACATCAATTGCACAATTTGACATAAATGATATATTAAAGGAAAGAAAAATGTTGTTTTAAATGCATTATCCAAAGGCCAACTCTATGTCTCACATCTCTACTAATTGAAGGGCAGAAATTCGATTATTGGGTCATTGAACATTTTTAAAAGTTCACCATAATATGTATCTAATGTTTTAAAAAAATCATCGTAATTTGTATTCAATTATAAGGATTACCTTTAGCAAAATTTAAAATAATTGTTAAAAATAATTAAATACTTGAGTTTTCAAATAAACCAAATTCAATGATGTTTCAAGAAAAAAATGTATAGTGTTAGAATCTTAACATATCTCCTTCAAACATTAAATAATATGACTTTTTCTTTGGTCTAACTCTATTATTCAATTAATTTTTTATGAGCACTATATAAATTTTAGAACCATTCAAGATCCACCTTGAAAAAATAAGTTTTTGGTCTCTTTCTACTAAACAAAATACTAGTCTCACGTCTCTAATAAGAAGAGAGCAAAGACTTGAATATCTTTACTAACAAAGTAAAAAGGAAAATATAAAAAAATATGAAGTTTATACTTTTGAAAATTGACTGATACTCTCAAGGAAGAGACTAAAGACTTAAATATCTCTACTTTATAAACAAAATGGACAAAATACTAATCTCACATGTAAAAAAAATCAACATTTCTAAAAACATTTATAAACAAATAAATTTTATTTTGAATTTTTTAAAATAATACATAAAAAATCATAGCAATAATATTTTACATTTACTTTTGACTAGTAGACTATTTAATAATTATTTGCATTCAAATTCTTATTACAAATATAGAAAAGTAATAAGAAAAGTGTATAAGATAACATGTAATAAAATCTTTAAAGAATTGAATTTTTTCAAATTCATTTGAATTTAGTGGGTAAAAAATGTGTGGGTAAGTGTCTTAGACTATGGGTCAAACATTGAATTTTTCTATGCTCCAACTTTATTAGACTAGCACTTGTATCAAAAGGAGGTGTAATGATTACACGGATAGTAAAATATATTTTGAATAGTATATTGGAGGGTATAAAATTAGAAAATTTTAAAATTGCATTTATTAATGATAATTGTTTGTAATGTAGAAAAAGTGATTTTAAAGTATGAAATCTAAATATTCATAATGCAAATTAATTTGAAACTATGGAATCCACTTTGAATACCTTACACACAATACTAACCCTTTGTATTAAAATATTTAAAAATTTAAAAATTATAGTATAGAAATTATGAGCGTTGTTCATAATTATAGTATAAACCCACTCATTAAGGCTACAATGTAGAAATTGTGTGTGTGCCCCACTTTTAAATTCACACAAAAATAATTCATTTGAGGTTAAAAGGAACAATAATCTCATTACTAAAAAAAATTAAAAATAAAATAAAATGCGAAAATCTTCTTAAAATGCATTTAATAACAAATAAAACCAACCAATCCTAGTTAACGCTGCTTTATTAATAAAAAACAAATAAAACCAACCCTTAATTTTGGCATGTACTCTTTTATTTATTTATTTATAATTGAAAGCTTAAATAATTGCAAGTGTTCCTTAAATGTACAACTCAAAAGTTACTTTGCCCCAAATTTGTTTTAAAATGAATTCTATGATACATTGTAGATAACATCTAGAGTGAACTCTACACCGATTTCAAATTTACTGCAATATTACAGTCATGTTACTGAGCCATTATGAATCGGTTTAGGTAATAGGGAATGGATTATATAATGTTTGGTAATATCATTAAGATTGGTTGCTTGGGACCAAATAAATAGAATAGTATTTAATTGAATGATGTCCAATGGCTTTGTTGCACTTGGTAGTTTGAAGCAAAGAAGCAACAATCTGGAAAAAAAATGCATTATACCCGATTAATCGGGAGTCGGTATTGGAGCTGATTTTTTTCCTCAAAAAATCGGAACTAATTGGTCAATGATTTTTATCAATGGTCAACGATTATTTCACATTTTAATCGCAAAAAAAACACACGTTTAATCGGATAAAAATCGCACAAAGCACGTTTAAATATTTAAATTTAGTATTATTTATTTATTTTTATTTATTTGTAATATTTTATTTTTTTGATCGGTAAATATTTTTGCTTTAGATTATGCGAAAATTTAAATATACAAAATTGCAGTCTTCCAAGATGCATAAACGTAGTAAACATCAACCTCATACCATCCACAGTCATATCTTATGAACTACCCAACCCTACAACCTATGACATCCAAGAGAAAAAGACCAAATCCTTGCTCATCCTACAAATCCAAATGTTCCAGAAATAATTTAAGTCTTAGAACAATAACTAACAACTGAAAACATGTAAGAACATATGAAAAGCACTGGCCAACCACTCACTCGCTATCACCTTGGCTCGCCTTCTCCCCTCCCTCCTCAGTGGTTGGCGCTTTCCCCTTTTCCGCTTCACCTTTCATCCTTGGGATGCAGTCTAGACACCCGAAGTCAGGGTCACCTTCCAAACTCGCCCGTAATTGAATGGCTCGTCCTTCTTCAAACCTATCTCTCAGGTCCCTGCCAACTTCCATCCTTGCCACCACATGCAGAGCATTTAGGACTTCATCCACTCTGATTAGTTTCACATAGAGATGCTTCATCGCTTCCCATCCCACTCGGGCATGTTCTCAATATTGGTCTTTGATTACATCCTCTGGTCCATGAACAAAGGGTATCATCTCCTCCTGGTCATCCCCCTCCTTAATACGGATGCCTACTCGAGGCACCACCCATTCCAAGATTGAATCAAGGTTTATCAAAAACTCCCCATCAATCAATTTGGTCAATGTAAGTTTTATCTTCTCCACCTCTGGCTCAAACTCACAAGCCCATGCCAGAAGCAGGGAGTACACCTCCATGTTCATCCGATATCGATGGCGGACATAAACCACCTCCTTAGCAAGCATGAGGTGAGCCACCACCCACAACTTCTCTGCTTTAAACTGGAAAAGCTTCTTGTCTATTCACAGAGTGAAATTGGCTTCCATATTCACCTGTAGATTTAAAACAACAATTCCTGCAATGCAATGTCATACAATGCTACAAAGATGCAATCAATTCTACTACAAACAAACCCTGGCTCGCAGATCAACAAGTAATTAATTCTTCCACTGTCATATAGTGTGGATAATGAGTGCCAAATATATGGCATTAATGCCATGACATCACATGCGGGATTTACTGCCATCCTCCACCCGCTCCAATCATGCGACCTGCCACAGATAACTACCTTCTTCAAAGGGCAGACGCCAGCTTGTCTTATGTACTTGCCAAATTTTTCTCTTGCTTTCATATTGAAGACTACACATTTCTAAGAGGCTGCAATTAATACCTTTTCCACATGTGACCATCTCCTTTCCACCACTTGGTCGCACAACTATCCAATTTACTTCCAATGTTAGATAGCAAATCTGCCACGACATTTTCTCCTCTCCTTATATGAGAGACACGAAACTCCACAAATGCTTTGAGCTTCTCTTGGATCATAGCCACCCATCAATTTATTTATTAGCATTGTGTTTTTCCTTTAGCTATTGCATTAATAACTATCTGAGAGTCCCCTTCTAAGTGCAGTCATTGGAATTACATATTTAAAGCTAGCTTTGTTGCTAGAAAAGCCGCCTGGACCTCTACTTCATTATTAGTGCCATCCTGCAAACGTTGTGCTCCTTTGAAAAGGATAAATCCGTTATCATCCCTTGCCGCCACCCCAACACTTGAGGTTCCTGGATTTACTTTTGATGCACCATCGAAATTAATCTTCATCCATTGTTTACTAGGTGGTTCCCATTTAACCATCTCTGAAGAAGGAGTTGGATTAGCCCCCGAAGACCCATTAACAGGTTGGCATTGTACCAAAGGCCATTTTGCCTGGATATCTCTATCTTCATTTGTGAATGGATGCTTTGCTAAATTATGGTTCCTATCTGCCACAGAGACCGCTTCAACTATTACTCTTTCCACTCTTGCACACAAACTCTCCTCTGATTCTACTTTTTCTTGGAAAATTCTCCTGTTTCTCTCCTTTCAAATCTCCCATACTACAAGAGAAGGGGCCACTAGCCATAGGTTGGAAAAGACTGATTTACGACAAGCTATTCTCTAGCTTATAAAAAATGTTAAAAATCAAATTAGGAAGCGGGATGGACCAATCCAACTTAATAATGAGGAATTTTCATACCTTCTGTGCCTCCTCGCATTGAAGTAGTAGGTGATCCAAAGTTTCTTCTGCCTTCTTACACATTATGCACCTAAAGGGACCCAAGAAGCCTAACTTGCATTGTCTTTCTCCTGTCAGGATTCTCTTTCTTAGAACCAACCATGAGAAAGCTCCTGCTTTTGGGAGGATAGGAGAGCTCCACAACAGTTTAGTTGGAAAGTCCACTCTTGCTTCCAAATTTTCTAAAATACCATAGCCAATCTTGACCGAGTACTACCCAGATTTTGATCCACACCACCTAAGAGTATCTTCCTTGTTTGACAGAGGTGGCATATACTCCTGTAGGATGGACTTCAATAGAAACTTATGGTTTGGAGTCATAGGAAGATTATCCGTCTTCTTCCATTCCCAATGGTCTACTCCATTTGTCCTGCATTTCATGATGAAATCTCCTACCTTCACACAGGTTTTGCTTCCATGACCCGTTTGATTTCCTCACACCCTTGTCTCTGATTGAGTGTTGGCCTTCCCTCCCAGTAGTCCGTCTAGAAATTGGCCATTGTCCCTTTACCCGATTCCCATGTGATGTTCTCAATGATCACATGTCTACAAGAGCATAAGAAGTTCCAGATAGCAGATTCGTTGGGAAGGACTGGTGAAAATTCATTCCCTGCTCATCTGATCTAGATATTTATGTTTTAAAATTTGTACCCACTTTTGGTTTGGGTGAGAGTAGATTTTCCATAGCCACTTTTCTCCTGTTGCCTCATCAAGCAAAGTCCACTTCCGCAAACCTACACCCTCAGTCAGTTTGGATTGATAGACTTTGTCCCATGCAATCAAGGGGATTTTGTCTCTTGTCTCTTTACCATTCCAAAGAAAATTTTTCATTCCTCTGTTAATGCATCTGATCACTTTCTCTGGGATCTTTAGTGTCGTCATGGAATATATAGGGAGAGCAGAAAGGACCGATTTGAGGAGCATTATTCATTCAGCCAAAGTAAGCCATTTACTTTTCCATCCTTCAAGACGATTGACACAACTGTCAATAAGGCTATACCACAATTCCATGCGGTTTGGCCCCCCAAATAAAGGGGTACCCAAGAATTTCCTAGGTAGAGTGCCCAATTTGACTCTTAGGATATTAGTAAGTTCTTGTTGTCTACCTCCCCCTGTGTTAAAAAAAGGAACTTCTTATTTTGTCCAATTAACCTGTTGACCTAATGCCCTACAAAAAGTATCTATTGTCCTTCTAATCACTCTAGCCTCTTGAAGTGAAGATTTTCCGCATAACAAGGTATCATCCGCAAATTGTTGATGGGTGACCGGGTCCATTCCTTCCGCAATTTGAATTCCTTTCCAATTACCTCGATTTCTCTGAAAGAGAATTAATCTTCCCAAAACTTCAGCCAAGATGATGAATAAGAAGGGCGATAGTGGATCCCCTTGTCTGATCCCACAAGAGGTCTAAAAGAATTCTTGTGGGCTACCATTTACCAGCACAAAGGTCCACACTCCACCCAAACATGCACGAACCCAATTAATCCATCCTTTTGAGAATCCAAACCTATTAAGAACCTGGAATAGGAATTCTTGATCCACCATGTTGTATTCTTTCCTAATATCCATTTTAATCAACATTCATTCCACCTTTGCTTGTCTTACAATATGAATGGCTTCATGTGCAATTATTATTCCTTCAACAATCGATTTACCTGGAACAAACCTACTCTACTCTTCTAAAATAATGTGATTTAGAATTGGTTTCAATCGATTAGAGATTACTTTCGTTACCACTTTAAGAATGGTATTACACAATGAGATTGGCCTGAATTCATTAAAAGAATTGGGGTGCTCCACTTTGGGGATAAGGGTTATAAATGTGCAATTCAGCTCCTTTGCTACATATGCCTTTCTCTGCGACTCCTCCATCACAACCCAAACATCTTTCCCAACTATATCCCAAAAGGTCTGATAGAAAAAGGTCAGGAAGCCATCTGGTCCTGAGGCTTTGTCCCCCATCATGCTGAAAACCACCTTCTAAACCTCTTCAAATTGGATAGGTTTCATGAGCACCTTATTTTGTGCTTCTGTGATCAGCTTCAGAATAGCATTGAGTCCATTTTTTTGATGCTCTACACTTATATTACCCTCCTTAGACAATAAAGTCAAGAAGAAACTAACTGCCTCTCTGTTGATATCCTCCGGATTGTCCAAAAGGACATTTTCCTTGTTATGGATGGAAGTGATTTTGTTCCAGGATCTTCTGGCCTTGACCGAGTTATGGAAAAAAAATTATTTTTGTCCCCTTCCTTAAGCCAATACTCCCTCGATTTCTGTCGCCAATAGATTTCTTCCCATGCTAGGATCTCATTGTACTATTTTTTAAGACCTCACGTTCCTGCAAAAAAGACTCCAAGGACATTCCATTTTGAATTATTGTTTCTTGTAATGCGGCTAGCTTCTCTTCCAACTCTTGCTTATTAGCAAAAATATTGCCAAATTTAGTGCAGTTCCACTCTTTAACTTTAAACTTAACAAATTGCAATTTCTTAACAAACCTAAATGCCATTGTACCTAGCACCTTAGGAGTGTCAGACCACCATTCCGCTATTAGGTCTCGCAAGCTTCCATCCCTTAGCCACATCTTTTCAAATTTAAAGGGGCACCTTATGGGGGGCCATCAAATGCAATAATGAGTTCCACCGGTAGATGATTTGAAGCAACCATCGGTTGGATGTTTGAAACAAAAAGGAGGGGGGATTCCGCCTAAGACCCTCCCAGGAAAAATCGGTCAAGTTTTTCCACTACATGATTCCCCAAATCCTTCGGTTCGACCATGTAAATTGTCCTTCCTTTGATTTTATTTCTCTAAGACCATTACTAATCGCAAAATTTTGAAATTTTGCTTGGGATGAAGTAGAACCTCTCTTACCCCCCACTTTATCACTTGCTTCTATAATGGCATTAAAATTTCCCCCAATAATGATAACTCCTTCCAATTCTTGGATGAGAGAGGAGAGGGATTGCCAAAAGTTTCCTTGTTGATTTGGTTTAGCCGGTCCATAAACATTAATCAAAAATAAATCAGCATTCAAGGGGAAGGAATGGATCTTACACACCTGCCACATCCAAGAGTCAACGATTACCTCCACCTTATGGTTGGATGGGTTCCAAAGTATACCCAAACCTCCCAACACACCCTCTAAGTCTACAAAGACTCCCTTCCACTGCTTCCAAGATCTCATGAGCAAACATGCATCCTCTTTATTAAGCTTAGTTTCTTGCAAAAAGACTGCATCTGGCCTTAATTGATCCAAACCTCTTTTGATCAATAGGCGTTTGTTAGGGGCATTGCAACCCCTGACATTCCATGTTATGATTTTCATTGTCCTTCAGGAAGGGTAACTCCCTTCCCTAGTGTGATTTTTCTTTTTCCCTTAGTGCTTCCGGCCATTGCAATTCTAACTTGATTTGATATCCTACCTCTAGTTCTCTTTTCTCCCAAGCGAATCTTGTTCCACTCAGGTTCAGTCTGCTCTATTATCCTTGACTCCAAGATGTCTTCCTCATCCATCCATCCCAATTCATCATCATCTTCCTCTCCCTCAATATCTCTACTTGCATTAGCTTCGTCCTTTTCAAGGGTACCCTCATGCAGATCCTCAGTCTTCTTGGTCACCTCCAAAGTTTGTCCCCTTCCCACAAGGCATGTGGCTCTAGACTTTGCTTCATCTAGGACCTCTACTGGTTTCTCCACCCAAGAAATAGCTTCTTCTACCCACACTGCTGCCTCTAGTTGTTTATTTCTGAGGGAACCATCCACTATTATCTCTTCCTTTGTTGAGATCTTCGTGTTTGCAGCCGATGAAACCTCCCCTTGGATCAAGGGCAGCTGCATAGGTTGTGTAATGTCATTATCTGTTTCCTTCTCACCCATTTCATTTTCTTTGCTCACAAAAAAAATTACCTCTTCTTGAATCGTTGTCTCCATATTTTTCCCTTTTGGGCCAATCAGACATGTATCCTTTGAATGTCCATCTTTTTTGCAATATTTTCATCTTTCACTTGTTTCTTCAATCTCAATCTTTTGTAGCCACTGCCCTTCATTGGTGATGATCTCTATGTTTGTTGGAAAGGGGTAATGGGGTTTCCAACCAATGCAAATTCGTGCATATATACTAAAATATTTGGACTCTATAGCCTCATCAGCTTTGATGTAAAAACCTAGTTTATTACCTATAGCTTGGAAAGACTCCTCATTCTAGTATTCTCTAGGGAGGTTATATAATCGTAACCATATGGGTACCTCTTCAATTGGCACCTGCAAAGGATTAAAGTTTGGTTCCCAATCTCGAATATATAGTCCTCTACCACCCAAAAAAAAGGGTCCACTATTCAGAATCCACTGTTTATCCTTCTCATTCTCAATGATCACCAAGAAGAAACCATTTGGCAAGGTTTTTATCTCAAGCTTGCGGTTCCAGTTTTCCGCACACCATCCTTTCACTTTACCCACAAATGGCCAATCTCCAAAACATTTTAGAAATAAGCCCTGCACCCAAAAAAAAGCCATTGATCCGGTCCAACTTTGATTATCCAGCATCAACGAGACTCTCTCTGGTCTCTCCTCATCTCGACTCTCAGGGGCATTGTTCATCTTTTGCATTTTTGTCTTTGGTCGTCATTCTTTTTCCTGGAAATGTTGCCATATGGTTTTTGGTCCATATTATTTATTATGATGCCCAAAACTACTAAGATTCTCACTTCTACCTAAGTTAGCCTCCCTGACTCTGGTCTCCTCCTCCCACTGCTTTTGGGGGTTAAAAAACCTGTTCTGATCCTCCCAAGCCCTATTTGGTTTTTGCCATGGTTTTTTACCAGTCTGCATCTATTTGAAACCTTGATGCGTATTCTGAAAATCATACCTTCACTCTTGGGGATGTCCTCCCTGTGCTTGAAAACCCTGCAAATCCTTGGGCCGAAGACCTAACCTCCTGCCCCGCTCCATGTTAATTTTTTGAGCAATATTTATTTGTAATATTAACATATAATAACTAAACAAATTTAAATATTTAAATTAAATTTTTAAGCTTATCAACTTAATATAATTATTTTAGACATTAACATTTATAATTATTTTAGACTTTAATAATTATAAATTATAATTTTTTGAATATAATACGCATATTTTAAAAAATTAAATTTTCTATAAGGTGAATTTAATCACGAATTTAATTAAATTTTATATAAGGTGAATTTATTTTCAATTTTTTTCTAATCTGCAATATGAATATAAACAACGAAAATCTATTTTCTACAATTCATGTGTTGAAGTGTCTATTATCTATTTTATTTGCCTACAATATCTCTATGTTATGGAAATGCCCTTAATTATTTTTTTTATTGTTTTTCTGCAATTTTTTAGGTTTTTTGTAAATCCGATGTTTTCAAAAAATCTTATACTTTTGTTTTGCTGATTAATTCCCCAAATGATTAATGCTACTCTGATCTGAAGTTTTGTGTCATCAATTTTAAGATATTCATTTCATCAAAGATGTTTGTTTTATTTGCGTAATGATGACTCGACCAAATAGAACTATTTTTCTTATTTATTTGGGATTGACATTTCCCAAGATCATAATTTCGTCCAATCAACAAATCATAGGCTCCTGCTATGGAGCAAGCCGAGAGTGATGGAAACCACCAGTAGTAGCAATCAAAGGCAAAGATTCTTTATTTTTATTTTATTGAGTTCGTGTTGAGCTACACCATGATTTGTTTGGATGGAAGTATTTTCTTCTTATTATCATCATGCCTCGACACTCAATAGAGTGCGATAGTTAAGGAAGGAATCAAATTTTATTTTCTACAGAGCCCTTTATTTTATTTTTCACTAACACTATTTAAATTGCAACCCTAATACTAACACTAACTTCACCCTTACAATAATTAAACCCTAAAACTATTGTAAGTATAATTTTATCCCTAAGTAAATGCTAACCCATATCATAATTAAATTATAATCTTAATACTAATGAAACCCTAACTCTAATCTTAAGAAAACATATACCCTAATTTAATTCTAACTATAAACATAATTAAACCTTATTTGAAATTAATCATAGCCCTAAATTTACTCTAATTTTAAGTTCACCTACTTGTTTATTTCAAGAATTCTTGATTATTTAATTTTTTTTTACTAAACTATCTAAAAAAGTTTATAAATAAACCTAATATTCTACAATAAAAAGCCACTTTGGTACTTTGAATATTTAAGATATATATTCTATATGGACTTATATTTTACAATAGAAAGCCATTGCTTAGATAATGAAAGATTAGTTGCACTTTGAATATTTAAGATTCATATTCTATATGGATTTAGCAATAATCTTTTGAGTTAGCAAAAAATAGTTGCCTACTACTACTTCTTTTACATAAGAAAAGTAAAAAGCATGACAAAGATATATATGGAAAATCATGTGGCTTTGTAACAATATTGAGTAATACAAAGATGTCAACAAATTTATTTTGTGATAACCTAAATATTTTTTAATATGAAAAAAACTTCAATTATATATGAATGATTAAAACATATAAAAATTCATTACTACTTTATTTTAAAACATATTCAAATTCAAAACATATAATTTTCCTATTTTTCTACTCAAAATGAACTTACAAATAACTTTTACTTCTTAAATTCAAAACTTAGAATGGAAAGAATTATAATAAACAATATTTATAAATTTTATTTGTAAAGGCTTGTTAGTCTTTTTGACATGCTACCACACAGGAACATAGAATGTAAATAACATCAAGATCCTTATAACAAATGTAAATCCTTTGGAAGGCAAAGAGTTATTAGAGGATATGCTAGAGTAGGATGGTGTGACATGGCAGGGTGGAATGGCATGACAGGATGGCTATGTCTATTATGGCTCCAAAACGATTGAATCTGTAGACTAACAAGACATGTTATGCATTCTCAGTCGTTGGATAGAAAATCTATGGTTGAAAATCATGACTAACATCACGGGTTAGTTGCATTGTACCACTTTTTGGAACCAGAATAGACGCATTCTGATAGGATTGGGGGTTGGGCTAGGGGGTGGTGCTATGGTAAGCAAGGTTTCTAAAGAGTCATTAAATCGTGCCCTGGGTGAATTTGCTGAAATGGATACCCCTCAGTCCTTGGCTCTTAGCCGAAGAGGTTCAGCCTATTGGCTCATGCCCTTGTATCGGGTGGCAAAAATTACTTCATGAAGGCCCTCGTTGGGCTAGCAGCTCGCAGGCTTCATGCCCTTGCTGGGTTGTCGTGCTGGTCTGGACCTCCATCAAAAAATAAAATTATACAACTTCTAGGTACTCTTCCCTTCCATATATAAGAGAAAAAGGGATATGTTTGAGGGGGAGACAAATTGCATTAAATGCAATAGTGAGTGTAGGTTGGAGACCATCCCATGCCATTTAAATAGCATGACGTCCTACTTATAGTGGTTGGTTTAGACAAGACTACACATGAAATGGGAAGTCATGCCTTATGCTAACCAGTTGCATTTTCTTCAGAGTTTCGAAATTCTTACAACAAAGCCTTACAAAATTTCATTGATGCATTTCGTCAAAGCATAATCACACTAAATGTGACTATCCTAGTGAACAATATGTCAATCAATTTATGGTCTAGATTGTGGTGGATATGCATCATTTAGGGGAAAGGACCCAGTAGTTGTGCACCATAACTTCGCGCTTCTCAAAATCCTACATGGAAATTTCAAATCACTCCGATTTTTTTACAGTAGCTTACTTAGCAAGTCCCCTACTTATAACTAAGGTTTCAGGACCACATCATCAAATATGATGCCACATCAGCATGCTTTTTGCCAAGGTGTCCAAAACAACCCAAAAAAAAAGTGAGACCAATAGGTGTGCAAAAGGGCCCCAATACTTGTGCAGTTGATGTGGCATCACATGATTGGTTACTTTTCACAACAAATGGTATATTTCATTCAATTATTGGTACTTATCATACAACTATTGGTGCAATGTTATACAAAGGTTGGACATTAAATCAACAAGTATTGGGGTATTAAATCAACAACTTCTATCAAAAGAATTGGAACGCACTCAACTACTGGGTCCTTTCCCCTGTTCATGCTATTTTTGTATGATGTTGGTGAATGTAAAGTCTCATTATATTTCATTTTTAAGATGTTCAAGTGTTTTACAGTTGGAGAAAAGTTGTCAAGTAATAAATTTATATGCATTTTCTTAGCTGTTAAGCAGAAAAAATTGAATGCAAAAATTATGTATCAGAATTTTCCATGGCAAGAGAAATACTGATGAACAAAGCATGTAATAAATTCACATACGTTTTCTTAGTTGTCGAGCGGAAAAAATCTAATGCAAATATTCGACATCAGTATTTTTCACTGCAAAAAAAATCAGGCGTGAGGAACTTAATTCCGGCGGGCAAAGCCCATCGGCTAACAAGTCTGTGTTATTTTCCTCACTAACGAACGTACGAATTTGATGTGTCTACCAAGTTTGGATTATTTGAATTTAGACACTAACATTTTTCTAAGTTGATTTTTTTTTACTTTTTCATCCCTACCAAATTTATGGAAAGTGGTATCTGTTGTAATTTGTCATGTTTAGTCAACAATAATTAATCTGAATTCATGCTTTTTAATAAAATGTTGAGAAGTGTATAAGATAGTTTGGCCCTTTTTTTTTTGGCAATCGTACTTTTGAGTACGTCAAAGAGGTGCGGAAGATAAATTAGAAAAAAACATTGGTCTTTTAGCATATATTTGTGTAACACATAAGGCAAATTGGTTATTATAATACTCTCTATGTACTATTTTAGTGATCAAAAAGTAGATTAAATAAGTATAAACTAGGAATGCAATTTAGAGTCTAGAGAATCATTAATATATTTCAAATGATTTAACAACCAAACATGAGGAAGTGGTTAGATTATAACTCATAACTTCTATAGTCTAGGTGGAGTCATAATCAAAATTACATGACATTTTTTTATATGGTCGTGTAAGTTAATAATAATCAATAATGATATTCAGTTTATAAACCATTCAAGTTTGAAACTTCTAGACATGTTTTATTCTTGAACACATAACTGAAACTAATTGAAGTTAATAATAAGGCCAGGTTCAAGATGCAAAAAGGTCACTTAAAGATTTAATATCGATGGATGTGAAAATATACTAAAACATGTTGTATATGTGCATATAGGTCTAGACTTGAGAGACATTTACCACATCCATGAATCTCGTGGTTAGGTAGAATATAGAGGGATGTTAGTGTTCATAAAACAAATTGAATGCCAAATAATTCATGCTATGTATGTGAGAATCATAATAGATAAAATTTATTATAATTTTGAGTCTACAAGTTGACATAAAACCCATAAAACCCTATGTTTTAGTTTCTTAATTTATAGACATGATAATTAGATCAATTATAAATTCACATTCTTGGGTTTGAGACCATGACACAAGGATAAATTTTGTACATGAGAATTCAAGTGAAGTAAATAATTTATAAAACCTCTAGTTCCAAGATGTTTTTGGTAGATGCGAAAGGACCACTCAATTGGATTCCAATAGGCACCATGAGTTTAGACTTGAAATTTGATTAATAGATGTAAAGGCCCTAGTTAATTATATTTTAGTGACCACCATAGGTCTAGGAATATAAGATAGGATTTAAATTGGGATGCAACTAAGTAAACAATGTAGTCCATTAAGAATAATTTTAGTTTAAACTAGGTCATAGGTAGCCAGAGACATGACACATGGTTGATGCAATGAAAAACAATTGATGTGCAAGTAGAGGTAGACAAGCTTTTTATACCATATGAAGAATGTGCAAGAAGATTCAAAGGGCATTATGTACTATTATGGTTGTTTAGATGCAACCTTTAATTTTTTCCCATGGGGTGAGGTTATAAGTTGTCTTAATTAGAAAGATGATTTTTTTCTCTATGTTAAATATTGTCTCATGTTAAACTAATGTTGTAGATTTGTCACTTGGTATATCTTTGCACATCTTCCTTCCCTTGAACTACTAGGGGTATGTATACTATCTAAATATGATCAAAACCTCTTATTGTAAGCTTTTTTAAATGACAATGTGCTCCAACCCCTTCTAGACTACCCTTCATACCTTATTTTCATTAGCAAATTTTACCAAAAAGTTGTATTTAAAAAAAAAAATTTATATAATGAACTTATTACAAATAGTTATCATAGACCCATTGCATTAATAGTAATTTAGTACTTGCAAAATTACTAATTATTATTCATATATGTACTTAAATTATTTAATTAACCTTTCTACCCTTGCAACATTATCTTTATTAATGATAACGATACTTAACTCTAATAAAATAGTTTACTTGTCAAATTATTGAATTTAGTGAAGTTTCAAGGAAGAAATGGGTGGGGATGAGGGTCTTGATGCATTTCTATCAAAACATTAAATAATGAGACTTTGAAGAGATAAGTCTTTGTTCTCTTCCTACCAAACAAAAGTATTATTTTGATTTTTTAGGATATTATCCAAGTCTTTCCATTGATTTTTTTTTATCTTCCTAACTATCTAACTTGTGGTTTTAAGTGATATACTTGAAAACAAGAAAGTTTAGAGTGAAATGATGAATAATAATGGAAAGTTTAGGTTTAGTTTGAGTATTGGTTCATTTTTAGGTTTTTCAAAGTTCACCATAATATGTGTTTAATGATTTAAAAAGTTTATCATAATTTTTATTCAATTATATGTATTAGGTTGAGAGAGATTGATAATAATAGTTCAATAGTCGAGTCTCCAACATCATTGACTTAGTGATGTTTCAAGAAAAAAATATGTGGTGAGTGTCTTAACATATCTCCATCAAACATTAAATGTGTGGTGAGTGATTTTTTAGGATATTATCCAAGTCTTTCCATTGATTTTTTTTAACTTCCTAACTATCTAACTTGTGGTTTTAAGTGATATACTTGGTTATAAGAAAGTTTAGAGTGAAATGATGAATAATAATGGAAAGTTTAGGTTTAGTTTGAGTATTGGATCATTTTAGGTTTTTAAAAGTTCACCATAATATGTATTTAATGATTTAAAAAATTTATCATAATTTTTATTCAATTATATGTATTAGCTTGAGAGAGATTGATAATAATAGTTCAATAATTGAGTCTCCAAATTCATTGACTTAGTGATGTTTCAAGGAAAAATGTGTGGTGAGTGTCTTAACATATCTCCATCAAACATTAAATAATGTGACTTTTTCTTAGCTCTCTAATTTTATTATTTACTTAATTCTAGATGTGTACCATGTAAATCTTAGACCCATTGTAGGTTGACTCAAAAAAAAAAAAAAAGGTCTTTGGTCTCTTCCTACTAAACAAAAATACTAATTTAATGTGTTTAATAATTTAATATTATAAAAGATTTTTCCAAACAGATAATTTTTTTGAATTTGAATTTTACTTTAATAGGGGAGGAGCACCAGTAGTGGATCATGTTCCAATAGCCGATCACTCCTTGTGCACCCAACCCCTCAATTACTAATTTTAAAGGTGTCAAAAAAATGATAATGAAAAGCTCATTAATAAGTTTCACATATACCAATAGTCGATTACTTTTATCTTTTTTGATCCATAATTGGTCCATTTGTGCACCACTACTGAGACATTTGTACACAACTACTGGGACATTTGTCCACAAGTACTGTCAATTTTAAGTGGACGGTTATTGGAAGTCTTTAAGTAGGTATCAGGCGACACTTTGAAATGTGCACTTTTTTACCCTTGTACGCATAGCTAATTCCACAACATGCATCATTACTACCCAGAAACTAAAGCATTAGCTATAAGCATTAAGTCACATACAAAGACAACAACAACAACAAAAAAAGTCAAAATCCAATGTAACATTAGAATCCGTGGATAAACGAAATTAGCTATAACCACTACTAATACGCTTCCTCTAATAATTTAATATTATGTAACATTTTTATAAACAAATAATTTCAAATAGTGGGACCTTTTTTGTGCTATTTATTATTATTATTTGTTTCCTTCTATACACTTCAATGTGAATTTCAGTTCCATTGTGGGCCTACTTGAAAAGAAGTCTGTTATTTTCCTACCGAACAATGTACGAATTTAACGTGTTTACTAAGTTAAAGATAGGATTAAGACTTCTCTACGTAGTAAAAAAATTAAGTTAATTTTTCACAATCAAGAATCTGCATTCATGTTTTTTGACTAAGTGTTGAGAAGTGTAGGGGAAGAGCACCAGTAGCCATCATAGCTAACTTCGCGCACCTACAGATCCTAAATGGTACATCGGATTTCAATTTTTTTTTTTGGTTGTCTTCTTATGTGACTTAATTGCTTAAAGCTATTGATTTGGTTTTTGGGTAGTAACAATCCGATCTCTACAGGTCGTTATGCATCAAAAGGTCAAAAAGTGGTCATTTCAAAGTGATGATCGATACTTGACCTCTTTTCCGCCAATACTCACACATTAAAATGCCAATACATGTTTATAAAATACCTAATAACTAATTTATTTGTCATCTATTTAAATAAATATTTAACCTAATTATATTAATTCTAACATTTTTAAAAATCACTTTTCCATATTTTAAAATTAAAAATGGGTGGTAAAAAAACAAGTTTGCCCACCCTTAACCGCCATGGTGGGTTTGAGAGAGGGCCCCACGTGGGTCAGTTTACCGCCATCTACGTTGCCCTAAAAACTTAGTGAAATGAATATTTTTTGGCATTTCCATTGTTCATGATGCTTCTTCTCCAACATTCCTTCGTCGTGCTCTACAAAAATGCCATTTCTCTATCGTGCTCTGCAAAAATGTCATTTCTCCACTACGTCCATTCCTAGTAATGCCTAGGAGCACTACGTCCCTGCAATATTGGATGTCCAAATATGGTTTATCTCTTTCATAGGTTCATTATGCTTTGTCTATTGATGTTTTTTTGTGTATGTGATTTAGGCTTTCATAATTATTCGAAAGCCCTTCCTTATTTATCATTTTATTTTATGGGTGGGTTGTTAAATGGTTCTCTCCATTTATAATGCCAAAATAATTACAGAGAATGCAAAAAAAATTGATTATTGCTCATAATTATTCGAAACCTCTTCATTATTTATCATTTTATTGTATGGGTGCATTGTTAAATGGTGTCTCTCTATTTATAATTCCAAAATAATTACAGAGAGTTCAAAAAAATTGATTATTGTTGATAATTATTTGAAACCCCTTCATTATTTATCATTTTACTTTATGGGTGTGTTGTTCAATGGTGTCTCTCTATTTGCGTAGTGTCATGAAATTGTGACCCTTGCAATTATTGACCACATTAGGGTACTCACGCACACGATTTGAATCCCTAAGCCAGATCGGAGACCAGAGACTTGCTCGGCACCTGAGAACTACACCTTGCTTGCCCTCCACACTATCTGAACTGCATCATGTCCTGCAAAAAAGGGCAGGACAGTAATTAATGCTTCATCTTTAGAGGGAAGATCATGAAAAGAATGTAAAATTTCACACTTAGGTTAGCACCCGCGTTAGTGTGTCTTAGTGGTACAATTTTTATGCAAACTTAGTGGTTACTTCATTCAAAACCCTAGTTTTTAAAATTAAAATTGAACTTGTGTTTTGCAAAAAATTTCTTTGTTCGTCAGATTCAATTTCTTCATTGCCTTGTTCAATTTGCAAATCAAATTCACAAAATTTAGAGGTTAATTGTCAAAACCCTAATTTTTAACAATTATCTTGAACTTGTGCAAAAATTGAATTTCTATTTAATTTTTCAGATTTGTGACTGTTTTCAGACTTATCTTCTGTCCTACACTTCAAATTTTCAATTTCCCTCATTTTTCGAAATTAAAATTAAGTGGTTAGGTCATAAAACCCTATTTGTCAAAGTTCACTGGATTTTGTGCAAATTTCAATCAATTTCATTCAACTTTAGATTTCTAAGACATTCTCCAAGGTGTCCCTCCCCTTTAGGTGTGACCCTTTTCAAATTTGCAGTCCAATCTTTCTTTTTCTTCAAAACCCTAATGGGGTCCTATTCTCACATTTGAACCTTCATTTCACCTATCTCGAAATTGTAAAATTTGCCAATTTTTTGGGGTTAGCTTTAAAATCATTGTAATATTCAACCCTAAAAAAATTCGAAAAAAGTTGGTCAGACTGTGTGCATTCCCGCCACGGTCCTCATCTTTTTTCCCGAAATTTTGAGAGACTATTATGACTATATTTACTAGCCCAAATCTAGAAGATTGGCTGATTTTGTCGATTTTTTATCCCTTTAACATCGAAAATACCTCCAAAATTCAACATTTTCAATTTCAAGAATTTTTTTTAAATTAAGAGGTTAATTATAATCTACCTTGATTTTAAAAATTCTAATTTTCTTAATTTTAAAATAAAGTGGTATTCCCTTGGCCCTAATTTGAAAATTCCAATTTCCTTTCATTTTTGGAAATTGTGTCATCCTCTTCTTCCAACAAAGTTCAAATTGCTTAACCAGTATTTTCTTAAATTTTGCATTACTCAATTTTGTACACTTTGTTCCAAATTCAAAATTTCAAATTTCCCTCTAGTGCATGAGTTTCACCACTATTAGTCCTACCTAAACTATCCCCATTAGACGAAGCATTAGAATTAAGGCTTCCCAAGGTTTAATTACCGAGGAGACGGAGCTTAATTTGGGTGACTTCTTTAATGAGGATAATGCTAATGCTTCCCATCCTAATCATGTCTCTATCTATCCAATTGATGAATCCCATGATGAAGAAGAAGCTTTGACTAGAGTTTCCATAGACCAACTTTCAAAATTAGACAATTAATTTGATAACTTTCAACAATGGATGTCCCAAGAGTACCCTAAAAGTGAATCTCTTCCATTAATTGAAGGCGCTAAACGCATGATTCAAAGTGATAAGAATGGAATTGATATATTGTGTGGCATTGCATATATTGTTGATTCTAATGTCATGCCTATCACGAGTTTTGTTGAGAACTTAGGTTATTCACAACCATCAAATCAAATCAATTTGTTTATTCCTTTCACCACTTCAATGGCTAGTATTCCTACTTTCACTTCAAACATCATGGCTACATCAACTCAAAATGTCATTCCTACAACCATTGGTCATGGGGGTAATCCCTCTTTTAATCCTCCATCTTTACGTATGTCTTCCATAAGTATTCCTATTATTCATCAACCAATCATTATGACATAAGGGGGCAATTCATTCAACAATTTTGGTCCTCCTTAAAGTGTCTCGTTTCCTACTCAATCATCACCTATGCCTACTTATCATAATGTCCCACCACCTTATTCTCACTTCATGCCTTCATTCAATAACATCACACCACCTTCTCAATCAACCATGTCTAACATCAATTCTTCTACCAAAGCAACCATTAACGA
This sequence comes from Cryptomeria japonica, assembly GCF_030272615.1. NCBI lineage: Eukaryota > Viridiplantae > Streptophyta > Pinopsida > Cupressales > Cupressaceae > Cryptomeria > Cryptomeria japonica. Next base: position 532,787,811 of record NC_081413.1, read on the forward strand.
TCTTGCTCAAACTGTGTCTTCCTTACAACAACAAATTGCTTCTATGAGTCAATCCAAGTTTAGTGTGCCCACCTTTGATGTTGTGAGCCCACTTTCTCTTGATATTGTTAAAGTCGTGCCACCTAAGCATGTTGAGGTCCCTCAATTAGAACTCTATAATGGAAAAGGTGATCCTCTTACGCATGTCAAAACATTTCAAACCTTGTGTACCGATTTTTCTTATGATCAAAGATTGCTTGTAAAACTGTTTACAAGAACACTAAGAGAAAAGGCTTTACAATGGTATTTCTCTTTGCCTTCTTATTCTATCACTTCTTTTCAACAACTAGCAAATGCTTTCATCTAACAATTTCAAAATAACATTGGTCCTAAAATCACTTTGACTAATTTAATGCATTGTAAACAAGGTGTTAAAGAAAAAGTGACTGGTTTCATTGGTAGATATAAGCATTTGGGTGCTCAAATTTCTTTTCATGTACCTGATAATGTTTTTCAACGAATTTTCATTTCCAATTTGCAAAAAGATATCAGGGAAAAGCTTCTTTTGTCTAAGTTTACTTCCTTCCGTATTTGTGTGCAACACTCCACAATTATCAATTGGTTGTGAGTCAAATGGAGCAATCTACTCCTATGGCTCCAAGTGATAAGGGGGAGAGTGTTCAACAACTATTTACAAATTTCAAACTAACAAAAAGCTTCATCAAGTTCAATGATAAAATCAACAACAATAATTTGAATGCTACAACAAGTGTGCCTTCTATTTTTAATTTTTTCAAAAGAGAAAGACAATTTACTCATTTGAATGAATCTTTACATAGTATTATGTCTCAGTTGTTGCAAAGAAATGTTATCAAACTTCCTCCTATAAAATAAGTTGATCCTTCTAAACTTGCATCCCCTTATTTTGATAACAATTCCTTTTGTCAATTTCATCGCCAACCTGGTCATGATACTGAGAAATGTTCCGCATTAAAAATAAAGATTCAAGATTTGATTGATAACAATACTATATTTATGGCAGGGGTGAATGATAAAGGGAATAAATTAGTAGCTCCTCCTAATCAAAATCTTAAATTTTTTACTAATCCTTTTCCTTCTCATACCTCTAATGTGATTGAGACTGGGTATACTTCTTTCTCCTCTGAGGAATTCACTTCTATGGCTCCAAACTTGGTAATTATGGTAGAAAAACAAGACATGCGTAAGGATCCTTGTATTACATTTGACCCTAGTTAGACCATTAGAGCACCCGATGGCCCTTTATACATAGTTGGGAAGGTTAAGGACATACCTTGTTGTGGTGCTCTTGTTGATCCCTCTTGCATGGTTAATGCCATCACAGAGGAGTATCTTTTTAGTTTATGATTGCATAAACCCATATATGATGCCTCTAATGTAGTGAAGTTATTTGATGGATTCTCTTGTCCTGCCATTGGCTCTATCGCCCTTCCTGTTGAATTTCATACTAAATCTATGGATGTTGAATTTGTTATCATACGCTCTTTCAAGCAATTCCGTGTGAAGTTGGGCTATCCTTAGCTATCTTCCATGAAGGCTATTGCTTCAACTATCCATAAGTGTTTGAAATTTCCTCACAATGGAAAAATCATAACTGTGAACCATAGCTTATTTCATCCATCTAAAAGAAGCCCTAGTGTTCCTATTGATTTCTTTTGGCCTAAGCAATTTCAATCTCTTCCATCAAGGAGCGATGCTCTTTTTCAATATTATCAAAAATGGAAGAAAGATATGATCTTATCCTTGAGTCAACCTAGATCCCCAACACTTGACTTTCCTTTCATACTTGAAAATGAAGTTTTTCCCCTCACGGATAGAACTAATCTCCCTCCTAAGGAAGATCTTCAATCTATTCTTATGGATGTGACTATGCCTTCTCCTAAGAAGAACAACACTATTCCTCCTAAGGTTAGACCTATACCTCCTCCTCATGATAGACCCGGTCTCCATCCTACACCTAACATTTCTCCTTTATATGGCACAGTTCCACCTCCTTTCTCTTATAGAGAGAAGAGGCCTTCTTCTCCTCTTGTCCAACCTAAAATACCTCAACCTAAACCTTCAACTATCAAAGAGAAAAACATTCCTACTTTTTCAAATGTTCCTCCTCCTTCTCAACCTTCCACTAAGACTCGACAGAATCATTGTGTGAGAGAATGTTGACGAAGACATGTTTGAGCTCATGAAGTTGTCCCTCAAAATACTCAATCTCCCAAGACTCCAACAGTTGACATGATTCCCTTTTCTCCTAAGCAAGATGTTCAACCTACATCTCCAAATCCTAAGTTACAAAAAACATGTGATGGTTTTACTCCTATTCGTGTTCTTGCTCCTCTTTCTCTAAATTTTGATAAGGAAATGAGTGAAAATGTTATTCATGATGGTAATACAACTCCTAATTCTTCTGAGAGTGAGTATGAATATGTTGATGTGGACAAGCATTTATCAATTGATTTTTCACAAACCCTAATCCTAGCTCCTAGAATTGAACAAAGTGACTTACCACATGAGCATAGTCCTTGTTTGGATCTTGTGATAAATCCATCTGTTGTGCTCGATGTCACTCCTCTGGCATGTTGCTTGCCTTCATGAAATAGTGATCAGCAAGATCGGGAGGCGGATGTCATTCTAGATTAGCAATATTAGCATTGTAGATATTCTCTCTCTCTCCTTTCTTTCTCTTTCGTGACCATTCTTCTATGTGTATCCTCATTCTTCTATGTTTCCCTCAATGTCTACTTGAGGACAGTGCAAAGCATTGAGATATTTTCTTGGTCTCTTTCATGTTGACTCTAAAGACATCCTCTCTTCCCTTTCTTCTAAGGTAGTGTCCTTTCTTTGGGGAATGTCGATTATTATATGCACATATACATATATGATATACATGAGTTATCATACAACATACTGACCCCGAGGAAAGCAAAACTACCTCATGCTTCGTGTTCATTACCCTTAGGTTTATTCCTCACTTGGGGGCTAAATCCTTGTGATAATGTGCTCCCTCTCTTCTCTCTCTCTTGGCTGTATCCTACCTTAAAGAAATCTCTCTCGATAAGGTGCACGTGATTTCTTTAACGTGGGGGTATACACTTCGCTCATATTTTCCTTTTCTATACTTAGAATTATTTAGTGAACTTGGCTTTGCTTCATAATCTTGGCATCTTTTTCGTGACTCATAGTGAGGGGAACCTTACTACTTGTAGTCATGGTTTTCCCTTCTTTATCTTCCTTTTTACTTTGTCAATTGATGTCGTAAGATCCTAAGTCCACTGGGGGCTTGGTGTATCTTGCCTCCTTGACATGGTAGAAGTATGTCAATCTTGTTTCCTTGTACTTTACTGATAGTATTGGCATATGCTTATACTCCCGCTAAAGTGGGGGCTAAATGTAGTGTTATGAAATTGCAACCCTTACAATTGTCGACCACATTAGGGTCCTCACGCACATGATTTGAATCCCTAAGCCAGATCAGAGACCAAAGACTTGCTCGACACCTAAGAACTGACCCTTTCTTGCCCTCTACACTGCCTGAACATAGATACATGAGGTCATGCATTCAAGCATTCAAGAGAATTCAAGCATTCTTTTCCAGCATTGAGCATTCTCAAGTCTCCTTTCAAGGCTAGGTGTTGCATTCAAGTCAAGGATTCAACCATTGAAGAGGGGATTCATTCCAACATTCAATTCCATGCAATAAAATCTATCTACATTTTGTCTACAACCTCCCTTGAGGTGATTTACATTTTAGTCTTTCATTTACATTCACTTGCAAGTACTTTCTTTCATCAATTGGTTTATTCCAAAACTGGGGTTTGACCTAAAGGAAAACCCTCATTCCCAACACCTTTCCCTCTCTTTTATGTGTGTAGGTTGTAGGTGCGCAACTTTACTTTCTAATTCGAGCTCCATTTGCAGAGGCGAAAAAACCCTTTTCGTTTCGCGGATTTTTCGGAGGACCGTGTACATTCCTGCCATGGTCCAGGTAATTTTTTCCCAAATTCGTAGGGTGACTTCGTTTCGACAAATTATTGCCAGATCCAGGTGCACAGCTTCATCCTATTCTTCTATCTTGAGTTATAATCAAACCTTTTTCACCTTTACACTTGATCATAAGTAGGCAATTCAATCAATTCAAATCTCAATCTCAAAAGAGGGGATTAACTTAACATCACTCAGAATTCCATCTCTTTCTCTAGAGGTTGAATCTAGTGTATTTCCCCCCTCTTCTAATGTAATGCATGAAAAGTGTTTGAAGGAGAATCCAAAGTGAAACTTTCATCTCTCCTCGGAGGGAAGAAAGGCTTTCCTCTAGATCTCCATCATTCACCTTTTTTCCAACATTATAGTTTGTAATGCCCAAATAATTATAGAGTGCAAAAAAAATTGATTATTGTTCATAATTATTTGAAAGCCCTTCTTTATTTATCATTTTATTTTATGGGTGGGTTGTTAAATGGTTCTCTCTGTTTATAATGTCAAAATAATTACAAAGAATGCAAAAAAAATTGTTTATTGTTCATAATTATTCGAAACCCCTTCATTATTTATCGTTTTATTTTATCGGTGTGTTGTTCAATGGTGTCTCTCTGTTTATAATGCCAAAATAATTACAGAGAGTGCAAAAAAAATTGATTATTGTTGATAATTATTCGAAACCCCTTCATTATTTATCATTTTTTTTATGGGTGGGTTGTTAAATGGCATCTCTCTATATATGTATACACACACACACACACACATATATGTATATGTATAGGTCTCTCTCTCTCTCTCTCTCTCTCTCACTCTCTCTCTCTCTATATATATATATAGAGAGAGATAGAGAGAGAGAGAGAAAGAGATATATATATATATATATATATATATACATATACATATACATATATGTGTGTGTGTGTATGTATGTATGTATATACATATACATATACATACATACATACATAAATATACATACACACACACATACATACATGCATGCATACATACATACATAGATGTGTGTGTGTGTGTGTGTGTGTGTTATTGTCGACATATAACAACCTTCTTACATACATGTTATGGGCCACTTGGCACAAATTGCCACCAACTACATTGCCCTAAAAACTTTGGGAAATGAAGATTTTTTGAGGTATTTTCATTGTTTGCTCTGCCTTCAATATGTTAATATACTCACTGTAAATAATATTATCAGGCATACACTATATTACTTCCAATAAATTTCATATGAGAAATACAACAACATCATTCAATTATTAGTCATTTGACAAATGAATCTGCATCTTAGTACAATATCAGCAATATCTAATACAATATATGTTTTTAGTTTCTCTCCTTGATAGATAATGTCTTAAGTTCCATACCTATATGGTTATTGTCCACACACACACACACACACATATACATGTATATATATGTGTGTGAGTATATATATATATAAAGCACCATTTTATTTTGTTCAATGATGGATTTGTAGTCATTGGTACCTATAGAAATTGATTTTTTTTTATCATTTATCTCAATTGCATTGAGGGTTTCATTTCAATGATCTATCTTTGTATATATATTTATACAAGCACACACAATAGAATTTTTATTTTATTGAAAGATGTTCAATGATGGAATTGTTCTGTATCTGATAGAATATCAATAATATCCAGTTTTCAATCACATCACAGTTACATATTTTACTCCCGCATCTCACGATTTTAGTTTGTCTCATTGTTATATGCAGTTTCATATTATTGTGCCTATATGTTTATTGTCCATATCTATGTATACACATACATATATATACACACATATACACATATATGTATATGTATATGTATATATATACATGTGTATGTGTATATATATACATATACATGTATATGTATATATGAAGAAACACACACAATAGCACAATATGTTCTATAATGATGGTTGTTTCGAGTTATGTGGCTATATGGTTATTGTCTATATAAATGTGTAAATGTAAATGGACAATAACCATATAGCCACAGAACTTGTTGCAATCAACAACATATTCCTTATTCAAGTGCACTCATTCAGATTGGTACACACTGAATAACTAAATTCCTTCTACAGTCAATGTTAAATGTTATAAATCTTTCAATTTAAATTATACTATTTTCAGTAAACCAACATTTATTTCAGTATAGTCACTGTAAATAACATTAACAACCATATTAGATGTCCAATGATGGTTTATGCTCCTTCGTAGCTGTATTATGCTTTGTATATTGATGATTTATTTGAATGTGGTTTACAGTTTCATTTCAATCCTCTCTTACAGTTTAATGTGCCTATATGGTTATTGTACACACACATAGTATGTGTGTGTGTGTGTGTGTGTGTGTGACACACACAGTATAATATTTTTTTTTGTTCAAAGGTTTTCAATGATGGATTTGTACTCATTGGTACATGCATAAATGGATTTTCTTTTTAATCATTACAGTGTGAACTTGAATCCACTTTTTTTGCTTCATTATAGTGTGAACTTGACTTATTATAGTATCAACTTGACCCAAATTTCTTTGCTTCATTATAATATGAACTTGAGGGTTTATAGTGTGAACTTGACTCCAATTTTTTTGCCTCATTATAGTGTGAACTTGACTCATTATAGTGTGAACTTGATTCAAGTTTCTTTGCTTCATTATAGTGTGAACTTGAGGGCTTATAGTGTCAACTTGACTCCACATTATTTGTTTCATTATAGTGTAAATTTGACTCATTATATTGTTTCAACATACATATATATATAGTGTGAACTTGACTCATTATAGTGTGAACAATTCAAAGCATAGAAGAAAACTGAACAATTCGAAGCAATGGAAGACTGCATATTTAATATGACATGACCGACTGTTTTCCACAAAAATTCAAATTTGAAAATAGCTAGCTACAACAATCGAATGCATTGCACATTCGAATTATATTGTAAGACATAATTTTCCATGTCATTTTCATTACAATCTAATTAATTGCATATTTCTAAGTTATGCAAATTCCCTTTGCACATTCCTTATGTAACTATTTGTTTGCAATATGTATGTATGTCATACATATGCATATGCATATGTATGTATATGTGCATATGTGCAATTCTATGTACATGTGCATATGTAAGTAGGTGGATATGTATATTTATGTACTTATGAATTTGAATATGTATGTATGAATGTGTAAGGATTGTATGCATGTTGTCAAATGTTAAAGACGATCAAAAAGTTGTTTTGCATTCAATAATGTATGGATGATTTGTTGTGACAATGTTACGCTACCCTCGATTATTACTATTTTTTGGAGGCATGCTAGAGCATCGAGGGCAAAACCATACTTGTGGAAGATCATCATATCAATGTAAATATGTTTATTAACACACTTCAATTCTTTGGAGATTATGCCTTTAATGCTTACATTTTATACTAATTTGTGTAGATATCTTAGGTAGTTATGCATTTTTTATTAAATGTGTTTCTTAACACACTTTAGTTTGTTTTGCATTTTGTTTTGATTGTAATGGCAAGCAATTACAAACATGATAAGGAGTCACTATGTCGAAGACAACAAGCCTTCCTCTCAGGTAAAGTCAATATGACTTTACTTTGGCAATGATCTAGTAGACAATGCAATTTGTGATTTGTTTATGTTTCAATTTGTGAATTGTTTATGTTTCAATTTTTGAATTGTTTATGTTTAAATTTGTTTAAATTCCTCACTTAGTTCATATGGCTGCAAGAAACACACTTAGTTCACATTAGAAAAAAATCTAGTAGAAAATGCATTTTGTGAATTATTTATCTTTCAATCTTCTCTTTGTGGGACTTTACTTTGGCAATGATCTGGTAGACAATGCAATTTTTGATTTGTTTATGTTTCAATTTCTGAATTGTTTATGTTTCAATTTGTTTAAATTCCTCACTTAGTTCATATGGCTGCAAGAAATACACTTAGTTCACATTAGAAAAAAATCTAGTAGAAAATGCATTTTTTGAATTGTTTATCTTTCAATCTTCTCTTTGTGGGACTTTACTTTGGCAATGATCTATTAGACAATGCAATTTCTAATTTGTTTATGTTTCAATCACCTCTTTTTGGGACTTTAATATGTTTCAATTTCAACATTTATATGCCTATGTATACATACATACATATATACATGTATGCATACTGGAGTCACATAAATTTGTCCACTTAATTAAATGAATATTTAGTATTTATTTGATTATTTAACCATCAATCAATAAACTAATTAAATTAATATATTTAATTAATTCATCTTAACCCTCTTCTCCTATTAATTAAATAAATTATTTGATTTATTTGATTTAATTCACTTAACCAAATTCAGACCATTAATTAAATAAATAAATTATATTTATTTAATTAAATCTTCTCTCACATTTAAATAAATTAATATTTATTTAAATTCCCCCAAAATCCCACCTCTCACATTTAAATAAATTAACATTTATTTAAATCACCTTTATCCTCTACCCACTTGTATTTTCCTACAAATGCAAGTTGCACAACTATTTTAAATAAATAATTTATTTAAATCACCTTTATCCTCCACCCACTTGCATTTTCCTACAAATGCAAGTTGCACAACTATTTTAAGTAAATCATTTATTTAAATCACCTTTATCCTCCACCCACTTGTATTTTCCTACAAATGCAAGTTGCACAACTATTTTAAATAAATTATTTATTTAAAATCCTATTTATCCTCACCCACTTGAAACCTTTAATGGTTTCCCTTAAAGTCTTCAAACTTAATGGCTTCTTTCTAGAGTCTTTTCAAGCCTTTAATGGTTTTCCTTAAAGTTTTCAAACTCAATGGCTTCCTTCTATAGTCTTCTTAAGCCTTTAATGGTTTCCCTTAAAGTCTTCAAACTTAATGGCTTCCCTTAAAGTCTTCTTAAGACTTTAATGGTTTCCCTTAAAGTCTTCAAATTTAATGGCTTCCTTCTAGAGTCTTCTCAAACCTTTAATGGTTTCCCTTAAAATCTTCAAGCATTTAATGCTTTATCTTCCTTTTTCTCATTTAAATAAATTAATATTTATTTGAATATTTACCCAAATGCAAATTACACCATTTAATTGAAATAAATGATTTTATTTTAATTGAAAATCCCAAAATTCCTCCCACTTGCATTCTCCTACAAAACCCACTTGCAATTGTAATCCCTTCTAGATTCTTCTAACTCCTTCTAAATTAGTCTAATCCATCCCCTAAATATTGTCACATTCCTAAGCAACTTGGAGTCACTTCTCAAAGCCCTCAAAGTCTTTGAAAGGTATTTAAGGCTTTAAGTCTTCAAATGGTTAACCTCTAAAGTCCTCTAAACCATTAAAGGCTCTTACATAACCATTAAAGTCATCCATATTCATCCAACGGCCACAAATTCATTATTACCACCACCGAATACTTCACAAAGTGGATCGAAGCTATTCCACTTACCCAAGTCACCGGCAAGCAAATCGCCTCATTCATTCTTAATTATACCATCTGCCAATATGGTGTACCCGTGTCCATCATCACAGATAACGACCTTCCTTTCAAAAATTAGGATGTCTGTGAGCTTTGTGAGAAGTTTCACATCCAACACCGCTTTTCCACTCCCTATTACCCACAAGGCAATGGTCAAGCCAAAGAATCGAACAAGAACATATTAAGATTCCTCAAGAAGACAGTCAATGATGTCGGCCATGATTGGCATGCTCAATCAAATCTAGTACTATGGGCGTATCGAACTAGCATTCGAACCCCTATAGGCGCAACTCCCTACTCACTGGTCTATGGTGCAGAAGCTATCTTACCTATTGAGTTTGAGATACCATCTCTACGAGTTTCCTTGCATAATCTCATAGATGATGAAGCATACAGAGTATCACGTCTTCAAGACTTGGAGCTACTTGATGAAAGATGACAAGATGCATACAACCACCTCAAGGCCTATTAGTAGCACATGAGCAGAAGCTATAATCATCGAGTTAGACCTCGTACATTTGAGGTAGGTGATCTTGTTCTTAGGGAGAATCCTTGTAACCAACCAAACAGAGAACATCGGGGAAAGTTTGAATCTAACTGGCTGGGTCCATATGTTATCACTGCAGTCTTTGGGTCCAGGGCATATCAGTTGGCTACTTCAGAAGGGGAACCGCTAGCAGATTCGATCAACAACATGCACCTCAAATGATTTTATACATAAGCTATACAGAGCATCAGGATCCAATACATACCAAAAAAACACCAAAAACATTCAGAAAGATGTCCTGAAGAAAATACAAAAAAATCAAAATAGTAAAGAGAAAAATCATACATCCAAACAGTGAACAACCACTCCGGTGGCACCTTGGGTAAGTGCGATCGTGAAAACCTGGAAAATAGGTGTCACTCGTAAAGGCTATGGCTCCATTGTCTTTCAGACTTGTTGCGATCACATTCATTACATCCACTCATCCATCAATCAAACCATGACTTGTTATTGATCTGCAATCAAGGATAGTACTTCATGCGTCTTGCATCTCGCTTTTTCATAGTCATGTCTAAACTAGGGGCAATGCTCTTAACCTATTGATGGAAGTGGATTATGCATTACTTGTGATTCATTGAGTTCTTCATTCAAAACTATATCACAAAATCTAAAAACATTAAAAAACACAACACAAATCCAAAAACATTAAAAAACACATCAAAAATCCAAAAAAATAATAAAACATTAAAAACCAATCAAAAACATGGCAATGCATAAAACCTTTGTACATACACATCGCAAACAGACATCAAACAAACATTTTGAGCTACTCAAACAATGATCACTTATCACATCAATCAATCAATCAACACAGGTACACACAATTGTCTTAACAAGGATGCATCTTTCCTTTCCAAAACAAAGACATGATAATATTTTCTTTGACAAGAAAATTTTGTTTAAGCTATCAAGTACTTGGTCAGTTTGATAAGTTATTTATTCATTTATATCAAGTTCCTACACTACTTCGGGGTATCCACGAGTGATTAGAGTAGTCGGGATGTTTCCTAAGTATCTTTTGTTTGTTATCTGCGAATTGTTCCAGTGAAGTTCTGGGGCATGTACTAATGGTGTCTACATAGGAAGTTCACTAAGCTACGTGATTATATGCAAAAATCTAGTCATGGATCACTATGGCTTATTGATTACAGTGTATACCTCGACCATCTACACATAAACCAGAATGGAGGGTCCATATTCTTTATCTATACTGCTTGCTTACAGGTATAATGCTCCAAACTTGGTTCCTATTGCCTCGTCCAAGATTGATACTACCATGCTCAGTGATGAAAATAAAGCACTATGGATCGTCATTTCATCTCATCAGTTTATATTGCATTCTATTTCATTCCACCCATCCATACATTCATAATAGATGCATATCATTCATACATAGTCAATAATAATGGATACTCTCTTTTCGATATTCTTCCATAGGAATGGGTCCTAGGTCCTCTATATCTTCTATCTAACATTGAATCATCAACATCAACATCAACATCAACATCAACATCAACATCAACATCAACATCATCATTAGCCCTTCATCGGTTCCCATCAACCCAATCAAGCCAGTTACTCTATCTACATAGGTGCATCGACTCACACACACCTAGACTATCAACAGATACTCTAATCAAGTATCTCCGGGTCTTAATAGGTAATTGATTATGGCAAACCTAAACTACAACAAAGATTTCTCATAATGACCTAGTCTCAACGGGGCTGCTATGATTCACCACAATCATCCATCACATGCACACACTATCAATTGATCAACCAATCAAACGCAATCACAATGGAAAATTACATCAATTGTCTCAAGTCTCAATGAGTATTTTGCTTCTTATACCTTGACTTCATCAGACAATTACATCAATTGTCTAAGTCACAATAGGTCACTTTGATTCACTTACTCAGAACGCTTTGACTCGACTGGGGCAATTAAACCGATTGCATCAAATTGTCCAACCAACTTTGATCAATTGTATAGTATCAATCAAACACAAACCACTATATTTGCACCATATCTCATGCATGACCTAAGGGTACTCACTGGCTTGTTGTTTCTCTATATTCACTCCATTTTCTCCTGTTCTTTCACCCTTATTTCTGAATTCTTCTATTTTACCTTCCCCCAACTTCTTTCTTTTTTTCGAGAGATCACTCGATTTTTTGAAAAAAAATTCGGCCCATCTCTCGAGGGGCATACCACCCACTAAATTAACATTTCTAGGACATATTTCTTCACACATATCTTTCTTTATTTGAAACGACGCGATAAACCGCACCGTCTCAAAGAGGGGCAAATGTAGTCACCCAAATCAATCCACTTAATTAAATGAATATTTAATATTTATTTGATTATTTAACCATCAATCAATAATTAATTAAATTAATATTTAATTAATTCATCTTAACCCTCTTCTCCTATTAATTAAATAAATCATTCAATTTATTTGATTTAATTCACTTAACCAAATTCAGACCATTAATTAAATAAATAAATCATATTTGTTTAATTAAATCTTATCTCATATTTAAATAATAAATTAATATTTATTTAAATCCCCCAAAATCACATCTCTCACATTTAAATAAATTAACATTTATTTAAATCACCTTTATCCTCCACCCACTTGCATTTTCCTACAAATACAAGTTGCACAACTATTTTAAATAAATAAATAATTTATTTAAAATCCTATTTATCCTCACCCACTTGAAACCTTTAATGGTTTCCCTTAAAGTCTCCAAACTCAATGACTTCCTTCTAAAGTCTTCTTAAGCCTTTAATGGTTTCCCTTAAAGTTTTCAAACTTAATGGCTTCCTTCTAAAGTCTTCTTAAAGCCTTTAATGGTTTCCCTTAAAATCTTCAAACTTAATGGCTTCTTTCTAGAGTCTTCTTAAGCCTTTACTGGTTTCCCTCAAAGTCTTCAAGCATTTAATGCTTTGTCTTCCTTTTTCTCATATAAATAAATTAAGATTTATTTAAATAAAATCCAAAATTCACATTCATATTTAAATAAATAAATATTTATTTAAATATCTATCCAAATGTAAATTACACCATTTAATTGAAATAAATAATTTTATTTTATTGAAAATCCCAAAATTCCCCCCACTTGCATTCTCCTACAAAATCCACTTGCATGCCTAAATCCCTTCTAGATTCTTCTAACTCCTTCTAATTAGCCTAATCCTATCCTAATCATTGTCACATTTCTAAATAAAAGGAAGTCACTTCTCAAAAACCTTCAAAGTCTTCAATAACCATTAAAGGCTTTATGTCTTCAAATGATTAACCTCTAAAGTCTTCCAAACTATTAAAGGCTCTTACATAACCATTTATGGTTAACTCACCTTTTACCTTTGGTTAGAGACTTTCCTCTAACTTAACCATCCTTTTGACTCATGGGTCTCTTCAAAGCATTTATTTCTTTGACTAGGGTAGCTATCATGTCCCATCAAGTATTTAATGCTACTTATCTCTCCTCTCAAGCCTCCTCATGGTGACACTTGTCAACATGGAATTGGGTTGAAAGTCTCACATGGATTCAATATCTTTCAATCCAAACCCTTGTTAAGATTGCTCAACCTTAACCCTTCATTTCCCCATTTCTTCTCTAAATAGAACCCTTCTCCTCAAGCAAAGAAGGAAGCATTAGAGTATTGTTGTTATACTAGTATTAGCATAGAGCTTTTTCATAGCATCACTATTTACACTTGCATAGCATTTGCTTATCATATTCAACCATCTTGAATCTCCATATGGCATCCATGGCTAGTGCTAAAAGATGAGAGCTACACTCATGTGGAACTTGGAGAGGAGAGGAACAAGGGAGGAGCAACTATGAGCATCTTGATTAGCTATTTTATTCTATGTTTATATGCTTTCTATTTCATGCTTAATATCTCTCTTGATATGCCTGTTTAGGATAATCTTTTGTTGCTAACACTAACATTTGTTTCTTGTGCTCTTGTGTGTGTTGTCATCGAACATATTTTCTAATCCTTTTTGCAGAGCATCACATACATACACACACACACACATATGTGTATGTGTATGTGTGTGTGTGTATATATATGGGTGTGTGTGTGTCTGTGTGTGTCTGTGTGTACACACACACACACAGACACATATATATATATAAAGGAAGTGGCCCATATGTAAAAAAAATCAAACAAATAATTGTTTGATAGTGTCTTAAAACATATTTTGGTAGATACTGCCAATAAGGAAAACTTGGCAGCTAACAAGATATCTTGTAAGGCACTAGAAAATAGTTCTTTGTCTGGTGCCTTTTTACAAATAGGACACTTCCTTTTATCATTTCAATGCAATGACCTAGTAGGCATATTAGACACTGCAATTTATATATGATGACTGCAATTTGAACACTTATGTGGCCTCTTTTGATAGTGATAAATTTATGAGATCAGTTCAATTGATATATGAGAAATATCACATCAGAAAAAGAAAAAAAAAACATATGAGATTTATATCAACACCATCAATTCATTGGAATATTCATCTGAGATATCTAAAAACAACAGAGTTATGAAAATGTTACATCTATAATCACATCACAGTTATATCGAAACTCAAAATCTACTCTTAGGAGGGCTCATAAAAATCCAACCCCGCCAGACTGTGGCCTACGAGGGTTTGGCCCAGCAATAATGTTTTCTTGGTTGGGAGGGGTTTGTAAGCAACTTCCTATTTGAGATAGCAATGCCTGGTTGACACCTGAAGTAAGTTGCATGGTGTCTGAGGATCCAGGTGCAGTCCCAACTTGCATAGTATTAATAGTTGCAGAGGCTGGGGACAAGAGGTTCATCATTTCCACAAGAATTGGGTATCGGATGGGTAGAGGTTCTACGACCGTGGCCACATCTTTCGTCCTCTTTGCATGCTTGGCTACCTTTTCAGCTGCCTTCCTCGCCTTCTCAAGCTTTGCTTATGCATCTTTATTTGCCTTCTCTTGTCTTTGAATGAACTTATCTTGGGAATCCTGCAATTTTTTGGCATGTTTTTCCACCCTCATAGCCTCCTTTTCAATCGCTTCTACTCCACATTGTGCCTTCCTCTGTCTCATTTGTTCTTTCTTTCATTCTACCAATTCCTCATCTCTTTTCCTTTCAGCCTCTTTATCTTTTTTCCTTTGAATGTACTCATTAGATGTCAAGATTTGTGACTGGCTACTAAGACGTAGCACCCCTTTCCTACCTCCATGTGAAGATTGATTCATTCTCTACACTAGAAGTTTTAAGAATCTGATGATTTGCCTTGGCACTTGTTGCCCATCCTCTTATGTACATGGCACAAACTCAAGTTCATCTTCACAATCAACACCATCTTGTTGCTCCCAGTTGGTTGCATTGGTGAAGTAATGTATCACATTTGCTAGATCAATTTCTAGAAGACTTGGCATGGAAAGGGTTACATCATCATAGTTGGTTGCTTCTTGGGTCTAGTCTGGTATGAAAGCTTATGTTGGTAAAGACATGCCTGCCGATGTACTTTCCAAACCCTCATTTGGCTGGCTGGTTTGTGGGGGCAGACCAGGTTTGGTAGTTTGTGGTGTCAAACTTGTACCCTCAACCGTTGCTTGTGTTCCGCTATGGAATTCTACAAAAACTTCAATGTCTTCCTCATTAAAACCAACCAAGCACAAGAAAGATTCCCCTGCCATATACTCTAGTTCTTCATCCCTTGAAGTGGCATCATGTTTTGTTCCAATAGTTGGTTGTATATCAACTACAACCTCAAATGCCTCACTTGGCTTCCTATCATTCTGCATGCATATCGGTTAAGTGGCCAAATCCCTATCCTATAGAAGCCACTAATTATATTAGCCGGTGTTAATGATTGGGCAAAGGCCTTGCTCGCAATATTTGCTAACTCTTCCCTTCCAATTTTAATTTGTGGGTACTTTGACATCCATATACTCCTCTGTTGTTTGAAATAATTCTTGAAAGGTAATAATACAAAAACATCAAGTGGCTACAGTTTGTGGCTTGTATGAGCAGGAAGGGTTACCAAATCTATACCTATCTGCCTTGCTTCTTCAATTGTCTTGAAGGCTACATGGCTCCCATGATCATCGAAGATCAGTAGGGCCCTATGTGAGGGTGAAACTCTACCATGGATTGAACATGTAAAATGTTCCAACCAATTTAAGAACAACTCCTTTGTCATCCATGCATGTTCTTGGACTGCCATGCATGCTCTTGGCTCACAGTTTGCAATGTAGTTTCGGATATACCTCTTCGATTTGAACAAATAAAATCTAGGAATGCTGAAACCACATGCACTAACACATGCCAAAATAGTAATCCACTCTCTACTCTTGTAAATTAGGTGCGGTACACACCTCTGGCCTAATTTGGCTATCAGTTGCATTCCACAATTCCTCCGAGCTTGCATACCAGTCTCATCACAATTCCAAATCTGATAGCTACTATAGTGATTGAGGTTGTACATTACCTCCAAGTTGTCATAGAAAGAGGCAACAATACAAGGTTGAAGCATAATAGCCCTATCAAAGTCCACTCATTATGTTGTTCTCATCGTCAGATCAGGGTGCCTTCGTCTAAACCCTACCCACCACGACCTCCCTGAAATCCCATTTTTGAATGGATTAGACCTATTCTCGGTAATTTGGGCAACACTTGATTGAAGTTGACTAATTTGGAGATCGTGACCAATTTCAACCATGTCTTTGCACCATTGGACAAATTCATCCTCCTCTATTGATAAAATGGTGTGTGGACCCCTCACAGTCGTGGTTGTGGCTCCCATCAGCCATGCCCTCAAAGAGGCAATGCGGATACCATACTTGATTGATGTGCCTCTAAGAGACATGTGCTTGTCTTCTATGCATGATATTTCTTCTTTCATGTCTAATATGCTCCATTTTGGTTTGGGAACCTTTGAGGCCACCTATACTTATGGTTTTTCTGGAATAGGATTGTAAGTTGCAGTAGAATGGTCATGTACAACAGTAGTTTCCATATTAGTTGCATTGTTAGGTGAATGGTCATCTACAACATGAGTCATTGGGTCTTCATTATGGATAAAACTATCTTCATTGGGGAAGTGCACCCCACAAGTGACTCTAAATGTTTGACGTCTAACACATTTGCTTCCCTTTCTACCTGGTGCCATTATGTTCAGTGAACCTGCACTGATAAGGTACCAACGATAAAATGCAATTGTGTGTGCCTATATAAATATATATACAGAGACATGTCCTTGAAATGAAACCCTCAATGCTATTGAGATAAATGATGAAAAACAAATCAATTTTTGTAGGTACCAATGAGTACAAATCCATCATTGAACATCTTTGAACAAAATAAAATGGTATTGTGTCTCTATTTCTATATGCCTGATAATATAGACAATAACCATATAGTCAGAGAACTCGAAACAACCATGCAATAGTTAAGCATGTAACCGTGGTGTGATTGAAAATTGGATATTGTTGATATTCTATTAGTTAGTGAGAAATTACATCATTGAACACGTTTCAACAAAATAAAATGGTGTTGTGTGTATACACACACACACACATAGGTACAAAAATTGAAACATTATATAACAAGGAGAGAAACTAGAAGCACAAGATGCAGGAGTGAAAGATGTAACTGTGATGTGATTAAAAACTAGATATCATTGACATAGCATTAAGATGCATATTCATTTCTCAAATGACTAATAATTGAATGATGTTGTTGTA
Source organism: Cryptomeria japonica (assembly GCF_030272615.1). NCBI lineage: Eukaryota > Viridiplantae > Streptophyta > Pinopsida > Cupressales > Cupressaceae > Cryptomeria > Cryptomeria japonica. Next base: position 532,805,624 of record NC_081413.1, read on the forward strand.
TTTCTCATATGAAATTTATTGAAAGTAATATATTGTATGCCTGATAATATTATTTATAGTGAATATATTAATAAATTGAAGGCAGAGCAAACAATGAAAATGCCTCAAAAAAATTTCATTTCCCAAAGTTTATAGGGCAGTGTAGTTGGTGGTAATTTGTGCCAAGTGGCCCATAACATGTATGTGAGAAGGTATTTGCCGACAATCACACACACACACACACGTGTGTGTGTAGGGCAATGTAGTTGGCAGTAATTCGTACCAAGTGGCCCATAATGTGTATGTGAGAAGGTATATGTCAACACACACACACACATTTGTGTGTGTATGTATATGTATATGTATATGTATATGTATGTATATATATATATGTATATATGTATGTATATATGTATATGTATATGTATATACGTGTATGTATATGTGTGTGTATATGGGGGGACAACAACCTTATAGCTAGTATATAGTCACTGTAAGTAATAGTATCAAGCATACACATTATTGTAATGATAAATAATGAAGGGGTTTCGAATAAAACAAATAGATAATCATTTTTTTTTGCCATTCTTTGTGAGGATTTCAGCATTATTATACTGTAAGGATTTCAACATTATTAAACTAACACAACATTTAAATGAAACCTATATCACAAAATGAAGCAAAGAAAGTGGAGTCAAGTGCACACTATAATGAAGCAAAGAAATTGGAGTAAAGTTCACACTATTAATGGACAATAACCATATAGGCACATTAAATTGTAAGAGACCATTGAAATGAAACTATAAACTGCATACAAAGAAATTATCAATAGACAAATCATAATGTAGCTACGAAGAAGCTAAACCATCATTGGACATCCAATATGGCTGTTAATATTATTTACAATGACTATATTGAAAAAAATGTTGGTTTATTGAAAATAGTATAATTTCAATTGAAAGATTTATAGCATTTAACGTTGACTGCAGAGGGAATTTAGTTATTTTGTGTGTACCAACCTGAATGTGCATCCTTGAATAAGGAATGTGTAGAGGGTATTTGCAGAGCTCAAGAATACACAATGAATTGGATTGTAATGAAAGTGACATGGAAAATTTTGTCTTATAATGTAATTCGAATGTGCAATGCATTCGATTGTGGTAGCTAGCTATTTTCAAATTTGAATTTTTGTGGGAAATAGTCGATTATGTCATATTAAATATGCAGTCCTCCATTGCTTTGAATTGTTCAATTTTACTATATGTTTTGATTGAAACTTGGTTTTTTTAATTTGATTTAATGCAAATTCTTGGTTACTGGGGAGCCTTGCACCAGTTGTTGCAAATGCAAGTACCAAATGTAGATTCACTTAATGCATAAAGCTGTGAAGTGATATTTGGAAGAATGTACACTTGAGTGTCTAAGAAGTTTAAAGTTGATTGTTTTTATGTCATGTAATGCACCAATAGCTGTGCATATGTAATTGTAATTGTAATTTGTACTTTTTTTATGTTTTGGGGGGTCAACATGACAATAAGGTAACAATTATTGGAACTATGTTATCTATTGGTACTCTTCCCCTATAAGATAAAATTAAGTTGATTTTTCACAGTCAAGAATCTGCATTCATGTTTTTTGACTAAGTGTTGAGAAGTGTATAAGATAACATTGAAGGTCGATCACAGATCAATCAAGTGGAAAACATTTCCATTGTAATTGGAATGGAGGGAGCAATTTCAAAAACACTTGCTATGATATTTAGGTCACATTTATTTATCTATACTCAATTTTACAAATAACATTCTTTCATAAATGGACTCAAGAGATTCATAAACTCCAAATTTTATCTAACTCATACTATAAAATGTAAAATCAAATGACAAAGACTTTCTCTCTTAATTACATTTAATGAAACTCTCAATCCAAGCATAATGAAGTATCTCAAAGCTACTAGATCTACAAAATCATCATACAAGACCTCAATAGAGCTATGCAAATGGAAAAATAACAACTAAAGACTTGCTTTCCACCCTACCATATTGGTGTAATGAAGCCTCATGGGCTCTAGTGAAACCCCCGAGCAAGAAGGACCCACAATTTAACCATTGTGTTCAATGGTAATAACCCAATTCACAAAATGATTTCTCAAAACAATTCTCAAACATTATCATCCTCTCATCTTTGTTACAACACAAGCACATTGAACAAAACAACTTGCCCACAACTAAACATTTGCAAGGAAAAGTGAACTTATCTCTCTACAAACTCTTCACGTTGATCTCCACCTCCATAACAAATTTAATATCACTCTTCTCCCAATTCTCTCATCTTTCCAAAACTTAACTAGAAAAAGTTTCCAAAAGGAGAAGTGGCTAACAACCCATCCTTCATTTTGTAACAAGATATAGGAAGATTCATCTTGAATTCTTGGATGGGGAAGGTGAAACTTGTCACCCTCCCCTCCACTCTTCCATGAGAGTATTTTCCTCATTTAAGAGGGGACAAACACTAGGACACCCCATCCCCCAAGTCTTCCCTCATAAATGAGGTATGGGGGTGGGATTGGTACCCTTAACCCATCTAACCCCACTCATCCTCCAAACTTGTCACTCATATTAATGAGGAATTTTTTAGAATGGAAGAGAGTAAATGAATTATGAATTATGAATTAGCTGGAAGAATTCAATATGTTGGTGGCTCAATTGACATGTGTTGGTGTCAAGATGAATGAGGAGGAGAAATGTCAGATTTGGCTTTTTTCTTTGTGTGATTTGTTGGATTCTTAGCATATGTCCTTCAAACATTAAATAATTTGACTTTTTCTTTTCTCTAATTTAATTTTTTGTTTAATTCTAGATGGGTACCATACTTGTTTTAGAACCATTATGAGCCCACCTTGAAAAGATAAGTCTTTGGTCTCTTGCTACTAAACAAAATAGCAGTAGTACTTTGTTTAGTAGGAAGAGACCAAAGACTTATCTTTATTTTATTTTAAAAAGACAAACAAAATATTTGTTTCACATTTTTAATAATTTAATATTTTTAAAAGCTTCTATAAAAGATAAATTTTGTTTTTAAGGTTTTTAATTTATTCTACTTTGATTTTTAGTAATATATAAAAAATTCAATAGCAATAATATGTTAGATTCACTTTTGACAACTAGATTGTTTAATAGTATTTACATTCAATATTTTATTACAAAATGATATTAGATTTCTACAATCTATAGTTCTCTTCTCCTCTAGCATTCTTCATCCTGGTGATGGATAATATTGATGTTGAAAAACTATTACGTAATTGAACCCAAAACTACATTGAACAGAACTATAGATTGAAGAAACCTATTTTCATTAAGATAATGTATGATTATATCTTTCTTCTCTGGCTTGTGGTGCTTCAGGAGGTTTGGCACTGCTTTGGAATAATTATAATATTGAGGTACAGTTAGTGGCATCTGCTACAAATTGGATGTTGGCTTTAGTTATAAGAAAGATTTCAAAGGTTAAATTCTGGCTTTTTAAAATTTATGCTCCGTCAAGAATTCAAGGGAAGAATAAGTTATGGGGTGAATTAAAGAGGATTTCTTCTCCCTTAAAACATGGTTCCTTTATTATCTTCGGGGGTGATTTTAATGCTATCACTGATTTAGATGAGAAAAGAGGAGGTGTTTTCCCTAATAAAAGGATTATGGATGACTTTGGGGATTTCATTTCTGATATGAGCCTTTTTTATTGTAAGTCTCAGAATGGGGTTTTCACATGGACAAACATGAGAAGAGATTTTTCTCAGATTGTTGAGAGATTAGATCAGTTTTTGTTATCTGAGAATTGGATTGATTCAGATTTTGAATTTTTTTCCTCTATTCTACCGGTCTCAGGGTTTGATCATTTTCCAATTTCCCTTTCAATTATTGAGGATAGGGCTTCTTTTAAGTCTCCATTTAAATTTGAGCCCATGTGGTTTAGGGATTCTTCCTTTTTGCCTCTGCTTATGAAATGGTGGAATTCTGCTCCTTTTTGTTCTGGGTCCCGTATGTTTCAGATTGCTTAGAAGTTAAGTTATTTGAAATTGAATATTAGGGAATGGAATATCTCACATTTTAAAAACATTTTTCAAGAGAAACAAAGGATTCAAGATACGATTGAGTGTTTTAATACTCATTTACTTCAACATGGTATGGTGCCACAAGTTTTTGATGAATTGAAGTCACTAAAATTACAGCTTGAGGAGGTGTTAGCTAGAGAGGAAATCTATTGGAGATAGAAATCTAGAGAGTTATGGCTTTCAGATGGTGACAGGAACACAAAAAATTTTCATTCTTCCACTAAGATTAAAAGATGTAAGAATAGGATATCTTGTATTCAGTGTCAGAATGGGAATTTATTGACAGAGCCAGAGGACATTGCTTCAAAGGCAGTTAGGTTTTTTAAGTCATTATTATCTTCGGAAAATGGAAATCTCAGCAATGATATTATATCTAATATTCCTCCTTTAGTATCTTTGGAAAAGAATAAGATGTTGATGTCTCCCTTTTCCTTAGAATAAGTTAAGAGTGTTGTCTTTGCCATGAATCCAAATAAAGCCCCGGGACAAGATGGTTTTACTCCTTTATTTTTTCAGAAATGTTGGGATTTTGTGGGAAATGATGTTTTATTGGCTCTCGAGGAATCTAGGAGAAATAGGTCCATTTTTTAAAAGAACTTAATACTACAATGATTGCAATTATTCCTAAAAAAGAGGATACTAAGACTTTTGCTGACTTCCACCCCATTGCTTTATGTAACACTTTGTATAAGATATTTACGAAGGAAATTTCCCTTAGGTTGGCAAAAATTCTACCTAGGATCATTTTGTTGGAGCAAGGTGGTTTTGTTCCCAGAAGGGAGATGAAAAGGGTGCAATTGTAGCACATAAGGTGTTGCATTCTATTTCAACCCAAAGAACCCCGGCCATGATACTTAAACTAGACATGATGAAGACTTATGATAGAGCAGAGTGGGGGGCTTTATATGTTGTTCTTGAGAAGTTAGGTTTTTCCAAGGCCTGCATCAAATGGATTCATGCATGTATTTCTTCTGCAAGATTCTTGGTTTTAATTAATGGTTCTCCTTGTCATTTTTTCACTTCCTCTAGGGGTTTGAGACAGGGAGATCCCCTTTCTCCCTTTTTGTTTATTCTCCTAGCTGAAACCTTTAGTTGGGCTATTAGGGGTACTAAAGTGGGGGGGCTTTGGAAAGGTATAAGGATTCAGAATATTCCCCAAAGTATTTCTCATTGTCTCTTTGCAAATGATACTCTATTATTTGGACATGCTTCGTTAGTTGAGGCAAAAGTGATTAAAGGAATAATACAAAATTATGCATCGTTTTCTGGTCAGAAAGTGAATGGTGATAAATCAAATATTTTTTTCCTTAATACATCACAACTGGTTTAGCATAGGTTGCAATCCTTTTGGGGATTTGAGACTGGAAATCTTCCATGTACTTATCTTGGGATTCCTTTCTTTGTTAAACAGGATAAGATTGGTTTTTGGGATAAGATTATTTCAGTCATTTCTAAAAGAATTCTCTCATGGAATCATAGACGGTTAACTTTGGTGGGTAAAATTGTTCTCATCAAGTCTGTTTTGAATGACGTTCCCATATATCTCATGTCTATTTTGAAGTCTCCAAAAGCAGTCATTGTTAGTTTACATGATACTCTTAGAGATTTTCTTCGGAACAATAATAAAGATGGCAAGAAGTAACTCCCTTTAGTTGCATGGGATAAGGTATGTTTTCCTAAGGAACTTGGGGGAACAAGAATTCGGAGTCTAGAGAATCAGAATTTAGCCTTAGGTGCTAAGTTGGTTTGGAAATTATATGACAAGCCTAGCTCCTTATGGGCACAAATTATGTTTGCCAAATATTTAAATAATGGACCGAGAGAGTACATTTTTAAAGTCTCAAATTTGCCTTCAGGTTCTGCTATTTGGAATTTCCTTTATAAATGTAGATCAGTTATTTTGCCTGATGTCTCATGGATTGTTCATAATGGTAGAAAGGTTAGATTCTAGGATAATATATGGAATAGACACACACCTTTGGTGAATATTAGGGATTGGTCTCCTCTGATCACTGTTCTTTCCTCCCTTTGGGGTGTTTTTGTAGCAGATTATTTTGAAATTGTGACTAGTGGACCCCTTAAGCTAGCTAGATGGAAGTCAATTGATTTTTTAGATGTTGATCAAAGCATGAAATTAGATTTTGAGAAGATTTTGGGGGATATAATTGTATTTCTTTCTGATTCTGAGAATGAACTTATTTGGACAAAGAATATTTCTAGTAAGTACACTGTTAAAGATGGTTACAACTCTCTTATGGTTGCTAAAGATTTATCATCTTGGCCTTATAAGTTGTTTTGGCATTTGGCTTATCTTCCTAAAGCTGGAGCCTTTTCTTGGTTGGCAGTTCAGGACAGAGTCCTTATAGGTATGAAACTAGACAGGCTTGGTAGTACTGTTGTTTTCCCTTGTGTCCTTTGTAACAAAAATTTGGAATCTTCTTCACACCTGTTCCTACATTGTGATTATGCTTATGAATGTTGGCAATGGTTGTTTGAGAAGTTAAATATATCCTTTATTATTGGTAAGGATCTCATTTCCCATTTTAGATCTTGGCCCTTTATGTTTGCCTCATCTTTTTATGCATGCCTTTGGATCATATCTCCATCTATTGTGATTTGGAATGTTTGGCTAGAGAGAAACAACAAGATATTTAAAAAAACAAGGTCTCCTATGTCTGAGGTTCTATTAAAAATTGAGTCTTCAATCTCTGAGGTTGCTTTGTCATTTATTTATAAGAATTTGGAAAATCTTACTTCTTTTTTGCACTGGGATAGTAGAGTTACTAGAGTTTGGAAGCAGCTGTCAGTTTTACCCTCTCATGGTTCAATTTTAAAAAAGAATGATGCAATAGGTAAGAGATGCTTTGCTAGATGGAAACCTCCTCCACAGGGGCACTTTAAACTAAATTTTGATGGGGCCTCTCGTGGTAACCCTGGGCCGACTGGGTTAGGTATGGTAATTTGCGATCACAATGCAAATTTTATTCGAGCTAAGTGTCATGCTATTGGTTTTAAAACTAACAATTATGCGGAATTCCATGCTTTGTCTTTTGGATTGGATATGACAATCTCTTTGGGAATTAAGGACTTAATAATTGAAGGTGATTCTATGGTGATTATTCAATGTGTTATCAAAAAGAAATCGAATTGTTGGAATTTGCAGTATATATTTGATCCCATTTTACAAAAATTAGAATTGTTTGAATCTTTCTTGGTATCCCATTGTTACACAGAAGTTAATAAGATTGCAGATTATTTGGCAAATTTAGCCATTGATAGCAATGCTAATCAGCGAGAGGTGGGTTTTGAGGAAATTCCTTCTAGGGTATGGGAAGGTTTGTTGCAATAGTCATATGATTTTCTTGAGTAACGTCGATATAAAATTTTATGATGATAATTATTCATGCTTTCCCCTTTCATTTCAAGTATTCATGTTTGTTGTCTGGAGAAGAATTCGAGCTCATGGTATTTGATATAATAGTGTTTTTCCAAAGGCTTTTTGATACTTTCTTTTTTGTCAAGAAGGTTTTTGGCTCATGGGATTTGGCACAGGGCTTTCGAGAATTTTGTCTTCTTCCATTGATAGTAGCTATGGAGTCTACATTTGAAAATTATCCGATGGGTTTTTTTGGCAAATTGTCATATGGGCTCTATGCAAAATTGATATTATGTGTTGTGACTGCATTTTGTATGTGGTTTTGGGTGGGGTGTATAAATTGATCTGTTAGATACCATAGGTTTATTTTATGAGCTGTGACCAGAGGTTTTCTTCCTAGGGTTCTTTCCTCTGGTATGCTCTTTGAATCCTGTGTAAAAAATAAAAAATATTAATAAAAAAGTTTAGTGGAATAATCCACTTTTATTGAAAAAAAAAACATTAAATTTTCTTTTCATGATAACTATTGATATAAAAAGTTGTTTTGTGTAGATATCCAAATGATGCATTTGATAGGATCTGGGTGAAGGCAGGAGCGAAAGATTTGCTTTAAAGAAATACTACAAATTCCATTCCTACTATAGAAAAACTTGAAACACCATCAGCTGTGTTAGAAACCGCCTTGGTGACCCACAACAGGAGCGTAGGAAGTATCACATGGACTTGGAGTGTTCCACAAGTTGGTGTATACTATTTTACTTTATGCTTCACTGAAGTTGAAAAACCTGGAGATAGTGCAATCAGGGAGTTCAATGTTACTGTAGACGAAAATGCATGGCCTAGTTTTGCATTAGATCACTACCTCGATACATTTTGTACTTTCAGACAATTGGAATTATCTGGCTCCAAACAAGTCAAGTTTTCTCTTGTTCCTACCAATCGATCAACCGTGGGTGCCATTCTCAATTCCTTTGAAGTCTACCAATATAGCAGCCCTCTCAATAATGGAACTTACAATGGAGATGGTTTGTATTGCTTTAAATTGTTATATGGTGGTTTTTGTTTTTGAATAAATTTGAATGGCATACTAAAACATCTGTTAGTTTTGCAGTGAATACCCTTGATGAAATTGCAGGGCACTTTAATTTGGAGAAAGAGTGGATGGGTGATCCTTGTCTGCCACAAAAATACCATTGGGATTGGGTGGATTGCAATCAGGACTCCTCACTAAGGATTATTGTTGTGTAAGTCAAACTTCTTCAAGAAATACTCTAGAATGGGAAAAAAGACTCAACATTGCACTAGATGCTGCCCAAGGTTTAGCAGATACTTATGCCAACCAAAAAGTTAAGTGCAAACTGTGAAAAAGATCATGGGGTCTAACTGATGCTTTCTTTATTGAGCAGGATTGGAATATTTGCATGTAGGCTGCAAACCAGGCATTATTCACAGAGACATAAAGAGCTCCAATATCCTGTTGAATGATGAAATGGAAGCAAAAATAGCAGATTTTGGGTTGTCAAAGTTGGGACCTTTGGATGGAGCTACACACGTATCTACCCTTGTAAACGACACCACTGGATATCTAGATCCAGAGTAAATATTCTTTGCTTTTCTTTATTGATACCCAATCGAATTATTAAAGGGTCTTTAGTCTTTCAACCTCTCACAGTTGCATCATGCCTTGTTTATCTTATAGCACCAGTTAGCCTTAAAAAAGGATTACATGGAGTTATTAGAATGAACTCATGTAGGAAAAGTCTCACATACATTATTTAGTTGCATTATGAGGACATAATCTCAGTATATTATTATGTTAATAACAGTGGTTCTTCTCATTAAGGATGTGCATAAATAAGGTGGTGTAAGCTGCTAAGTGTATTAGATCTTATATCAAAATAATATGATCAAGTCGCTTATTTTTGGACCATCCAAAAAAGACGTTGGAAAGTTACATGGTTTGAATGATTGAAGGATTTTTCAGAGCAAGTATGAATTATTTTTTTAATTGACTGAAAAAGAAGACTGAGAGTTCTCTTAGATGGGTTGGTTTCCTTTTATTTGTAGTCGATTTAATGATGAAATGGACTTACTAGTTAACCTCTTACAGGTATTATAATTCATATCGATTGACAGAAAAGAGTGATGTTTACAGCTTTGAGGTTGTTTTGATGGAGATTATTAGTGGAAGACATCCTCGCTTTGTAGGCCCTCAACTTCTATTGGAGATCAAATACACATCACTAGCTCGGTAATTATAATAATTTTTTTTTTTTTTAATAAGTAAATAGCTGCAGAGGGGCAGCACCCTTGTATTAATCAAAATAGGAGAATACAAGGCCCGGTTCAATGAGAGCGGTAAGAGAAAAGAACCAGGAAGAAAACCCCCTACCCTAGCTCTATTCCTTATACGAAAAACCAGCAATGGAGGCTCGACAAGTACAAAACACCAGTCAACAATCGCTAGAAGTAGATAACAGAGGCCTTTAAACAATAAAAAATAATAACAAGGAAACAGAGAAACCAGAGAGAGGTGACAACCGAAATCAATGGGAGTCTTCAGAGTCAGCATCCACAAGAGCACGAGCCGCATCCAGGATTATAGGGCATTCAGTGTCACAGGTCGAGTGAGCCACTGATTCTGCTTTCTCCCTAGGGAGTCGGTAGTCATTTGGGAACCACTCCTCGCCAAGCCCAAACTCCCAGTCATTGCCATCAACCAAATCTCCATTCTCCAGAATACCATATCCTTCTGCACCTGCTAACCCTTCATCTCGAAGAAATTTTTCCCTCCATTCTGACATGAAGCCATTTTGAATACCTGCCGCCTTAAGCACAAATTCAATATTCCTGGTAATGGCAGGCCAGGTTTCTTGAAGAGTATCAAAGTCCAGAGAGTTCACAATCACTAACTTTCTCACCTCTGCCCCGTTGCCCAAGGACATATAGTAATTTTGGGGAAGCGGTATTCTCAGGTTGGCATCAATATTGTCCAACGCGGCATCAATTTCCCCTAGCAGGCGGTGTTTAAACACCATTTGAGTTAAAAGCTTCGCTCTCTAGTTGCTAGTCCCCATGTATATCACCATTGCAAGGAAAAAGGATGGGATATCGGCATTGGCTCTGTACCTATGATAAGACATAAGGAATTCCTTCCCTAGTGTCCTTTTAAGTCTGTGAAGAATAAGAGGGTGTCGAGAGTAGAGGACCTCATGCAAACGTTTGTCAGTGAATTTGCCCAGGAATGCCATTTGTCGACAAGTAGCTTCAAGGAGAATTGGGGTCTCCATAGAAAGTCACCAAGTGAAGAATGCAAATGTTTGATGGAAAAATGAGGGTATTCCATTGTTAAATAGCAAGTTATAAAACCAGGGAATACGGGCGCCAAGCAAGTAGTTCATGCCAATTGAATACACACACGCGTGAAATGACAGTGTCCAAACACCTTCTGAGCCAAATCTCGTCAACTTAATGTCGATTGACTTTATCCATCAAGTAATTATGTGCATATCCTGAAAGGATCTAGTCGTAACTAGATATCAATTAAAAGTACACACATATCCAATTGCCACGGGGCGCATACCGGCATAGACCAATAATGACAGCAGCGAGCCACGTCTCGGTGACAAGAAGAAACCTTAACTGGTGAACCAATCAATCGGTCGATCAATCCACCGGGAGCCACGATCATTAGGTTAAGTAAAAATCTAGCGGCAACCGGGGAGGCAATGCATCAAATTGCGCCACAACCGGTAGTTCAATTGGAGAAAAATCTCAACTAGAAGGAGAAATGGAGAATGCAATTGGCAAGTAACTCAACTGGTGAGCACCACCATCAGTGAGAAAGGCGGGAGTCCATATCAACCAGTGGAGGCAATACAACTAGTTAGCACCATCACCGAGAGGCTAATCAAAGAAATATATCAGCTGGGAGGAGAAGACAATCAATTGAGACCACAACCGACAAACTCAACCAGAAAGAACCGTTACTGGCAAGATAATCGGGCCATATCAACCAGTGGAAGCTCATTTGGGGTAACAAACAAGTCAGAGAGACCCAATCAGAGTGCCAAGGGGGGGTCACCATTGGCTATTGCCATTTTAGAGACTCTGGCAGCCTCTCCATTTCCTTCCCTATAGATGTGGCTAATCTGAAATTCATCAAAGGTGGCTAGCAGCACCAGAATCAGTTGAAGACACTTGGTAAGGCACCAACTAGGGGTGTTGTTACAGCAGGCCGCATTAACCACATTTAATGAGTCTCCCTCCTGATGAATTCTTTGCACCCCAAGCTCCTTCCCTATCTGCAGTCCTCTTAAAGCCGCTCTGGATTCAACTTCATTATTAGTGGCAACTCCAATATTTTCAAAGATTTCTTTTATACAGATATCATCGGAGTTCCTCAATATAAACCGAATACCACTTTGACCCAGGTTTCTTGCAGAAGCACCATCAAAGTTTACCTTACACCACCCAGGCTCTGGCGCTTCCCATTTAACACCCAATATTGGATTGACCTGATCCATCAGGGATCCCTTGACAACAAGAGGTGGAATGAGAAGATTTGGAAGTGCCAGCTTAATCTTCCAATCCCAGTTCATATATATATTTTTCTTTAATGATTTGGATTGAGCAACCTCATTCAGGAGCTCAGTCGGATGGTTCTCAATTTTCTCACATAGAGACGTTAAGCTCATCTCTTTACCTTGGAAAATTTTGTGATTCCTTTCTTTCCAAATTTCCCAAATCAGAAGAGATGGTAGAATATAAAGTAAATCAACAAATATAGCCTTTCCTGTCGGTTTAGGCCATTGCAAAAACCACTCATCCAACCCTGATGGGAAGGGGCCAAAGATTCTCAATTTTCCCATGAAATGCCACCAACAGTGACTGGAGAACTTGCAGTGGAGAAGTAGATGATCCACAGTCTCTTCTTGCTCTTGACATAAAATGCATCTACTGGGTCCATTGATACCCATTGAATAGAGATTTTCTTTAGTTAGAATCTTTTTTTGACAAGCCAGCTAGGCAAATGAATCTACTTTGGGTAGGAGATGTCGATCCCAAAAAGATTAACAAGCCAATGTTTTTTATCTATAGCTGCTTCTTTTAATTTGTAACCAAAACATACCTTATATTTACCATCAAAGGAACCACACCACCTAATAATGTCCTTTTCAGGTGAAGGGAAAATAACCCTTTTGCTAAGAATGTCGGCAAACAAGTCTTTCTAGTGCTAATCCAAGTCCAAGGGATCCAAGGAGTTCCATTTCCACTTAGCAATGCAATTTTCTTGGAGGGGCTTCAACTGTTGGCTATGATCTTTGTTACAATCTTGTATACCGTGTTGCATAAAGTAATGGGCCTAAAATCACTCATTTGTTGAGGGTTTTTCTTTTTCAGGATTAAAGCCAAAAAGGTGTGATTAATAGCACCTAGCATAGTCATTTTATTTCTTGATTCTTCTACTGCTAGGTGTAGATCTCAAGCGATGATATCCCAAAATTGTTAGAAGAAAGTTGCAGGGAAGCCATCAAGGCCAGAAGTCTTATCAGGATTCAGCTGGAAGGTAATTTTCCTTACTTCATCAATTGAAATAGGATTAAAGAGAGTTGTATTTTGACTATTAGATATTATGGATGGGACCGAGTTAAGAATTTTGGCTCTTGCTTCATGATCATTCTGGTGACCACCATTCATTAAAGATTCAAAGAATCTTGCAGCTTACTATGCAATGTCCTCATAGTTCCTGACAATGACACCATCTGGTCTCTTAAGCTCAGATATTTTGTTTCTATGGCGAATGGCAATGGCTGATCTATGGAAGAATTCGGTGTTTCTGTCACCTTCCTTAAGCCATAACTCCCTTGATTTTTGTCGCCAATGGATTTCCTCATACTGGAGGATTTCATTTAGATCAGATTTGAGGGAATTTTCTTTGTTAAATAAATCCTCATTCATTCCTAAAGTAATAACAGAATTGGTTATTTCTTCCAACTCAACCTTAATTCTTAATTTCTCCATATGAATATTCTTGAAATGGCTCCTATTCCATTCTTTGATCTTAACCTTAATATACTTAAGCTTCTTATTGAGTATGAATAATCTCGAATTGTTCCCTAGAACCGGTTCATTCCACCAAATAGATATAAGTTCATATAGCTCAGGCACTCTAAACCACATTTTCTCAAATCGGAAAGGAATACCTCCCTCCGATTGTCCCTTGGTGACCTCCAGACAGATCGGGTAGTGATCTGATCCAATAAGCGAGAGAATCGATGACTCTAATACAAGATTTTGTCCTAGCAAATCACTAGTAACAAGAAACCAGTCTAGTCGTTCAACAATATTAGTAAAACCCGATCTCCTATTCGTCTATGTGAAAACTCCATTTTTAGGAACAATGTCTATTAGGTGATTCTTCTCAACAAATTCCAAAAAATCCTTCTGGGTCGTACCAATCCTCTGAATGCCCCCACTTTTTTCATTTCCAGAAAGGATCACATTGAAGTCCCCAGCAACCACACAACTGCCTTCGATAATACTACAAAGTCTGATGGTTAAAAGATCCCAGAGAGCACGTTTATCACCAGCAGAAGATGGTCCATAAACATTAAAAAGATTGAAATTCTCATTCCATCCTAGGATAGTTACCAGACAATGTTGTCAATACTTATCTTCCCCAACAAGAGAGATCCTAACATTCATGGGATTTTAGATGATTCCCAAGCCACCAGAGGCTCCATCCGATTGCCTAAACAGACCATTCCACTATTTCCAAACTCTCATTTTTGCATCAATCTCAGCCTTACTCCATTTAGTCTCTTGTAGTAGCCAAATATCTTATTTGGTGTCATCCATCTGGCGCTTAATCAAGTGCCATTTTTCAGGGGCATTGATGCCCCTGACATTCCAAGATAAGAGTTTCATTGCTCCTAAGGAAGGGCATTTCCCTTCCCTAAATTAAGTTTGGTTTGACCACTAGCTGCACCAGCAATTGCTAGCATTATTTTTTTTGACTTGCGCCCCCACACTCCTTTTGGCTTAAAGTTTGGTTTGTCAATGGTTGAATCCGACTTCCCAAAACCTTTTGTGGAATCCTCCAAAATAAGGTCAGAGTCTGGTTCAAAGTCTTCTTCCCACTCCAAGGAGGAAGACTCAATTTCACCATCTTCCAGTTCAATACCCAACGAAGAGCAAATCTTATCTCCCATCTCCCCTAGATTTCTAGCCTCCTTTTCCTGAGAGTGAATTTTGTAGTCTTCAATTACCAGTTGACTCCTAGTATCAAGAGGAGAGGGTGATAGCGAATCCACTAATTTGGATTCAATATCCACCTGTAAGGTTTTAGTCTTTTCCAGAAGCATGAGAAGATCTTGTTGGCTCTCACTTTGATCAGAGGATGGAGGAACTATGTTCAAAGGAGTTGCCTCAGTCAATGGAATATTCTCGTTATCATGAATTTTGTTACAAAAATCCTCCCCGGTATCAGTGGAGATAGGAGGTTCCGGTTGCAAATTTTCTTCAATAGGAGATTGCATAAAGGAATAACTTCTTTGTATCGTAGCCGAAACATCACAACCTGAGCTGGTGTGATCCAAGGAGAAGCATTTAGGGAAAATATGTAAGTGATCTTCTCTATCAATCTTTTGCATCCAGAAATTTCCAACACCAATAATTTTAACTTCACCGGGGATCTTGGTGATTTGATCTGTGCTAATGCATATTCTGAGGAAGCTTTCCCATAATTTGTCCTCCAAAATGTCATCAACTGATACAAATGTGCCAAGGTCTTTGCATATATCCTTAATGACATCAATGTGTCAGTAATCTGAGGGACAGTTGTAGAATCTCATCCATACCTTATTGTCTAATAATACATGAGTCTGGGGATTGAAATTGGGCTACCATTCAATGATGTGAACTTCAATGCCATCCAAGATATATGCACCTTTGTTTTTAGCTTGCCATTTCTCCCCATTGCTCATAAATTTGATCATATAGAAGTCATTTGGGAGAATATCAATGTTAATATCCTTTCCCCATTGTGCTCTAGACCAGGATTCAAAGTTGCCCTTAACCCGTTTTCCACTACCCCACTTGATCAAAAAGAAAAACTCAAGCAAATTTGACCTAGCAGAATTAATTTTATTTTCATCCAAAAAGATAGTAGGTCTTGAAGTTTTTCTTACTAGTTTAGGATGACAGGGACGATGAGGGAGAAAGGTTCGTCTTCGGAAATCAGTGTTTCCCCCTCGATCCGACCAAGGGTTTCGATTTTTAGGATGAAAGTTAGATCTCCAAAACTTGGCATGGTCCACCCTAGAGTTATCTTGCTCGAAGCGCCCATTCCGCATTTGGAAATTATCATGAGATTTCAGAGGGACCAAATTGGGTTCAGAATGTGGATTGCCTCTCTCGATTGCCACACCAAGGATGCTAGATTCAGGCGATCGTTGCCAGTTTCAAGGGAACTTGGAAGCAGGATACTTGGCCTTGCGATACCAACCTTTGATATTCCAAATGAAACCATTTTCCTTCCATTTATGTGGTTCAATAGGGCATTGGTTGCCACTCGAATACGGATTTCCTTAATTCATCCACGGTCTAGAGTATCTGTCTCCATGGAAAATGTCTGCTCTCCCAAAATTAGTCGGTTTTCGAGTGGGTTGCAACCTCCCTGCTTCAATGGGAAAGGTAATATTTGCTTCATCGCTCCATGAACCAATCTTTGCGGCCTGAACCCCCAAGCTTCGCACATCGACATCCCTGCTCCTACAACCACTGCCGCTCCTGCTGCCTTCAATCGCCGCCATTTTAATTTTGGTTATAGTTCTTTGAAATTTAATTGTGCACTTGTTAATAAATTAATTTATTTTTATCTTGAATTAAAGTTGGAATATTTAAAAGTTTGTTTCCAATTGTTATTCCAAAATAGTTATATGTTGGGAATGGTTAAATTTGATTGTTACTACTAAATTGAAAGTTGTTTATGTCAGGTACATGCATCCATAGTAAAAGGAGACATAGAGAATATAGTAGATCCTACTTTTCTACAAAATTATAATAAAGATGCAATGTGTAAAGTGGCAGAATTAGCAATGACTTGTACTTCATCCTATTCCATGAATAGGCCTTCAATGAATGAGGTGGTGATAGAGTTAAAAGAAGCAAGTCGATTCCAAACACATTACTACCAAACTATGGAGTTTTATGAATTTGCATCTCCTCATCCTCTTCTTTCTTTGAGAAGCTATGGTAATGTGGACTCAAATACCTCATTATATCCAATTGCTAGATGAGGCAAAGGAACACATGTTGCAAAATGAATATAGAGGAAAACTCACAAGCAATCAAATAGCAACAATGGAATCTTATGTCTACTATGGCTTATTTCTTTGTTTTCACTACAATAGCTAATCAAAACTTTTTTAAAAGAAAAATAATAACATTTTGTATATATATTTATCGTCCAATAGAAAAATAATTTGACCACTTTGACCTTTATGACTTACCTTTTAATAGAATTATAGAGGATTAATGTGTTAATTACACTCCTCTTTGATTCTCGTATTTTCTGTGATTCACAAGTCTTAACTATGTTAAATTTGAAAGATTTGCGTTTAAAAAGTTTTTCTTTTAAAAAAACAGTTTTTATTACAACCAGATAGACTATAATTACTTATCTCATTTGTTCTTATGATTGCATTGTACTTACGATTTTGTTCATTGTTTGTTGTTTCTTAAAGTTCGCAATAGTTTCTCAACATAATGCCTCTATTGTCTTGGCACTTGTGACTATTCTTAATCATCACTAGTTTAATAATGAAACATTTTATTTTTATTTTTATAATGGGAGGGCTTTTTACCAATTTTGCATGTGGATGAGGTGATATGAGTATTTGATGAACTATTTTCTTAGAAATAGATGGTTCTAAGTTCGAGTCTCATTTTATCACTTTTCAAAATAAGTATTAACATGTACTAATTAATAGTTTTGAAAAAATCTTGCTAAATAGATTAATGACTCACCAAATATTATGACCTATCAATTGCTTGAAAAATAAAAAAATATTTTTAACTTAAGACACTTATGTTATTACAAAATTAACCTTCACAAGTTAAAAAACTAACCTTGCACATGAATATAGTCTTGATCTCTAAATTTGTGGCACCTTTGAATGTTTTGTCTAAATCTACAAGATCATGTAGGGTCCCTCCACAATAACCTCTCATTTTTGGAAATCTCAAATTTGTTTGGTTGTGGTGACATTTTTTCAAAAATTAAAAAATTGTCAATTGTGTTCAATGAAAAGTTGCTAGAAAGCATAAATTTCATTCCATGCACCGTGAGTTTGAACCAATACTGTCAACATGTCCAAGTGAGTGGGTTTACACTAGGAAAGGTCCCTATTCACATCCTTGCCCTCCTAATCGTTCTAGGCTACAATATGCCAACACTTTCTCTTAACATCCCGAAGTGTAAAATATACCACAAACTTTGACAAGATTTTTCTTGGAATTTATGGCAATTATGATTTTTTTATCCTTCAAGGTCATGTAGGATCCCTCCTCAATAACTTGCGATTTTCAATAATCTACTTAAATTTTAAAAAAATGTATTGTCAAATGATGAATAATAATAGTAACTTAGGTTTAGTTTTGATTATTGGATTGTTTAACATTTTAAAAATTTTACCATAATACGTATTTAATATTTTAAAATATTTATTTTATATTCATTTATAAGGTTTACCTTGAGAGAGATTAACAATAATAGTCAATAATAGTTAAATAGTTAAGTTTTGAAATCATTGAATTCAATGATGTTTCAAGGAAAAAATGTGTGGGGTTAAGGTTTTAACATACCTTCCTCGAACATTAAATAATATGACTTTTTCTTTCGTCTAACCTTATTATTTATTTAATTGTAGATGGGTACTGATGCTCTGCAAAAAGGATGTTAGGAAGACACACAAACACAAGCAACAATTCAAACGTTAGTGCTAGTGTCAGAAATCATAAATGAAAGACTATCCTAAGCAAGCATATCAAGAGAGATACCAAACATAACATGGAAAGCTTAACAAAATGAAGGAATGCAATGAAACATTCCCAAATGCCCTCCAACATGCTAGTAGCTGCTCCTCCCTTGTTCCTCTCCTCTCCAAGTTCCAAATGAGTGTAGCTCCCCGTAGCTTTTTGCACTATTTTGGATGTCTTATGGAGATTCAAGATTGAAAATGATTAATTATTTCAATGCAAGTGCAAAACAAGCTAAATATGAGATGTTATTTAATTAACTAATGTTAATTTTAGCCAAAAGACAAATGTAGATTATGCTAAAATGCTCTCCTAAATTCACTATAACTTAGATGCATGCAAGATTTTTGGATCTATATTATGAAGAAATGAGCTCTATTTATAGGAAAAATGGAGCAATGGATGGTTGAGATTGAGTAATCTCAACAAGGATCAGGATTGATGGGTTTATGATCCATGTGAGGGCTTTCAATCCAATCTGAGGATGACAAATGTCAACATGAGATGGCTTGAGAGGAGATGGAAGAAGCATTGAATGCTTGAGATGACTTGAGGGTTGCCTTAGGAGTTAAGGTTTAAGTTGGGTTGAATGAATACAACCTTTATCCAATGAATAATGCCTTTATCCAATGGATAAACTCTTATGCAAGAGTTAGTGGGAATAACCATGGTCAAAGCAATGAATGCTTGAGGAGACACATGGGTTACATGGAGGCTGAGTTAGAGGTTAAGCCTCTAATGATAAATGGTTATGTAAGAGCCATTAATGGTTTGGAAGACTTTAGGGGTTAGCTTGTTGAACACATAAAGCATTAAAATATTTTTCAAAGATTTTGGAGTCTTTGAGAAGTGACTTCAAGTTGCTTAGGAATGTGACAATATTTAGGAGATGGATTAGGCTAATTAGGAATGACTAGAATAACTTAGAAAGTGGTTAGAAGAGTCTAGAAGGGGATTTAGGATTGCAAGTGGGTTTGGTGGGTGAGGGAAAATAGGATTTTAATTAAAATAAAATTAATTTATTTCAATTGTGGTTGCAACTTGCATTTGTAGGAGAATGCATGTGGGGGGGGTAGTTTAGGGATTTAAATAAATGTTTTAATTATTTATTTAAAAGAAGAAAGTGGTTTAAATTAAATAAATATAATTTATTCATATTTAATTGATTTAGAGTGTGGCTTAATGAATTAATTTAAATAAATTGGATAATTTATTTAGTTAATAGCAGAAGAGTGTAAGGGTGAATTAATTAAATATTAATTTAATTAACTATTGGCTAGTGGATTTAATTATCAAATAAATAGTAAATATTCATTTTATTAAATGGACATATTTATGTGACTACATTCACCCCTCTTTGAGATGCTATGATTTATTGCGTCATTTCAAAGAAAGAAAAATGGGTGTGAATAATATGCCCCATAAATGTTAATTTAGTGGGTGGTATGCCCCCTTGAGAGATGGGCCGATTTTTTTTTGAAAAATTGGGCGATCTCTCGAAAAAGAGAAAGAAGTTGAAGGGATAGAGAAAATAGAAAAAAATAGAAATAATGTTGAAAGAGCGGGAGAAGACGGAGTGAATACAGAGAAACATCAAGCCAGTGAGTACCCTTAAGTCATGTAGGAGATATAGTGAAAATGAAGTGTTTGTGCGTTTGATTGAGACTGTTCAATTGATCAAAGTTGGTTGGACAATCTAGTGCAATCGATTGAATTGCCCCAGTTGAGTCAAAGCATTATAGTTGATGTCAGGTGGTCGCTTGGACATGATAAAGTCTGAGTAAGTGAATCAAAGTGACCTGATGAGACTTAGACAATTGATGTAATTGCCTGATGAAGTCAAGGTATGTGAATCGAAATACTCATTGAGACTTAGACAATTGATGTAATTGTTCGTTGGATTGTGGTTGATTGGTTGTTCAATTGATAGCATTTGTGTTGTAGGTTGTTTGTGATGAATCATAGCAGCCCCATTGAGACTAGGTCATTATGATAAATGTCTGATATAGTCTAGGATTACCATGATCGATTACCTGTTGAGACCCGAAGATACTTGATCAAAAAGTATCTGTTGATAGTCTAGGTGTGTGTGAGTCGATGTACCTTTGTAGACAGATTAATTGGCTTGATTAGGTTGATGGGACACAATGTAGGGTATGTGATGCTGATTATTGAGATGGGGAGAGTGAGGGGGGATTCAATGTTAGATAGAAGATATGGAGGACCTATGACTCATTCCTATGGAAGAAGAGGAAAATAGAGTATCGATTGTCATTACTATGTATGAATGATATGCAGCTATATGAATTTATGAATGTATGGAATGACGATCCATAGTGCTTTACTTTTCATCATTGAGCATGGTACTATCAATCTTGGACGAGGCAGTAGGAACCAAGTTTGGAGCATTGTACCTGTAAGCAAGTAGTATAGATAAAGAATATGGACCCTCCATTTTGGTTCATGTGCAAATGGTCGAGGTATATGCTGTAGTCAGTAAGCCATAGTGATCCATGACTAGATTTTTGCATATGATCACATACCTTAGTGAACTTCCCACGTAGACACCATTAGTACATGCCCCAGAAGTTCATTGGAACAATTTACAGACAAAAAACAAAATGATACTTAGGAACCATCCCGACCACTCTAATCACTTATGGATATCCTGGAGTAGCGTAGGAACCTGATATAAATGAATAAATAACTAAAAAACCAACCAAGTACTTGATAGCTTAAACAAAATTTTCTTGTCAAAGAAAATGTTATCATGTCTTTGTTTTGGTAAGGAAGGATGCATCCTTGTTAAGACAGTTGTGTGTACCTATGTTGATTGATTGATTGATTTGATAAGTGATCATCATTTGAGTAGCTCAAAATGTTTGTTTGCGATTGTGGATGCACAAAGGATATTATGCGTTGCCGTGTTTTTGATTGACTTTTGATGTTTTTGGATTTTGTGAGTGTTTTTGAATGTTTTTTGGATTTTGTGAGTGTTTTTTAATGTTTTTGGATTTTGTGAGTGTTTTTGAAGGAAGAACTCAATGAATCACAAGTAATGTAGAATCCACTTCCATCAATAGGTTAAGAGCATTGCCCCCAATTTAGACATTACTATGAAAAGCAGGATGTCAGACGCATGAAGTACTAACCTTGATTGCAGATCAATAACAAGCCATGGTTTGACTGATGGATGAATGGATGCAATGAATGTGACTACAACATGTCCGAAATATAATGGAGCCATAGCCTTTACAAGTGGCATCTGTTTGCCATATTTTCACCATCACGCTTACCCAAGGTGCCACTGGAGTGGTTGTTCACCGTTTGGATGCATGATTTTTTTCTCTACTATTTTCTGATTATTTTTATTTTTATTTTTATTTTTTTTCAGGACATTTTTCTGAATATTTTTGGTGTTTTTTCTGGTATGTATTGGAGCCTGATGCTCTGTACAGCTTATGTATGAAACCGTTTGAGGTGCATGTTGTTGATCAGATCTGCTAGTGATTCCCCTTCTGAAGTGGCCAACTAGTATGCCCTAAACCCAAATACAATAGTGATAACATATGGACCTAGCCAGTTTGATTCAAACTTGCCTTGATGTTCTCTATTTGGTTGGTTACGAGGGTTCTCCCTGAGAAAGAGATCACATACCTCAAATGTACAAGGTTTAACCCGATGATTGTAGCTTCTGTTCATGCGTTGTTGATAGGCTTTGAGGTGGTTATATGCAGCTTGTCGCCTTTCATCAAGTAGTTCCAAGTCTTGAAGATGGGAGACTCAGTATGCCTCATCGTCTATGAGATTGTGCAAGGAAACCCGTAGAGACGGTATCTCAACCTCAATAGGAAGGATGGCTTTTGCGCCATGGACCATTGAGTAGGGAGTTGTGCCTGTAGGGGTTCAAATGCTAGTTCAATATGCCCATAGTGTTGGATTTAATTGAGCACGCCAATCACGACCAACATCATTGACTATCTTCTGGAGGATTCTCAATATGTTTTTGTTCGATGTTTCAGCCTGACCATTGCCTTGTGGGTAATAGGGAGTGGAAAAGCAATGTTGGATGTGAAACTTCTCACAGAGCTCACGGACATCCTTATTTTTGAAAGGATGCTCGTTATCTATGATGATGGACATGGGTACAACATACCAGCAGATGATGTAATTAAGGATGAATGAGGCGATCTGCTTGTCGGTGACTTGGGTAAGTGGAACGGCTTTGATCCACTTTGTGAAGTATTCGGTGGTGATAATGATAAATTTGTGGCTATTGGA
The DNA here is from genome assembly GCF_030272615.1 of Cryptomeria japonica. Taxonomy (NCBI): domain Eukaryota; kingdom Viridiplantae; phylum Streptophyta; class Pinopsida; order Cupressales; family Cupressaceae; genus Cryptomeria; species Cryptomeria japonica. Next base: position 532,828,408 of record NC_081413.1, read on the forward strand.
TGAAGATGGATGGATTTTACGCACAAGGTCAAGTCCCCATTGACAAAAGGGCCATGGTATTGTGATTGGTTGCAATTCTTGTGCTGGTGCATGTATCAGGTCTCTGTGAACTTGACACTTCTTGCATTTTCTATCAAAATAGTAGGAGTCTTTTTCCATGGATGACCAATAGTATCTTGCTTGCATGATTTTCTTGGCTAGTGAAGGACCGCTTGAGTGAGTCACACAAATTCCTTCATGTACCTCTTCTAAGGCCTTTGTTGTCTCATCTTGTTCCAAACATCAAAGGAGAGTACCATCAAGACTGTGTTGGTATAGGGTTTCAGCGATGATGGTGTATCGAGCCATTTGTTGGATGAAGGTTTTATGTTGGTTATTCGATTGGTTAGGAGGAAGTGTGTGATCACGTAGGTAGGTGTAGAACTCACCGTACCACGGGGAATCAGAACTGGTAAGGTGACATATCATCTTGGATTTGGGGAAATCATAAGCGATAATCCAAAGATGTTCTACCAAGAACTTGTAGCGTGTTGAATTCTATGGAAGATCTAGGAGAGATGCAATTGTGGCCATGGCATCAGCAACTCGATTCTGATATCTGGGTATCTGCTCAAAGGTGATAGTTGTAAATGATGCTTTTAAAATGTCCATCATTAGCTTGTACGACATAAGCTTATCATCCTTGGTTTGATATTCATTTATGACTTGTCGAATGACCAGTTGGGAATCACCATATACCTGTAGCTATTTCAGTTTCCCTTGTATGGCTAGTCTAAATCCTGTGATCAAGGCCTCATATTCTTCTATGTTGTTCGTACATGGAAAAGTTAGCTTGTAAGACTTCGGGATGCTATCAACTTGAGGTGTGATAAACAGAATGCTTGCCCCCGAGCCATGTCTAGTATATGAGCCATCAAAGTATAAATTCCAAGGTTGTGTTGTTGTGATCATGAAGATCTCTTCATCTGGGAAGTTAGTAACAAGAGGATTATCACCTTTTAATGGTGTATCAGCCAACTGATCTACAATAGCTTGGCCCTCGATAGCCTTATGATCCACATACTCAATGTCAAATTCACTCAGAATCATCACCCATTTGGCCAAGCGGTCTGTCAATGTTGCTTTGCTGAGTAGCTACTTTAGTGGATCGATCTTTGCAATGAGTTGTACCTTATGCATCAACATGTAGTGCCTTAATTTGGTGGCTGCTAAGATGACTGCTAGGCAAGCTCGCTCAATAGGTGTGTAATTGAGTTCACAGCCGACCAGTGTGCGAGAGATATAGTATACAACACACTCTTTCCCTTTTGCATTGTGTTGTGTTAGCAGTACTCCTAATGTTGTGGTTGTAGCTAATATATATAGCAAGAGAGGTCTACCTGGATCTAGTGGGATCAACAACGGTGTATTCATGAGATATTCCTTAAGCATCTGGAATGCTTGCTGGCATCTGACATCCCATTAAAAGCAGATTTTTTTGTGTAACAAATGTGTGAAGGGATGACACTTGTCTGCCAGTTGTGAAATGAATCTCCGAATTGATTGTAGGCGCCCTTGTAATGTCCTTAACTAACCGATGTTCTTCGGAGGTGGCATGCACATGATTGCTTTGACTTTTTCTAGATCAACCTCAATGCCTTTTCTTGAGACAATGTAACGTAGAAGCTTCCCTGAGGTTACTCCAAAGACACATTTCTTGGGATTAAGTCGTACATGATATTTCTCTAATCTGTCAAAGATTTTATCTAATATGGCAAGATGACTTTCTCTGGTTAATGATTTTCCCAGTAAGTCATCAACATAATCCTCCATTATGGTATGCATCATATCATGAAAGATGGTTGTCATAGCTCTTTGATAGGCTGCCCCTACATTCTTTAGACCAAAAGGCATCACATTCCAACAGTATGTTCCCCATGGACATGTGAAGGCAGTTTTATGTTGATCTTCTGGGATGATCTTTATCTGGTTGTACCCTGAAAATCCATCCATGAGAGAAATCCTGGCATAACCTGTTGTTAGGTCCACGCTCATGTCATTGTTTGGTAGGGGGAAGTCATCCTTCGGACACATCTTGTTTAGATCTTTGAAATTTGTACATATATGGATGCCCCCATTTGGTTTACCATTGGGTACTATATTGGAGATCCACTCTGCGTAATCAATTGGTCTAATACAACCAACATCTAGGAGTTTCTTAAGTTCTGCTTTGACTAATACAAAAATATGGGGGTGCATCTTGTGAAGCTTCTATTTGACAGGTTTATCTCCATTTGCTACAGTGAGGTGATGCATGACCAAATCTAGATCAAGACCGGGCATGTCTGCATATGACCATGCAAAGTTGATCTGACACTTCTGGAAGAATTCTACAAATTTAGGTTGTTCCTCTGGAGTTAAAAGAGATGCCAAAAGTATTTGGTGAGGAGTTTCAAGGGTCCCCACATTGAATTCTTTTATTTACTTGATGAGGATTGTTGATCGTTCCTGATTTGTACTAGAGGGGAGGATGTCAAACCTTTCATCCTTAGGCACCTTAGAGAGGTTTTCACCATCGGATACCTCTTTATTTTTACTTTTTGGGGGATCAACAAGTGCCACTGTGTGGTTTTCACTAGAAGATCAATGTTTTGTTGTGATGTTTTTGTAGCTGAAAGGTTTGGCATCCGCCCCAAAGTATGTTGCGCTATTAAGTTTGATGGTGAATCCAACTTTGTGATCTCCACTTGGTATGTTATCCCGTAGTTCCAAAAAGTCAATGATCGCCTCATAATTTTGGAATTGGTCAAGGCATGGGGGATTAGGTTGGTTCCATTCGATGAGTTCAGGATGGATAATGGGCATTACCTCATCGATCAGGTTAAGTTCATGAGATGCGTCAGTGAGGTTTAAGACATTGTGGTGAAGGTCATTGATGGTACTCTCCCTGTCAGAATCGGGCATAGGATGTGATGTAGGGTCTGTGGAAGGATCTTCTAGTTCAGGAACCCAAGAGGTTTTAATTTATGCCTCACCATAAACAGGGATTTCTTTGCGAGGTGGAGGTGGTGATGTGTCTTCCTCATCTGATGTGTATAGATGTACAGAGTAAAATTCCCACTCATGTGAGTCGGTCTCTGATTCACTTTCTAGTATCCGATTACTATACCAAACCAGGATATCTTTTGAGTTGAACACTACAGTTGTGATCGGTTGATGTACTACTGGTGATGGAATTGCTGGTACTGTGGGTGCCACTGATGTTGCTGATGGGTTTACCAGTTTTGTCGATGTTGCTGGGGGTACAAATACTGCTAATGGTTTTGTTGATGCGGTTGTTGTTGCTGATGGGGTTGTTGGTTTGATTGGTGGGATGATTGGTGATGCAGGTAGGATTATCAGTATTGTAGGTAATATTATGGATGCTGCTAATGGGGTTATGGGTTTTGCAGGTATTTTTAATGGTGTGAGTGGTGTTGTGGATGCCACTGATAGAATTCTCAGCCTTGTTGGGGTAGTTGGTGTTGTTCTTGGTGCTACCGATATAATCAAGGGTAGTTTCTTTAGATTATTAGGATAATATAGAGGTTTACTGGGTTTCCCTTTGAATATGAGCTTGGGAAGATATTCCTTTTGAAAACCTAATCCAATGTTGTCTTTGGGTTTTAACTCTAATTGTAAGAGCTCGTTTCATCCTTGTTTTCAAGGTCCCGAAGCACTCTGGCCATCATATCCCATTCTTTGCATGATAGTAAGGCCTTTGCCATATTTGTTTATGGGTAGTTTAGCCTATGGGATGTCTTTGATAGGGTCTTTGTAGATCCATTTTGCTAGGTCCTCATCTTTTGTCTCCTCTTCCTGACTTTTTTCTAGGGATAAATTGTGCCAAATTGCATGCTTGCTTGACTAGTGGTGGTTGAAGTAACATTTGAGGCTTGCCATAAGTTCTAGGAGAAGTGGGTAATTGTCGAACACAAAAGAGTTAGCTTAGATTATATTCCCCAGGACCTTCATCAGCCATTTTCATTTTCAACTTATCTTGCTTTAGTATAGGGGTGATTGAACTAGAAAGAGAGGTTGGACTAACATATGATGTGGAAAAAATCGCTTCTCTGTTGTTAGGAACGGTGATCTCTGGTTGATGGTTAATATTGTTACAATATGCAAATGGATTTGCATCGCCTAAGATTGTGATTTCTACACCGTTATGGGGAAACTTGATACACTGATGATAGGTGAATGGAAAGAATTACATGGCGTGTATCCAAGGTCTTCCTAACAAGAGATTATATGGTGGAGGAAGGTCCAGAACTTGACAAATGATGTGCTTCACCACTGGGCCCACTCTGATAGGTAGTAGGACAGCTCCTTTTGAAGAACGCTCTGCATCATCATAGACTTTTATGGTTATCTTTTTGCGAGCGTCCACTGATTCTATAGCATATCCAAATGTTGTGACCAATTGTAATGCACATATATTCATCCTGACACCATTTTCAATCAAGACTCGCTTGATCCTCTGTTGGTTTACAAATCCTTCAATATGGAGTGAGGTGTTATGAAGTTGTTGGAAGGATGTATTGTCACTTTCAGAGAAAGTGAGACATGGTAATGACCTCAGATTACCAACCATAGCTTGAAATTGATCTGTATTAAGATTGTCAGGGACTGACGCTTCTTGGAGAGCTTGGTCCAAGATTTTTTTGTGGGAGGGAGATAGGCATAAGAGCTCTAGTATGGAAATGAGTGCGAACCTTTTGTCTAATTGTTCCACAGGATTATACTGCTTGGGGATGGATGTTGTTCCTTGTGGAGTTGCTTTAATAGTGATCTTGCTACGACACGTAACAACATTGCAAGCAGGGTTTGGATCTTTGATGGTGAGGGTTGCAATTTGTTCATCAATGTCATAGAGGTGATTCATAGTATAATTATAGGTAGCTCATGTATAATTAGTTGTATCTGTGTTTCACCCTGAGGTTGAAGGACCCCTTTGATCATGTGATGGAAGTGGATTCTTGAATATGAGATGATCAAAATTTGAGGTTTTTGGGTCATGTCCTTCAATTTCAATTTCTCCTCAGTCAATAAGATCTTGAACAAGATCTTTCAGTCTATGGCAGTTACTCATTTTATGCCCTTTCCCTTGGTGGAATTCACAATGTTCATTATCTCTCCACCACGGAGGTTTGACCTGAGGTTCATAGTTAGATGTCTTTGGTAAGGTCAGAAGAGACCAATTGACGCAATACTGTTTCAATGGGTTCCCCTAAGGGTGTGTATGTACGTTTTGGTTTATAGTTTTGTTGTCGTTATCTTGGTTCCTCTTGTGGTGCATTACGACCTTGATTTTGTGGAGTAGCAATGGTGTTGTTTTTAGAAGGGGCATTTTGCCCCACAAATCAGACCATAGGTTGTGCACTTTTTATGGTCCTTGCATCTATGACCTCGTCATTGCCGATGTTCTTGTTCTTATTCCACAAGTTGGGTTTATCATTGTTAAAACATGGGTGAGGGCCATCTTTTGGTTTATTGTATATTTTGATGTCCCATTTTGATAAGGGCCCATTCACATTTTAATCCCTGGGTGATCATGTCTTCAAAAGACTCTATGCCCTTCATGTCTAGATGAAATTCCATTTCATCATTTAAGTTGGAAATAAATACTTCCACTAGCTCTCATTCAGGCAGATAAAGAGAACGTCTGCTAGACAGTTGCCTCCACCATTGTAGGAAAGTTGAAAACAACTCCCCTCTCTTTTGCTTGGTATTGCATAGATTTTCCATGATAACATCGCGTTCTATGTTGTGTGAATAATGCACGATGAACTTTTGGAGTAGTTCCTCGAATTTCCTAATGTCGCCTCCTAATTGGGAAAACCATTGTGTGGTTGTTCCCCCCAAACTCTGAGGAAAGAGGTGCATTAGATATGTGTCTTCATATGACACTTCGAGGCAAGCTGAGTGAAATCCCCCAACATGATCTCTAGGGTCTCCTTTTCCTCGATACTTTTCCAACTTAGGTGTTTCAAACCCTCGTGGAAAAGGTGGCATATGTAGGTTCCTATCAAAGGGATAGGGACAAATATCATTAAGCGAAAACTGGGTAGTCTTCACACCACTATGGTGTTGTTGACGACTTGTTTCCTCAACATGTCTATTTCGTTAGGAGGAGGAGGTGGGGGGTTTCCTTGATTAAGGTCATATCGGAAGTAATTTCTACCTCTTCCACCCTCGTTATGGCTATGATTTTCAGATGTTTTCCATATTTGTGTGGTATCAAAACCAGAGGGTAATAAGCATCTGCGTTGTTTTTAAGGATTTCATCGAAAATTCGATTGAATTTGGGGTTGTGTTGTGCTCTTTCTATTGCTTCAGGAGTTGGGGTACTAGGATCTTCATCATTTGGACCTCCTCCAATGGCTTCTTGAAAGTCATTGATATTTTTCGTCCTCCACTTCTTCGATCTCTAGTTGTCTAGTTTTCAATCTGGTGTGAGCCATTTTGTTAGAAAGTTGGTTTTGAAGTTTGGTGAAAGTGATTATGAGTTGATGATGGAATGAGAGATAAAAATTTTGTCAAGTGTTTATAAGATGGATCTCTAACATTGAATGTTGGATGTTTACCAACGTTCTTTGTGAATTGCTCTTTGTGTTGTCAACAATTTGATATGATAAGGTATAGCAAGGTTCGAGATGTGTTACAAACCAAGCTACCTAGTAATGAGAGGGTGCACTCATAAACTAGTTTTAACCTGCGTAGAAATGCCTCTTAGGATGATTTATCCTAGATGTAGAGACACTCTACCAAGTGATGTGTTATTTTTTATTTAAGCAATATCTAAAAAGAACTTAGGACAAGACCTTTTTATGTTTTGAGAGTTGAAATGGATTGATGATGTATGAATATGAGAGTGGATAGAATATGGACCTCAATAAAAACTGTGTCACAAAAGGGACTTCTTCTTCCTCTTCTTGCTCAGGGGTTGGTGGTTCTTCTCGAGCTATGTCATATGTAATGTAGATGTTTGGAAAGAAAGTAGGGTTGATTTTGCCTCCATTGTTTTTGTGATAACTCAAAGCTCTATACTGAGTAAAAGCTCTGTTGTTCAAATGCTCTTTATCAAACTCATTGGATTTTCCTTGAAGATATAGACACATATGATGCAAGAAGGTTTTGTGTGAGATAAAAAATTGTCTATTGAGATAGAAAATTTTCTTTCTTTTGATAAAAGCCTTTGAACTCAATGGTCTTTTCTTCGAGTTGATATGTTGATGAAGATTCCTTTTTCTCAAGATTTGAATGATAGTCATATAATTTGATATCTTGTTTGCACTTTGTTTGATGTTGGTTTGTTGGTCAAATGTTTGATGAAAAATTGTGTTGGATGAATACTTGGTTTGAATTTGTTTTGAATTTCTTTAACAAGAAAACAGAGGAAGCACAATAATTTTACCTCAAAAGGCACAAATAGGTGTGGGTCTAAATCAACCCAATCTTTGAACTTTTTGACCCCTTTTCAAATGTTTTTGTATATTTTTCCAAAATCCTAAAGTTGGCTCAAATTATCACTGGTCTGACACAAAACGAAGGCACTTCAAACACACTTTATCTATAAGGTCAAATGGCCAGTTGCGATAATTTCAACCCACATCTTGATAATTCTTCAACTTTGGTATTGCATACCTTATAAATCTCGTTGTTGCACATAAGGATGTGATATACTAAGTCTTGCATGAGCATAACAGATAGATGATCCCTATGATTGGGGAGTCACCACTTTTATCAAGCTACAAGTAGCCTTTCAAAAAGCCTTGTTTCTACTCAAGGAAATATGTATGGTGAGTATCTTGGGAGAAAAACCATCTATGCTCTTGCACTAAACTTCTCACAAACATCCTCAATCAATAGAACAGGTGGGTTTCTATATAAAAAGGTGTCTTGTAATATTCGATGTTTTTGAACATTAGTTCATTTTGCAGTGACTCACTTAAGAGCCTTGTAACTTGTGGTGGGGCCCATATGTCCTTTCGGCAAGTTACACTGTAAGAACAACTATACCCAAGGCTAAAGCTTTCGCTCTCACCTAATTTCCATAGTGGCTCGAAGGATTTACCGTGTGAGGTCGTTCCCAAGAGTGATGTGTCTCTTGGCAGGCCTCTCTTAAAAAGATAAAACTTTGAGTGTTACTAACACTTTTCTCTTGCACCTGGGACCACGAAAGCCAAGGGAGAGGATAGTGTGTGTTAGAAGTAGGACCACTCGACAAAATTTTTGCACAAGTGTGCCAATCACTGAAAACACTTGTTCTTTTTAACCAGTTTATAGCAGTGTGATCTAAAAAGCTATTTGGAGATGTTGCTCCAACAAAAATGGTGTTCTTTTTAACTTCAAGGCAAAATGTTGTTTATCTAGGAACTTGAAATCCTGGTCAACTGAATTTGAAGCATGTTTGCTTGAAGTAAATCACTTTGAAAACAAAAACTTTGACAAATTGTGGATTCTTTTTAACTTGCACAAATGAAGTGTTGATTGTGAATTTTAGCTTGATGCAAGAAATAAAAGTTGTTTTGTCTTGTTTTAAAACCCAAAATGAAATGAATCCTAACTTGCAAGAAAAAAAGGCAAATTTGTTGGGTTTGAGTTTTTGGATCTTTTTATTTTGACAAGTGAGATTCCTTTTAAACCCAAATTTAAAAGATGTGATTCATTTTAGGACCCAAAAGGAAATGTGAAGTTAATTCTTTTAAGACAAAATAGAAAGTGAATTCATTTTAAACCCAACTTTAAAATACAAAGTTAGTAAAACACAATTTTGCTTCCTAATCTAACTCTTGAAAATCCTGCAATGGGGTTAGTAAAAAACCTACACAAAAAAGCAATCAGCCAGTGAAAAAGGGATTTTTGGTGGGCTTCTACAAGCCTAAATGTTTTTATTTTTCGGTTACAAAAAGGATTTTACAACTCTCTATTACAATAGCACCACTCTGTGTGAAAATAGAAGCACTATTTAACACGAAAGCACTATATTAATGACAGAAGCGCTAAACTAAATACAAACGCGCTAAAAGACTCTGTCAAACAGAATAAAATTATGTCAAACAGAGAGCACAAAAGTGCTAAAACTAGGTACAATAGCGCTATTTAATGGTTAATAGTGCTATAAGAAGGACAATAGTGCCATTTGGAAGACAATAGCACTATTCTGGTGAACAATAGCGCTAAATCGCCAACTTTCAAAGGCGCTAGAGTGTGTTCAATAGCGCGACCTGTGTGTCAATTAAAATTAAAAAAGTTAGTAGTTTATCAAAATCGATCAGAAGGTTGCGTGTTCGATTCACGTCAGGTTCACCAAATGATGCTCTGCAAAAAGGATGTTAGGAAGACACACAAACACAAGAAGAAATTAAAACGTTAGTGATAGTGTCAGAAATCATAAATGAAAGACTATCCTAAGCAAGCATATCACGAGAGATACCAAACATAAAATGGAAAGCTTAGCAAAATGAAGGAATGCAATGAAACATCCCCAAATACCCTCCAACATGCTTGTAGCTACTCCTCCCTTGTTCCTCTCCTCTCCAAGTTCCAAATGAGTGTATCTCTCAGTAGCTTTTAGCACTATTTTAGATGTCTTATGGAGATTCTAGATTGAAAATAATTAATTATGCCAATGCAAGTGTAAAACAAGCTGAATATGAGATGTTATTTAATTAACTAATGTTAATTTTAGCCAAAAGACAAATGTAGATTATGCTAAAATGCTCTCCTAAATTCACTATAACTTAGATGCATGCAAGCTTTCTAGATCTAGATTATGAAGAAATGAGCTCTATTTATAGGAAAAATGGAGCAATGGATGGTTGAGATTGAGTAATCTTAATAAGGGTCAGGATTGATGGGTTTATGATCCATGTGAGGGCTTTCAATCCAATCCCAAGATGACAAATGTCAACATGAGATGGCTTGAGGGGAGATGGAAGAAGTATGAAATGCTTGAAATGACTTGAGGGTTACCTTAGGAGTTAAGGTTTAAGTTGGGTTGAATGAATAAAGCCTTTATCCAATGAATAATGCCTTTATGCAATGGATAAACTCTTATGCAAGAGTTAGTGGGAATAACCATGGTCAAAGCAATGAATGCTTAAGGAGACACATGGATTACATGGAGGTTGAGTTAGAGGTTAAGCCTCTAACCATGCCAACAAGTGGAAATAACCATAAGTGGTTATGTAAGAACCATTAATGGTTTGGAAGACTTTAGGGGTTAGTTTGTTGAACCCATAAAGCATTAAATGCTTTCCAAAGACTTTGGAGGCTTTGAGAAGTGACTTCAAGTTGCTTAGGAATGTGACAATATTTAGGAGATGGATTAGGCTAATTAGGAATGGTTAGAAGAACTTAGAAAGTGGTTAGAAGAGTCTAGAAGGGGATTTAGGATTGCAAGTGGGTTTGGTGGGTGAGGGAAAATAAGATTTTAATTAAAATAAAATTAATTTATTTCAATTGTGGTTGCAACTTGCATTTGTAGGAGAATGCAAGTGGGGGGTAGTTTAGGGATTAAAATAAATGTTTTAATTATTTATTTAAAAGATGAAAGTGGTTTAAATTAAATAAATATGATTTATTCATATTTAATTGATTTAGAGTGTGGCTTAATAAATTATTTTAAATAAATTGGATAATTTATTTAGTTAATAGCAGAAGAGTGTAAGGATGAATTAATTAAATATTAATTTAATTAACTATTGGCTAGTGGATTTAATAATCAAATAAATAGTAAATATTCATTTTATTAAATGTACAGATTTATGTGACTACATGTACCATATAAATTTTAAAGTTATTGTAAATCCACCTTGAAAAGATAAGTCTTTGGTCTCTTCTTGCAAAATAAAGTACTACTTTGATTATTTAAGATATTATCTTAAACTTTTCATGAATCTTCTTCTAACTTCTCAACTAGTTAACTTATGATTTTAAGCAATCTACTTAAATTTTAAATATATTATAGTCCAATGATGAATAAGATAGTAAATTTAGGCTTGGTTTTGATTATTGGATTGTTGAACATTTTAAAAAGTTCACCATAATATGTATTTAATGTTTTAAAAATTTAATTTTGTATTCAATTATAAGGATTACCTTGAGAGAGATTAATACTAATAGTTAACAATAATTAAATAGTTGAGTTTTCAAATTCATTGAATTCAGTGGTGTTTCAAGGAAAAAATGTGTTAATGTTATAGTCTTAACATATTTCCTTAAAACTTTAATTTATATGACTTTTCCTTTGGTCTAGTTATATTATTCAATTAATTCTAAATGAGTACCATATAAATCTTAGAACCATTGAAGATCTACCTGAAAAAATGAGTCTTTGGTCTTGTTCTACTAAACAAAGTACCAATCTCACAAGTCTAATAAGAAGAGAGCAAATATCTAGATATCTTTATAAATAAAACAAAAAGAAAAAAACAAAAGAACAAAGTTCTAGTCTCACATGTTTAATAATTTTGTATTTTTAAAGATTGACTAATATTTTATCTAGTAGGAAGAGACTAAAGACTTAGATATCTTAATTTATTAAAAAAAAAAGAAAAAAAAAGAGACAAAATACTAATCTCACATATTTAATAATTAACATTTTTAAATACTTTTAATAACAAATAAATTTATTTTGACTTTTTTAATATAAAGAAAAATCAATAGCAATAATATTTTACATTTACTTTTGAGTAGTAGATTTTTTTAATAATGATTTACATTCATTTTTTTTATTACAAATATAGAAAAGTGCATAAGATAACATTTAATAATATCTTTTAATATTCATTTTTTCCAAATTCATTTGAATTTAGCAGGGAAAAAAATGTGGGCAAGAGTCTTAAACTATCGATCAAACATTGAATTTTCATTGCTCCAATTTTATTAGACAAGTCTATGTTATTTTACTCGTAAACAACGTATGAGTTTGACGTGTCTATTAAGTTTGGATTATTTGACTTTATACGCTAATAATTTTCTAAGTTGATTTTCTTTACTTTCTTATCCCTACCAACTTTGTGGAAAGTGCTCTATTGTAATTAGTCATCTTTAGTCAATGCTCAATAATTTGAATTCATGTTTTTTACCAAAATGTTGAGAAGTGTATAAGATAATTTGGTCTTTTCTTTCATTTGCATAGTTACTAGCAATTGTATTTTGGTGTGTAATAAGTATGTCGAAGAGGTGTGGGAGGTCTTATCTTTTTGAATATATTTGTGTAGGACATAAGATAAGCTACCAAACTTACCCAATTTTCATGTACAAATAAGACAAACAAAAACAACATACTTTTGTTAGATTTAAACTCTAATTAGGAAGACCAAGTTAATTTGGACTTAATTAAATCACCAAAATAAACAACAATATTACTTCTCTTTAACTTCATGCTCACTACTAAAATTAAATTTCAAGTATAAAATAACAATTGCATCCTTGTTTTGCTCCTTGTCAGTTTATGTACAAGAAGAAGGTTCAATTATTATTTTGCAATGGTAACACAAGGAGGAGATACTTATCTCTTTATCACAATTTGAACTACACCCTATTTTCCTTTCCGACAACAATTTATCACATGATCAATAATCATCAAGTAGATAATTCACTTAAAGGGCCATTTTAACAAGAGGATAACAATAAACTTCTCTCTCTCTCTCTCTCTCTCTCTCTCTCTCTCTCTCTCTCTCTCTCTCTCTCTCTCTCTCTCTCTCTCTCTCTCTCTCTCTCTCTCTCTCTCTCTCTCTCTCTCTCTCTCTCTCTCTCTCCATATTTAAACTTGGAATTTCATTATAAAGACTCTTTTCTCACAATACAAAGCCTACGATATTTAGGTCACATTTATTTATCTATACTCAAGTTTACAAATAACATTCTTTCATAAATGGACTCAAGAGATTCATAGACTCCAAATCTTATCTAACTCATACTATAAAATGTAAAATCAAATGACAAAAACTTTATCTCTTAATTACATAATGGAACTCTCAATCCAAGCATAATGAAGTATCTCAAAGCTACCAGATCTACAAAATCATCATACAAGACCTCACTAGAGCTATGCAAATGGAAAAAGAACAACTAAAGACTTGCTTTCCACCGTACCATATTGGTGTAATGAAGCCTCATGGGCTCTAGTGAAAACCCGAGCAAGAAGGACCCGCAATTTAACCATTGTGTTCAATGGTAATAACCCAAATCATAAAATGATTTCTCAAAACAATTCTCAAACATTATCATCCTCTCATCTTTGTTACAACACAAGCACATTGAACAAAACAACTTGCCCACAACTAAACATTTGCAAGGAAAAGTGAACTTATCTCTCTACAAGCTCTTCATGTTGATCTCCACCTCCATAAAAAAATTAATATCACTCTTCTCCCATTTCTCTCCTCTTTCCAAAACTTAACTAGAAAAAGTTTCCAAAAGGAGAAGTGGCTAACAACCCATCCTTCATTTTGTAACAAGATATAGGAAGATTCATCTTGAATTCTTAGATGGGGAAGGTAAAACTTGTCACCCTCCCCTCCACTCTTCCATGAGAGTATTTTCCTCATTTAAGAGGGGACAAACACTAGGACACCCCATCACTCAAGTCTTCCCTCATAAATGAGGCATGGGGGTGGGGTTGGTACCCTTAACCCATCTAACCCCACTAACCCTCCAAACTTGTTACTCATATTAATGAGGACTTTTTTAGAATGGAAGAGAGTAAATGAATTATGAATTAGCTAAAAGAATTCAATATGTTGGTGGCTCAATTGACATGTGTTGATGTCAAGATGAATGAAGAGGAGAAATGCCAGATTTGACTTTTTTCTTTGTGTTATTTGTTGGATTCTTAGCATATGTCCTTCAAACATTAAATAATTTGACTTTTTCTTTGCTCTAACTTTATTTTTTGTTTAATTCTAGATGGGTACCATACTTGGACTAGAACCATTATGAGTCCACCTTAAAAAGATAAGTCTTTGGTCTCTTGCTACCAAACAAAATAGCAATAGTACTTTGTTTAGTAGGAAGAGACCAAAGACTTATCTTTATTTTATTTTAAAAAGACAAACAAAATATTTGTTTCACATTTTTAATAATTTAATATTTTTAAAAACTTCTATAAAAGATGAATTTTGTTTTGAAGGTTTTTACTTTATTCTACTTTGATTTTTAGTAATATATAAAAAATTCAATAGCAATAATATGTTAGATTCATTTTTGACAACTAGATTGTTTAATAGTATTTACATTCAATATTTTATTACAAAATGATATTAGATTTCTACAATCTATAGTTCTCTTCTCCTCTAGCATTCTTCATCCTGATGATGGATAATGTTGATGTTGAAAAACTATTACACAATTGAACCCAAAACTACATTGAACAGAACTATAGATTGAAGAAACCTATTTTTATTAAGATAACGTATGATTATATCTTTTTAATTATTAATTTTTCCAAATTCATTTGAATTTAGTTGGGAAAATATGTGGGGGGCAAGGGTCTTGACTATCTCTTTCCTTAACATGTAAATTTCCAATCTATTGTGTGCTCTTTTCCTCGTAAACAATGTATGAGTTTGACGTGTCTACTAAGTTAGGATAACATGAAGACTTTTCTACGCAAATTATATTGCTAATTGATTTTTTTACCAATCTCGTGGTTTTAACTGGGCTGTAATGATGTTATATGGACTGTGGAGCAGAAGGGGAATATAATGATGCCAGGGGCATTAGCTGGACCTCAGATGAACAACATATCAATTCAGGTGAGGAAAAAGGTATTTTGAGTAGTGAGTTAGAGGGAGAGGTGGATAAGCCACTGAAACAGCTTCGCTCTTTTCCTCAAGGCAAGAGAGGTTGCTACAATTTACCTGCTCTGTGGGGAAGAAAATACATAATCCGTGCCTCTTTTTAATATGATAATTATGATGGCCTTCAGTCACAACCAGAATTTGAATTGCTGGTTGATGCTAATCCTTGGGCCACTGTTGTAATAAACAATAGTAGAGACATCATTACCATGGAAATAATCGCCATGGCCAGGAGTTCCTCTATAAGTGTGTGCGTTGCTAAAAGTACAGATGATGTTCCTTTCATTTCAGCCTTGGAAGTTCGCCTTCTTAAGCAACCCATGTATGACATTGTAGGACAAGATCTCTCTTTACTCACTATACAACGCATAGATTATGGAAGCTTGTCAAAATCACCTCTAAGGTAGTTTCTTTCTCTATGATTTGCATAGTTTTTCTTGGTTTACTTGTGGAAGATTCATTTGCCTAGCATCAGAATTTGAATATTAATTTATTGTTACCTTTTCTTGATATACTATTTCTTTAATTCTCTTTTCAAAAAAAATTATTTAGTGAAAAAAAAAAAATTTCTTTATGTTTTTCGTATCATTTTGATGATGGATCATGGAGTGTGATCTGAAATTTTGATACAAAAAATCTTTAACACAAATAAATCCAAAAACATTTTAACAAATATCAATATGAATTGTAGAAATCTGATATCATTAACATTAAATTTTCTTTTGATGATAACTATTGATATCAAAAGTTGTTCTGTGTAGATATCCAAACGATCCATTTGATAGGATCTGGATGATGGGAGGAGCGAATGATTTGCTTTACAAAAATACCACAAATTCCATTCCTACTATAGAAAAATTTGAAACACCATCAGCTGTGTTACAAACCGCCTTGGTGACCCGCAACAGGAGCGTAGGAAGTATCACATGGACTAGGAGTGTTCCACAAGTTGGTGTATACTATTTTACTTTATGCTTCGCCGAAGTTGAAAAACTTGGAGATAGTGCAATTAGGGAGTTCAATGTTACTGTAGACGAAAATCCATGGCCTAGTATGACATTAGATGACTACCTCAAATCATTTTGTACTTTCGGACGCTGGGAATTCTCTGGCTCTAAACAAGTTAAATTTTCTCTTGTTCCTACCAATCGATCGACCGAGGGTGCCATTCTCAATTCCTTTGAAGTCTACCAATATAGCAGCCCTCTCAATAATGGAACTTACAATGGAGATGGTTTGTATTGCTTTAAATTGTTATATGGTGGTTTTTGTTTTTGTGTAAATTTGAATGGCATACTAAAACATCTGTTAGTTTTGCAGTGAATGCTCTTGATGAAATTGCAAGGCACTTTAATTTGGAGAAAGAGTAGATGGCTGATCCTTGTCTACCACAAAAATACCGTTGGGATTGGGTGGATTGCAATCAGGACTCCTCACCAAGTATTATTGCTGTGTAAGTCTCTCCCTAAACATTTACCTTCTTTGATTTATGAAAGCCACTCATACAGATCATCGATACAGGACACTCCCGGACAAGCATCTGAATGGCACCATACCTCCAAGCTTTGCCACTCTCTCTGCTCTTGTTAAGTTGTGAGTAACAATTCCTAACCAGATTTTCTCATATCTTTTAGCTTGTTGAAAGTTAATATCACACTTTCTAGACCAAAGGGTGTGTTCTTAGACCAAAGAGTGTGTTCTTATTCCTGATTGCAGGGATTTGGCAAGAAATAATTTGAGTGGTTCAATACCAGAGGCTCTGGCTACTCTCTCCAATCTTAACTACCTGTGAGTTGAAACATATGCATCTGGGTATTTCTAGTTTATAAGAGATTTAGGCATGTTGGTAGTGTCATTCTATCTTACAAAATGGATAGGTAATTTACTCAGATTGATTGATTAAGAAATTTTCATTTCGAGACATAGGAATTTGATAGATAATGATTTAAATGGATCGGTGCCAATTGGTCTATCTGAGAAACAGCAACGTGGAGAACTCATTATGAGGCAAGTTTCTTTTCTTTTGCAAAACAAATCAGTAATTATGTTGTCGGTATGATATGTTAATTATTTGTGTTAAATTCTGTAGTGTCTATGGCAACGAACTGCTTTGCCAAACAGGGATTTGCAAGGATGCCCACAAAAGACAGACAAGCATATCACTAGTTAAGTCATATTGCCCTTGACATTTGCTCTTTACTTTTAGGTCTCAATTTTTATAGAAGGAAACAGATGCTTATTCACACTGAAAGGAGTAAAATGCAGGGAAAACTGAAACAGGGCATTTAGATCTTGTCAAATTGGATGGATGTCGATCATTAACTTATGAAGAGGTAACAGGTATGACTGGTAGCTTTCAGAGAGAGATTGGAAAAGGAGGATATGGACCTGTTTTCCTTGGTCATCTTCAAGGCAAGGATGTGGCCGTCAAAATCTTGTCTGATAAATCACATCAGGGTGCCATGGAGTTTTCCACAGAGGTAAAGCCAAGGATTCATTCATACCCATTTTTACATTTAAAACTTGAGAATTTAAGTCTCTATATTTTAAATTGCTGCAGGGAGATCTGTTCTCCAAATCACACCTTTTTGATAAGCCCTGCAGGTAGATATTCTCTCCAAGTTACACCATAAGAATCTAGTAAAATTCATGGGGTACTGCACAGAGGAGCAAAAGTTGGTTCTTATATATGAATACATGTCTAATAGGGACCTACGACATTGTCTTGATGGTATACCTCACCACTTTGCTCAATTGTATAACTCATTCCCATGTATATGATGGAGAGAATGTTTTCTGCTCATTTAATCCAAGGTCTGGGTCTGCATTGCTTGATTTCAGGTCAAACTTCTTCAAGAAATACTCTAGAATGGGAAAAAAGACTCAACATTGCACTAGATGCTGCCCAAGGTTTAGCAGATACTTATGCCAACCAAAAAGTTGAGTGCAAATTGTGAAAAAGATCATGGGGTCTAACTGATGTTTTCTTTATTGAGCAGGATTGGAATATTTGCATGTAGGCTGCAAACCAGGCATTATTCACAGAGACATAAAGAGCTCCAATATCCTGCTGAATGATGAAATGGAAGCAAAAATAGCAGATTTTGGGTTGTCAAAGTTGGGACCTTTGGATGAAGCTACACACGTATCTACCCTTGTAAAAGGCACCACTGGATATCTAGATCCAGAGTAAATCTTCTTTGCTTTTCTTTATTGATACCCAATCGAATTATTTAAGGGTCTTTAGTCCTTCAACCTCTCACAGTTGCATCATGCCTTGTTTATCTTACAGCACCAGTTAGCCTTAAAAAAGGATTACCTGGAGTTATTAGAATGAACTCATGTAGGAAAAGTCTCACATACATTATTTAGCTGCATTATCAGGACATAATCTCAGTATATTATTCTGTTAATAACAGTGGGTCTTCTCATTTAGGAGGTGCATAAATAAGGTGGTGTAAGCTGCTAAGTGTATTAGATCTTATATCATAGTAATTTGATCAAGTCGCTTATGTTTTGGACCATCCAAAAAAGAGGTTGGAAAGTTACATGTTTTGAATGATTGAAGGATTTTTATGAATTATTTTTTTAATTGACTGAAAAAGAAGACTGAGAGTTTCTCTTAGATGGGCTGGTTTCCTTTTATTTGTAGTTGATTTAATGATGAAATGGACTTACTAGTTAATCTCTTACAGGTATTATACTTCACATCGATTGACAGAAAAGAGTGATGTTTACAGCTTTGGAGTTGTTTTGATGGAGATTATTAGTGGACGACATTCTTGCTTTGTAGACCCCTCAACTTCTACTGGAGATCAAATACACATCACTAGCTGGGTAATTATAATAGTTTTTTTTTAAATCTTGAATTAAAGTTAGAATATTTAAAAGTTTGTTTCCAATTGTTATTCCAAAATAGTTATTGGTTGGGAATGGTTAAATTTGATTGTTACTACTAAATTGTAAGTTGTTTATGTCAGGTACGGGCATCCATAGTAAAAGGAGACATAGAGAATATAGTAGATCCTACTTTGCTACAAAATTATAATAAAGATGCAATGTGGAAAGTGGCAGAATTGGCAATGACTTGTACTTCACCCTTTTCCATGAATAGGCCTTCAATGAATGAGGTGGTGATAGAGTTAAAAGAAGCGAGTCGATTCCAAACACATTACTACCAAAATGTGGAGTTTTATGAATGTGCATCTCCTCATCCTCTTCTTTCTTTGAGAAGCTATGGTAATGTGGACTCAAATACCTCATTATATCCAGTTGCTAGATGAGGCAGAGGAACACATGTTGCAAAATGAATCTAGAGGAAAACTCGCAAGCAATCAAATAGCAACAATGGAATCTTATGTCTACTATGGCTTATTTCTTTGTTTTCACTACAATAGCTAATCAAAACTTTTTAAAAAGAAAAACAATAACATTTTGTATATATATTTATCGTCCAATAGAAAAATAATTTGACCACTTTGACCTTTATGACTTACCTTTTAATAGAATTATAGAAGATTAATGTGTTAATTACCCTCCTCTTTGATGCTTGTATTTTATATGATTCGCAAGTCTTAACTATTGTAAATTTGAAAGATTTTCTTTTAAAAAAGCGGTTTTTATTACAACCACATAGATTATAATTATTTATCCCATTTGTTCTTATGATTGCATTGTCCTTACAATTTTGTTCATTGTTTGTTGTTTCTTAATTCGAGTCTCATTTTATCACTTTTCAAAATAAGTATTAACATGTACTAATTAATAGTTTTGAAAATAATCTTGCTAGATAGATTAACGACTCACCAAATATTATGACCTATCAATTGCTTGAACCATGGGTTAATCCTCTTGCCTAGCAAACTCCCCAAATATGTATTTCAACACCACTAGTTAGTTATTATAGGTTATGGAGATTTAGGTGAGTATATAAGAAGTGACCAAATTAATAAAATTCATATTTATAGATCAAGACTATATTCATGTGCAAAGTTAGTATTTTTCTTGTGGAGGTTAATTTTGTAAACACATAAGTGGCTTAGAATAAAATATAATTATTTTTCAAGTGAATGATAGTACTAATTGTTTGGACTATTATGAAGTCATTCTATCTATCATAACAAGATTATTTTCAAACATAACACTAAGTACATGTAAATAGTTCTTATGATAAGTGATAAAATGAGACTTGAATTTAGAATTGTCTATTTCTAGAGAAAATAGTTCATCCAATCCTCATATCACCTCATCCACGTGCAAAATTAATAAATAGTCCTCCTATTATAAAAATAAAAATAAAATGTTTAATTGTTAAACTAGTCAACATTAAGAATAGTCATAAGTGCCAAGACAATAGAGATAAGAAGCTAAGAAACTATTGCAAACTTTTAAGGAAAACAAAATATAAACAAATGTAACTACAATGCAATCATAGAACAAGTAAAATAAATAAATATAGTCTATGTGGTCATAATAAAAACTTTCTTTTTTAAAGAAAAACTTTTTAAAGCAAATCTATTATATTTGCAATACTCGTGACTTGTGGATCATATAAAATATAGGCATAAAAAAGGAGGGTAATTAACACATTAATCCTCTATGATTCTATTAATAGGTAAGTCGTGAAGGTCAAAGCGGTCAAATTAGATTTCTATTGGACAATAAATATATTTACAAAAAATATTAATGTTTTTCATTTCAAAATGTTTTGATAAGCTATTGAAGTGAAAACAAAGAAATAAGTAATAGTAGACATAAGATTTCATCGTTGTTATTTTGATTGCTTGCGAGTGTTCCTCTATCCCTTTTGCAATATGTATTCCTCTTCTCTATCGAGCAAGTGGATATAATGATGCACTTGAGTCCACATTACTATAGCTTCTTAGAGAAAGAAGAGGTTGAGGAGATGCAAATTCATGGAATTCCAAATTTTGGTAATAATGTGATTGGAAATGACTTGCTTCCTTCAACTCTAGCACCACCTCATTCATTGAAGGCCTATTCATGGAATAGGGTGAAGTACAATTCATTGCCAATTCTGCCACTTTCCACATTGCATCTTTATTATAATTTTGTAGCAAAGTAGGATCTACTATATTCTCTATGTCTCCTTTTACTATGGATGCTCTTACCTGGCATAAACAACTTATAATTTAGTAGTAACATTCAAAATTTATGCTTTCACAATCCATAACTATTTTTGAATAATAATTGAAAATAAACTTTTCAACATTCAATTTTAATTCAAGATTGGAAACAAATCTTTTTTATAATTACCCAGCGAGTGGCGTGTAACTGTTCAGTATTAGAGGTTGAGGGATCTACAAAGTGAGGATGTCGTCCACTAATAATCTCCATCAAAACAACTCCAAAACTATAAACATCGCTCTTTTCTGTCAATCGATGTGCAGTTTAATACCTATAGAAAATTAACTAGTAAATCCATTTTACCATTAAATCAACAACAAACAAAAGAAAGACTAAAAACTTTTAAATAATCCACACATAATTAAATTAAATATCCAAAAAGAAAAGCATATTTACTCCGGATCTAGATATCCAGTGGTGCCCTTTACAAGGGTAGATACATGTGTAGCTCCATCCAAAGGTCTCAACTTTGACAACCCAAAATCTGCTATTTTTGCTTCCATGTGATCGTTCAAAAGGATATTGGAGCTCTTTATGTCTCTATGAATAATGCCTGGCTTGCAGCCTACATGCAAATATTCCAATCCTGCTCAATAAAGAAAGCATCAGTTAGACCCCATGATCTTTTCAATATTTGTACCGATCTTTGTAGTTTCCATAAACATATGACTAACCTTGGGCAGCATCTAGTGCAATGTTGAGTCTTTTTCCCATCCTAGAGTATGGCTTGAAGAAGTTTGACATGAAATCAAGCAATGCAGACCCAGACCTGGGATTATATTAGCAGAAAACATTCTCTCTATCATACTGGAAATTATGTTCTTTATCATATATATGGAAACGATTTTTTTTTATTCTGATGATGAATGTGATTCAAAATATTGATAAAAAACTCTCACACAATCAAATTCAGAAATAACAAATCTATCTACATGAAAATGAATTATACAATTGAACAAAGTGGTGAAATAGACCTGTATTCATATATAAGAACCAGCTTTTGCTCCTCTGTGCAGTACCCCATGAATTTCACTAGATTCTTATGGTGTAACTTGGAGAGAATATCTACCTGCAGCAGTAAATAAATTTTAGAATGACTCAAAAGGTGTGATTTGGATAACAGATCTCCAGGTGCAGAAATTTAAGTTATAAAGATTTAAATTCCCAAGTTTTAAATGTAAAAAATGGGTATGAATGAATCCTTGGCTATACCACAGTGGAAAACTCCATGGCACCCTGATGTGATTTATCAGACAAGATTTTGACAGCCACATCCTTGCCTTGAAGACAACCAAGATAAACAGGTCCATATCCTCCTTTTCCAATCTCCTTCTGAAAGTTGAGAGTCATAACTCTTACCTCTTCGTAACTGAATGATCGACATCCATCCAATTTGACAAGATGTGAATGTCCTGTTTCAACTTTCCCTGCATTTTTCCCCTTTCAGTATCCATAAGAATCTGTTTCCTTCTATAAAAATGGAGACCCAAAAGCAAAGAGCAAATGTCAAGGGAAAAATGACTTAAGATGACTTACCTTTTGGATTTTTTTTGCTCGATTTATGTTTGATAAACATTAATATTGAACTAATGGCTATAATTGTTGCAGCCCCGGCTATTATTAACCAAACAACTAGTGATTTGCTATTCTTTCTTTTTGGGGTACCCTTACAAATGCCTACTTGGCAAAGTTTTTCATTGCCATAAACACTGTAAAATTGAACACAAATGTTAAACAAATGAATCTTATCATACTGACAACAAAATTACTGATTGAAAAAGGTACATTACCTATTCATTAGATAGAGTGGCATTATCAATATGCTGAAAACTATTATAAAAGTTAGAAATATCCAGATGCAAATATTCAATTCACAGTTCGGTAAGATTGGAGAGAGCAGCCAGAGCCTCTGGTATTGAGCCACTCAAATTATTTCTGCCAAATCCCTGCAATCAGGAATAAGAACACAGTTTTTGATCTACATTGACTTTGAACAAGCTAAAAATTATAAAGGAATGTAGGTGGTTGGGATTTGTTACTGACAGCTTAACAAGAGCAAAGAGACTGGCGAAGCTTGGAGGTATGGTGCCATTCAAACGCTTGTCTGCGAGTTTCCTGTGCAATCAATCTCTTCATCCTTAGTTGAAATTGACAGCACTAGATTGGTCTAGCATGGCTTAGTTCAAGCAACTTTGGAAGTGGTAAAATATCAATCAATTCAACATATTAGAGGAAAGCAAATCAGTAGCTGTCCACACTAATTTTGCACATCCGAATTTCGATTAATTTTTTTTTTCATATATGACTTATGAGTTATAAATTTATTATTTCAACTTGAGTAAATGAATATGAGAGGATTCATTATATGCACAAATGGCAAAAAATGATCATGTAGAAGTGATGTCTGATATTCATAGATGCCCCCAATAACCATGCACTACAACCATCAAAACAAATTGCACAACTCATCTAATACATATTCCTTTAATAAATGTTTTGACCAATAATTATGTACAAATGATCTAATAATCGTGTGCTATGGTTATCAAGAAAAGGTTGCACAAATCTTCTAATTAAACTATTGGCTGCAAAAGTGGATGGCTATTGGTACATTTGAAATATTATAGTAGATTTTTTATGATTATAATTAGAACTTTTTTGTAGATAGTAATTGGGAGTTACATATGAAGCGGTGAATTTGAACATGGGCTGCTACGGTAGTGGTCATCCAGTCCCTAGAGTGCACCAATATATATGTTACCCTCATATACCATAACTTACGTATTGATGCATCTTAGAGACTGGATAGCCATTTCTAGACGTTACTGGATCCTTTTCCCTAATTGCTTCCATCAAAAACTGGAAAACAACTGTTAACTACAACTCACTGATAGTTCGAAGTAAAAAATAACCAAAATGTAAATGTTTAGATAAAGACTTGCACTGCAATAATCTTTGGCAATGAGTCTTCATTGCAATCCACCCAGTCCCAAGAGTACTTCTGTGGCAGACAAGGATCACACATCCACTCTTTTTCTAGATTAAAGTGCCTTGCAATGTCAGCAAGGGCATTCGCTGCAAAACTGACAGGTGTTCTAGTATGCCACTCAAATTTACACATTGTTCCATAAAAACAACCATTAAACAGTTTTCAGCAATACAAACCATCTTCAGCATAAGTTCCATTATTGAGTGGGCTACTATATCGGTAGATTTCCAAGGCATTGAGAATGGCACCCTTAGTTGATCGATTGGTAGGATCAAGAGAAAATTCGGCATTTCCCAAGCTACTAAATTCCCAGGATCCAAACGTGTAACGTGAATTGGGGTAGACTTTTAACCTATCAGTAGCCCATGTGTATCCATCGATATTAATATTGAACTCCCTGATTGCATTAGGTCTAAGGTTCTGTACTTAGGCGAAGCACATCACAATATAGTATTCACCAATTTCTGGAACATTCCAGTACCTTGTGATACGTCCGACAGTCTTGTTGCAATGTTGAGGGTAACCAACGCGGTTTTTAAAACAGATGATGGTATTTCAAATGAATTTGTTGTGAGAATATCACCTGTACAAATTAAACTCAAATTTTAAAACATATGGTCGGTTTTGAAGTCCAAATGTCAGCATATTCTGTTCAATCTTTCATTTAAGTTCCATTGCTAAGTTAACAGAGCAGAACAGAGCAACATAAGGCGTACTAGAATGAACAGCTTAAATCACATACATTAAGCATTAATTTCTAAGTTTAAAAATGTTAAACACTCAAAGTTGACTGATATTCTATAAACTTAATATGTTGCTTAGTGTGTGTGGTTTAAGACTGTTCATAATAGAATTATGTGATTCATCAAAAAAATGAATTTTAGTCTTCTTAGAACAACTACATCAATTTTTATCAGCAGCAAGAAATTTTCTTCTTTCATAATTTTTTACCAAATTCAACATTGAAAATGAAGAATTCCAAAAATGTGAAAAGTTGGAAGAGCTGAAAGTTGTCTCTTGAACTTCAAAATCAAACAACATAAGATCTTTCAGAATCTCTATAGTCAAATTAAGATGTTATATTAAATTGATCTTTCACCAACGAAAAAAAATTAAAAAAATCCAAAGAAACTAAATAGTTGAGCTGAAAGTTGTCTCTTGAACTTCAAAATCAACCAACATAAGATCTTTCAGAATCTCTATAGTCAAATTAAGATGTTGTATTAGATTGATCTTTCACCAACGAAAAAAAATAAAAAAAATCCAAAGAAACTAAATAGTATATTAGATTGATCCACCCAAAAGAAATCATAAAGAAAGAAACTACCTTAGAGGCAATGTTGATAATCTTCCAAAATCTTCGCGTACCATACTGAGTAAAGAGTTATTCAGTCCTACAACTTCTTACATAGATGGCTTTGATAGGGGGAAATTCCAAGGCTGAAATGAAAGGAACATCATCTGTACTTTTAGCAACGCACACACTTAGAGAGGAACTCCTGGCCATGGCGATTATTTCCTTGGTAATGATCTGTCTACTATTGTTTATTACAACAGTGACCCAAGGATTAGCATCAATTAGCAATTCAAATTTTGGTTGTGACTGCAGACCATCATAGTTAGCATATAAAAAAGAGAAGGATTATGTATTTTCTTCCCCACAGAGCAGGTAAATTGTAGCAACTTCGCCTGCCTTGAGGAAAACTGCGAAGCTGTTTCAATGGCTGCTCCACCTCTCCCTCTAACTCACTACTCAAAATGGCTCTTTTTTCACCCACCTTAATGTACTGTTCATCTGAGGTCCAGCTAATGCCATGGGTATCATCATATCCCCCTTCTCCTCCACAATCCAGGCTGATGAATCCGGCACATATAACATCATTGCAGCCCTTAAGCAACATTAGCAAATGCCAGCTTAAGAAAAATGTTTTAACAATTACAAAGAGAAAATTAATATAATTTCCAAAAGTTCATGAAGATTATACTTGTGTAGACTTATAAAAATGACCATATTTCCAAATGAATATTTTATGTTCATTTCTCTATTTAATTAAATCCAGTTTAATTAAATCACCCACATTCCTCTATTTAATTAAGTAAATTACTCAATTTATTTAAATTAAATTCACTAGGCCTCTTTTGCCATTTAAATGAATAAATCATTTTATTCAATTAAATCCCCTATCCACTTTTTAATTGAATTCAAATTTAATTAAAATAGTTATCCTAAATTAAATAAATCTAATTTATTTAATTGCAACCAAATTGAATGAAATTCATTAAATTCAATTAAATCCTATTATCCCTCCATCCACTTGCAAAATCCTACATCTCCCACTTGCTTCCTAAACCCTATTCCTAACCCCCCTTCTAGATTCTTCTAATCACTTCTAAATTAACCTAACCCATCTTCTAAACTTTGTCACATCCCTAAACAAAGGGAAGTCACTTCTCAAACCTCCAAAGTCTTCCAAACCATTAATGGTTAACTCAACCCTCTTATATGGTTAGAGACTTTTTGCCTAACTTAACCTCCATCTAACCCAAGGGTCTCATCAAGCATTTATTGTTTTGACCATGGTTATCCTTAATCCTTTGCACAAGAGTTTATCCTTTGGGTAAAAGTTTTATCCAATGGGTAATCCTAACTTAACCTTAACCCTTAACCCTTAACCCCTAGGGTAACCACGAGGTCTTCTCAAGCATTTAATGTTTCCTACCTCTCTTCTCAACCCAATCTAATGTTGACAATTGTCACCATTTCATTGGTGCAAATTGCAAACATGGATTGATAGCTTTCAATCCTGACCCTTGATTAAACCTTTCAATCCTGGCCATCCATTGCCCTATTTTTGCTATAAATAGAGCTCTCATTTCTCCATTTCATATCCAAGTCTTTAGCATCACACTTATACTCAAATCCATTCAAACTTTCATATTTCATATATACTCATCATTTAGCCTCTTTTTAAATAGGAATTAATCAAAATATGCAATTTTAGAGTATGTTCCTTATCATTTAGCTTAAATCATAAACTAATATAGTATGCTAGGATAGTCTTGTTTACTAACCTTGTCATCTTATAATTAGTTTATTGCATTTGTAGCATCATGCATAGCTTAGGATGCATCTCATATTAAATCAACAAAAAGCATCCTTCGTTCTTACATTTGTCATCCCTAAACCATTTTGCTCAGTGATCTGAGAGCAAAAACATTGGTTTAAGGGACCATGCAAGATAGAAAACCATGGAACCATCCTTGGAAAGCTGAGTTATACTTCATGACTCCATAGCTTGCACCAAGAAGTCATGTGGGTGTGTGAGCAAGGCTCCCTAGAGCTTCATTTTCCATATTTCGAGTTCTATTGTCCCACTTTTCCCGCATACATTTTTGGCACCCACCATAGGGCATTACCCCATATATCTAATCGGTTTTGAAATATATCCACTTTTGCAGGTCCGTGGAAAACGAGAATCGGCGCATGGGAATCATTCCCTAGCGCATCTGGTTAACAGCCTATCGCATCCAGTTCACTGTTCAGCGCATGGGGTCTATCATCTAGCATGTAAAGTCCGTTTATTAGCGCATAAGAATATTAAAATTTTCTTGTAGGTCTCGACGCGGGAGAAAAATAGAACAGCGTTTTTGGCACACAAAGTAGCGCATCCCGATAATAGTGTAGCGCGTCACCACCGTCTTTTAGTGCATCACGGCTATTATGTAGCGCGTATAGTTTGTTCTGTAGCACATAAAAAATAGACAGAAATCAATGTTTCAAAATCTGTAACCGGGAATAAAAAAATAGACTTGTTGAAGTCCACCAACCATCTAACATTTTCAACTTGTTTTCTTGCAGGATTCTAACAAATCTGTTGCAGATAGGAACTTGAAATTTTTAAAATATTAAGATAGTTAGGATTTTCACTAACTTAGTTAAGTTAGTTTAAATTTTTAAACTTCTTCTATTCTTAAAGATTGAACTCACTTATTTCCTTTGGGCTATAAAAAGAATCACTAAACCGAACATTTCTTGCTTTCATAGGAGAAAACCTATTTTTGGGCTCTAAAAAGAACAAGACAAACATTCCTTCTTTTTTGCAAAAATAGCTATAAAAAGAACCTCACCATCCTTTAGTGTATAAAAAGATTCATTTTCAACTTTTGTGCAAAGGAAAGAACCTCACCTAAAAAGTTTTGTTGCAATCAAAGAGGGAAGTTATTCCCCTTTTGTTTACCGATTTTTCTTTGGTTGAGCAAATCAAACCTTTTGCTTTGTTGACTCGATTATTTCCTTGGATTAAATAATCACTGATTTGGGGAAGTAAAATTAACACCATGCTTTTTTGGAACAACATCTCCTAATAGAGGTTAGCAAATCATTTATCTTGAAAGGCTAAAAGGAAAAATTGTTTGCCTTGTCTCGAAAGTGGAAGGAATAACTGGGTGATCAAAAATCCAAACCACTCTTAAAAGCTTTCTTTACTTCAAGCAATAAATCCTTTAGCAGGCCTGCCTTCCCGAGGAGTTGGAATCAACTCTTAAAGCCATTTATGGCCGGTGTGAAGGGAACGACCTAAGTGGGAAACGGCTTTGACGCCAAGTGTTCCAACCCACTATAATCAAAAGTGGAAAGTGACGAAAGTCTTTTTCAACGGTTGCGCACAACAATTAGCCTTCCCCCGGTATCCTTGTGATACGTAAAGCCTTTGTTCTAAAGGTTGGGAAGCCTCCTGAGGGAGTTTATCACTGATGGCCGAACAGGAAGCCTGATTACGAACCATAGAAATAGAAACTTTGAACCGAGTCAGTAACCAGACATTTATAACATCATAGTGCAAGGGTGGGAAAGAATCTGCCCCCAAGATTACTCACTATATATTTCCCAAGATAACTACTCAATTGTGAAGCAATTCACTTTGAGCTAATTTCTGGAAAAAGGCAAAAAAACGGGCACCCTCTAGGGGGTGACACGGCTATTTGAGCTGATGGAGTATCAAGACTAGTGGGCTATGATGTTATTTATGACCTTTGAATAAAGAGTCTTTCTGAAGTGTATTTTTTCATATCCAAACCTGTTAAAACATTGAGGATTTGAACACATCCTCGCAGAACATACACTTTTTGTTAGATTAGGCAAAAATGGTTGTCTTCTTTATGTTATGCTTGCATTTACTACTTCAGAAAATCATCCATCAAGGCTGAAAAACTCACAATCAAATTCAAAAATTGCAGAAAAACCAACCAAAGGAAAAATCAGGGCAGATTAGGGCATGGGAACAACTCCTTAGCACGTAGGGTATTTCTATTAGCGCATCCAAGCATCAAGTTAGCGCGTCTATTCAAAACAGTAATGTTTTATCCAAATTCCAAAACAGTGTTAAACAATTAGCGCATCAAGAAAACAGTCTAGCGCATGAAAGCCAAACTTTAGCACGTAGGGTTTAACAGTTAGCGCGTCATAGACCCATACTAGCACATAGCCTTTCAAAATAGACAGAAAACAAAATTTTAAACAATCAAAACTTTAGCACGTGGCTGGGGGCAGCCTAGCGCGTGTGGTCATTCTTTTAGCACTTAAAGTAAATTTGGTAGCGCATCTTGTCTCTATTTTAGCGTGTGACCAAAAGCAAAAAAACAGGGGGAAAAACAATGTGGAATTTTAAAATTTTTGAAAACATCTTCCGAAGCCTTTTTCCATCAGCATCATTTTTCATCAAAGCAGAGTAGCGAAAACAAAAATTTAAAAGTTATTTCTTGAGCAAAGTTTGTGTCAAAACAAACACTGTAAAAATCTGAAACTAATCGCACGGTAAAACATATCTATCCTATCATAATCCGAAAACCTTATCACAAGTATCAAAAGAATCCTTTACCATCTCACGGATTTCATCTCAAAAACACTTGTTTAAAAATTTTTCAGGTTGTCAAATCAAGTTTCCATATCGGGAGGCTTTTATCCATATCATTTGACACGCTTTGTCGTGAAGGGGCATCTAAACCTTCACTTTGATAGAGTAAAACTTGAATTTTCAAAACAAGATCAACTGAATCCAAACAAATCAAAGGAAACCATTGATCACTTATGCATGACTAATCCCCATATTCTGAGAAGAAAGAATATTTATCGTAAAACCACGTTGAAGAAACAACAACCAAGTTTCTCCAAATTTATCAAAAGAAACAAGTTTTTATACATCAATCGTCAACTCTTCAAATCTCATCGAACATTCCTTCATCACGTTAAACTTTATATCCAAAACAAATCCAACGAATTTGACAAAGAGCCTTTGAAGACTAGGGCATATTGTCAAAAATCCACATTCAGTCAAATCATAAAGCGGGGAAGAAAGATCAATCCTGCATTCCTTCCTAACGAGTGCATCACTTATAACTTCCTGAGATTACCACCACCAACCCCCGAGCAACATATTGAAGAGGATTTTGTCCCCTTCGTCACATAAAATTTCTACTAAAATGCCTATAACTCGCTCTCAACAAAACAAACAAAGCGAGGCACAAGCAGAATCCAGTATGAGTCGATGGTTATCGAATCCTTTTGAATGTCCACACCTAGAGGATACTGAGATTTTTGAAGAACTTCTTCAGGAATGCCAAGAAAGTGCTTCATTCCAAAAACTTGTGGAAAGACTCATGGAAAATGACAAGGAAAAATACTTGCTCATGCTCACAAGCAAAGGGGTCAAAAACCATGAAGACTTTGAAACGGATGTGTTTAGAACGAGACCTCAACATTATGAATATCAAGAACGCCAAAGAGAGGAGGAAGCACATGCACCAGGACAAGATATTCCTGAACAAAACACACCAAAATAACACATCCCTGAGCAACACATCCCCGAGCAAAACATATCGTTTCATACACCATTTCAACCCATGATTCATACAAGGGAAGAACTCTTCCCTCGGCAAAACAATGCGCCTTTGGTTGCCCTTATTCAACAAATGCAGATGTTACAAAGACAAATGCAAGACATGCAACAAGGGACAATAGTGCAGTACTCTTTAAACGAAATCTGTCCTTATCCTTTTGACAGAAGATTACACATGATCCCTTTTCCTCCAAACTCAGACGTGCCTAAATTTGACAAGTACGATGGAAAAAGCGATCCCTGTGATCATGTCAGAGAATTTTGTACCATGAGTCTTGAATTCACTCATGATGACACCTATCTGATGAGGTTGTTCCCAAGAAGTTTGGGAGGACAAACAATGGAATGGTTATCCAAAATTGCACCTCCTGTCAGATCGTTTGATGAATTGGTCAATAAATTCATAACACAATATTCCTATAACATTCAACATGCTATAACCATGCTAGACGTCTGCAACACCAAACAAAAGAACAATGAAACATTCATGTTATTCCTTCAATGCTAGCGACGTATGGTATCAGGATATCCTCGAGATATTCCTGAAAATGAGAAAATGGAAATCTTCATCGACAACTTGAATGATGAAATGAGTTACAGGCTCAAACTCCAATGCATACCATCTTTCACTAAATTGATTGAAAACAACATTCAAGTAGAGGAAGCATGTGTCAAAAAGGGAACACTCAAATTCTTCAAAGAAGGAACAAACTCATCAAACTACAATAACCAGAACAACAGCAACTTGGACAAGTCTCGATTCTGGACTCGAAACAAAAACGAAGGCAACAATGAATCGTATGATCCAAAATCTAAGCAACCAGTGCTCGCATTATCCGGAAATCCTCAGGCTACGAAAAATCCTAAAGGTGCTAATCCAAACGCTAACACATATGCACCAAACACCAATCAAGGACAACTCAACACAAACAACATCAACAATACTCAAAACAAAACCACAAATCCAGGACCTAACAACAATTCACGCGACAACACGAACAATTTCCAAAAGCATGTCTTCACACCACTGGGGCAATCACTAGAATTAGCATTCAAAGAACTTCTAGCAAACAAGATTCTCTCTTTGCCTGCAATCAGCAACTATGAACCCCAAATCAAACCACCTTGGTGGAATGATTCACACTATTGTGATTTTCATCGTAACAAGGGTCATCGGACGAACGATTGCATGAGATTGAAAAACATTGTTCAAGACATGATTGATCGAGGTGACTTAACGGTAGATGGTCTCAAAACAAATGATGACCACGGAGCCTTTAAAAATCCTCTTCCAAATTACAACAAAGATGGAGCTTCAACCTCAAATGATACACGTGGAGCTCATATCAACCATATCTACAATAACAACATCAATCACATATCAGCTGAAGATCATCAAGTAAACGTCATCACCATCCGAGATCAACATGATCATGAATCTGTCAATGTAACAACCCGAACTCAGAAATATGTCTTGAAAGGACATACCGCGCCTACAACTACTACACCAAAGATCCAATATGATTTAGTCAACCAACTGCGCAAAACTCCAGCTCAGATATCTATACTAGAATTGCTGAAACTATCACCCAAACACAAAAACATATTGGAACAAGCGCTCTTGGAAACAAATGTACCTCAAGATCTAGATACAGACAGATTTCAAGCCATGGTCGCCCATATGACAGGACCTCATAATCTCACCTTCTCAGAGCATGATAATACTTCCTTGAGTCATCTGCATAACACCCCTCTCCATATTGAAGTTATCATTTGTAAACACCGAGTAAAAAGAGTCTTAATAGATGGAGGAGATGGACTTAATATATGTAAATTGAAGCTTATCCATGCATTAGGCTTCTCAGAAGAGTCTATTGATCCCCGTAAGAAGATTACCATAAAGGCATATGATGATGAGGAAAGGTCATCTAAAGGAACCGTGA
The DNA here is from genome assembly GCF_030272615.1 of Cryptomeria japonica. Taxonomy (NCBI): domain Eukaryota; kingdom Viridiplantae; phylum Streptophyta; class Pinopsida; order Cupressales; family Cupressaceae; genus Cryptomeria; species Cryptomeria japonica. The sequence goes on from NC_081413.1 coordinate 532,861,211, forward strand.
TGTTACCCATTCAAGTTGGACCAGTGCAAAAAGATACTATGTATTAGGTCTTAGATATAGATCTCACCTACAATATTTTGTTAGGTCGACCCTGGATACATGAAATGCAAGCAGTGCCTTCTACGTATCACCAGTGTGTCAAATTTCCCTATAACGGGCAAGAGATCTCCATATCTATTGATCACAATCCATTTCAACATTGTAATGCAATGGGGGCAGCCTATGACAGTTTAGTTCCTCATAATAGAGAAAAGAAGCGATCCTCAACATCATATCTACAGACAGCAAAGCCCGAATCATTATCTGGAGATTTCAAGCAGCAAATGCAAATCAAAGACCAAGGTATGGGAGAATACTCTTTGGAACCCCTGTGTTTGGCCAAATTACCAACATCACCCAGATCTCATGGATTGCCTACTACATCAACGCATCTAGTAACTCAGCCCATCACCAAATTTGATGGTACCTTCATCCAACTAGGCACTCTAGCACATGAATCAGAAGATAAAGACATTCTTAGTTGGTTATACAAAGATGAGGAAGAAGATAACAGGGCAGCTGCTCTGGACACAGTTCTACCAACACACCTATATGGAAAGGGCTACTTAATCATGCAGCAAATGGGATATGAAGGTAAAGGACCTATTGGAAAATGCAAAGAAGGAGTCACTGAGCCCATAGATCTTCCTTCACAGCCCAGTAGAGACAAAACAGGATTGGGTTGTAAACTCACTTTCCTATTAAGAAAGACACCACACATAACTCCAAAACCTCAATGGAAAGCAAAAAAGAAGTACAAAAAAGAATCCTGGTAGGAAGCACTATTTGAGTCAGCAGAAACAATCCGTAAGACACGTGAACGTCAAGAACAGAAGAAACATCAGGAAAAGCTTCTAAGCCACAAGAAGGCCATATTTGTAGCAGTAGCTCATATTCAAACACCAATATCTCAAGAACTATTAATATCATCTCCTGATACCATTGTTCCTTCCTGAGGAGGCACGGTCTATAAACAAATACAGAAAGTAGAAGCAGGATTTGACACCGAATCAACAAAAACTATCAAAATGGTATCCATCATCAAAGATCTATTTTCACCATACAACATACCTATTCACAGCAATGATAGAATCTGGGATGATGCCTCAAAAACTGATTCCAATGAATATGAATGGGGTAGCTGCTCAAATGCTACTGCAGATATCCCTTATAATACTAACACCATACCCATTTCTCAGGAAGAACATAACGCAGAAGATAGACCTCTTGAATTTGGACCACAGAATATCTATGACGCCAAGGAAAGTGAACAAAAGCATTATGAACAAGTCTATAGGGAAGATAATACCATCGAAGACCTTGATGAAATCCTTGACTTCTTTAAAACCAAGACCAATCACGATGAAACCTCTGTCTTGACACTTACAGTAGCAGAACTTGATCCACCAAATGATTCCTTACCACTTGTCTTTCCTGACCTCATTGACTGGGACGAACCCGAAATACATGATATACCAATTTTCCCAGACAATGAATCTATTATCCATTACCTATGTACCGTTAATCCGGAAACAGGCTCTACCAGCAAACAAAGTAACGATGTCTGCAAACTAGGAAGTGCCAAGTCTCTCAGTCACAAAAATGAACCAAGTAAAAGATTTGATGTTGAAAACCAATCAATGGCAGCTCTAGATCACAAAAAAGTAAAAATAAAGGATGCATCTGAGAGTGAAAACCTTTTTAAGGCACCTAAAGATGGGAGACTTGACACTCTTCCAAAGCACTTTCATGAGCGCTCACCCATATTGATTGAGCCCACTCAATCAATCAACATTGGTACCACAGAAGTAGTCAAAAACATACACCTTGCAGAATCTCTGACAAAGGAGGAAAGATCGGCATTTATCATTTTCTTTAAAGAACAGCAAATTAACTTTGCTTGGTCATATGCCGATATGCCTGGAGTAGATCCACACTTAATCATGCATCACTTGTCCATCTCTCCAGGAGTTAAGCCAGTCAAACAAAAGCTACGAAAGATGAATCCATAGGTGGCACTCATGGTCAAAGCTAAACTCAAAAAATTATTAGATGTCGGATTCATCTGACCCATTGACTATGCAAAATGGATTTCCAATATAGTACCAGTATCAAAACCATACGGCAGTATCAGAATCTGCACTAATTTCAAAGATGTCAACAAAGCTTGTCCAAAAGATGACTTTCCTCTACCCAGTATCGACATAATTGTAGACCTCACAGCGGGCCATGCAATGCTCTCACTAATGGATGGTTTCTCAAGCTATAATCAGATCAAAATAGCCCCGGAAGATCAAGATAAAACATCATTCACCTATCCTTGGGGAATGTACTGTTGGAATGTTATGCCTTTTGGCTTAAAGAATGCAGGGGCTACCTATTAGAGAGCAATGACAACAATCTTTCATGGCATGATGCACACATTCATGGAAGACTACGTAGATGATTTACTAGCTAAATCCTTCACCAAAGCAGAACACCTCAGCATCTTAACAAAGATCTTTGATCGATTAGAGAAATTCCAAGTCAAACTCAACCCTAAGAAGTGTGTCTTCGAGGTTACATCAGGCAAGTTACTAGGCTGCATAGTCTCAGCTAAAGGCATTGAAGTAGATCCAGCAAAGGAACAAGCCATTATGGAGATGCCACCACCAAAGAATATCAGTCAACTCAAATCTCTACAAGGACGACTTCAGTCAATCAGGCGATTCATTGCTCAACTAGCTGATAAAAGTCTACCATTCAATCATTTGCTCCATAAAAATGTATCTTTCAGATGGGAGGCCAAGTGTGCAGAATCCTTTTATCAAATAAAACAATATCTGATGAACCCACCAGTTCTAGTACCATCAGTCGCAGGAAAGCTCCTTATTCTATATATCTCCACAATAGATATATCACTGGGGGCACTATTGGCACAAGAAGATCAACAAGGAAAGGAACGAGCCATATACTACATCAGCAGGACATTGAATGGCTATGAACTCAACTACACATTCATTGAAAAGGCTTGTCTAACAGTGGTCTTCACATATCATAAGTTCCGACATTATATGCTAGCACACACAATTAAACTAGTAGTAAAAATTGATCCTCTCAAATACCTACTTAGCAAAGCAGCTCTTACAGGACGATTGGTTAAATGGGTCATGATTCTCAGTGAATTCGACATCCAATACACAAAAAGAAGAGTCATCAAAGGACAAGCGATTGTAGATCAACTAGCTGAAGCACCACTACCAGGAAAACAAACTATGGAGATTGAATTTCCGAACAAGGACGTTCTTGCTATTTCTACCAAACAATGGACCCTATACTTTGATGGATCCTACACTCAACACGGTACAGGTGCTGGCATTCTTTTCATCACTCCTGAAGGACATACTACACCAAGATCATATAGGCTTATGTTCCCATGCACAAATAATGTGGCTGAATATGAGGCATTGTTTATAGGCATCAAAATGGTCGTAGAATGGAAAATCATAGAGTTAATGGTCTCTGGAGATTCACAACTAGTCATCAATCAGATCAACAACGCCTATCAAACAAAAGATGACAAGCTACTACCCTACAAACGAATGGTGGATGACTTCAAACAGTATTTTGTACACATCACCTTCAAGTAGATACCAAGGTTGAACAACAAAGCAGTCAATGCCATAGCTACTATCACTTCATTACTACAAATTCCAGAGCAACAAAGTCGTTACGAGTTTCTAGTAGAGCAATTGTTCTCCCCAGCCTATGACCACTCTAAATCCCATGTTGTCTATGCCTTAACTGGTTCGGATTCTCCTTTATATGGACCGATATATGATTATCTAAAGAAGATCTTACCCATTGACCAATCCTGTAACCAAAAACATAATTTTATCTGACAAGTTGCCTGTTATACCCTTACTGCTGATACTTTGTACCGTCGAGGTCTAGATGGTACTCTTCTTCGTTGCCTTGATCGTAATGATTTTGATTCCGCTTTACACGAGCTTCACGAAGACATTTGTGGCACACATTCAAGTGGGACTACTCTTGCTAAAAAGCTTCTAAGGATGGGATACTATTGGCCTGCAATGGAGAAAGATTCTTATCACTTCACCAAGAAGTGTCCTAAATGTAATATCCATGGCAATCTGATACATGCATGAGCACAAGAACTGCAGCCATTTACAACATCCTGGCCCTTTTGTCAGTGGGGGCTAGACTTGGTTGGCAAAATTCATCCTTCATCTTCAAATGGACACAAGTTCATTATAACTACAACAGAATATTTTACCAAGTGGATAGAAGCAGTCCCAATGACCACAGTAACTGGAAAACAAATCTCGTCTTTTATCCTAAACTATCTGATCTGCAGATATGGTATTCCAAGTTCCATCATCACCGATAATGGACGCCTATTCAAAAACCAAGATGTCTGAGAACTATGTGAACAATTCAAAATACAACATTGGTTCTCTACACCATACTACCCCTAGGGAAATGGTCAAGCAGAAGCATCCAACAAAACAATACTGAAGATTCTCAAGAAAATAGTAAATGAAGCAGGCAAAGATTGGCATATCCAACTCAATCTAGCACTTTGGGCATACAGAACCAGCATCTGTACACCTACAGGAGCCACACCTTTCTCATTGGTCTATGGATCAGAAGCCATTTTACCACTGGAGGTAGAAATTTCGTCTCTCAGAGTATCTCTAAAAGGCCTAATTCCAGATGAAGAGTATCAGGTCAACCGACTGCAAGAACTGGAACTATTAGATGAAAGATGTCAGCATGCTTACACTCATCTCAAAGCATATCAGCAATGCATGTGCAAGAGCTACAATCACAAGGTCATCCCTCGCAACTTCAAAGTTGGTGACCTAGTCCTCAAAGAAAATCCAAGAAATCAGCAAGATCGAGAAAAGAAAGTGAAGTTTGAACCTAACTGGTTGGGTCCCTATGTCATCATATCAGTTTATGGATCAGGTGCCTATCAACTCACCACCCCAGAAGGTGATGTGCTCGAAGAACCAACTAACAGCATTTATCTGAAGAAATACTACACTTGAGTTGTCTAAATGCACGGACAAAGCAAAAACAAGCAAAAAAAATCAAAAAATCTAGAAAAAACAAATTAAAAGATACAATAAAAGCCACCTGTGGGGGTAACAGGCGCTATTGTGAAAGAACAGCTCCTCTATCTATATCTACATCCTTATCTTCGCAGTAAAGCACTATCGGCCATCGCCCGACACTTAGCTAATATCCATTCAGGACATACTTAGCGTAGTCACTATCCTGGGCTATCCATATATATCCTCTTACAACATTCCACCATGGCTTGGAAATCGTTGTACATATTTACATCAAGAGGCACACTCAGCTAGGGGCAATAAATTGTCAAAACTTGCAACACATTCAAGACATCAAAACTATTTGCAAAACTCAGAAACACCGCATCCAACGACCAAAGCTAAACTTCATCGCAAAAACAAAACAAAGCATCACATAAATACCAAAGATGGATGATTTTCTGCAGTACGAAATGTTGCATTATAGTATAAAATCTTGACTATTTTTGCATTTTGAACTTTTTAAATTATTGGATTTTCTGCATTTTCTCACTAAAGGCTTCAAAGCTAGAGATCATGGGGAAACTCCAATGTTTTCTTAGTCTTCTGTCTGGGAGGCGATCATTTGTACTGTGTAAAAACTTGTCTCGAGACATGATACATCGAATATCACTGAAGACATGATTCCACTTTATGCATACAAATGGTTTAATCTTGTCTGTTTATACGCAATACACACTCTAGTCGTCCTTGTTCAATTATACCTTGATGCTTGTGCTATCTTGCAAAATCAAACATCATGTAAATTTTTCTCAAGTCATTATGGTTCAATTATACCATTATGCTTGTATAAATTTTCAACATATCCCAAACAAATCAATGCTCAATGATGATACTTATCTCGAAAGCAAATAACATATGGTTATATCAGGATGGCAAATACAGAATGAGGATGCTCCAAAAACATAGTTGCATATCATTTTAAAATAGTTGCATATCATTTTTAAAATAGTTGCATATCATTTTAAAATAGTTGCATATCATTTTAACATAGTTGCATTATCATTTTTTAAGTAGTTACATCTCCCATCATTATCATTATCATACATCTCATTTTCAAGATACATCTCACATCATTATCATTATCATACATCTCATTTTCAAGATACATCTTACAGCATATCCAAGCATACATCATACATCATAAAGTAAAGAAAGAGCACATAGAACATGCATCCATATAACACATCGCATAATCAAAGAAAATGGTGTCGTATATATATATCTCAAAAATGATCAAAATGTACAAAATTTGTCATTTTTGTGCCCAGTACAAGCAAAACAATTATCTAAAAATTAAAAATACAATAGAGACATCGTCTCTCAGGTATGACTATCTCCCTCAACTATCTCCTAAGGGAGATGGTCTCGCAGCTGATGTCCCAGCTCCTGGATCTCCAGGAGGATCTTGTCTCGGCAGCCCCGTCACACCTCTGCTCTCTGACTGCGTCCCAGACTCTCGAGATCTACTCGATCTTGCTTGCGTAAAGCTCTGTACTTTGCGCTCCCTAGGCATGACATCCTCGTAATGGAATTTATAATACTCCGCCTCCCCCACTCTCAAGGACAGCTCCCTCATGATATCCCTCATCGGGCCCCCTACTGCCACTCTCTGAATGCTCGACACCAGCTCCTTCGCCCGACTATGCCGTTACATCTCTGTATCTCGCTCTAGCGTCAGCTGGCCAATCTAACGTTGTTGTGCCAATACCTATGTCTGTAGCAACTGGACTATCAACTGCAAGGTCCTGATCTATGCATCCTCCACATGCGTCGGGACTCGGACCCGTAGGGGCACCTGTGAGGGGGTACCCCCTATCCCTCTGCCTGTCCTAGGTGCTGGTGGAGGTAACTCATCAGTCCTCCTCCTCTATTTTGGTCGCCTCCACTCATCTGTCCCTCCCACTACTGCCATCACCTCTCCCACTCTCTCCTCCTCCCCTGCTCCAATAGCCAGCCCTCCTCTCCCCCTGTCCATCACAGCTCGCCGAACTGCTCTCTCCACTCGATCTCCCCCATCTCTCACCCTGTCCCCTCTCCTCCCCCATCGTCCGCCTCCAAAACCATCATCCCCATCATCGCCATCTCCCCCAAAATCCTCCTCATCATCGTCAAAAGTTGGTTGCATCTCCTTAGGATCTGATATCCTGGCAACAGCACGAGCTGCAAACAAACCCGCAAACTCATGGGTCATCCCTGCGTCAAGTACCTCAAGAGCATAGTCCCATATCTGAGCTGCTAAGCTCGAGAACTCCTCTACAACAGCCCCACTGTCAATAGTGGGACCCCAATCAGATACATCATGTTTGCGTCGCGCATACAAACAGGTTCCCTACAGTATACCCTGTTGCCGACCATACTGCCTCAGCACCCTGCCCACCTGGAATCTCTCTATCACAAAGGGCATCCGCCCTATCCGGAACTGGCTCATAAATACGAATGGCATCTCCAGCCCATCCTTTGCCCAGACCTCGCAGCCTGTATACGGTCGCCAGACGACCGTATCTATGTCATCCAAGACCCTCCTCCAATGCCCCAGTTTGCCCAACTTACGCTGGACAACTAGACCCCTGTAACCATAAGCATATGCCCGCCCAGCAGGCCTGTCCCTATCTACTAGTGGTCTCGCTGCTGGAATGTGCTCCTAGCACCATACTTGTAGGAGTGTCATGCCAGCTAACAAACTGTCGTAACCCAAATACACCACCTCATGCAGGTCCTTGTACAGGTGGGCTAACATGGCTGATCCCCAAGCGAACCTACGGTTATGGGTTACCATCTCCTCCAGAACCAATCCCCAACCCACAGAGAATCCCTTTGACCTACGATCAGGACAAAGGAATCCACCGATGAACCCTGCTAGTACTGACGGGAGGGGGGCATAATCTAAATCCAAGAACTCCTGCCATGGGATCTCATACCCGCATACCGTCTCATCATGGAAAATGCGTTGCAGCGCCTTAGTACCACCCTCCTCTGTCTGCTCATAGGACAATAAATCACCTACTACTGGAATTTGTAAGATCTTATAACAGTCCTTTGGAGTGACTGTCATCTCGCCTGTAGCAAATTGAAAGGTGTTCATATCACTATGCCACCTCTCAGCAAGCACTATCAGTAAACCCCGGTTCACAGTGAACCACGGCATGTCTAGCAAGGATGATAGGCCACATCTGTCGATCACATCTAGGTCAGTTTGTGCCAACCGTCGTATCAGTGCCCAAGGTCTGGGAAACCGCTCCCGCGACTGCAACACTCCCAATCGGTCCTGTCAAAAGCAAAACGAGTTCAATATCAGTTTCCACATCAAACCCAAGATATCAGAATTAAAAATCACATCAAAAACATGAAACAATTTGCTCATCTACATCAAGTTCAACATCATATCATTCCATATCAACTTAAAAAACAACTCAAGTTATCAAAAACCATATCAAAACTTGTAAAACAACTCAAGTCTCCACATCACATAAACTTGTAAAACAACTCAAGTTTTCCACCCATATCAGCTTGTAAAACAACTCAAGGTTCCACCCCATATCAACTTGTAACACAACTCAGGCTCCACACAATGAATTTGAAACACAGTGCAAAAACAAATCATGCTTCGATCAAAACAACACATTCATATCTACATTAATAACTTGAAACAAATCAAAAATTAAATCAAGTTATATCAATACTCATATTGAACACATTTTCAAAAACATGATCAAAAAGACCGAGCAAGTAACAAAAATCCATCCCCCAGGTGAAATGACCTTATCCTATGTAATTTTTCACCTTCAAAAAATTACTAACTCTGGCAAAACCCGCTCCATGTGCTACAAAAACTTGGCTATGCACTAAAATGCACCTATGCGCTACGCTGTTTTCTCCACGTGCTATTATATCTCCCCTATGCGCTAGACACGATTTATGCACTATTCTTTTTTCTCCATGCGCCACACAACCTACCCTAGGCGCTAAAACTAACCTATGCGCTAACCTATCCCATGCTAGCGCTACCTTTTTGACCCTATGCGCTAGGTCTAACCTACGCGCTAAATCCCCCTACCCATGCGACCTCCTACGTACCCTATGCGTTAGGTTAAACCTATGCGCTACCCTTTTAGCTTGACGCGCTAACCTATATTCATGATGCGCTAACTTGAGATCATGCGCTACCCTACAACTTTCATGCGCTACCCTATTAAATTTCAGACGCTACCCTAAATTTATACCCTATGCGCTACCTAATTTGCCGCATGCGCTAACCTACGCCTTCTATGCGCTAAACCGTTAAACCGAATTTTAAAAATAAAAAACGGACCAAAAACGATCAAATGAAAAATCAAAAATGGGTCAAAAGCATTGACTTACTGGTGGTCTGTATGCGGCAGGTCTCCGATACCTCCGAACGCGCTCAAAACGATGCCTAGAATAAGGAATGGGCACTTTGACTTCTCTCTAAAATCTCTTTCTCAAAAGTCAACAATGCACAAATGAATCAAATCAAAGCACTTTTCCCCTTTTATAGGAGAAAAATGAAATTAGGGTTAGGGAAATGGGCATGTAATTTACTCGCGGTCTCCCTCATACCCTAAAGTGCGTCAATTATCGGGAGATGAATCAATTTAAACTTTCACCTAACCAAAATCATACACACCAAACGCAAATCATCAAATCAAATCAAAAATTTTAAAATATTGATTCATCTCCCGAGGGGGCATCACCATCAATTATATAATCTGGGGCATCACGCATCAAATCTGGGGCACGACTTAAAAATCATAAAAATCATAAAAATGATATCAATCATAAAATCGCAATGACACATCATTTTCTTTGAATCAACATGTGCACACACATCACTTCAAAGAGGGGCAAAATGTAGACGTATAAAAATGACCATATTCCCAAATAAATATTTTATGTTCATTTCTCTATTTAATTAAATCCAGTTTAATTAAATCACCCACATTCCTCTATTTAATTAAGTAAATTACTCAATTTATTTAAATTAAATTCACTAGGCCTCTTTTACCATTTAAATGAATAAATCATTTTATTCAATTAAATCCCCTATCCACTTTTTAATTGAACTCAAATTTAATTAAAATAGTTATCCTAAATTAAATAAATCTAATTTATTTAATTGCAACCAAATTGAATAAAATTAATTAAATTCAATTAAATCCTATTATCCCTCCATCCACTTGCAAAATCCTACATCTCCCACTTGCTTCCTAAACCCTATTCCTAACCCCCCTTCTAGATTCTTCTAATCACTTCTAAATTAACCTAACCCATCTTCTAAACTTTGTCACATCCTTAAACAAAGGGAAGTCACTTCTCAAACCTCCGAAGTCTTCCAAACCATTAATGGTTAACTCAACCCTCTTACATGGTTAGAGACTTTTTGCCTAACTTAACCTCCATCTAACCCAAGGGTCTCATCAAGCATTTATTGTTTTGACCATGGTTATCCTTAATCCTTTGCACAAGAGTTTATCCTTTGGGTAAAAGTTTTATCCAATGGGTAATCCTAACTTAACCTTAACCATTAACCCCTAGGGTAACCACGAGGTCTTCTCAAGCATTTAATGCTTCCTACCTCTCTTCTCAACCCAGTCTAATGTTGACAATTGTCACCATTTCATTGGTGCAAATTGCAAATGTGGATTGATAGCTTTCAATCCTGACCCTTGATTAAACCTTTCAATCCTGGCCATCCATTGCCCTATTTTTGCTATAAATAGAGCTCTCGTTCCTCCATTTCATATCCAAGTCTTTAGCATCACACTTATACTCAAATCCATTCAAACTTTCATATTTCATATATGCTCATCATTTAGCCTCTTTTTAAATAGGAATTAATCTAAATATGCAATTTTAGAGTATGTTCCTTATCATTTAGCTTAAATCATAAACTAATATAGTATGCTAGGATAGTCTTGTTTACTAACCTTGTCATCTTATAGTTAGTTTATTGCATTTGTAGCATCATGCATAGCTTAGGATGCATCTCATATTAAATCAACAAAAAGCATCCCTCGTTCTTGCATTTGCCATCCCTAAACCATTTTGCTCAGTGATCTGAGAGCAAAAACATTGGTTTGAGGGACCATGCAAGATAGAGAACCATGGAACCATCCTTGGGAAGCTAAGTTATACTTCATGACTCCATAGCTTGCACCAAGAAGTCCTGTCGGTGTGTGAGCAAGGCTCCCTAGAGCTCCATTTTCCACATTTCGAGTTCTATCGTCCCACTTTTCCCGCATACACTGTGTACATATTTTTGTTATAAAAAATGAGAATCGGAGAGCAGAAGCTAATAGAATATAATTCTTATAGTACTACCACAGACATAAACTAATGTGTGATGATCAAACAAAACAGGATTGTAGACATTATGTACGGATCTTATAAATTTTCTTCTTATGTGAAGAAATAAAAAACTGTAGTTTGATAAAAGAATAAGAAGATCTCACCTGGTTGTGCATGCAGAACGCTGCATATTGAAAGAGCAAACAAAAGATTTAAGGCAAGTGTTTTTAAAATTGCTCCCTCCATTCCAATTACAATGGGAATGCTTTCCAACTGATTGATCTCTGATCAATCTTCAATGTTATATTATACTTTTCTCAGTATCTTATTAAAAAAAAATTGAATTCAATGGGTTTTTGGTTTGCTAGTAAAGTTGCAAGATTCTTGATGATTCTACCATAAATCAAATTTTTTCGCTTGCAAGGTTCCAACATCATAAAAGACGAAGCTGAGATCAGTCTCCAATGAATTATGAAACTAGCACTTGCAACTATAGGAGGTGCAAGGAATGGCGATAGGAGATTGATAGAAAAATATAAATGAATTTGAACATTACATGAGGAAGTGTGTAAAAGTATAGATCTATAAACATAAAATTATATTAGCGTCCTTTTGTGCTTTTTTAACTCCTCTTATTCAAATACATTGAAACACATTAGAAAATTCATTATTTGTAACTATATTACTAAATATGCAAATTTAAAGAAAAGAAACTAATTTTTGATCATTTTCTCAATCTTTGACAGTGCACTTGTACAAGACACAATGTTGTAATTGATTAGTGGTATTTTTTCTAAATCAAGGGAAGGTATAATTTTAAGTGTATACTTAAAAGATTGTGTACAAATAATTCCACATACTTGCAAGCAAGTAGGAAAACTTCTTTTTCTTTCTAATAATGTTTTATGGATTATTTTCTTTCTATGCAAAGTCTATGGATTTGACTCTAAACACTATTGTAAATTCTTTTAAAATCAAATAACATATTTAATTGTGGACAAAAAGTATTTTAAAAGAATAATCATTTTATATAATAAAAATGAAAATTAAATATCTCAAAATATTATTTAAAAAATAAAATAAATGTAATATATTAAAATTGTCCAAAATAATAAATGAAATTAATTTGTAAATTTATTAGAAGTTAGGATAATATAAGATGTAACTTAGATAACACAAATAACAAAATATAAATAAATTGCAATAAATACAGAATTAAAATAAAATTGTAATGCTTCATTTTCAATAAATAGACAATATTCAAAAAATCAAATTAAAATTACAAAAAGCAAAAATAAACATGCAATTAAATTTACAAATTTAGAAAAAAAATGATCTTCCACATATTTTATTTCTAATTCAGAAGCGTTGTTTCATCAATTTCAAATCAAACTATTAATCAATAATATGATGCATTTAAGAAAATAAATAAGCTCTTATCATGAAGAATGATACCAAAACTAATTCTAAACTACCTTATTTCCTTTAAATAAATCTAATTTATCTTGAAATTGATATTGAGTGGTTATAAAGGAGAGATACATAATAAAATTGTTGGTAAGTTTTTTCTAAACGAACTTTATGTAGGGGAAAGGACCCAGTAGCTGTGCACCCTAACTTCGCGCTTCTCAAAATCTTATGTGGAAATTTCAAATCACTCTGATTTTTTTACAGCAGCTTACTTGGCAAGTCCCCTTCTTATAACTAAGGTTTCGGGGCCACATCATCAAATATGATGCCACATCAGCATGCTTTTTGTCAAGGTGTCCAAAACAGCCCAAAAAAAAGTGAGACCAATAGGTATGCAAAAGGGCCCCAATACTTGTGCAGCTCATGTGGCATCACATGATTGGTTACTTTTCACAACAAATAGTATATTTCATTCAATTATTGGTACTTATCATACAACTATTGGTGCAATGTTATTGCTTCTTGAAATTTGAGAATAAATATTAATATTCTATCACAAGAATTGGAACGCGCTCAACTACTAGGTCCTTTCCCCTACATGTTATTGCTTCTTGAAATTTGAGAATAAATATTAATATTCTATATTTTGCATAATTATTAGGCAAAATTAAAATAAAATATCTTATAACACTACAAAAACTCATTCAATAATTTTACAAATATCTTTTCTAATGCAAGAAAGACTTATTCATAAAAAATAATTTAAAAAATATTTTAAAAAAAATGGTTAATATTTTGAGAGAATGTTTTACATACATATATAGTAAATATTAATATATCTAAAAGAAAAAATAATGTGCTATCAAGTTAATTAATAAAAAACAAATAAATTGAATAATAAAGTAGTATAAAGTAATGTTAGAATAATCAAATATTGATTTTTAAAAAAATAATGCTATAAAAATTTGATATTGTTTGTATTGTTGTGAAAAAATATTGACTATTTGTTACTCATTTATCAATCAAATTATATTATATTAATGTAATTTATATTATATTTGTAAATACAATTATAATATATTGTAATTAACATATTAATATTGTAAAAATGGATATAAAAATCAAAACACAAGTAAATAAATATTACTAAATAAATGTTCTTATCAATATTTTAAAAATAAGTATTATATCATTAAATAACATATATTTTCTTGATTAAAATATTAAGATATTTAAAACTCATAATTTTTTTGTCCAACTTCTCATAATAAACACAAAATATACATTTTCATAATTAAACTAAATATTTAATTATAAAAAATACTAATTGTATAAATTTTATTTAATTTTAAAATTGATTGTAAGTTTTTAATTTAGTTCCCACCCATATATTATGTAAATTTGATATTTCAATATTTAAATAATTGTAAGAATGTTTTTTATTAATGGCAAATACTTTCGGACAATTAGAAAACAGTAAATATTGCATTAAAAACTAAGAACAACATTAGGAGCATTCATTTCCCATTGATGAAATATTTATTTATTTTTAATATTAACTCAAAAATGAAACAAAATATTTTTTACATTGACTCATAAAATTTAAATGGAAATATATGCATTTTTCAATTAAAAAAATTAAATGAAATAATTAAACATTAATTTATTTTAAACAATAATTTCTTATGCCTATCTCTCATAAATTTGTTTTTTTCTCCAAATAGATTTACATCACGATAAATCGTGGTATCCTATTGCTAGCATTAAAATTCATCTTTATTCTCGATGATGTAAGAGGAGTAGAAAGTCAATTACAAAAATTTTGGGTCTATTTTTGCATACATTTGTGCAATGTGTGAGGTCAATTGGTAGGCCATTTAGCAAATGATGTTGTTTGTGAAACAAAGGTTTTAAATAAGTGATAACATCAAATCAAATATGTATTCAATTACATGGATCCAAACACAATTAAAATAAAATTGCTAAATAAAAAAGATAATCAAGCTGATGAAGTGAGGGATAAAAAGATGGAGAGATAGATGGGAGAAGAGAGAGGAAAAGATAGATGAGTATGGAGATAATGATCTAGGATATATATAGATGAAGCTAGAGAGAGAGAGAGAGAGAGAGAGAGAGAGAGAGAGAGAGAGAGAGAGAGAGAGAGAGAGAGAGAGAGAGAGAGAGATGAGAGAGAGAGAGAGAGAGAGAGAGAGAGAGAGACAGAGACAGAGACAGAGAGAGAGAGAGAGAGAGAGAGAGAGAGAGGGTGTTGGGGGGGGGGGGGGGGGGGGGGGGCAGGGTAGAGTGAGAGAGGAAGAAGGTGAGAGACAAGTAATAGAGAGAGAGGGGTATTGAGAGAGGTGGGAGAGTGATGGATGGGGAAAGATTGTGTATAATTGTATTATAATATAAAATATGTTAATATTTAACTACAAAGTGTACATATCATAAAAATTTTGTATATAGTCACCATACAAAGTCTACATCGATGTTAGGTATAAAATGTCAAATTTAATGCTAACGTCATGATCGTGGAAAAACCTAATTCCAGCATACTCAATAATATTTGAGCAAAAGGAGGAAAGATATTTACATGGTGGTAGTTTAGTTTAAATGTTGGTGAACAATTAGGTTATTATTTCCATCATGGTCTAAATGGTACGATTAATTTTATTCCTTCTTTACATTTTTTTAAAGTCATTCACACTTTCTTAACAAATTAATAATATGTTTAGATAAAGCTATATGATAAAGTGAAAATTAAAATATTAAATAATTAGACCCGTTCATGGGTTCCCAAGGGTTCATTCTTCCGGTGAAGATCAGAGTAAGGTGTTGGTATCATGGAGCAAGCTGGACCAGGGGTGGATTAAAATTAATTTTGATGGGGCATCTAGGGGTAATCCGGGTATATCGGGGGTGGGATGCATGGCTCAGGATGAATGTGGAGTTGTCCTCTTCAAGGGTGCAAAGAGATTACAAGATGGATCTAATAATGAATCAGAAGCGCAAACTTATTTATTAGCAGTTGAGTTAGCAGTTAATATGAAGATTTTGAAGGTTCATTTAGAAGGAGATTCTAAGATAGTAGTGAATGGAATAATGAATAAAGAAATCCCGAATTGGCAATTGAACAAGCTTATAGCTTTGATTATATCAAAATTATCCATTTTCCAAGACTTATGTATAACCCACGTCAGAAGAGGTGGTAATGAGATAACAAATACGCTTTCCAACATGGCATGCGAGTTGGACAAAGGGATGATGAAGTGGTGGGACAAGGATGATGACACAGTCCATTGGAATGATTTAAATGTTTGAATTCATTCGTACAGCCACTCGAATGGAGTGTGCAAAGTCAATTTCATATCCCCCTCACGTGAGCCTAAGAGATTTATACTGATAAGGGCAATTAATACCAAGGAATAATGCAGTGGCGACAAAGGATGCATTTATGGAAAGTTTTAATTTGAAGTTACTTTCATTGTGGATGTTTTGCGACTGTTGGAGGTGGAAGGTGTGGTTTTGGGATATAGGAAGGCGCTTTTGAAGGTGGTGGACGCTATGGAAGCTAATTTCACGCTCAAAACCAATGTTGGCATTTTGGGGCAGATTCGAGAGAGATGATTGCAGACTATGTTTAAGTCGAGGGAGCCCTTGTTCCTGAAGGTAGTGCAGTTGGTGTTGGGAGAAGAGGTGGCGGTTATTGATCACAAATATCGCTCAAGGGCAGATGTTTATTCGCTCATAATGGTGTGGGGTTAGAATTGGGTACCTCATGTGAGGAGGTCGGGAAGGTGTTGAGGGCAATTGTGCCAGAAGATTATCTATTGAACTTGAACTCATTGCTTGAGTGGGCAGTGTTGGGGCAAGGTTTTGACGTCTTTGAAGGAATTCTAGAGGAGCAAGTAGAACTCTAAATTAGGTGTATGCACATTCCTTTTCTTAGGAGGCGAGAAGTCATGAAGTCTCATTTTTGGGAGTCGGTGAGGCACAGGTGGGAGGCACTGCAGCATAATATCAACAGCAGTAGGTTGTGACAAAACAACAGTAGCAGGAGCAGATCCAATAGCATGGGAGGGTTGTAGGATAGGAGAAGCAGAATCACTAGATAAATGTTATGTTAACATGTGGTAATGCTTTTATATGTTTAATATTTAAATTACATATAACTTATTAAAACATTTATATTAAAGAAAATGGGTTGTCTAAAAGAAAATTGATAAAATTGAAATATATGATATTAAACATATTGAATATCATTAATTTTTCAATTATAATTTGTAATATATTTTATAAGAAATATATATTTATATATAGTTCTTGTCATAATTTTAATTGGAAAAATGTTTCTCTTGAAATTATTTATATTTTAAAATAAAATAAAAAAGGAGAGATTTATGAATTCAAATAAGAAAATGTTGGAGATGAAGTAAAAAATAAAATAGAAACATAATGAAGAAAAGAAGTTTATGAGCGATAGTGTGTGGGGGCATGCAGGAGGCCGAGCTAGGGTTTCACGGCCCTAGCTCGTAGGCGGTGTTAGTGCGGATTCGCACGGGGGGGGGGGGGAAGTGCAGGGTGTCGAGGGAAGACGGTGGTGGAAGGGATTGGTAGGGCTTGGTTGTGGGTGTGGGGGTGGTCACCGGGAGGTGTGAAGACTACGCGAGGGTGTGGTTTTTGCCTGCTGCGACCGAGACTATCCCATGTGACAGGGATTTTCGGTGGGCATTTCTTCAGTGGTGCTAGTGAGGGGAGGTGCCTTGGGTGTCAAGCCTCCATGGGAAGACCTTTGGGGTGTGGGCCCTTGGCCATTTTGTCCTTGTTATTCTTTAAATTTTGTGTGCCCAGATGGCGACTTTGGGTGGGGAAGCCTCGCAGGTTGCTCCAGCCATGGATTTCCGTGCTGCGGTGGGCTCAAAACCCCCATTTTAGAATGTGAAGATGTTTAACAATAATCTCTTCTCTTCTGATTCGAGATCTGGGAGTGTTGGTAGCTTTCACATGGTGAAGATTAATGGATGCCTGGAGAGATGCAGTGAGGCTCTGAAGCTGATCATCCCTCCTGAGATAATAGTTGAAGACATTGAATACTTTTCAAATCACTCGCTATATTGCAAGCTTTTGGGAATGAGGGTTTCATTACAGTTTTTGGAAAACTGGGCGCAGCGGACCTAGGCACCAGAAGGGGAAATGGAGATTATGCTTTTGGCAAATAACTACTTCATGGTTACTTTCAACTACATGGAGGATCGCAATAGGGTCTTTCAAGGAGGCCCGTATTTTTACAACCAGGTGGGATTATTCATCAAACCCTGGCATGCGGGGTTTAATCCTTCAAAGGAGCTCCCAAATAGGGTTCTGGTGTGGGTTCGGTTACCACGTCTTCTAGTGGAATGCTATCAGGAGGATGTGTTACGGATGCTCGCCGCTCTGCTTGGGAGGCCAGTGGGATCCTCGTCGCAAACTCTGGGGAGAAAGGTAATGACCTTTGCACGTATCTGTGTTGAAATAGATCTTAGTAAACCCTTGCCAGATGCTATAGATATGTGTGTATGCTCTTATTCTTGGGTTCAACAGTTAGATTACAAGACTTTACCTTTTCATTGTTATTTGTGTCATGAGTATGGTCATTTACAGTGTAAGTGTCCTAGATACAAACCGGTGGTGCGACAACCTCAGCAATCAGAACTGAGCCTTGATAGGGCTGAGAAAGGGAAAGCTGCCATGTCGGGTGTCGTAGAGGGTGCTGATGGTTTTGTCTCAGTTAAGACAAAGAACATGAATAGAGGACAAAAGAGACCCTTACAAGAGAGACGTGAGGAGGATACCTTTAACAGATTTGAGGCCTTAGATGACCTGAGCAATCATGAAGTTAATCTGGGGTTAACCCCTCTAGATCAGGGTGCATCAGGAGGGGTTCCGGAAAGTGTAATGGAGGAATCTAACCAGGCCCTGGTAGTGGTTGGAAGCCAGCAGATGGAGATGGACCAGACAATAGGGGTTCAGTTGGGCCTGGCTCCTGGTATTGAGGTGAATTTGGCTGAGGGGGAGGGTTCTCCGATTACTTTGAAATTGGAACTGGTTGGGGTTAAAAGTAATAGGTTTGTCATTCACCTAGGTCTACATCAGAAAGATATTAAGAAAAGTGCTTCAGAGAAAAGCTCAAAGGTTGGCAGAAAGAAGGATCTGGATAAGATCAAATTGATGGGGGAGAATCTGGTTGAGTCAGGGTCAGTGAAGACCTTGGATTCACACTTTTCCAACCCTCCTAAATGATTGTGCTCTCATGGAATGTAAGGGGCTTGAATAGCGGCCGTAGACAAAAATTTGTTTGGGATTTGATTAGGAATCATTCACCTAATGTCCTTTTCTTACAAGAAACTAAACTTTCAGTGGAGAGTATGATGGGTCTTGTGCCAAAGTTGTGGGGGCGAGGCGAGTGTCAGTGTGTTGGGGCTGTTGGTTCCTCGGGAGGGGTGGCCTGTCTTTGGAACCCGTTAAGGTTCTGCCCTATCCGATGGGCTACCTCCAGATCCTCGTTATCCGAGGTGCTATCTAGTCTTGAGACTGGGGAATTCATCTTGTTTTTGAATATCTATGCTCCCACTGATCTTCAGGGTAAGCAAAACTTATGGTCCCATGTTTCTGGTATGCGAAGGTTGGCCCCTTTTCATCCTTGGATTATGGCAGGAGACTTCAATGCCATCCTAGAGTTGAGTGAAAAGAAGGGGGGTGTAATGCGGTTGGAACCTTCTTCTTTCCTTTTCCAGGATAGTATCTCCTTGCTGCAGCTAGTTGACATCAAGCCTAGCAATGGTTTGTTCACTTGGAACAACAGGATGGTGGGAAAGAATTGGATTGTTGAACGGTTGGATCATTTTCTGGTTTCTTGCTTTTGGATTGGCGGGGGGTGGTCCACAAGTTCTGAGATTCTTGACTGGAGAGGGTCAGATCACTGGCCCATCAAGCTAGTTCCATCTTCGGCTTGGGTAGCCCATTTGCCTTCATTCAAATTCCAACTTATGTGGCTTCGGGACCCTTCTTTGTAGGTTCATCTTGCGGATTGGTGGAGGAAAGGGAGGCCAACCTTTGGCACTGCCATGCACTCTTTTGCCAAGCAACTGCAATTTGTTAAGCTTCAGCTTAAACAGTGGAACCGACAAGGTTCCGGGAACATTTTTCATGAGAAGAAAGCTGCTCAAATTGTGCTAAATGAGATCACCACTGAAATCAGAGAGCATGGGTTGTTTGAGGAATTTCTTAGAGAGGAAGATAGGGTTGTCAAGGTGGTAGAGGAATGGGAGCTTAGGGAAGAAATATATTGGAAGCAAAGAGCTCGTATTGATTGGCTAAAGGAGGGGGACAAGAACACTGCTTTCTTCTTCAACTCAGTGAAAGCAAGGAGACACGGAAATTCCATTCCTGTTCTGGTTAATGATAGAGGTGAGCAGTGCTTATCCTTGCAGGAGATGGCTAGGGAGTCTCTCCAGTTTTTCCAGTCCCTCTTTAGGGAGGACTCTCAAGGGGAAACAATGGAGGAGAATCTGGTTCTAGCTTGCATCCCTTCTCTTGTCTCGAGGGAGATGAATGAGCAACTTTTGTGTCCTATTTTGATGGAAGAACTTGAGAGGATTGTCTTCCACATGAGGAAAGGAAAGGCTCCTGGACCAGATGGGTTCCCGGTTGAGTTCTTTCAAGAGTTCTGGGATATTATTAAGCTGGATTTATTGGAAGTAGTCAGGGAGTCCTAGAGGAATAAGCAGATGCTTAGGGCTTTGAACGTGACCTTCATTTCTCTAATCCTCAAGTGTGAAGGGGCCGACCGGTTAGGCCAATTCCGCCCTACCTCCCTCTGCAATGTGATTTATAAGATCATCTCTAATATGATAGCGGATAGATTGAAGAAGTGCCTCGGGAATATTATTTATGAGGAGCAGAGTGGGTTTGTGGAAGGGTGCCAAATTCTAAATGGGGTGGTCATTGCTATGGAGACCATTCATTCTATGGCAACTTCTAAGGAAAAATCTATGTTTATCAAGCTGGATATGGCTAAGGCGTACAATAGAGTTTGGTGGTCCTTCCTTCAGAAGATCCTCAAGGATTTTGGTTTTGCTGACAAGTGGATCCAGTGGGTTATGAGTTGTGTTACGTCCACCTCTTTCTTTGTGCTCATCAATGGAGACCATACTGAGTTGTTTGGTGCTTCTAGGGGTCTCCACTAGGGAGATCCCCTCTCCCCTTATTTATTTATTCTTCTTGTTGAGGATCTGGGGAGGCTGATTAAGCATAATGTGGGCATGGGCACTATTCAGGGTTGGAGATGGGGTAATGACTTGCAGTCGCAGTCTCACTTGCAGTATGTGGATGATACAGCCCTTATGGGGCTAGCTCAGATCAACGAAGCTACTAATTTGCGTAAGGTCCTGTATGTTTATCTTGCAGCTTCTGGCTAGATGATCAATGAGGATAAATCTTCTATCCTCTTTTTCAACACTCCTGAATCTATTCAAAGGAGGAATGCTCTTATCTTGAGATTCCAAGTTGGCTCCCTGCCCTTGACATATTTGGGTATCCCTATCTCTCCTGGAAACCCTCCTCGGGAGTTGTGGTAGGGGATCTTGGATAAATTCCGCTCGAAGGTTGAACACTGGACTCATATTTGCAGGGAGGGTTCAATTGATTCAATCGGTGGTTCAGGCTCTTCCAATCTATCGATGTATGCTTCAAGTGGCTCCTAAGTGGTTCTTGAAGGGTTTGGACTCTCTGGCTAGGCAATTCTTATGGGCAGGTAATCTCACCTCTTCCAAATGGAGTCTGGTCAATTGGGACCTGGTGTGTAGCCCGAAGCAGTCGAGGGGGATTAGGTTAAGGCAGTCTATTCTTTTTGCGGAAGCACTTGCAGCTAAATTGTACTGGAGGTGGTGTGTTGAGAAGGATCGAGGTTGGGCCAGGATTTTGGCCAACAAATATATGTAGAGGATTCCAATGGAGGAAATCCCTAGATATTAGCTTGAAGGAAAGGGCTCATCGATCTGGTACACTCTCAAGAGGGGGGCTTCTCTCATTAAAGCAGGGCTTTTTTGGATTTGCAAAAGGGGGGAAGAGGTCCTTTTCTGGAATGATTCTTGGGATGGATACCCTCCCATCCTTGATCAGTTTCCTAACCTTGGAAACCTAGGCCAGAGGTTTTTGAAAGCAAGATGGTCAAGGGTGAGTGACTTTAAGGCTGTCTATAGGTGCGGTCAGCTGGATTTGGAGTGGTGGAAGACTTCTAATGAATGGTCGGTTGTTGGGATGGAGGAAGAGTGTGTAGAGTTGCAGGGTATTTTGGCGAATAGACACTGTAGCTCCCTTAAAGGTAGGGATGAGCTTTCTTGGTCTCCAAATCCTAAGGGCATTTTTTCTGTGGCTAGTGGATACTGTGAATTGTTGAGCTGAAGACTCGAGGGAAGAGAAGTGAATTGGTGAAAACAGGTGTGGAATAATGCTTCTTGGCCGAAGTGTAACTATTTTGCCTAGACTTTGGCTTAGAATAGATGTCTAACTTGGGACAATATCTGCAAGCGGGGATTCTTGGGCCCTTCTATTTGTGTTTTGTGTGGTAACGGAGAGGAAGATTCCTCACACATGTTCTTCAGATACCCCTTCTCTATGCTTATTTGGCACTATTGGTGGGGGGTGTGGAAGCATCCTTTTGTCCATGCAGATTCTCTGGTGTAGTTTTGGAGCAGTTTGGGTAGACTTCCTATTCTGTCCTCCTTCCTCCAGACTGTCTAGTATATTGGGCCCATCTTCATTCTGTGGCAGATCTGGCTCGAAAGGAACAGGAGGATCTTTCGTGAGGCCAAATTGTTTGTTCAACAAGTTTGGAATAGGATCACTGCTATGATTCGGGAGATAGTGGAAGCTAAATGTGAGGTGAATTTCCCGCTGGGTAGAGATGAGGCGGATATTGTGAGTAGGCTTGGCTTGCAGGAGTTGTCTCTTGCCTCTGCTTGTGTCAGGAGAGGTAGATGGGCTATGAAGAAGGTGCAAAGGGTGGGAAGGTGGATACCCCCTCAGGATGAGTTTATCAAGATTAACATTGATGGCTCATCTAGGGGTAACCCAGGCCCTGCTGGAGTAGGTGGTGTTGGCAGGAATAGTAGGGGGGAGGTTGTGTTCTTCTTTTCGGTGCATAAAGGGTGGCAGTCTAATAATTTTATGGAGGGTTTTGTGATTCTTTATGCTCATGAGCGGGCTTTGGTGTTGGGTTTTAGGAAGGTGATTTGTGAATCAGATTCACAAATTGTTGTTAACTTGTTGTCTGATCAGAAGGTGAGTGGGATTCAGTGGCAGTTGGTAGGGATTGTTCAGTAGATTCTCCAAATTAGCTCTTTAATGGAGCAAGTGTCCTTCATCCATATTCCTCGAGAATGGAATGGAGTGGTTGATTGTTTGGCCAAGCGGCCCTCGGAACATGATAATGATTGGAAAGTTGAAGGTTGGGAGCATCTCTCTAGGGATTACTGTCAGGAATTGCAAAATATTTTCACTAAGGACATGGATGGCTTTGAAGCTGGTTGATCTGTGACTAGGTTGGTAGTTTTTCTCTGGGGCCTCGGGGCTCCGATTCTTTTTGTAATGCTTGTCTCTGATTCTCAATAAAGTCTTTACCCTTTTAGTCAAAAAAAAAAAAGGTTATGAGCACAAATATGGTATCTTTTGCTAAAGTAAAATAGGAAAGTCGTTTAATTAATTAATCGAGTCCCTTTTTTACTTTAGCATGCTTAAGCTAAACTTAGGAATGTATCTTTCTTGTCTCATAGAATAGGATGAGGGCACATGACATGATCTAAATTTATCTTCACCTAAGGTTTCATCTAAAAAAAAAAATCTTTTTTTCTTATTATAATAATTTATTTTTGTATATTTTAATAATTCAAATGCTATTTTGGATTAATCCAAATCTCAAGGGTGCATAGCAAATCAATTTTTTTCTTTGTGATATGAGTTTTCATTACAAGTTATTTAGAGGAGTTTTTGGGTTCAACAATCAACTCCAACATGTTATCAAATCACCAAACATGTGACTTCTTGTCCTTTTTTTAGATATTAAGCATTGAAAAAAATACTCTAGAGAAAAATGGAGCTCATCATTATACATCCAAAATTCCTAAAAACACATGTCCAAATGTTCAAATCCAAATGGGAGAAAATCAAGCAAATTTTTTTAGGGGGTACAATAAATTTCATATATCTATATGGAATGTGTACCAAACCACACACAATGTAGTCTATGGAAAATCCTAATGCTTATGCACCAAAATCTAGCATGCTATGTAACAAGTCGATGATAGAAAAGTTACAATGGTAGGTTTTTTATATTTTCAAGTAGATTTTTAGGTTTTGACATAACCATTTTTTCCATTCAAGATTAAAATGCCAAGGAATACACAAATTTGAATTCATTTTTTAAAATCCCAACTAATGGCAAAAAATCGAAGTGACAATTTTGAACCCTTAACATATTAGTCAAAGATAATAGTTTTTAGTAGCAAACAACCCATGAAATAGTCTACCAAACCTTTGTTCTTACCCTAAATTGGTTATTTCCTTCCAAAAGAAGATTGTGATGACTTTTTAGTGGTTGGTTTCCAACCATTTTGCATAATTTTGTAACTCTTGTAGCAATTTACCAACGAAGAAGCGAATATTTTAATCTATAGCATATTATAGTAGATGACATACACATGAGATTACAAGGATGCCTATAATATCCTCCCCTAGTTCCAAACCCTAGTTTTTGTTCTAAATGAGCTTTTTTTGCATCTTGGGCATATGATGTCAAAAATTGGCAAGCGACATATCATCAAAAAGTTGGTTCTATGTACATTCCAATGGTGAAGGTCTCATTATCACATTTTCTACTAATATATTTGATCGCCTATTGAAACCAAATCATCAATTTCAACTACTAATCCTATAACTTTTTTATTGTATCTTTAATTAAAATTATTCTTGTGGTATTGAAAGGTATTTCAAAGCATTTTAGAGTTATCCATTCACTTTTTCTAGAATCTACCCCAAGTATTTTTATTCAATTTGTCATTATTTCACATTCTATTTTATTACTTGGACAATCGTGGCACCTGAAAAATGTTATAGTTGCATGGCATGACTTCATTTGAGTTGCTTTATATGCATTGATTTTATTCATCTCTAGTATTACCATTTGAGGTATCATGGATTTTCAATTCATCATTTTGTCGCTATCTAAGAAGAGGATGACCATGAATCTTGGTGAAACATTGTCATAACACATCTCAAGTGGCTTAATATTTTGCCTTGTCCATATGGACTCATACCTAAACTAGACACACAAAGGAGTAGATCAACATGATGTAATATTATTGATCATGTTATAAGATTGATTTGTTCTAGTGTTGATCTTAACAGTATGTTCATGTCGTATCAAACAATTTTTGCCATACTTTGGACTAAAATCTGAGAGATATATGGAGACCGTCATATTTCCCCATTCCTAGATGATCCTATTGTAGATGGTCTTATTGTAGATGATCCTATTGTAGATGGTCTTATCGTAGATGATCGTATTGTAGATGGTCTTATTGTAGATGATCCTATTGTAGATGATCCTATTTGTTCTAGTGTTGATTTTGTTTAGCGTCACATGATTCTACACATGAACATTTTTTAGAGACACATATTTGGACTTGGATTCCCTATTCATCCCACTTATGGTAATGGCTTCTCTAATCACCAATGGATCTATTTCTTCTTGGGGGGACAAATATCCTTTGTAGGAAATGGATTGTATTATGTCTTCAAGCTTTCATCATTGACATGAGAGCTACTTCTTTGTGGGGTGGTTCACATTCTCATCTCTCTCCCTTGTTGGGATAGGGGGAACATTCATTGTATTTATGTGATAGAAGTGGTCCTCAATGGGTCATATAAATTGCCCCTTTCCTTCTTTCACTAGTAGACATTTATTTCATTTTCCCTCGTTTAGAGAGGAGGATTTTTCCATGTGGTTTTCTCTGTTTCTTTATTTATGAGCATTTTATACATGGGTACCTCATCAAGCTTTGTAGCCAAGACTTGTCCATGCATTCATATAGAAATTTATTATTAGATTTTTAGCTTCTCCCTAAGCTGCATTTAAAGGGGGTTGTCAGAGTAAAATGGGAAAACTGCCTAATTAAGTAATTATAATTAGATTCACTTTTTACTTTAACACACTTCAATTAAACTTAGGTATGTGCTTTTTATGTCACAAAACATAGCATGTGGGAACATGTTATGGTCTAATCTAATCCTCACATACGGTTTCATTGAAAGATATTTTTAAGTTTTTTCTTATTATAAGATTCATTATTCTATATTATAATAATTCAAATGTTTGTTAAATCAATATAGTTCTCAAAGTTGCATAGCAAATCAATTGTTTTTTTTTTTTTCTCTTTATGATAGGTGTTTTGGTTGCGAGTGATTTTTAGGAGTTGTGGGGTTCAACAATCAACTCCAACACCTTTTACTAGATGGAAATTAATTACCACATAAAGTTTAAAAAATGAAAATCTTCCTAGTCTAATTTGGCATAAAAAATTCAAGTTTATTTTGTAAAGCCAAAACATTTCACAGGTTACATGAATAGTCAAGCAATGAGTAATCTTCTAAAGAAAGAGAAAATTCATGCATGGGAGGATTGCGAATGGGCATATTAAATTCAAAAGCTATGATTTAAATATAAAATGGGTTGAGGGGTAGCAAAATTATCTTGCAAATTCTCTCACAAGAGATGCTAAGGTCTTCATAATTAAGGTACTCTAACATTAAGATGACCTTCCTTAGCTAATTGATGAACTACTCATTCTCTTTGTTTAAAGTGTATGTGCCAATAGGTGCTTTAGTGAAAGTTAAATCCATTATAAGGAAAAGTTGGGTAATTGACATATAAGCTCATAATATATTTATTGAAGAAGCATCAAAATCCTAAGATTTCCCTATGACAATTTACGCAAGGGGTTCCTAAATGATTATCATTAACAATTTTATTTTTTTTTGAAATCCCTTCTAACACCATATAGATAATTATAAATTCTTGGAAGTAGTTTAATTTTATTACATAACATACGAACAAGGATCCTTGTGAGAATCCTAGAAAGTATGGAAGAATATTGAATCAATCCTAAAAGATTCAATCTTTTAAAAGTAAAATTTTACTCTTTAAAAGTTCAATTAGGGATCCAAAGTAATCTAAAATCAAGTCAATTGTTGTAGCACAAAGAATTGAATGGAGCATGATACATATAGTATTTACTGTCATGGGCATAAATCAAACAAAGAGTAGTAGCATGTGTCATTAGAGATGCATTTTTTAAAGAACATAGAATAATCACGTAAAAAAATGTTGGACCATTTTCTCCATTATCATGTATTTGTTCCTCATTATAGATAGTTAAATATGATGTAAATAATATTTTACTATAATTGTACTGGATTCCAACTATTTTGAATTTCGAATCCTCCTTCCAACCACAATTATACTAAATTCCATCTCTCTTGACTTCCTTGAAAATAATGACATGTTTTTTTGCCACCTGGCATCTTTTCTTCCTTGAAAATAATATTTTTTTCCACCAATTTTATTTGGCATCTTTTTATCACTGCCAATAATTTTCAATCAAAATTGTTGAGCCAATTTAGTATCTTTGTTCTCCACCTTATATATCTCTTGCAAAAACAATTTAAAATAAAGAAGTTGTTTGCATTTAATTTCTAATTTACTCTATGTAAAATCTTAGTATGCTCTTTTTTTTTTGTCGATAAAGGCAAAGCCGAAATATTTAATATTAAAGAGAAAGTTGCATGATGTAAGATCTTAGTATGCTCTTCACTTATCCTTTATAATGATTTTTGTGAACCAAAATTTTGTAATAGGCTTGAGGCTATAAGTTCAAAGTACAGTCTTCACTTATGCTTAAGTACAATCTAGTGAATCGAAAAAAATATAATGTGTGTAATGTTGTAAGTCTCTTATATGTAACTATAGTTGAAAAGTTATATTGTAATTCTCTTATATGTCACATTATCGCATAAATTTCAATAAACTTTTCAAGTATATTCATATAGAAAAGCATTACAACATTAGACAAAAATTGTGTGCTTTTATGATTCACTAAATTACATTCAAGCAAAAGTAAAGAGTATATATCTAGCTTATAGACTCAAATTTATTACAAAATGTAAATTCTTTTTTTATTCACAACATCACTATAAAATACAACTGAAAAACATACTCGGAGATTACACCAAACTTTATATGTAGTATGACTAAAACCTAGTCATATTAGACAGGTAAAATAAAATCAATGAACAATTAAACCCAAATCCCCAAGTAATTTGTCTTTTGTGCCCAAGTTTATGACCAAATCTTGTTTTCATAATTAATGTTGTATCACTTTAGTTACCAAGATGTCTTTAATGGATCATACTTTGTTGTTATACTCACAAATCCTAGAATTTTTGTCATAGCTCACATCTGATGTTGTTTAGTGGACTATTATGAATGAATGAATGAAAAGTTTTAATAACGAAGTCAAACAACTCATGAAACCTGAGAATGGATACACCACAATAATCTCTAAGAAACCCAACAAACGAACCTCAACCCTTCTAATTGTCCACTCTTTCTTTACTAATCATGGTTCTGTTATAAATTTAATTATATATATTCACCCCTTTTCATATTGTGTCACTTTCCCTTGTGTTGTGGTGATCTATGATGTCTTCCTAAGATTTCATAGTTCTTTTTCTTGCTTGTTATTAATGCCACATGAATTCCTAATCTTGTTGGTCTAGCCATAAAGGCATAATGAACTTATTATCTCTATGCAATGCTCCCTTTTCCAAGAATCCTCCTAGGTGAAGCGATCTTTCCCACTTTGTAGAGTAATTATATTTTGGCAAGCTCCCTTGGGTTTTCATTGTCATTTGTGGTGGCAGGTGATTAGTCCATGGGGGTGCAATATGTTTATGTGGCACTTAGTAGTTGTCCCCTTTTGTGGTTGCAGCAATCTCTCTTCCTCATTTTTATGTTGGTTCTTCTTACGGTGGAGGTACCTTTGTGGTGTGTTCTTTACCCATGATGGTCACTTCTCGGTTGCAAGTGTTTTTTGTGAATGTATTCTAGTTAGAGTGATACTTGTTCTCTTCTATTTTCACAAGTGTTGCACTTAGCACATGTGTTTTTATGGCATGTTCTTGTTGGTGGAATGTTACTCGTAGCTCTTGTAATGCTTTAGATTTGTATTTGCCTACATCCATTGTATTGTCTGATCCTTATGCATGCACACAATTTCCAACTTATTTTTTTGTTGTCCAATCTATCTTGCCTCCACATGGGTCGCATCTATTCAAACAAATTTAAATACCTAACTTGACTACCAAACACTATTCATCTCACCTCCCTAACTTTACTTCTTAGTTCTCGAGTCACATTTTAAAGTGGTGGCATTGTGGTGGCCTTAGAGGTATATGATAGACGGTATTGGGATTGCTCCTTAAGGATGTCGAGAAGGATCCAAATTGTTTGTTTTGAGTCCTATGTGTGATCATAGCAGACTTTCTTTATTCATTTTATTCTCCCTCAACCAAGTTGTACATTAAAGGCTGGATCTGATAGTTGGTTGTGCTCTTGTGTGGTTTTCACACAAGAGCAACTTAATAGTTTTCACACATCGACTGATGTACTTGGACATTCAAAGTTATGAGGATGTAGTCTATATATCCTCACGATGCAAATCTTGCCTGATCCCAAGCAGATTCCTCCTCTCCAAGGCATTAATCTTCTGATAGGGTGGACCTCGTGATTGACTTGAATATATCACAAATTTCAGTTTCCCTCTAAATTTTATGATAGGAAGATGTTATATATTTGTTGCTTGGAGATGAAAAACGGTTGGTTGTTAGCTTCTTGCATAACAAAAGAAAAGAAAGTTAGAAATGCTTATTTTATGGTCTTGTAGTGTTAGTGTAGGTTTTTTATTTTTTCTTATGTTAGGGGTATTTATTTTTGTCTTGTTGTGCCAACTAACATAGCCACTATTTTGTTATTTTCTAAGTGGGTAATAGGGTAGTTGGTTTTCTCACCCTATTTTGGCTTTATGTGCCACCTTTATAACTCCCATTTTGTTTTCATGTAAGGAGGTTATGCCACGTGTTTTGGCATCTACCAAGCAGGTTAAGCCTACCACTTTTTATGGGGAGTGGGAGTAAATGCACCTCTTGGATGTATATACTATTATTTTTCTATATAATAACCACTATACTCTCACCTTCACTTATTCAATGATAGCTTGGTGAGAGTCTTCTCAAAATTCTCTTCTTTGTCTCTATTTTCTCTCATTTTAGATTTCTCTTGATTTAGCAATTTTGATCTTTGATCTTTGATCATCTATTGCTTGGAGTTGCATGTGATCTACAACCAACATTAGATTTTGGCTCGTTTCTCACTTCTCGCTTCTCACAGAATCTAACATGGTATTAGAGTCATGTTGTCCGATATAGCCCATTATTTTTTTTAATTTTTAGAGAGATTTAAGACTATTAGATAACTAATATTTGTCGTAAAAACAAAGTATGATCTTCTCCTGCATTCTCATGTGACCTGGAGAATTAGAACAATTTAAAGAAAAATAAGCTTCTAGTTAATCCAGTTTATATATACATATGTTCCTATGAGATCTAGATGATTGTATCTTTTTTCGTAACATTGGAGGCTATTTTAGCATTTCTAGAGTGTCCAGAAAGCTTGAGAAAGTCAAAATTGACTTTTATTTCACCAAAATCTAAGTTTCAAGGACACAATACAAATCATGGCACATGGAAAATATTCATTATTTTTATTTATCTAATTTCCACTTCCAATTATGGCACGTGTTTTAGGAATAATAAGAAGCTTCTAGAGGATTCTCCACCACCTTGCATGTAATTCCTCCACTAAGTCTAATCAATTTGCATGAAGTCCAAAATTGGGAAAGAATCTCCTTTTTAATTAAATTATCTAGACAGTGGAGAGGAGGGAATTTTCTTATAAAATTATATGCAAGTTTCAAAGAAGGGAGTTGATTATGTTTGAAGGAAATTTTCCAAGTTTTTCTTTTGGTAGTCTCATTTTTGTTGCAAGATTTTTAAGTTGTTGTTTGAAGGATCTCTCTCTAGTTGCAAAGAAGGATCAAAGGATACCTAGAGGATTCAACATCAAGCTTCAGTAAACCAGGTTCTCTCCTTTTGTCATATAAGGAATTTGTATTTATCAAAATATATATATATATATAGCTTCTAGACTCCTTAGTTGAATATAGTTCTGAAAGAAATCTTTTTTTTATTTTATTTGCTAGATAGGAAGAAAATCTATTTTGTTTTTCCTTAAAATACAATGATATAATTTATTCCTCTTTAAAATACATATGTAGATTTTATTTAATCTATTTAGAAGGTAGAAAATCAGATTTTCTTTTTTGCTTTTCTGATTTCTCTTGAAAACTAGAGATGATATTGAATAAAAAAAAACTAAAAAAACTCTCTCTCTCTCTCTCTCTCTCTCTCTCTCTCTCTCTCTCTCTCTCTCTCTCTCTCTGAATAAATAAATCTTTCTCTGTGAATAAATCTCTTTGTGTGAAGAAATAAATCTATGTGATTATTTTAAAATTTCTTTGTGATTATTTTAAATCTCTCTCTGTGATTATTTTAAATCTCTCTGTGATTATTTTTCTCTCTCTGTGTGTGATTATTAGATAAATAAACCTCCCTGTGAGTTGAATAAAGATCTCCCTGCAAATATTAGTTGATTTAACAATCAACCTGTGAATATTGGAAATAAACTATCTCCCTGTGCATACTGGAAATAAACTCTCTATTCTCCTGTGAATACTGGAAAATGTTAACCTCCTGTTACTGTGAAAATCAATTTAAAACAATTATTTGTTCATCTATTTTATCCATGTTCTTAATTCCTAAATAAACTCTCTCTCTCTCTCTCTCTCTCTCTCTCTCTCTCTCTCTCTCTCTCTCTCTCTCTCTCTCTCTCTCTCTCTCTCTCTCTCTCTCTCTCTCTCTCTCTCTCTCTCTCTCTCTCTCTCTCTATATATATATATATATATATATATATTTTATTGCAAATGTTAATATATATTAATGCCACATTTTAATTATATTAAACTGCATTCAAATGTCAAAATATATTAATGATTACGGCACGGTCTTCGAAAATATTCGAAGGCATGATGGCAGCGTGCAGGGGCGGTGGGTATTGAAACCGCCGGGGGTAGCAGTACCCCCCACTACCCTGCGATCACTGTCAATGGCCACAAGGGAGTGGAGGGGACCACGAGGCCCCCTCAACCCTGTGGGCTTGCACATGCAGGACCGCAGGGGGGTGATGGGACCCGTGGTCCCCACTCCCCCATTTGCAAATAAAACAATAAAACAAAAAGGGAATTCGCTTTTTTTATTTTTGTAAATAGTTTTTTTTTATATAATCTTTTTAATTTGTAAATTAGAAATTTTTTTTAGTAATTACTTTGGGATTAAAGTTAATTCCTTAAATTTTAATTTTAATTGTTAATAATTACAATTCAGGAAATATTAAATTCTTTCTTTAGTATAAATTTTAAGTTGTTGAATTTAACTTAGAAAAGTTTATAAATATTGGGATTATGGTGCAGTGAATTCATGATTAAAGTATCCTTGATAAATTTTATATTCGTAAATTATATTTGATCAATTCTTTTAATTAGAATCATTCATTCCATGTAAGATCCATTCGGCACTTAGTTGGCATTAAGCAAATAATTTACATTAATATGATTTGAATCAAATGCCTAAATTTAATCGCTATTTTTGGATTTGCTAAATCATGCAAGTTGCACTATTCTTATAGCATGCAAATTACTTATAGATTAATTACATTTATTGATGTTTAATAGCATGCCAATTACTTATGGATTAATTACATTTAATGACGTTTTCATGCAAGTACACATGTAATTACTATTATGCAAGTTTCATGATGGTCATTATTATGCAAGTTATATTCCAAGTAGTTATTTCAATTTATTAAATTTTACGCTTTCATTTCGTGATTATTTTCAAGCATGATGTTTTCATAGCTCTTAGTTAGAAAACTAAATAAAGGAAGATGGAAACCAAAACCTAGTAGCGTTCGGTATATACGGTGCCTCTGGGTCACGCTTACACGTAATGTCATCGTGTTGAACTACTGCACTTAACGCCTAATAAAGTTACATCAACAATGTATGTGGCATCGTCCCTATAAATCGTCGAGGAGTAATAAGGGACACTTGGAAGTTAAAATCCAAGGGGCGGGTAATCTCTCTTGGATCGATAATCTAATAAGATAAGTTTTAAATGATTTTACATCCGTTGAGATAAACCATAGTAAAACCCCTTTAGGGTTGGTTAAGTAAAATGCTTTTATGAAAATGATTTCTACCTTGAAGAGAAATTGGTGATTGACAATCTGGTCAAGGGTGACGCTCATGATAGGTGTTAGGATGTAGTTATTAGGCCACAAACAATAGGCCATCTTGAGCCTTTGTTTAAGTGCTACCATCGTGGGTAGCAACCGCAGAGAAACTGTCTGGGACATTGACCCTAGAAAGGGTTGTGTACCCACTAATCAGTTGCATCAAACCATAGAGTAGAAAATATAACTACATACTTTACGCCTTGATCCCATGCCGAAG
Organism: Cryptomeria japonica; assembly: GCF_030272615.1. Lineage (NCBI taxonomy): Eukaryota > Viridiplantae > Streptophyta > Pinopsida > Cupressales > Cupressaceae > Cryptomeria > Cryptomeria japonica. The sequence goes on from NC_081413.1 coordinate 532,894,863, forward strand.
CGGGTATGTAGGCAGTCTTGGGACAGAGTTGTCCCTCGTACTCAGGCATTCGTGGGTGGGGTCTAGGCTTGGTAAAGGAATGATTGAGTAAGAATCCTATTTTGAAAGATAAAAATAATTAATTTGGAAAAAGTAATTCAATGCATACTCGGAAGGAATCCCATATGGATTCGCTTAACTTCCCGAGGCTTTAAGCCAAATTCCGAAGCGGAATTCAAGCTTGTATTATGTTATTTAATTACTCCTAAGGATGGCGACCTCGATGCACTTCTGTTAGAAGGGTGTAGTACTTAGTGAGTGGCTCAGGACCCGAATGGTCCCGATGAGTCTAAAACTCTGGTCAGAGCACCTCCTATATCGACTGGATAGATGCCTACCCCGTATGCGTGGATGCCTATCCCGTATTGGATAGATGAAATCTTATGTCCTGTATGGACTAATGCCTAACCCATATGGTTAGATGCTCATCCCGGATGGATGAATGCCTAATTCCAAATGGATGGATGCCCAGAGTATGCAATTGAATCAAACATAATGATTAAATTAAACAGCAAAAAAAAAAAAAATGGTCAATTTTATTGAGTTAATTATGGTGGGTTATTACAAATCAGAGTGATTCAAAATTTCACTAGAGTTGTTTTCATTTTGGCTTCAGAATTTCAACTTCTACTCCTTTGCATGAAAATTGATTTCCAGGTTTGCTTTCCAGCATCAAAAAACCATATGGGTATCTCTTTTTTTTTGCATAAAGACAATTGATTTTGCAGAATTTGGGTTCGAATTAGGCATGAGCCGTTTTGGCCAGTAGATTCAACAATTTTTTTTAAAATTGCATAACTTTTGCCTAGATGTTGAGTTGGAAACAAGCACTTTCCATCTACATGGTTTACATTGAAAAATTCTATTATTTTTCATCAAATGTTGCAGGTTGAATCCGTTGCATTCTTTTTCTCTTCGACGAGTCATATCTTTCACCTCGAAACTCCATTTCTCAAAAACAAATAGGCATTGGAAAGGTATTGAAGAGAATTACACAGCTATAGGGCTATTTTTCCATATTTTACATCATTCACCAAAGAAGTTCTTATTTGAAATGGACGACCTCTTCATTCAAATCAACGGTTGGAAACTCTCCTTAAAACATGCAAGACAATTGGATACATTTCATTTGTTCATCACTTTTGATTGCTTTCTATCATTGTCATCCCATCAGTTGTATCTATGCTTTTCATTCATTCTTTGATGCCAGTCCATGATGTATGGAATGTTGTATTGCACACATAACAAGTATTCAATGCAGAGATTTCAACAAGTCCATTTTGTACATAGTTTGCAACCATAGCAGTTTCCTACATTGAGCTACGCCCTCCATATTTTGGAGATGTGCCTATCAATGAATTCAACATTTACAAATATATTTGAACGGATGCCCATACTCAGTTTCAATTATTTCAAACGAGGATTCCTAAATGTCCCTAATACCCATTAAAGCACTGATCAACTAACCAAAATGTGAGTGCATAAATTTGTCTCAGGACTTTCAGTGTCCTTATCAACCATTGGGGATTAGACATTTATCAAAATTGTCGGGGATAAATGAGTGATTAGGAACTATGGAGCCTTGGGGACATTTCAGAACTCTAGGGGGCTTTAAGAATATTAGGAATGGGAGTGGGCAAAAGGATTTTCTTTTTTCTTTTTTCTTGACAATTTTTAAAATTCAAGGAATTTTTTTTTTGGCTTTCAGTATTCACTTTTTAAATCAAAGAGACATAATAGGAAAAAATATAAATGTTTTAATAAATTATTTAAACTCATGAATATTCTTAGTAAAGTGTTTGATGAATTCACAAATACACAAAGGGGGTTTAATGTATACTTTTTGATTGAGATAGTAGCTTTCTAGGACCTAACCACATTGTCAATAATGATGCAATGTCATATTGGGTGTTGCAAAATTTAACTTGACACATTTTTGTCTCTTTTAAAAGTGGAAGCATATTTGAGGTCTATTGCTTCAAATAATTTTATATTTTTGAATTTTTTTTAAAGTATATCTACACATTAATAAGTTTGTTTATGAATCCATATTGTAAGTGTCAAATTATTTTAAGTTATCTTAAGATAACCTATCTATTTGATTCATATACTACCTCATAAATTTATCACATTTTACAACTTGACCCTATCTCTTCATAACAATTAACATGTAACACCCCTAAAAAAATCAATTTGTCCGCATAAATATTTTTAATTGACAAACCTACTACAATTCTTAACAATGCGAATGTTGCTATGCATGTAAACACTAATATATTATAATCAACCTTGCATTCAATAAACGTACATATTTAGACACAAGTAATGTTATGTTATCAAAAGATAGATGTTAACTTAAACTCCCAATCAAAATGAATTCAATCTAAATTACATCTAGTAGAACATTTTCTAATACGCCTATAATATATTTTGTGTTCTAGAAAATTGCAACAATTAATTCAATGGTATGTTCATTTGGCCTAACAAGTATAAATTTAAAATAGTCAAAACAACATCAAAGAATTCACTAAATTTGCAATACCCATAATATTATATTTCATATAGACTACTAAAATACTTTAGTTAATTGTGATTTTCCCATTCTTGAGAAATGAAATTTATATAGAACTTATGATTACTTACCTATGTTCATCTTGACTTCATATCTTAAAATCTATATTCATCTTAACTATATATCTTAATTGAAATTATCTATATCCACCACCCATACTATTCATTCATTTTTTAAGGAAAAAACATTAATAAACAAAAAGAAAAAATGCTATAATTTATGATTAGATAATTACATTTTACAATTGATAGTGACAAAGACTCACAATTCAATTCAATTGTATTTTAACAAAATAGTTATATCTTATTCACTAATTTTTTTGTTATATTTAACTACTGAATTACTAATTAAATCTAATAGAACTTATTAAATACATTACTATCAATCACCTAATTCTTATACCCTAATTACATCATTACCACCAAATCAAACCACATTCATCAAATGGCCAACAAACTGTATCTTTGTTTAAATTAATTATCGTTGTAGCTAATTGTGGTGGTTTGATAGTTTATTGAGTTATGAAATCCTATTTATTCGAGTGATATAGTTTGTGTATACTTTATCCTCTATAAATTAATTATGTTGAAGGTGTTTATTATTTGAGAAGCATGAGTTATTGTTTTAGATCAATGGTTCAAAGTTCACAAACCTGAAGCAACACAATTATAATTGTTTGGTTTGTTGATCTGTTCTCCTCCTCATTGGTTGTACTTGCAAAGTGTGAAGAACTTCAAGAAGAATGGCATAATATTTTTAAAAACATATTTTTTATTTTATTTTATATCGAAAATAAGTTATCTATCAAATTTTGTATTGATTGGTGAAAGATTGCATAGATTTCACACATACTATGTCCTCCGTTATATATTCATTTCTAGCCTCTATTAGGCATATGATCCATCAGTTTTTTGCAACAATTTTTCCTTTCACATTGTAAAGTGGCTTTTCGGAAAAACGTGAAAAAAATGAGATAATCTACTTTCATGATGTGAATTACAACTACATAGGATGTTAATAGAAAATAGCAGTCATTATATCTTTCATTAAAGTATTTAGTGTCGAAAGAGATTTTTGCTTTTGGGTTAGCAAGAAAGGATCTTTAAGGTTTTGAAAGTAATAAACACACGGTTTGTACAGAACTATGGTATTAAATGTGATCAAATGTGAAGAGAAGGAAATAACTATCCTTAAACATTTGTCATAATTGAGATAATTACAAAATCAAGTATCTTTAATTAAGTTTAATATATTATCAGAAAATATGTAATTGATATGTTGGATTTATAAGGAATAAAATTGAAAAATAAGAAATAAAGAAATTTGACAATATAAAAAGAATTCAAAAATTAAATATATTAATTAAAATGCAAATTTCAAAATAAGTTTGTTATATTAATTTGTCTGTTTGGAGTGTAAAAATAATCCAATAACATACTATTGTATCTAATTGATAATTGATTTTGATACAATCATAAAGTGGAAAATTGCGGGCTTGGCCAACTCTCCACTTGGAAGTGGGGAATTTACCAAGCTCAATTTTCACTTGAGGAAACTTTACACTCAAAAGAGGGGGATGAATCTACTAGATCCAATCCCAAAGGATACAAGGATTAAATACTAAGTAGATTGATGGAGATTGGAATGCAATTGACCCTCTTTTGTAAGTTGATTAATTGAATTAAGGGAAAGTGTTGGAAATGAAGACAAAGTGTGCGAAAACGGTGAGCTATAGATTTGGGATTAAGTCATGCACCTGGATCTGAGAAGTTTGAGATGATTCGGAGACGCTCTGCAAAATCGGGCAAAAGTTACAGGGACCATGGGTCCGGACAAGGGCGCCCTCCAATTGGTCCTCTGAACTTTCCGTGCATCAAAAAGGGTTTTTCCGTCTTTGTGAATAAAGCCTAATTCCAAAAGTACAGTTGCACATCTATTTAATGCACACAGAAAGAAAGGGAAATGTGTTGGGAATATGGATTTTCCCTCAGGTCAAACCCCAGTTTTGGAATTAACCAAGTGGTTGAAATAATGTAAAGCAAAGGACTGAAAATAGAAATCCTCCTCTTAGAGGGGATGTTGAATTGCTTGGAAATTAAATGCTTATACCTCCTTCTGAAGTTTTTCTTGCCTCCACATGGAATTATGATTTCATGAAGTAGAATGATGATCTCCTCTTCAATGCTTGAAATATTGACTCTAATGCTGCTCCAAAGCTTGAAGGAAGATTGAAAATGCTCAATTGCTCTTGAATGCTTGAATGCTTGATCTCTTGAATGCTTGATAGATGGATTAAATTTTATGTTCTGTGAAATAAGAGGGGAAATCCCTCTTATATACTTTCTAGTAGGATTAATTGATTCAATTTCTGACTTGAGCCGACATAGGGGGGATTTTCTCGCTTCAAATTTGAGTTAGGTCCAAGGGAGGGGATCAAGATAGGCCCCAATTAAGGGGTCTCAGGGCGCCATGCCTTGGCCCTAGTGAGGACCAAGGCATGGTGCCTGGGTCCTACCCTATTTTGGGGCAGGATCAAGGTGGTCCCTGAGTTCATTGTTTAATTGAAAGGTATTTTTTATGTGCATAAGCACATTCAGGTCTTTGATCAGGCCAAGGGGCCCAAACACTACGACGAAGACCCAAATGCAGTCAAAAATTATGAGGGGTGCAATTTTAGGATGTTACATTTAGCCCCTACTTTAGCGGGACTATGAGCTTATGCAAATACTGTTGGTAAAGTACAAGGAATTCAAATTGAAAGACTTTCACCACATCAAGGAGGCAAGATTCACCAAGCCTCCAGTGGACTTTAGGATCTTATGACAAGGTAAAAGGGAAGATTGTGAGAGAGAAAGAGAACCATAACTACAACTAGTAAGGCTCTCTTGCTATGAGTCGTGAAAAGAATACTAGAAATTACAAAGCAAAGACAAAGTTCGCTAAGTAACTTAAAGTATCAAGAGAAAGAATCATGAGTGTATGCCCCCACGTTAAAGCGATTGTGTATGCCTAATCGGGAGCAATTGCTTTAAGGTAGGATACACCCAAAGAAGATAAGCACGTTATGGAAATAATTTAGGCCCCAAAAGAGGACAAATCAAAGGATAATGAACACAAACCACAAAAGATGAGGTGGTTTCACCTAACTTTGGAGTCAGTGTGCTTTTTATGATAACTCGTCAATATCATGTATATATATTTGCATATAATCGTCCTCATCCCCCAAAGAGAGGAAACCACCATGGAAGAAGGGAACGCATGTCTTTTGAGTCAACATGGGAGAGACCAAAAACAGGTCTCAATGCTTTGTATCGTCCTCAAGTAGACAACACTAGGGACAACAAATAGAAGAATAAGGAGAACAAGTAGAAAAATATCACAAATAAGCAACAAAAAAGAGAGAAAGAGAATCTACAGTGCTAATGAAGCTAATCAAGCACGTCGTCCTCCCCCTAATCTTGTTGGTCATTATTTCGGGAAGGTGGAAAACATGCAAGAGGAGCTGCATCAAGAAAACTAGATGGAGATATCACAAGTTCCAAATAAGGACCGTGCTCTAATGATGAGTCACTTTGTTCGTTACTAGGAGATAGGATTAATGCTTTTGAAAATTCTGCAGATAAGTCATTCTCAACATCAACATATTCATATTCATCATAAAAAATATTAGGATCTTCTTTTTTATCATTAAAAAAAATCTCACCTATTTCTTCATCAATATTAATAAGAATAGGAGCTCTAATAGGAATTTACTTTGAACCATCATTTATCTTAATCATTTTGTGTCTTGGAGAATTAGGTTGAACATCTTGTTTAGGAGATAATGGAATCATTTCAACTGTTGGTGTTTTAGGAGAAGAAATGGTTTGGGAAGCAACTTCACGAGCTCTAGCACGACGTCTATGTCAGTGTTCTCTCGTACAACGGTTTCGTCTCATTTTGGCTAAAGGTTGAGAAGGTTTAGGTTCATCGGATATAGGCTTCATGTCTTCTTTTAGGGAAGGATGAATGGGTTGAGGTCTTTTAGGTTGGACAATAGGAGAGGTCGGTTGCTTCTCTCTATAAGATGAAGGAGGAGGAACCCTACCATATAAAGGAGGAATGGGAGGTGTAGGAAGGAGACTGGGTCCATCATGAGGAGGAGGAGGGATAGGTCGAGCCTTAGGAGGAATAGATTGATGTTTAGGAGGAAGATTTTTTCTACCTTTGGAAGGAAGAGTGGACTCATCCATGGGAGAAGGAATAGATTCTTCTTTAGGAAGAAGAATATCTCTTTTCTTAGGAGAAAGGATACTCTTCTCTTTAGGAGAAGGAAAAGGTGCCTCTTTAGGAAGAATATTATTTCTTTCCTTAGGAGGAAGAATAATCTTATCCTTGAGAAGGGGTATATGATCATCAAGAGGAATGCTAAGTGTTGGATTTATAGGTTTACTCAATAACAAAATCATTTCATTTTTCCAGTTTTGATATGATCTAAAGAGAGCATCACTTCTAGGTTGAAGAGGCTTGAATTGTTCCAACCAAAAATAATCAAGACAAACATCTCCACACCTTAGTGTAGATTGAAATATGCTATGATTAACAGTTTTGATTTCACCATTATGAGGAAATTTCAAACACTTGTGGATAGTAGAAGAAATCGCTTTCATGGAAGAGAGCCAAGGATGTCCCAACTTCACACGAAATTGATCAGATGTAGGAATGATAGCAAATTGAACATTTAAGCATTTAGCGCCAACATCAATAGGAAGTGTTATAGAACCAATAGCAAGACAAGAGAAGCCATCAAAAAAATGAACTATCACATCAATATCATCATATATCACTTGATGCAATTGCAAAGTATAAATAAATTCTTCAATTATCACATTAACCATGTAAGCAAGATCAATAAGCACTCATCTAGCGGGTATACCTTTAATTTTCACACTTATGTATAATGGGCCATCGAGTGCCTTAATGGTCTCACTAGGATCAAATGTTATGCATAAATCCCGACGAGTTCTTGTTGATCTACAAGGTTCACCACGTTATTAGTTTGATGGGTCACATCATTGGGAGAGAAAGCAATATGATCAGTCTTAATCACGTTAGTGGAATGGGATGGTAAAGGATCAATGAAAATTTGAAGGTTCTGATAAGGAGGAGCTACGGATTTGTTTCCTTTATCATTCACACCTACCATGGATATGGTATTGTTATCAATCAATTCTTGAATCTTCTTCTCAATGAAAAACAATTTTCAGTATCATGATCGAGCTGACGACGATATTGACAAAAAGATTTATTATCAAAGTAAGGTGAAGTTGTTTTAGATGGATCGATTAGTTTGATTTGGGGAAGTTTTAACACATTCCTTTGTAATAATTGAGACATAATGCTATGCAAAGATTCATTCAAAGGAGTAAACTATTTTTCTCTTTTAAAGAATTTAGACAAAGGGGGCACACATGTAGTGGTTGCTACTTGAGTGTTATTGTTGATGTTGTCATTGAATTTGATGAATCCTTTGTTCGGTCTGAACTTTGCAAGAGATTGTTGAGAACTATCACCCTTATCCCGTGGATCCATGGAAGGAGATGATTGTTCCAATTGACTCACAGTTAGTTGATAATTGTGAAGTATTGTGCACAACTGTGGAAAGGAAGTAAACTCAGTTAAGAGAAGTTTATCCCTAATATCTTTTTGTAAATTAACAATGAAAATCTTTTGAATATCTTGATCAAACATAGGAAAAGAAATTTGAGAATACAAATGCTTATATCTACCAATAAAATCAATCATTTTTTCTTTAACTCCTTGTTTACAATGTATCAAATCATTTAAAGTAACTTTAGGACCAATGTTATTGTGAAATTGTTGAATAAAAGCATTAGCCAATTGTTGAAAAGAAGTAATAGAATAAGGAGGCAAAAAACAATACCATTGTAAACCCCTATCCCTTAATGTTCTAGTAAACAAATTTGCTAACAACCTTTGATCATGAGAAAAGTCACTACACAAAGTTTGGAATGTTTTAACATGAGTTAAGGGATCACATTTTCTATTATAAAGTTCCAATTGATGTCCCTACATGTTTAGGAGGGACGGCTCTAACAATGTCATTGGATAATGGGCTCACTACATCAAATGTGGGCACATTATACTTGGATTGATTCATAGAAGCTATTTGTTGTTGTAAGGAAGACATTGTTTGTGCTATACTATTGATTGTAGCTTCGGTAGAAGGATTGAAATTAGACATGTTGGATTGAAAGGGTGGAGTAATATTATTGAATGAAGGAAGAGATTGAGAATAAAGAGTTGGGACACTATGATAAGCAGGTAATGGAGAAGATTGGGTTACACATGGAAGACTCATAGGCGGAATAAATGAATTGTGATTGAAGGAGTTGCCCCCTTGACTATTTTGTATAGGTAGTGAATGTGATTGGGTAACAAGGAGAGCACTCGTGGTAGGAGAGATGAAAGAAGAGTTATTTCCCCCATGACTAACATTTATAGGTATAACATTTTGTGTAGAGGTAGCCATGATGTTTGATGTGAAAGTAGAAACACTAGTCATAGAAATTGTCAAAGGAATGGAATGATTAATTTGACTAGGAGATTGTGTATAACCTAAGTTTTCAGCACAACTCTTCATAGGCATAATATTAGAATCTACAATATGAGCATTTATCACGCAAAATACCAACACCATGTTTATCACTTTGAATCATTCTTTTTAATCCTTCAATCAAAGGGAGAGCTTCACTTTTTGGGTATTATTGACTCATCCATTGTTAAAGATTGTGAAATTGATTGTCCATGTTCACCAATTGATCAACAGATGCCCTAGTTAGTGATTCCTCCTCATTATGAGAATTATCAAGAGGATAAACGGGAATATTTGTAGGATGGGAAGAAGGACCAATATCCTCATTGAAAAAGCTAGCCAAATTAGGCTCCATTTCCTCAGTAATTAAACCTTGGGCAGCCTTAATTCTACAACTTCTTCTAACGGGGATACTATAGGTAGGACTAATAGTAGTAAAACTCATGCACTAGGGAAAACAAATTGGAAAGAATAATGCAATCTCCTAGGAATTTGAAATTTAGAATATTTAAAATTATCCTCTAGAAGATAGAAATTTGAAATTAAAACTAGGGTTGAAAATGAACTCTTAATTTTAAAAGTTTGAAAGGAGGGAAAATCAAATTAAAATTAGGGTTGCCCAAATCTAACCTCTTAAAATTTTGAGATTTTGAAATGTTGAAATATTGAAGAAATCAATTTAATTTTAAAAAATAAATTGAAAATAGAAATGTTGAAATTCATATTTGTTCTAGACCTTAGGGTGACCTAAAATCAATAAAATTTCACAAATCTATGGAATTGTGCAGTAAAACACAATCAAAACAAGCTCCCAAAATTTGAGCAAAAAAATTTGGGACCAAGGTGCTAGCAGTACGGTACGAACACATAGTCCGACCAACTTTTTACCAAATTTTTGGGGAAGCAAGATATTGGGATATTAATGTGAATTCCTGAAGGATATGGGAATTGGAGATGTCCAGATATGTGAAAATAAGCCTTGAAGGTCAAAATAGGGCACACTTAGGATGTTTGATAATATGATTAATTGAAGAAAACAACAAATAGGGCACACTTAAGGGCCGACTTTATGATGTTTATAAGGGAAAAAAATGCTTTAGATTTAATTAGATCAATTAAATGCTTAAAAATAAGTTTGTTATATTAATTTGTCTGTTTGGAGTGTAAAAATAATCCAATAACATACTATTGTATCTAATTGATAATTGATTTTGATAAAATCCTAAAGTAGAAAATTGGGGGCTTGGCCAACTCTCCACTTGGAAGTGGGGAATTTACCAAGCTCAATTTTCACTTGAGGAAACTTTACACTCAAAAGAGGGGGATGAATCTACTAGATCCAATCCCAAAGGATACAAGGATTAAATACTAAGTAGATTGATGGAGATTGGAATGCAATTGACCCTCTTTTGTAAGTTGATTAATTGATTAAAGGAAAGTGTTGGAAATGAAGACAAAGTATGCGAAAACGGTGAGCTATAGCTTTGGCATTCAGTCATGCACCTAGATCTGAGAAGTTTGAGATGATTCGGAGACGCTCTGCAAAATCGGGCAAAAGTTGCAAGGACCATGTGTCCGGACAAGGGCGCCCTCCAATCGGTCCTCCGAACTTTCCATGCATCGAAAAGGATTTTTCCATCTTTCTCAATAAAGCCTAATTCCAAAAGTACAGTTGCACACCTATTTCCTGCACACAGAAAGAAAGGTAAATGTGTTGGGAATAGGGATTTTTCTTCAGGTCAAACCCCAGGTTTGGAATTAACCAAGCGGTTGAAATAATGTAAAGCAAAGGACTGAAAATAGAAATCCTCCTCTTTGAGGGGATGTTGAATTGCTTGGAAATTAAATGCTTATACCTCCTTCTGAAGTTTTGCTTGCCTCCACATGGAATTATGATTTCATGAAGTAGAATGATGATCTCCTCTTCAATGCTTGAAATATTGACTCTAATGCTGCTCCAAAGCTTGAAGGAAGACTAAAAATGCTCAATTGCTCTTAAATGCTTGAATTCTTGATCTCTTGAATGCTTGATAGATGGATTGAATTTCATGTTCTGTGAAATGAGAGGGGAAATCCCTCTTATATACTTTCTAGTAGGATTAATTGATTGATTTTCTGACTTGAGCCGACATAGGGGGATTTTCTTGCTTCAAATTTCAGTTAGGTCCAAGGGAGGGGATAAAAATAGGCCCCAATTAAGGGGTCTCAGGGCACCATGCCCTGGCCCTAGTGAGGACCAAGGCATGGTGCCTGGGTCCTGCCCTATTTTGGGGCAGGATCAAGGTGGCCCCTGAGTTCATTGTTTAATTAAAAGGTATTTTTTATGTGCATGAGCACATTCAGGTCTTCGATCAGGCCAAGGGGTGCAAACACTAAGGCGAAGACCCAAATGCAGTCGAAAATTATGAGGGGTGCAATTTTAGGATGTTACATTTAGCCCCCACTTTAGCGAGAGTATGAGCTTGTGCAAATACTGTTGGTAAAGTACAAGGAATTCAAATTGAAAGACTTTCACCACATCAAGGAGGCAAGATTCACCAAGCCTCCAGTGGACTTTAGGATCTTATGACAAGGTAAAAGGGAAGATTGTGAGAGAGAAAGAGAACCATAACTACAACTAGTAAGGTTCTCTTGCTATGAGTCATGAAAAGAATACTATAAATTACAAAGCAAAGACAAAGTTCGCTAAGTAACTTAAAGTATCAAGAGAAAGAATCATGTGTAGAGTGTATGCCCCCACGTTAAAGCGATTGTGTATGCCTTATCAGGAGCAATTGCTTTAAGGTAGGATACACCCAAAGAAGATAAGCATGTTATGGAAATAATTTAGCCCCCAAGAGAGGACAAATCAAAGGATAATGAACACCAAGCACAAAAGACGAGGTGGTTTTACCTAACTTTGGAGTCAGTGTGCTTTTTATGATAACACGAGTATATCATGTATATATATGTGCATATAATCATCCTCATCCCCCAAAGAGAGGAAACCACCATGGAAGAAGGGAACACATGTGTCTTTTGAGTCAACATGGGAGAGACCAAAAATAGATCTCAATGCTTTGCATCGTCCTCAAGTAGACAACACTAGGGACAACAAATAGAAGAATAAGGAGAAAAAATAGAAGAATATCACAAATAAGCAATAGAAGAGAGAGAAAGAGAATCTACGGTGCTACTGAAGCTAATCAAGCACGTCGTCCTCCCCCTGATCTTGTTGGACATTATTTTGGGAAGATGGAAAACATGCAAGAGGAGCCACATCAAGAAAAGTAGATGGAGATATCACAAGTTCCAAACAAGGACCGTGCTCTAATGATGAGTCACTTTGTTCGTTACTAGGAGATAGGATTAATGCTTTTGAAAATTGTGCAGATAAGTCATTCTCAACATCAACATATTCATATTCATCATAAAAAATATTAGGATCTACGTTTTTATCATTAAAAACATTCTCACCTATTTCTTCATCAATATTAATAAGAATAGGACCTCTAATAGGAATTAAACTTGAACCATCATTTATCTTAATCATTTTGTGTCTTGGAGAATTAGGTTGAACATCTTGTTTACGAGAGAATGGAATCATTTCAACTATTGGTGTTTTAGGAGAAGAAATGGTTTGGGAAACAACTTCACGAGCTCTAGCATGACTTCTATGTTGGTGTTCTCTCGTACAACGGTTTCGTCTAGTTTTGGCTAAAGGTTGAGAAGGTTTAGGTTCATCGGATATAGGTTTCATGTCTTCTTTTAGGGAAGGATGAATGGGTTGAGGTCTTTTAGGTTGGACAATAGGAGAGGTCGGTTGCTTCTCTCTATAAGATGAAGGAGGAGGAACCCTACCATATAAAGGAGGAATGGGAGGTGTAGGAAGGAGACTGGGTCCATCATGAGGAGGAGGAGGAGGGATAGGTCTAGCCTTAGGAGGAATAGATTGATGTTTAGGAGGAAGATTTTTTCTACCTTTGGAAGGAAGAGTGGACTCATCCATGGGAGAAGGAATAGATTCTTCTTTAGGAAGAAGAATATCTCTTTTCTTAGGAGAAAGGATACTCTTCTCTTTAGGAGAAGGAATAGGTGCCTCTTTAGGAGGAAGAATAATCTTATCCTTGAGAAGGGGTATATGATCATCAAGAGGAATGCTAAGTGTTGGATTTATAGGTTTACTCAATGACAAAATCATTTCATTTTTCTAGTTTTGATATGATCTAAAGAGAGCATCACTTCTAGGTTGAAGAGGCATCAATTGTTCGGACCAAAAATAATCAAGACAAACATCTCCACACCTTAGTGTAGATTGAAATATGCTTTGATTAACAGTTTTGATTTCACCATTATGAGGAGATTTCAAACACTTGTGGATAGTAGAAGCAATCGCTTTCATGGAAGAGAGCCAAGGATGTCCCAACTTCACACGAAATTGATCAGATGTAGGAATGATAGCAAATTGAACATTTAAGCATTTAGCGCCAACATCAATAGGAAGTGTTATAGAACCAATAGAAAGACAAGAGAAGCCATCAAAAAAATTAACTATCACATCAATATCATCATATATCACTTGATGCAATTACAAAGTATAAATAAATTCTTCAGTTATCACATTAACCATGTAAGCAAGATCAATAAGCACTCCTCTAGCGAGTATACCTTTCATTTTCGTACTTATGTATAATGGGCCATCGAGTGCCTTAATGATCTCACTAGGATCAAATGTTATGCACAAATCCTGAGGAGGTTCTTGTTGATCTACAAGGTTCACCGCGTTATTAGTTTAATTTAACCACTTAATTTTTTAAAAATTGAAAATTGAAAGTGTAAATGAAAGCTTTGAATTGCAAGATTGAAGAGTTCTCATATCTAAAAGAATAAATCTAATTTAGACAAATGACAAGCTCAATTTTGAATCTAAAAATTAGGGTTTTTGTGAATTCAACCTCTAAATTTTTTAAAATTTAAACTTGTAAATGAAAATTTGAATTTTATATTGCATACACTCAAATCTGAAAACAAAAATCATAATTAAGGAGTCGGATTCACCAAAATGTAAAGAGGAAAATTGGGGGCTTGGCCAACTCTCCACTTGGAAATGGGGAATTTACCAAGCTCAATTTTCACTTGAGGAAACTTTACATTCAAAAGAGGGGAATGAATCTACTAGATCCAATCCCAAACGATACATGCACTGAATACTAAGTAGATTGATTGAGATTGGAATACAATTGACCCTCTTTTGTAACTTGATTAATTGAATTAAGGCAAAATGTTGGAAATGAAGATAAAGTATGTGAAAACATAGATTCGGGATTCAGTCATGCACCTGGGTCTCGAAAGTTTGAGATGATTCAGAGCTGCTATGCAAAATCCGGCAAAAGTTGTAAGGACCGTGTGTCCGGACAAGGGTGCCCTCCAATCGGTCCTCTGAACTTTTTGTCCGTCGAAAAGGGTTTTTTCACCTCTGTGAATAAAGCCTCATTCTAGAAGTATAGTTGCGCATATGTTTCCTGCACACAGAAAGAAAGGGAAATGTGTTGGGAATAGGGGTTTTCCTCCAAGTCAAACCCTGGTTTTGGAATTAACCACGTGGTTGAAATAATGTAAATGAAATGACTTAAAGTAGAAATCCTCCTCTTTGAGGGGATGTTGAATTGCTTGGAAATGAAATTCTTATACCTCCTTGTGAATTTTTGCTTGCCTCCACATGGAATTATGATTTCATGAAGTAGAATGATGATCTCCTCTTCAATGCTTGAAATCTTGACTCTATTGTTGCTCCAAATCTTGAAGGAAGACTTGAAATGCTCAATTTCTCTTGAATGCTTGAATGCTTGATCTCTTGAATGCTTGATAGATGGATTGGATTTCATGTTATTTCAAATGAGAGGGGAAATCCCTCTTATAAACTTGCCAATAGGATTAATTGACTAGTTTTCCAACTTGAGCCAACATAAGGGGGGTTTTCTCACATCAAATTTGAGTTAGGTCCAAGGGAGGGGATCAAGATAGGCCCCAATTAAGGGGTCTCAGGGCGCCATGCCCAGGTCCTACCCTATTTTGGGGCAGGATCAAGGTGGCCCCTGAGTGCTTTGTTGAATTGCAAGGTGTTTTTGATGTGCATGAGCATATTCAGGTCTCTGATCAGGCCAAGGGGCACAAATACTAAGGCGAAGACCCAAATGCGGTTGAAAATTGCAAGGGGTGCAATTTTAGGATGTTACAACAATAAATACTTAAATGTTGAAAATGATTGACAGAATGAGGGTGCTCATATATTTATTTGACAAAAATCAAATGGACAATCATGAGAATATGAATGAAGACCTAAGTTAATTGGAGTACTATGGAATTAATAATTTAATAAAAAGTTAAATGAAAGTTTGAAGTTTTTATTTGAAGACAAAATTATGTGATGAGTGAAAAAGGAATTTTTTATTCAAATATGAAGTTAACCAATGAAGGAAGAAGATTCTAATTTGCAAATAGTGTTACTTATGAAGTGGAAATGAAAAAATTATTAATTGAAAATAGACAACTAACATATATATTCAATAATATATATATATAAAATATGCCTATAGATGTCCTTCTTGTGGTGCCTATTGTGTAAGGACACCAAGATACAATTATGGTCATTATTGTCATAGTCATAACCAAATAAGACTAGGATGTAAAACAATTTGTGATGATGGTTTAGATCCTTTTCACAATCTTTTAGGTTTGTTTATGAAGTGACCATTCACTTTTAAAAATTCATTGTACTCTTTTGTGCATTCTATCTTCCTCAATTAGTAAGCTTGGAAAAGAATATTTTACTTTATTTTGCATTAGTATATTTCTAAAAGAAACTCGTGTAAAAGGTAATAATGCTTGACTATCTAATGAATCCAAATAAATTACTATTATTTTTCAAATTATTATTTCTAAAATCAAAATAGAAAACTTTGTTTTTGATCATACATTGATCTCCACGAATGATAAATTTGGCTCATTGAATGGGTTGATATGGAATTTAAACTACCGACTTCTTGTGTAGATATTTTAGCTTGGGTTTTAGTGTTAGGAAATAATTCTTTAAACCCACATTCAAATAATTTATTTCCTACATAACCCATGAGATAAAAGCATGTATACAAGCTTACAGAATCACCATAATGCAAAGATCAAAATAGACAAGTCACAAGATAGCACAAGATATATTCTAGGAAAACCCTCATGAGGGAAAAACCCAGCCTCCAAAAGCATCCTTACTCAATTGTATTAATCAAACATAAAGCAACAAGAGTTACAATGAATACCTCTGAATCATCAAGCCCTCCAATGCATTCCCATGTGTCCAAGCATGAATCCACACATCGCATGCCATGCTTCACAAATTCAATCCTCCAAAAGACTCAATACAATGACAACCCAAAACCACCAACCAACCTGAACCACTAAACATGTGCTTTCTTTTATAGACCTGAGCTCACACAAAAACAACTAGTGGTAAGTTAAAACCATGTGCCACAAAACCATATGCTTACCTACCCCCTTGACCCCATATTTAAAATTGGCTACTAAGTTTTCTCCTTTTAAATATTTTCCCCAATATTAAATAATTACAATATAATAATCCTAATGTTACAAAACAACTCATCAAGTGACTCCGAGAATATTCTCAAGGAATCTCTACATGTTACACATCCATGTGCAACATCAAATAAATAAATATTACAATTACATGTTCATGGGAAACCACATAATAAATAATATTACAATTACAACATTATTATGCAAGGTGTACAACACCTATTTTCCCAACATTCTCCCACTTGTTGTATACATGGCATAAGGGTCAATCAAGGAAATACATCATCATAGCCATACATGTAACCACATGAATCTCCAACATGCTTTTGTGCTCCAACACGATACCTGCAATAAAACCAAGTGACCACCATCTCAAGCAAGAACTCCTCTCATCTTCCAACATGCCACATATGGAAGAAAAGGAACAAGCCAAGGTGAAGATGCACCAATCCATGAACACAAGCATAAAATCCAATGTGATAACAAAGGCTCCAAGTTGTTATCATAAATTAAAAACCCACATGATCGAAAATGACATCCACAATACATGCCAATACATCCAATTATCCATACCTCCTACGTATAACCAACATTAGTAAACTCATGCCAATATCATATCAACCCATAAACCGCAATCAATCTCCATGTATCAAAACATGTCAATGAAGTACATACATATCCAGGAACTCCCAGTGC
This sequence comes from Cryptomeria japonica, assembly GCF_030272615.1. NCBI lineage: Eukaryota > Viridiplantae > Streptophyta > Pinopsida > Cupressales > Cupressaceae > Cryptomeria > Cryptomeria japonica. Next base: position 532,912,331 of record NC_081413.1, read on the forward strand.
ATGGGTAATACGAAATCTGAAATGAAGATCAAATCATATCAAGTCTACCAATAACTGCTCATATCAAGGTGTGATAAGTGAATCAAACATGTAGTACCATGAACAATAACAATGATCCACACATGGAATCCAACTGTTGCATACTCTCCCACAATATGTCACCATCCTCCCAAAACATGAGACAAAATGTAGAATGAAGAGAGAGAACCTGTAAATCATAACCTATCTATCTACCAACACCTCAAATAAGCAACATTGTGTCAAGTATGATCCTCTTCAAAACACCCCAAAAGAGAAGCCAAAGCAACACCCAAACCCTCATTCAATCTCTTAGATCAAACCAACATAAGTATCATGTAATGCTAACATGGATGTAAGCCTCTCATAACCAAGAAGATCAAACTCATAATAACCATTTCCAATGAAGGAAATCAACCTACTGAACCATCTCCTAACATCCTTAAAATGATATCATAATATCAAACCATATGCACAAGGAGATAACCAATGCCATACATCTCTCAAATGAACCTTCCAGAACTAAACATCTCCATAGCTCAAGATCCATATCTATGAAAGATAAGCATAAACATAATGCACCTAAAAGGAAACAATGAGAAATACCTCTCAAGTAGTAAACTATTGAGTAGACCAAGAGTGGGGAATGAGAATGCTCATCAAACTATCCAAGTCATCATGACTCAAACTAAGAACAATCTCCTCTCAAGTCCATACCAGGTAAATGCTCCTCGGTCTTCCTACTTAAACAACCAATCCTCCCAACACATATCTCTAATCACATGAGAATACTAGAATCACATACATCTCCATGTATCCATGAGCACTTGTAACCAATCAATCCATGCCAACTCCAAATGCAACATAGCACTATCATGAAGTATCAAGCAAATGATCATACACTCAATACAAAGAGAACCAACCAAGATCAATGTCAAAGCTTCAACCATGGAATCATAAACAGAAACATGACATCATGATCTAACCATCCCCTCCAAGGAGATAGCATGCTCCATATGAACATATGAAATAACCATAACATGTCAAAACTCTAAATGCATATCAATATTAAACCATGACATAATAGCAAACCATGATAACATGTCAAATGCAAGCATAAAATCACACCTCAACCAAGGACTCCATGAGCCCTCAAGATGTCAACATCCTCAAATATCATGAAGATCACATAATCCAAGTGAACATAACATGGTCTCAAGAGAAATGTATCATGTCAAACCTATAATCTAGAATCAAGAGTAAACCATGACATAATAACAAACATACTATAAACCAAATATCATCTGTAACCATATCCAATCAACATGAAGATAACCATCTCCTAATAGTGTACCCGCAAATGTGAAAGACCCTTCAACAACAATGGGATCTAAGGCATCCTCCAAACATCTGCACACTAAGAAGATCATCCACCATCCAATGGTGAATACACATTGTTGCCAACAACTCCCACTAAACTGTGATACCGAGTCACATATGGCATCATGATAAGCATCTCCTACATGAAGAACATCCAAGTCTACACACATACAATTGAAAAGTCAATAACATCAAGTGTAACCATGAACTCCAATCCAAGAAGATACTGATAGTTCTGATACTTAATGTTAAGTACAGATGCCAAGCTAATAAGATGAGAGGGGGGGGTGAATCATACAACCTTAATCTTCCATAAAAACAACAGATTCAACCTTGGTAACATATACTTCAGTAATATAACCAAAACTGCTAAACATGCAAACTCAAAAGCATATAAACATCATAACACTCATAACACCAGATTTAACGTGGAAACCCAAATAGGGAAAAACCACTGTGGGATTTCGGACCCACTAAGAAATATACTCTTCTAGAGTATGCTCGGTTAAAAGCAAATCCTGTTAAAGATTACAAACACATTGCTAGATGTGACCCGGTTAAGGGATTTCCCTCAGATTTGTTAGGATCTTCACCTTGTTAGAAGTGACCTTGTTAAAGGATTTCAAACACTCAATCAGAATGTCACCTTGCTAGAGGGTTTTAAAAATAAGACTGTTAAGTCCACCCGGTTAAGAGATTTTCTGTCACTTCACAAAATAACAGTAATAAAAATCTATCTGCAACTTCACATCAAAAAATGCTAAAGCAGATTCTTATTTTCTCAATGCAATCTAGGACTTATCTTGTCCATCTGTTGGGCTCTATACTCTGTTATTCAAACAGGTCTTCAAGCTTTTGTGCTCGGTAATCACTATGTAGCATCCATGCGCATACACTTGCCTGCATACATTGTTTATCAACAGTTCCTTATTTATAAACAATTTGCCAACCGCTTAATTTCCTTGATCACATTTCCCATGATCAATCATAGCCATCAAATCTTCAAACTTGACTAGGTTCAATGTATCCTTCGATCTGAAAATGTTTTACCCCGCCTTGGAACTTGCATACATTTCTTGGAACTTGTGCTAGGGTATTGCGGTCCAATCTGAGCTGTAGATATTCTTGTCGATTTTCCTTTACCATGGATTCTTTAACAAACTTCATGCATGGCATACCAATCATTTAATCAATTCTAGCTCATCAGCTTCCTTCATTAAATAATGCTTTTATTCATTCAATGCATTCTATTACTACTCGGTAAATACTAAACTTTACTCGGTAGACATTCTGCCTTCATCAACCGATAGCGATAACCTTAGGGTTTACCGACTAGGTTCTTTGCTCGGTAACATAGTATAGTATTAACCTTACAATCAATCAACATATGTAGGATATCAAAACAATCTAAACATCATGATCTCATCATTGTCTAACTCGGTAATAGTTGCCCATTGAATAACTTATTCCTCCCCTTATTCATCACATTCTTTCTGTGTCTTTTACCGAAATCTTTATACTCATCAAATCACACTTCTTAAGATATGGCAACATCATACTGAATTAGAAAATCAATTTCTTGACATCAATGACAAAATAATAATATTAAGACAGTAAACATCCTTGATCAGTTATATCCATAATCATCAACAACCTTCTCAATATCCTTATTGAAATGCCAACAATCTCCCTTTGTCTGTTATAATGCCAACAGATACATACAACCACCAATAAAACCACCAATCAGGAATCAATCCCACACCACCAATACATCACTGTCAAAAGCTTCCGCTAAAAGTGTAACCAATGAATAACCAAGCTATCATGACATCATGATAAACCACATGCTACAAGTCCCAACATCAACTATCCAGGTACCAAAAACATCATCCATCCTCTCATCTCAAAACAAACATAGAAATGCACAAATGACCACAAACAAGGCTAACTACAAGTACGCACCACAATGAACCAAACCTCGTGGATATAGACAGTCCACAACCAAGTCATCACACTGCAATCAATAGGTCGTGTATCCTATAGATCACATAACTCGTAGATCTAATCACTGAACATGCAAACCCATTATCACATTAGTAAACTACAAATTGAGATATCAAAGAGAATAATCTTGTAGACCACATGACTTAAACACCAAATCAACATCCGATCTGATTTGGCAAACATGTCCAAATCCAAGTACCATAGTAAATGAACCAAATAAGCATCAAGGAGATAATCATCAACCTCCTAACATCAAACCAAATCACCACAAACATGGCTACGTCATGTCATTGCATAACATGTACTTGCATACCCATGACACCATAATCATAACCATCATTTCACCTGCACTCAACTATCACCCACATGAAACTCCAAGTCTCAAATCATGTCCAAACCATGTCCTCAAACCAAGAACAACCTGTGTACCCGTCACCATCAAAGTCCAACTCTGAAAAACACTTGTAAACCTATACCAAGGAGCACCAAATCTGATAATAAGCTATAGCATCACAAATATCTCACAAAAACATGTACTCCCTCAAGGTTTTTCCTCATGGCTCATCTGGATGCACTCACACTTACACCCTGAATCTGAAGAGCCTACAAGTGATCAAACAAGTACATACCTATCCATACTCATTAAAATGATAGAATAATAACACCACATTGTAGTCAAATGGACATGCTCTCCAACGCCTATAAAAAATCAAAAAACCGATTTCGTATGCAAAAGTTATGATCAAAATTGTGTAAAGGAGAACATATGGCTTCTAGGCTCTGAAAACATGTCAAAATGGAAAAAAATAGGGAATCAAACTAGTAGCAAATTTTATTTCTTGGAATCATCTTTCCAATGAGTATAAGAAGTCCAAAATCCGACATCCTGGGTGAAAGTTATGCTCAGTTAAATAAAATCGCCCCATTTCCTTTTATGGAAATAATTTGTGAAAATTGCCCAGTTGAATAAAATCAGCCTATTTCCAATACTCAAGCCCAAAATCTTATCCATTTTGGTTTAAAATTTTCAGAACCAAATTTTGGTGGCAATTTTAAAATTTATTTACATTGGGCAAATAAAAATCAATATAATAACCAAGCCCAAAAATAACATCATGACAAATTCTATTTAATAAAAATGGCTTAAATTTTTAAGCCTTGTGCGATGGGCAAAGGTGGCGGTGGGGCCACTGGTGATGGGGACCACCATCGACGCCTAACCATGCCGATACCACCAGCGGGGCCAGCCACTGCGGTGCTAGCAATGCCAATACCAACAGTGGTACTAACCGCAAAGGTACTTTGCAGTCGTCAGGCCATTATAAAATATTTTGCAATATTTTCAACTATGACCAAACTAGGGCTTATTTTATATAAAAAAAAATTTCTCGGCCAACCTAGATCCAATGGTGAGGCCTATTTTGTCCCACGAGTTCATTTCTGCAAACTCCCCCCAAAACCCTCATTTAAATGCACATCCAAAATAAGTTAGGTAATTTGATTTACTTTCAATTTATTATTTTTAACTAGTTATTGAAATAGATTAAGTTGTAAAATAAGTGTGTAAGTATATAATATAATATATTTGTATCATATGTAAGTGCAATAGTTATGTTAATAGACAAGTTATAAGAAAAAATAATTTGAGAAAAGTAATTTTAAATAAAATTTGTAGACACGAGTGAATATAATGTTTACAAAAAATCTAATAAAAGTAAGAAAGATTAAATGTATTTATAACATAATTGAGTAGGAATTCAAAAAGTTAGTTTGGTAATATTTTGCATTTGATTAAGTATTTTTTTATCATCAGTGTTCTGAATCATACTCCATCATCCATCATCAAAATGAGATATGGAGATAAATGAAAGGATGATTGCAAACCAAGATAACTTATGACAATTCAATTGACAGTCAAAATTTAGCTTGTCAAGATTTTTGGATTTGACTATGTAGTTCTTTTTATATCTACTATCAATGTTTAAGACCTTACTCCATGGTCCATCATCGGGATTAGATAGCTAGGGAAGATAAATTAACAAAGTTTTTTTTTAAAATCAAAGTTTTAAATTATCCTATGTAATCCATCATTGGGATAATATAGTGTAGACACCTAAATTTGGCTAATTAATTTAATCAAATTTAAATCATATTCTTCCAATTAATTAATCTAATTAATTAATTTTCTCTCCCTTTCTTCCAAGTAATTAATTAATTATCCTATCCTCCTAATTAATTAATCTAATTAATTGATTATCCCATCCTCCTAATTAATTAATTACCCTTGTTCTTCCATCTCATTTTATTAATTACCTTTAACTAATTAAATATATCTTTTCCCAAAACCCCCTGGATTAATTAATTTGGTTCAAATCCCATTTGAGCACATGGCTCCCAACTTTTCTCCCTAACCTCCTTCCAATCCTATCCTAGCCAACCCTATCTTTCCAACCCACTTCCCTAGCCTAATCAACCCTCCAACCTACCTTATCCTATCCCTTTTAACCTCCCACACATGTGTGCACATTTTAACCAATTTTCCCCATTTTGAGGAAAATATCCTATTTTGGGTGGCCTTGCCCAAAATAGACATGTGTCCTTTTGTCCCAAAGGACACATGTATCTCCCTCCATTTTTGGGTGGCTTTGCCCAAAATGGACATGTGTCCTCTTGGACACATGTCATCCCTCTCTCTCCTAGTTGAGACACTTGTCCCTTTTTGGAGGACAAGTGTCTCCTCTTCACCTCCCCTTCCCTTCCTCATCTCTCCTATTTAATCCCTCCATTTTTTAAACCAAATCCTCTTGGATCCACTTTCCATTCAATGCATTGTTACTCTACCGAAATAATCTCTCATACTAAAATCCATTTTTCATCTCTCATTATCACTTGCATCTACAATCATGGAGCACAAATCGGACATATGTTGATGTCATGAGCACACATCCAATTGTGAAATAATCAAATTGAAGCAAGGATATTGGTTTGCATTGCTTGTCATTTGTGTTTTTTCTTTGGTTTTATCATTTCGATCTTGAAGTGTTGACTTTAATGGCTTGTTTTGGTTAATTAGTTTATCTTTTTATCCTTTAGGTTAACACGCACATTGTCCCTCATACATTTTCTGGCACGCTCGGTGGGACCCACTTCATGGGTCATTTTAACGTTTTTTGTTGTTTGTGTGTTTTTGACAGATTTTGAGCACTTGTAGGCAATAAAGTGAAATTACACTTAGATTTCCACCACAATGAAAGTCTATTTTCTCAATCTTGGGATTTCGCGAACCAGCGGGAATGCAAGCTAAAACCATGGGAATGCTACCTAAAACAGTAGGTTCGCATTCCTGCAGTCGAGCGGAAGGTATAAATCTCCATTTTAAGTTTCGAGATTTTTGTAAATGATTTTGGCATTTTTTGCATAGTAGCAGGAACGCGCCCTAAAACCGCGAGAACACAACATAAACCAACGGGTTCGCGTTTTAGCTATTTTCATAAAATTTATAGTTATGTTTAACCAAAATCTTCAAATTAACTTTTAGTTTGAAATAGCGGGTTTGCACTGTGAAACCGTGGGTTTGCATTATCATTTACATATTTTTCCATAATGTTGTTTTTAGTACTAATCTGCTAACTTTTATGTTGGACGGCTTAATTTTTTGCAAGCTCGCACTATGAAACAGTGGGAACATGAAGCAATAGGAACGCTTGAACTAGAGGGAACGCAACTTGAAACAGCGGGTTTGCACTATGAAACTTCGGGTTTGCCCATTATCATTTACATAATTTTCCAGAATGCTCTTTTTGGACTAATATGCTAACCTGTGTGTTTTTGGATGAGATTTTGCTAATGTTTATGCAGCAAATCAATTGATAAGAAGACCCCATGCTTTGAAAACATTAACAATTGGTTGCAGAACCGCTAAAGAGGGGTTTCATGAAAACATTATTTCCTTTATTGCTTTCATTTTGCATTTGTGTCTTTTGGCTTAATCTAGGCACACTTCAATTCAAGTAAAGGAATGAACCCCATGTATTTCATGATTGGCATGCTTGTGCGCATGTAGAGTGGTCCTACTACTAACACACACTATCCTCTCCCTCTGGCTCTCGTGGTCGTAGGTGCAAGAGAAAAGTGTTAGCAACACTCATTTTTCCTTTTAGTAGTGAATCACCTCTTAGGGGTCTCATCACCTCAAGGGAGTGTTTCAAAATAGGGGCACGTTGGGGATATCATCTCTCCCAGTGCGACCTCGAGTGGTGTTTTTTGAGCCGCTATACAAATACCTAGTCAAACGGCTGAAATGTTGAGTGAATTCGTCGTATATGGAGGCCTTCTTTACACCGATAAGCTCAATTAAATTCTTAAGTGACTTGCTTCAAGAATCCATTGTTGGACTGGACCCATTGGAAAGTTACTACAAGCCAATTGTTCTTTAGTATCCAAAAATCCTTCTATGTGTTAACTCGGGTGTTGTGATATGCGCATATCGAAGAAACTCCTCATGTACCCCCCAATTCAAGATAGAAAATTCATTGGGAAGTGATTACCCAGGAATTTGAAGCTTGGCATGTCTAAGAAGTGTGTGTCAAGGGTGGAGTCAGTGTTGTCAAGCTTCTATCTATCCGGTTGGATGTGGTATTTTATGGTTAGGAGATTTAACACATACTGTCATTTGACTATCCATAAGGTTGTACTTAACTAATTTTATTTGTTTTATGGTCATATATTTATGCTTGTTGTGTTTGGTGTCAATTCTTTTATCTAAATATCAGTCTAGCGGGTTTGAAGTCAGTTCTACCAAGTTCATGATCTAGGATAGCAAGTTTGCAGTCATATTCTAGCGAGAATTCTATCAACTTTGAGCTAGAAGTGATACACTTAGCGCAGTCACTGTCACTCTATCAACCAGCAGGTTTACATTTTAAACCTGCAGGTTCACTCCCTAAAGCAGTGGGTTTGCACCCTGAACTAGCGAGTTCTCTCTTTATAGTGTTTGTCACTCTGTTCCAGCGGGTTTGCACCCTAAAACCGCGGTTTGCATTTTTGGTGTCGTTATGCTTGCATATCTTGTTCTAGTGGGTTTACACCCTTGTCCTAGTGAGTTTTCATCTTGTCCTCTTTGGTTAGTTCGGTCTCAGTACGCTATCGGATTTTCGCTTCGTTGATTTGGAATCTTACGTTCCCCAGCAGTTAGAGTCTACCTTTGGTTAACTGAGTCTTAGACGTCATTGTGTTGTCATTATGTTGTTCGCATTGCTTTATACACTTCATGATATCTTCAGAGTTTGCATCCATCTTTCATGGTCTTGGTCTTAGACATTGTTACACTGTTATGTTGTCCGCATTGTGGTAGAAATCTTTGGATTATTAGCTGTTGATATCTTTATCCATGTGTTTCTCTGGTCCTAGATGTCCTTGGTCTCGGTGTTATGTTGTCTACGAGTCTCTAGATCCTTGTTCGATTAGTATCCTTTGGTTCTTTTCTTCATGTGTTGTTCAATCATCGTGTCCCTTTTGCATCCATATGCTGTCAATTTTCGGTTAGATCACTTTATGTCTCATATCCCCTAGCATTAGGATTATCGTCCATCACCTTATCTTGTCTCCCAATTCGCATCATCATTTCCTTCTTCTTAAGTCAAAGGTTGAACATCAAATATCCAAAATTGAACATCAAACTTCATCCTCTTTCCAACTTCTTCAAATTCAATCCCCATCTCATCTTGGTCTTTGGTCTATCATCCATTCCCATCTTTCATCTCTCCATCTCGTCAACTAATCATTATTTCGTAATTCTATTATGATGAGTCTGGTTGTCCTTCATCTTCTTCCACTTCACCCTATGTTGATGATGACGAGGGTATGGTTGATCAACCTGATGACACATATATCCAAGTCATCTCTCAATCCTATTATGATTAATATGGTCATTCCTTATTTTCTTCTATTTCACCCTATGTCGATGATGAGAAGGGTATGGTTGATAAACCTGATGGCACAGATGTCCAAGTCATGTCTCAATCCTACTATGATGAGTGTGTTCATCCCTCATTTTCTTCCACTTCACCCTATGTCGATGATGACGAGGGTATGGTTGATCAACCCGATGAGATAGATCACCAAATCACGTCGCAATATTATCTAAATTCTCCATCCAATTCTAATCTCCCATCTTATCTCACTTCTCCATCCATTTCTAATATTCCATCCTATCTCAATTCTCCATCCATTTCTAATCTTCCATCCTATCTCAATTCTCCATCCATTTCTAATCTTCCATCTTATCTAAATTCTCCATCCAGTTATAATCTTCCATCCTATCTTAATTCTCCATCTGGTTCTAATCTTCCATCTTATCTAAATTCTCCATCCAATTCTAATCTTCCATCTTATCTCATGTCTCCATCTAGTTCTAATCTTCCATCTTAGCTAAATTCTCCATCCAATTCTAATCTTCCATCCTATCTTAGTCCTTCATCTAATCCTAATTCGCCATCATTTGTCATACAAGCTATGATTGGGGGCATGAATTACACAATGTCATTATCATCTATGCTCCCGCCCATCCAATCAATACCATAACTTGTTAGTGCTCCACAGCATCAACCTCAAGTAACATTGCAGCCTGTTGTTTTAAAACCACAATTCAGTTATGTACAGGCACCACCTTCAAAAATTGTATTGATAAACATTCATGAACAAGCATGTGGAACTAGTCACAATCCTTCTTCTTACCTCAATCTTCCACCATCCACTTTATCCTACCGCAATCCTCCACCATCCATTCCCTCTTCCATTTCAGCAACTTCCCTTCCACCTCCCACACCAAAATCCCAATCACCTACTCCTACAATCATTCAAAATCAATCCAAGGAACCTCGTGTCCATCCATCCAAGCAATCTACCATAGCTAAAGAACCTCCCATCCTTTGTCCACTCCATCTCTCCCATTTGAAGAACCTCTCGTCCTTCTATCCACTCCATCTCTCCCAGTTGATGAATCTCCCATCTTTCCATCCACTCCATCTCTCTTAGTTGATGAATCTCCCATCCTTCCAACCACTTCATTTCTCCCAATCGAAGAATCTCCCATCCTTCCATCCACTCCATCTCTCCAAGTCGAAGAATATCTCATCCTTTCCATCCACTCCATCTCTCCCAGTTGATGAATCTGCCATCCTTCCATCCACTCCATCTCTCCTAGTCAAAGAATCTCCCATCCTTTCATCGACTCCATCTCTCCCAGTTGAAGAACCCTCCATCCTTCCATCTACTCCATCTCCCCCAGTCGAAGAATCTCCCATCCTTTTATCCACACCAACTATCCTAGCTGAAGAATCCCCAATCCTTCCATCCGCTCCATCTCTCCTAATTGAGGAACTCCCCATCCTTCCATCCACTCCATCTATCCTAGTTGAAGAATCCCTCGTCCTTCCATCTACTCCATCTATCCCAATTGAAGAATCTATCATCCTTCCATCCAATCCATCCACCCAAGTCATTGAATCTTCCATTGTTCCATCCATTCCCTCTGAAGAGCCTACTCACTCACCCCTCGTCACACCATCCACACTAATCCCATCATTCCAAGATCTTGTTCCAGAGCATGTTGAAAGAATTATTGATCCATCTCAAGATCCCTTATCATCGCTCCATCAAAATCAAGATCCTACCATTACATCCCCTTCATCTCAAGATCCCCTACCATCCCCTATTCCAAGTAAAGATCCTCTCATCCCATCTACTCCACCTCTTTATCCTCCTTTACCTCCTATCCAAACCATCCCACTACCATCACTTTATCCCCTTGGTTCTCTTACATTCATCCATGGCAATTCCCTCGCAGTAGAACAACATCTCATATACACCACCCATTCTCCTCCATCTGAAAAAGGACTCACATCTTGTTACCCACAAACCAAGTATCCTAATTTAAATAAAATGCTCAAGAAAATGAACTATCAAGTAAAAGGCTTAGGCATACATGAGCAAGGTATTTTGGAGCCCATCCATGTCAAGGCACATCCAGGATCTCATGGTCTTGTTTACATATCCCAAGGCACTTCAAATAAAAATGTTCGTAAAACTAATTCAAAATCCAAGTATACTTCCAAACACACCATTGCATCTCCTTATCATTCTACCAAATTATTTATCACTATCCCCCCTCCTACATCATATAAAGCTAAAATAACCATCCATCTCCCTCCGTCATCCACTAAATCTATTTTGGGTCCCTATATCCCAAAATCCACCTTCATATATCCCCCACATGCAAAATCCATTTTGGGCCATTATATCCCGAAATCCCATCCTCCATATTTTCCTACTCATCCCTCCATACACAAATCCACTATCTCCATCATCCATCATATACATCCTATTCCTTTCATTCCTAGGTAGGATCAACAAAGGCACATGTCCTCACATTCCATCCAACATCCTACCTCCATCACTTCACCCATATTTCCTCCATCTCCTACACCTCTACACACTCCTTTCAAGGCTACTAGCACAAATTTGGATGCCAAATCAAAAATGCATAGATCTAAACATCCACAACAATATAAAGATGACCATGTCCACTCAAAAAGACGTGTTCCAACAGTGCAAAAGTTGATACAAAAATACAATGAATCCCGCAGGCCACAAAGGCCCACCAAAGCAAAAGCAAAAACAATGTGGATCCCAAAGAAAAAAGAAGCAATGCATCCAAAAGAAGAATCTCCAATGGAATCCAAAATTGCTATTCCACCAGCTAAAAATTATCCCCCTTCATCTCCTAAATCTATTTTGGGTCCCTATGTCCCAAAGCTACCTATCATAATGCCTCCATCATATCCACATGCTACATCCATCTCCCCTCCACTTATCTCACATCCTCCACAACATGTGCCAATGTTGGTCTTGACAACATCCCCCCATCATGCTCACTTTCCCTCATTCCATCCAAACACTTGTCACTACCACATACCTTACATTCCCCATCAAAACCATCTAACCCAAGCCTTTGCATAATTCCACTCCTTCCTAATAAAGGTGTACCAACACCCAGTGATCACTCCAAATGGGCTCCTAATACCTTGATATGAAACTCGATGCTTGAGTCCTCCATCCATCTCCCTTATTACCTATCTTCCAAATCCATTTATCCCCATCCATCTCCATCCATGAATTTCCTCCCAAAAATCATAAAATTCCAAAAAATTGAAAAATACAAAAAAAAAGAGATACAAATTCGTCCACTGGTGAAAAATTGGCAAACGGTGCTTTGGAAAAGTACCATGATGAAAATCTGGTAAACAAGCGTCATGCATAATTCCCTTCATCCTTTTTCTATCCATGCTTGGGGGCAAGCTCTTCTGCCCATGTAGTCATTTCACCCTTTGTTTCCATCTACCTACCATATCCATCATATCTTATCCAGTTTGCTTCCTCCATCCTCCCTTAGATCTTGATAAAAAGAAAAGGCCCTCGTACATACATGCTTTGGACACCTCTTCACCTCCATGTCCCTATCAGGTCGGGCATTCATTCATCCTTCCTATTAACTCATCCTTCTTGTTGACTGTATCATCCTTCCTCATACCTTCATGTTCCTTATCCATTTATCACCATATCTTCCATCCACATTCCTCAACTTCCTATCCTCCTGTCAACCATTTCACCCATATCCTTTCATCCACCACTCCTTATCTCCCAATTCCTCCATCTCCATTCATCCAGCTTTCCTTATCTCCCAGTTCCCCATATCCTTTCATACACCACTCCTTATCTCCCAATTCCTCCATCTTCGTTCATCCAAATTTCCTTATCTCTCAGTTCTTCCATCTCCATCTATCCAACCTATCCTTATCTCGCAATTCCTCCATCCCTTATCATATCCATTCATCCACCAATCCTTATCTCCCAGTTCCTCCATCCCTTCATCCATAACTAGTTCCTCTTCCAATCCTCTTTTATCCTCATCTACCTTTGTCCATGCCTCCTTCATCCTTTCATCTCTTGGTCGAATCCCCAATGCTTCTGTCTCCAATCATTTTCATCCTAGCCTCCATCTTTTTGTTCCTCCCATCCTATCTTTCCATTGCCTCTTTCATCTTCTCCTTGACATCTCGCCCTAGGTTCCCCCTTGCATGGTTTGGTGTCCTTCATCCCCCTTCCTTTGGGTGGCAAGAGTGCAATCCCGCCACGGCGGGAATGCTCTCCCATGTCCCTCTTCTGGACGGGAAAGTGTTCCCACCCCAGTGAGATCGCTCATGCTGCATCCCCTTTTGGGGGCAGGATCACTCTCGTCGCCCTTCTCGTGGCGGGAACACATTCCTGCCCAATGGGAATGCTATCCTGCCGCCCTTTCGGTGGCAAAAACGCAATCCCGCCATGGCAGAAACACATTCCTGTCACCTCCTTTTTGACGGGAGCGTGGTCCCACCATGGCGGGAATGCATTCTCGCCACCTTTTGTTCCAGTGGGATAGCGAACCTATCGCCTCCTATTCTTTGTCTCATCTTCCGTCCTTTTTCGTACCACAATGTGTATTTTTCTTCGTCCGGTCATGGAACTCGTTCGGTCAATTTTGGATCTCACCCAACATGTCAGCCAATAGAAAAAATAACACCTGACGCCCTTTTAAAATGATGAATCTTTTTTGGCCTCGTGGGGCATTGCCCCTCGACCTCACCTTGTATCGCGACAAGGAGTGCGCAAGGAGCGCTGCCCCCAAACCCCCATCCAAAAATATGGGCAGAAACTGCACTGATAGAAGTAGGGAAAATTTAACCTCCAAGTCTTTTTAGGCTCCACATAACAACACCTCCTTCGCTCATCCTTTAAATCGATTCATCTTCCTCTCAATTCTCCTATGCATTCCAATCTTATCCATTCTTCCAAATTATACAATCACTCCTATCTAATTAAATCATCCAATCATTAAATCATCAGGTTTCTTCCAACCACTCCTTTCTAATCAAATCCTCCAAGCATCATCATCATCAGGTTTCTTCCAATCACTCATCTCTCTTCAATCAATCCAGTCGATCATCAATTTATCATGGTTTTTGTCTTGACTGGGGCAACATCATGCATGTCCTTGGGTTTTCTTCTTTCATCTATATTCTCTTAGTTCATCTTGTATATAGGTGTCGTTGTACATAGGTGTCTATCGGTCTTGTCCTTCGGGATTATATCCTATCAGTTGGTTCTTTAACAATAATCCTAGAGCGTCTTGTCATCATGATCCTATCAGGTACCTTTTATTGTCCCATCATTAATCTCTTATCCTGGTGTTGTTCCGAGATGTATCCTTCTCACCAACACCCATCATTAGTCTGTGCAGTATGTATCCTTCCTCAAGTCAGACATCTTTGGCATGTATCCTTCCCAAGGAAATCAAATTTGTTATCCTTTTGACAAAAGACATCTAAGACACTCGTGTTGGCTTTGATTCTTTTTTCTCTTTGTTTATCTTTTTAAGCTCTTGAGGGCTTTGTTTCCTCTTGGTCTCCATGATATTTTATATCATGGTGCACTAGAAATAACAAGGCTCGGGATGTGATCTTGTTGCTTTTGGTCTTGCTTGGCTTGTCTTTTGGATGTGTCTCTTGTTGTACCCTCTTGAGGTCTCTATCATCTCATGTTACATTGGGGCACATCTTTTGCTTGGTGTTTTTCTAGCACTATTGCTTGCAGGGTCTCTGTAACCCTGTGTGGTGCTAGATTAGCTTGTGTGTCTATTTATATGCGTCAGTCCATACATTGGCTGTGAAATTCCACCTTGGTTCCTTATACCTTGGTGACTCACAAAAAATGCTAAATCGAAATAAGTGCTCTACATGCCATCCTTTTTCACGGGTGCTCGAGATCCATGATCATTTCATCCATGTCATCCAGTGCATTTGCATTTTTCTCCCCTTCTTGTTCTGCTTCTTTCCTTCTATCCTGTTCGCTGGGGCAATGTTTCTTTCGAGATGTCGCCTGAGACGCCGCCCGGTTCCTTTTTCCCCGTGCACCCTCTCGAGGGGCCATCCCTACCCATTTCTTCGTCGGTCCTGGGGCATTTTTCGCTTCCTCACTCTCAAGTGTTTTATTTTTCTTCGCACCAACGCTATTTTAGCGCCACTGCGAAGAGGGGCAAAATGTAGACACCTAAATTTGGCTAATTAATTTAATCAAATTTAAATCTTATTCTTCCAATTAATTATTCTAATCTAATTTATAATCAAATTTAAATCCTATCCTCCTAATCAATTAATCTAATTAATTGATTATCCCATCATCCTAATTAATTAATTATCCTTGTTCTTTCATCCCATTTGATTAATTACCTTTAATTAATTAAATATCCCTTTTCCCAAAACCCCCATGGATTAATTAATTTGGTTCAAATCCCATTTGAGCACATGGCTCCCAACTTTTCTCCCTAACCTCCTTCCAATCCTATCCTAGCCAATCCTATCCTTCCAACCCACTTCCCTAGCCTAGTCAGCCCTCCAACCAACCTTATCCTATCCCTTCTAACCTCCCACACATGTGTGCACATTCTAACCAATTTTCCCATTTTGAGGAAAATATCCTATTTTGGGTGGCCTTGCCCAAATAGACATGTGTCCTTTGGGACACATGTCTCTCCCTCCATTTTTGGGTGGCTTTGCCCAAAATGTACATGTGTCCTCTTGGACACATGTCATCCCTCTCTCTCCTAGTTGAGACACTTGTCCCTTTTTGGAGGACAAGTGTCTCCTCTTCACCTCCCCTTCCCTTCCTCATCTCTCCTATTTAATCCCTCCATTTTTTAGACCAAATCCTCTCGGATCCACTTTTCACTCAATGCATCGTTACTCTGTTGAAATAATCACTTATACTCACACATCCATTTTTCATCTCTCATTATCACTTGCATCTACAATCATGCAGCACGAATCGAACATCTGTTGACGTCATGAGCACAAATCCAATCGCGAAATAATCAAATCGAAGCAAGGATATTGGTTTGCATTGCTTGTCATTTGTGTTTTTGCTTTGGATTTATCATTTCAATCTTGAAGTGTTGATTTTAATGGCTTATTTTGGTTAATTAGTTTATCTTTCTACCCTTTAGATTAACACGCACATTTTCCCTCATACATATAGTTAGAAAAGAGAATTGAAAGAATGGTAGAGACTAATATAATAGTTCTTTAGTTTTTTGCGACCTTCCCCATACCATCCTTTATTACTCTTCTCTGGTTATCTCACTATTCTATTGGATCATGGAGTATGATCCAAAATATTGATAATTTTTTTACATAGTCAAATCTAGAAATCTTTCCGAGTTGATATTATGCATAGTGAAAATTTCATGTTTTTAATCCACAATATAATTCATTCCTAAAAGTAACAAAAAATAATTACTTACAAAAACATGTATATTTAGAATGATATTAGCAACTTATCAAGAGAGATTATTTGTTTTTGATAATTAAAGTAGCAAAATAAGGGTGTTGTCCCTTAATACAACAACCCACAGGCAATGAGAAAAAACCAAGGGAACAAGTCCCCAACCAAGAAAGACAGCCAAGCAAACAAGGGAGCCCTTGGAACCAAAAAACAAACCAGAACCCAAATCAAGGGAGGGAAGAAACACCTCAGCCTTGACTGGGAAGGGTTTGAGCGAGGGGGCAGAACTTTCCCCTCCGCCTGCAATGAACCACTGTCCAGGCGATACAATCATTTGGACCATCCTGACAAAGATCATTCAAGAGAGAGATTATTTGTTATGATGGAGAGAAAAAATAGAAAATTGTTAGGTAGCAAACTATCAATGAAGACTAGTAGCACAAAATTTATTCATTAAGTGATAATGTC
This sequence comes from Cryptomeria japonica, assembly GCF_030272615.1. Taxonomy (NCBI): domain Eukaryota; kingdom Viridiplantae; phylum Streptophyta; class Pinopsida; order Cupressales; family Cupressaceae; genus Cryptomeria; species Cryptomeria japonica. Next base: position 532,929,575 of record NC_081413.1, read on the forward strand.
ATTGGTCATTACAAAGACTTTGATAATGTAATACATGGATTTATCTTCATGATTCAGATATTTTTTTATCATGTTTGGAAGGATGAACAATTGATGAACCTCTCACTTCTCCATTGAGAACTTTCTTTCACAAGTAGCATTATTTGCTAAATAGCCTAACACTTGACCTCATGTACTACACAAATGTTTGCAAGTAATAGACAAACAATTTTCCTAATTAACCTCCCACACCTCTTTGGCATACCCATTGCACATCAAGGTGCAATTTCGAGTAGTTATTTATATCAAAACTTTCTATTTTTGGTCATTGGAGCCCTAAAAAGCATTGTAATTTAATAAAAGGCCTTATAAATGCAGTAATTATAAAGTGCCAACCTTGTAATATTTGAGGGGGTGATTTTTGAGACTAGTGGAAAGGGGAGGGAAGTCTTGAGTGTCTTCTTTCTTGCACTCTTCTTGATTATTTGCAATTTTATTTTATGCTATCATGGATGCATCTACATTTCTTCCTTTAACATCATATAATTATTTTTGAATGGAAATCTAAGATGATAATATATTTGAAAAGACATGGATATCACTATGTTACAATGAGACATGAAATGGGACCTCGAGATGTTGCAGAAAAGATAAAATGGTTTAACAAATGTGATGAAACCTTTGGTACTCTATGCATGTCACTCTCCCCTGACCTTCTTTTCCACATTGAATTTACCACTACACCAAATGTAGTGTGGACCACTTTGGAAAATATCTTTGGTAAGCAGGATGAGTTAAGAGGACATCAATTGGAGAATGAACTCATAGGGTCAAGTCCAACCAATTTTGATACTACAGAAGATTTTTTCACAAAGCTCAAATTTGTCAGATTGCAGTTGGAACAGTGTGGACTCAAGAAATATGATAAGAACTTGATCTTGAGTATTCTTTCTAAGCTTGGTCCTCACTATTCAGTGTTTGTTAAATATTTTATGCTAAAAAATTTGCCCTAGGTACCACATTTAAAATTCCTTCTCTAGATAAATTTGCAATTGAAGTCACTGGGGAGCAGGACAAATTGGTTCAAATGGGTACAATAAAACCCTCAAAGTCACATGCCTTAGCTGTAAATGAAGGCACAAAAGAATAGAAAGCGTCTAGTAAGCAAGATAAGAAACAAAATTACCAAGGAGAAGAAAAAAGATCAAAAATCGGCTACTTCAAAAACAGATAAACAAACCTCTTCATCAAAAGGTGAACAACCTACTTGAAGGAGAAGGTAAAGTGTTCTTACTCTAAGAGGATTGGAAATGATGAACATGAGTGTTTTAAAGAAACAATTTGATCACCTTTCACATCTTCTAGAAAATAATAATATCAAGGTCTCTAAGTCAATCAAACAAAGTTCATCAAAATGATCTTCTAAGGACACGGATAAGAGTAAGGGGAAAGGAAAGGGTAAGGCCCCAGTTATTGTTGTTTCACAGCCAAATTCTTGGATCATTGACTTGGGTGCTTCACACCACATGGCTTCTTCAAAAGATGATTTTACCTCTTTAGAATCATGTTTTATGCCTAACATACTAATGGGTGATGACACTCATGTTGAAGTGCATGTGAGAGGATTTGTTGATGTGGGCAAAGAAAAATTTGAGGATGTCCTTTCTATTCCATCTTTATCAAGTAATCTCCTATCAGTTTATCGAATCCCTCGGACTAGTTCTGGCAAGCGAGTTCAACTGACACCAGGAATAGTGATAATTAGTGAAATGCATAATGGATCTGTTGTTGCAATGGGAAAAGCGAATCCAAATTATATCAGTTTTCTCATTTTGTTCGTGACTCTCCTTCGACAGTCTTACTTCACTCATGCAGATGAGGTGAGTTGTTTGTGACATCAACAGTTTGGCCACTTGAACAACTGTTACTTACAACAGCTTAGTCAACAAGACATGGTTTCAAGGTTGCCTTCTATTCAATTTTCTGATGGAGTTTGTTGAGGATACATTATTGGTAAGAATACCAAGGAGAAGTATGATAAAGGCAAAGCATGGAGAGATACACAACTATTGGAGTTGGTACATAGTGACTTGGTAGGATCATTACCACAACCATCTTTCAGCAGGGCTAGATATCTCTTGACATTTATTGAAAACTTTTCTAGATATACATGGGTTTACTTTCTCAAACAAAAGTTTTAGGTCTTTGAGAATTTTCTAGATTTTAAATCTTTTATAGAGAAACAATCTAGGAAGTTCATCAAGATTCTACATACAAATAATGGGGGTGAATATGTTAACAATTAGTTTGAATAGTTTTGTGCTTTAGAAGGTATCAACATGCAACACATAGTTCCATACAATCCTCAATAGAATGGTGTTGTGGAATGTAAGAAAAGGTCCTTGAAGGAGATGACCAATTGTATGATTCACTCCAAGTCTTTGGCACCTCAATATTGGTCATAAGTCATCAACTGTACGTATTATATCCAAAACCAAGTTCCTCGTAAATTTGTGAAGGGGGTAGCTCCTTTTCAAGCTTGGACTGGTCGGAAACCCACAATTAAGCGCTTTAGGGTGTTTGGTTCTCTTACATGGACCCACATTCTAATAGAGACATGTAAAGATATGAATCTATAGAGAAAGCCTTGATTATTTGTTGGGTATACAGATCATGTCAAAGGGTATATACTTCTCCATCCAACCACTCATGAGTTGTTCATTGAGAGGAGTGTTCATTTGGAAGAGAGTTCTTCCAATTGTTCTCATACCACTTCTCCATCCACCATAACATTGGATACATTTCATCTTGATGATATTTATTTAGAGGATATTAATCTTCCTAATCCTTATGAGTCTTCTTTCTCCACTTCAGATGGCGACAGTGATGATGACAATTCACATTCCTCTCACAGACATCATTAAAAGGGTGATGATTCTCCCCCGGACTTTCTAGCCTCAGTACCTCTTTGGACTCACAAACATTTGAGTCAGAAGGTAATTGGCTAGGTGATCCAATAGATACAAGAACAAGGTCACAATTTCAACAAGCTCCACATCTCTTCATTGCTTTAGCTCCTAATAAATAGTCTTTTCTAGAAGCTTCAAATATTCTCGAGTGGGATGTTGCAATGCAAGAAGAGTTTAATTCTTTAGAAACAAATCACACGTGGGATTTATTCCCTCTTCCTGGGGGAAGGAAACGTGTTCGATGCAAGTGGATCTATCAAACAAAATTTGCAACAAATGGGTCGATTGATAAGTATAAGGCTTGCTTGGTAGTAAAAGGATTCTCCCAAGTTCTCAGAATTTAGTACTCTGAGACTTTTTCACCAGTTACTAAGATGAATGTCATTTGACTTGTCTTTGCTATAGTTGCAACCCATCATTGGGAAGTTCATTAGATGGATGTGAAGAGTGTCCTTCTTCATGATGACCTTCAGGAGGAAATCTGCATGGAGCATCCATAGGGGTTTATTCAATATCCCTCACTTGTGTGTCAACTTTGAAAGTTTATCGATGGTATCAAATAATCTCCTCAAGCTTGGTATGCCAAGATGGACTCATTCCTTCTCACTATTGGTTTCACTCGATGCCATTCTAATCCAAATGTATAGATTCTGTAGCAGGATAAAACTCTCACATTTATGGTTCTCTATGTTGATGACTCATTGATCATAGGGAGTCACTCATCCACCATCAAGGTAGTGATAATTGCTCTACATGATAGATTTTTTATGTCAAACATGGGTCTTTTACATTACTTATTTGGGATTGAGATCACTCGGTCATCTTCAGGTATCTTCCTTGGACAACCAAAGTATGCACTTGATATGCTCTCAAAATTTTGCATGGTTGACTACAAGTTTGCACTGACTCCATTTTTGTTGGGGGTCAAACTTGAGGCTAAGTGATTTTCACCCTTGGTTGATGGAACTTTATTCCAACAACCTGTTGGGAGTCTCATTTACTTGACTCATACGAGACCTTACATTTCATATGTTGTGAGCATGGTCTCTAGATTCATGCAGGAGCCACATAAGTTGCATTGGAAAGTAGCTAAGTGGATCCTACACTACATTCAAGGTACTCATAATTATGGACTTCAGTATGTAGCAAGCGTGGATATTGACTTGGTGGGATATATAAATTTAGATTGGGCAAGTGATTCTAAGGATCACAAGTCTACTTTAGGATATTGCTTCTCACCTGGTTTCATTCCAATTTATTAGTCAAGCAAGTAGTCTGCAATTGCTCTTTCATCCACAAAGGTCGAGTAGTGAGGGGAAATTGATGCCACCTCTAAGGCTATTTGGCTTTAGAATATTCTCACTGAGTTTGGTATTCCAATCAGAAAGCCTACCATCATCTTTTGTGATAATCAGAGTGCTATACAGATCTCAAGAAATCTAGTTCGTCACCAAAGGATGAAACACATTGAGATATTGATAACTTAATGATGAACCACTAGTACCAAACCGGTACTGAGAGGGGGGGGTGAATCAGTACAAACACCAATAGCATCCAAAATCGGTTTGATAGCAAATTCTCCAAAAGACTAACAAACAGGGATACCAGTAAAACAGAGTGCAACCGGCAACATCCAGTATACCTCAACCAGTCATGAACCGGTCACTCAATAAGCTTTCCTCTTGGCTCAATACCACAGTATCATTATATTCTCATGCATAAATAAGTAAACTTAACCATCAGATCTTCACAACTGTGAGTTTAATGTGTTTTATAGACAAGCATAAAACATAGAACCTTCATATGCTTAACAGGTAAGACAAAGCATCACAAGACAAAGGCATTTCACATGACACGCATATTTTTCACGTGGAAACCCAACTAGGAAAAACCATGGTGGGGATGAATACCCACAAGTTGCTTTTTGAACTCTTTAGAAGTCCACTCTATTAGGAGCCTTGTCCGGTTAAGGACATTACAATAGGTTATGGTAGGAACCGATCCTGTTAGGGACCACCCGGTTAAGGGATACCCGGTTAAGGGTTAAACCCGGTAGGGTCACCTTGTTAGAGGATTTCAAGAACTCAATAGCTGAAAGGATCTCCTAAGCTTCTCAAGCTTCTCAGAACTCATTAGCCTCGAGTTACCCGGTTAAGGGATTTGAAACAAGCCGGTTAAGACCACCCGATTTAAGGGATTTTGAATCAAGCCAGTTAAGGCTACCCTGTTAGGGGATTTTACAACTGTTGAAGTGGTTATAAATCAACAGGTATTACAATGATCTGTTAACAGCACTTAATGCTAATGCAGATCCGTTTAGGTTCCTCTTTTCCTTCTGCACATTCACTTTGTAGGTATCTCTTCTCTCCTATGGTCTGGCAAGAATCTCGTATCACTTTTCTTGGATACACACTCACAACTTTTTGCCAACAACCTCAGATAGAAACCCAACATCGACCTTATAGGAAACATACAGGTTGGTAGCAAAAACCCTAAACCCTAAACTTGTTAGGTTAAGCAATTTAAACGGTTCGATCCTAACTGTTGAATCATACTGCATTAAATGCAACAATCTTGAATCGATCTCAAGACATTCTCCATCGTCCATTATCCACCATTTTCATGGCGGCTGATAACCCATCATGCATTATCACCGCTTGACAAACTTCGCACTTTCCCGACATGGATAGGAATAGTCTTCTTCATGCAAGATCCTTCACGCGCATAGAGCTTACGTGGCAACACGATCTGTCCTCCATCATACTGCTAACTCATTACACAAAGATTACTGATTGAGTCACTTGAGTTGCTCCAACCGGAAACCCTGAAGTGGAAGCTACCTACAACTCGGTAACCATACAATGCTTCCATGTGCCAGTTCACATAGCTACATGTCGGTTCACCTTGAACAAATGTGCCGCTTCACTTGGCATATAAACTGGTTCATACATATGTCAGTTCCTCTCTCTTCACCTATCACATGTGCCGGTTCTTACCATGTCTCATATTGACATCAATGACAACATACAATATCATTATGTATTCATGCCAGTTTACATAAGGCTCATGCCGGTTCACATAATGCCAACAGATATATATGCACTAAATTCGGAAGCTAATTCAGGAAGGCATCATTCAACTTAAGTATTGTTCTACATTGGAGCAGACTGCAAACATCTTCACCAAACCCTCCATCGAAAGCAAGTTCCTTCATTTGCAAGCTTTGCTTGGGATACAACAAGCATCTACTTGAGGAGGGACTTCTTAGTCCTTCATTTTCTCTCTGTACTTTGGGAGGGGGTCATTTCTCTCTATTTGGAGGGGCTATTCCTCATATGGGGGGCTTCTTATTTTGGGGGAAAACTCTATGTGTATGGGTACCTAACATGGCCTCATTTGTCGAGACCCATCTTTTTACCCACCTACGCTATGCTTAAGGAGGGATGTTAGTGTAGGTTTTTTATTTTTCTTTATGTTAATGGGTATTTACCTTCTTACACATATTATTTAAGTTTTTTTAGGTTATTAAGAGTGGTTAATATGAGGACACGTGGCGAAATACTTCAGCTACATGTGTAACTCCCACCTACTCATGGGTAGTTAAGTAACACACCCTCTTTTGGCTTTGTTGTGTCTCCTCACATAACCATTATTTTGTCATTTACTAAGTGGGTTGTGGGGTAGTTGGGTTTCTCAACCTCTTTTGGCTTTATATGCCACCTTTATAACTCCTTTTGTTTTCATGTAAGGAGGTTATGTCATATATTTTGGCATCTAACAAGTAGGTAAAACCTTCCACTTTTAATGGGGAGTGGGATTTAATGCACCTCTTGAATGTATATGCTATTATTTTTCTATATAATAAGCACTATACTCTCACCTTCATTAGCTCGGTGAGAGTCTTCTCAAAATTCTCTTCTTTCTCTCTATTTTCTCGCATTTTAGATTTCTCTCCATTCAACTATTTTGATCTTCGATCATTTTTTGCTTGGAGTTGCATGTGATCTATGGGCGACATCAAATATTGACTCGGTTCTCGCTTCTTGTAGAATCTAACATGTAGTGGGTTGAGAGATTGATACTATATGAATATGTATGGTTTCTATAACCTAAGTTTTCATTGTTGAGGTAACCCATTAAGGAATGAATGAAATGTATGGTTTGTAACCATTTGAATGTCTTTTTGTACATTTTAATATGCTTTTGACTGTCTTATTGATCTTCTCGATTGCACTTGCTAATTTGAATGTTTTTTATTAAGGTAAAAATAGGTTTTGAAGGGACCCAAAACCCTTTACAATGCAAACGAAAGATAGATCTTGAAAGCCCACCAAAACTAGAAAGAGCCACTACCAAAAATAAAATTTGCACAAAAGCCAGCAGGCAGCCTAAAACCAGAGAAAGGGCCAAAGAAAAATCCATCTCAATCATCCACAAACAAGGAACCTCAAGATTTATGTCTAGAACTGACCTTGTGGGACTGGAGAGTCATATCAAAAGAAGGCCCAAATGTCTTAGATTTATTTCCCTTAATAGTAATCCATCCTTCTTCCACCTTAGTTGTCGTGTCAAACCAATCCGAAGAGCCCAATGTTGGCCCATCCAGAGTCGGAGAGAAAGCACCAACAAAGGACACCACCGTCTTCTCAGAAGCACGAATATTCCCAACAAGAAAAGCATCATTCTTAGCACATCCTAAAATAGCAGTCTCAGCACTAGTACCAGACAGGTTACCTTGAGGGGCAAGAGATAGAAAACTAGTCTTAGCAGCCCCAACACTAGAAACCACAGTACCCTGCATCTCAGCAACCCTTTCATCCGAAGCCGAAACAGTCATAGTAGTAACCATAGTACCCTTCATTGCCTTTAAAGATTCCATTTCATATTTCTTCTCAATAGTGTATGCAAATTAGAAGCCCCCTTCCACCATGAGGCCAACATATTCTTTTTCGCAAGCCCATAATACTCAGCCACATACCCCGTTTTAAAGCATCTTCTGCACCTAAAGGGGATCCCTTCATAATCCAAAGTTTGAACCCAACTGCCCTTAGAAGAGGTTATAACTATCTTAGCTAGCAGCCACTTTGAAATATTAAGCTCTACTAAAATACGAGCAAAGGTAGAGTGAAGAAGATCATAAGAATCGTCATCCATAAGTAGAAACTCACCAAGAGCATCATCGATTTCCGCAAAAAGAGAATCAGTCCATAAATGAAGAGGAGGATAAGGAAGCCGAACCCACACTGGAATCTTATTAAATGTTTCAAAAAAAGGGTTGAAATCAGAGTGCCAGGGTTTAATCATTAAAGGTAAGTTATCCTTCCAGAAAAAATTCTCGCACAAAATTTTCTTTTTGTCCTTAGCATTCTCTAATTTTGTAACAAAAAATCCTCTAGCCATAGGATAGATATGAACAATACCAAAAATAAGAGGTTCCCAATGCTAGGAGATCCATCCATGCAGCTCGGGAAGACTAGGCCAGACACCCCTAAATCAACAAATAACGTTATGTGCAGCAAAAACCTTCTCATTATGCTCAATATCCAACTTTGTCTCCTTGCTCAGATTCACAAAGATGGCACAAGAGACAAGGATAAACCCTTTGTCACCACCTCCACTTGAAGAACCAAGCAGAACACCAAAAGTTGTCACAGCAGATCTAGGGCCAAAAACCCTAGCCGCCATTGAGGAAAAGGAGGGGCGAGCAGAACCCTTCCTTTCCCCGCAGACGCAGAACCCAGAGGCTTCGCATGTGCCTCCCTCGCAGCCATACCACTCACCACGACAGTGACAGACCCATCACCCATGGCAGCATTGACAGACCCATCACCTGCGGGGGTCGAGGGAGAGGATTCGTTGGGATGTGCAGAAGAGTTTCTACGATGGGCGGGAGTTGCCTTTTCAAAAAAATTGCACATAACCTGTTTAGTGAATTATAAGGCTCAAAAGAATAGAACACACCCATGTATGATGTCTTATGATGAGAGGCTCCATAATTAAGAAGCCATCTCCCTAATTCAAGACTTGTAGATTCCAAGAGCGCTTTACCTTTTGCTAATTTGAATGTTGTCTTTGACTAGTTTTCCAAATAAAACATTGTAGAACTCCTCACAAACATTTTTGTACAACATCCTATCAAAGTTGTTTGGATGTATATACATTTTTTAATGGATTAGTAAGAGATATCCATCTAGTTATTCTGCAATGTCATCTACTTACAATTTGTGTAGACACGGTCTAAGTTATGTGTAGGATTGTCAAGTATAGTTCTTGTTGTTGTTTTAAGGTATCATCTCATGATTTGATCTTGCAATGTTCCTTGGTCATAAAAATCAAACTCTATTGTCCATACGAGATTAAGGTGTCCCTCTACATTTTGGTCAACTTACCATCACTCCACCACATTGATAAAAAAATAAAACACTAAGTTTAAGAAGTAGTTCATCCTCCGCATTGTATAATGTCAGTGCCTTCATGCTACAAAATGCTTGTGTAATTCACATATATCCTCCACAATGAGAGATGCATCGTTGTCACTAGAGCATCCATGTATGAAGCGAGATGTTGCATTAAAAAACTTAAGGGGTTGAAAGGAAAGCACCATCAATCTCTACACGGTGTGTGTATCAACTTATTAAAGTAAATTTCTATCTGAAGATAAACCAACATATAGGCATTTACTAATGATCAAATAGTAGTTTCATTTGCATTGAATATAGTTTGTCTCAAAGTTCATTCTATCATCATTTGTCTATAATCCTCTTATGAAAATGTCTCAAAAAACAATTCTCAGGACTAGCAAAACCTGAAGCAAATTAGGGAACCACCCATCCTTGTAACAAGTCCATTGTTTTTCAACCCTAGTTATAACTTGTTTGTCCTCGGTTTGAAACCCCTAGCTCTGCTAAGCTTGGTTTAAGGATTCAGGAATCTACAACTCTAGAACAAACATGATCAACATAGTTGTTTGCCCGCTAACATCAAAAGTCGTAAGAGGTTTACTTACAAACTTGGAACATTGTGAAATTTGTGAAGATTTCCTTGACAAAAATTTGTCAACCGTGCCTTTTTTTTAACATTGTAGCTCACAAAGTTCTTGATATTTTCTTAACATACATTTTGTAGTGTCCTTCCCTGACTCATCTTTCCTTTGTGCACCGATAGACTTACTTAGACTCTTTTGTGATGTTTGATTGATACTCATGGATTGATTTATATTCTAGATACTTATAGATGATGTTGGACATTTTATTTTGACATATGATACATTACGATTTATGTGGATGATGATATATCTTGGATTATTATGATGGATGGATTTACATTTGGAGATCTACATGCACTCGTTATTCATGTATGGATTATATTGCTTATGAGAATATGATGGCATCTTGTTAGTGCTAACCCCATTTCATGATTATATTGGATGAATTGATGTTATGATTGTTGTGATTGCCTTACTACTGTATTTGTGATAGAGACAATGTCATACCACTCGTCGTGAACATGATATAAAGTTGTGATTCTCTTTCCCTTCTTTGATTATTTATTATATATGATATTGTATATGTTGTCTTGTGGTTATTGGTGGTTGCAGGATTGCAGGTACTAAACATCGGTTCCACATGGTCTCACGGGTCTAAACATGTCTTTATCCCAATGGCAAGTTGATCAGAGGTGACATAAATTCCTTCTACACACTCTAGGCTTAAGTTGATACCCTTGTCAGTTAGTGTCTTGGTGTGTGACATCATGTTAGTGTCATTTGGTGTGTTGTTCAACCCTATGTCGAGTTGCCTTGTGACATGTGATTATTTATTAATTTATTAATAATTGATCCATATAGTTTATTAATATTACAATTAATTTAATATATGGTTTTGATATTTAATTATTATTGTGTGTTTAATTGTTGAGAATTAATATTTATTAATGTTATTTTGATTAATACCTATTGGACTTTTGATTTATTGGATTTATTATTTATTTATTTATTGTTTGATTATTGTTGATTTTATATTATTGGTTTTGTGGCTTTATATTTAATTGAGTGTTTATATTTCTATGCTCGTGGTTTATTTTATTATTGGGCAATTCTTATTATTTAATCTCTTTTACCCTCTTTTTGCTTATTTATTTACTATTTGCTCTATTACCCTATTTTATGATTGGATGTGAGATTTGGGAGATTTAAATTATATTAGTTTATATTATCTTACCTCGAATTTGGGTATGGTTGGTAGGAAATATTATATTTGTGATTAATTTTTATTGGCTCGATTTGAGCTATAGCTTTTGGATTATTTTTTATAAATTGGGTTTTCTAAGCATATTCGAAAGTTGGCTTGCTAAAAATATTTTCATTGTCTAAGCAATTTGGATTTTCGATTTGGAGCTTGTTTTGCATTTAGATTTGGAATTGGGGCTTGGATTTGGATTGTGCTTCATCAAATTTCATTGACCATTTTCTTCTATTACCAAGTTGGAGAACTCCTACCTTCTCTGCATTTTCATTTGAAAAGATTGTTTGTGGGAAAAATTTGGGGTGTTGTAAGATTAATTATATAGTTTCATAAATATTATATTGGGACTATTGTGTTCAATGGCTATCTTCCTTGGCGTATTGTCGTAAATGGCTTTTGTCTTTATTTTCTATGATTGTCGTGAGTTTCTTGTTCATTGTATGATATATGCCTTGGGACGTTTGGAGTCTTTCTAGCTTGCTATTGTTCTAAGTAATTTGGATTTATCGTTTACCAATTTATTTATGGATGAGAAGCCTTGTTGTTTATGCATATTTTGCTAGAGGTGTGAAGAGTTGCTTCATTTGCTTGTTGTGGGATGTCCATGTAGACGTCTGGAGGTTTATGTTGTGCTTTGTCTTTGATTATTCCTTAAGTTGTGTATTTCTTGGATTTGGTTTCATATTGTGCCCAATCTTGGCTAGTTACTCACATCATTTTGTATACTTCATATATTTTTGGGTATTATCATAAATATAATTTCTGTTTCTGAGTCTATTTGTCTATGTTTTAAATGTGCTATAGTTTGAACATATGCACTAGAGTATACTATATATGCATTGTCAGATTTGATGAATGCACTACCCTATGCCTTGCATGTATTGTCGAATCAGTTGTATGTGCTAATGTTTTTAGTGAATGTGTTGTTTCTCCATGTATATGCACTATCTTGTCCGGTAATGTGCTAAATTATTGGTTATGTGCATTGTAGAACTCTTCATATGCATTGGACTATTGAGCAAAAGCATTGTACTGGTTAACCGAAGCGTTGGTTTAATCTGCATATGCATTGATTAATTTCGTACATGCGTCGTTTTGCCCTGCTTTCTGGTTTTTGGTGTTTTTTCTCATTTCGAGTCAATTTTTTGAATCTGTGTTTTACTCCAGAGGTTGTTTTCGAGATTTTAATGTTGTTCCAAATTTGTATTTGTGATCAAAGTGGAATCATTTGTGTATTTTTATGGCTCTAGCAAGATGGATTTGCCTTGTTGTAGAGGATTGTGTTGATTATGGCTGAGCAAGAGGGATTATGCCTTGCTCCTGATTATTGATTATCTTTTTGAGGCTCTTGGTTCCATTATATGATTTGGCCTTATGGCATGTTGGCTATTTTTTCAGATTTGAATATGTTATATGTGGAATATTTGATGAGCCTCCTAGTTGGTGTATTGTTATTTATCGTAAGGTCTTAAAACATGGTTAGGGGGAGTGGCTTTCATGAGTTGGTCAGGGTCACGTGAGAATAGACCACCAAGAGGTTCCTTGTAAGGATGCTTGTGGGTCTAGACTTCCAGGATCTCATTGAAAGTTTTCTTGATAATCAAGTGATAACTTTAATAATTAACTAGATGGGTTGGGTTAATAGGACTCATCTAATCAAGATAATTAATTGGTTATTTTGTGCCCCATCTCATAGCCCTTAAGGGATGACTTGAGATGGGCTTGGGAAGGCCATAGAGATGGAAAACCGAACTCCATCGATTCTCAGATAGGTGGAGACGGTTTTGTATATCTATTAGGGGTGTGGATCTCCCTTCTTTGTGAGGGTAGTGTGCGATGACACTCTTCCCTACATGTGTCCTTGTTCCTTATGCCATGGTTGTTGGTTAGCCTCTGGAAGTTTTATGCTTTCAATTTAGCCTCATGATGTGATTTAGATTATTGTTCCTTCAGTTGTTTTTCAATTGTGGTGGTTGTATTGTTGAGGTCCTTTGGTTGTTAAGTGTTAGCCTAGGTCTAGAGTGTGTGTGGGACCTTGCATCATTCTCCGAAGCATGGGGGGTGGTTCCTTGTTGGTTCCACATAGTCAAGAGGTTTGATGTCTTCTTCCATTGGGATGTTCTCTTCGTCAGATGTTTGTATGCATGGATGTGGATTCTCTATCTCTTCAATTCATGATTGGATTCTTGAAGTAATTCATTATGTACTTCATAGAATGATGACATTATTATTGTATCATGTATTATGAGATAGATGTATTTGTAGTTTGGACACTATGTATCTTGATGTAGATAACATTGTAACCTTTTAATAAGATGATTGGATACTCTTGTAGAATATGTCATGTAATGAAATGATTACCTTTAATGATAAAGATTATGGATTTTGTTTCATATAGGAAGGCATTCTCTTAATGTTCGTATCTTTTAGTTATGGTTTATGCAATTGCACTATGTTGGATGTATGGTTATTTGTATTGAAGGAAATGCACTAAATATGTTGGAAGTGAAATTAGTAATGAATTAATGATGTAGTTTTACAAGATTAGGAATATTTGGAAAGTGGTGTCTTAAAATGAATCTGAGGGTAATAAATGGTAGTTGGATTATTATGAGATGTGTTCAAAACAGCTTAATTAAATGGATAATTCCTTATGTTGTAGGAAGGAATAAATGTTAGGAATGAATGTTAGAGTTAATGAAAACATTGAAATGTAATGGTATTCTATGATGTTAGCGATGTTCATGTGCTTAGAGTTATATTAAGTAATTGCGTTGAGATACCATAGGGAATGTTAGATGATAAGATGTTATTTATTTTCGCTTGGGTATTACATTCTTATGATCATGCTTCATGTAGATTATATGCACGGTTAGAGGATGTTTAAGTAGATGTAGATGATTGTTGAGTTTTATGTGTTGCATTGGTATATTGGTTTTTTAAACAAAAATTATCTCTATTTATCAGTTGGTTAATTTCTCTATCAGTTGGTTAATTTCTCTATTAGTTGGTTAATTTCTCTAGGGTATTTTGGCAGGCATTACACATTTGATTCAAAGATCCCAATGGATGAAATATTCCTCCATTGTTATACAAAAAAGCTTATTGCTAAACCAAAAATATCCTTCAAAGATAAACAAGGATTGTGATTACTGCTCAATGTGGGGCTTACTTAGGTAAAATAAACATCAAAAATTACTGTGTAAAATAGCACATTCATTGGAAATTGTGCATCTCGTATATAAATTAAATACCGAAGTCAAAATGGCTTATATCATAGTTGCAAATCTTTTGTTAAAATGCTTTTTATTTTTTTATCATGTAGCCTTGAAGAGCATCTTGGCATTAGGAAAGTCATAATTTTTTGCAAGCAATTAGCCTACTTTTTGACACACATTATGATTTAATCACTATAAAATTTATTATTAGTTTTTTTTTCCTTTAATATATGTAGCATTTTTTTAATTAAATGAAAATCTTTTTCTTTTGGTTTGTTGGGTTATATAATGCATCTACATGAAACCAATCAAAATTGTCATATTGCTCTTCATTGAGTGCATTGATGTCATCAATTGTTTTGTGTCCACAATTTTGGGCCACTCAAACTAGTTGCACCATGAAAAAGACATCATGTAGGAACCTCATGCCACTCGTCATTATTTGAGACTAAGTTATTAGGTAAGTTTTGGGATTTTTGGTTTTGGTTGAGTCCTAGGCAAATTATCCTTGGATTAGCCCCAAGCTCATGCAGGATCTTGCCCAAGGCCTCTAGTTCAGTGAGGCTACATTTGGCTCTTCATCGAGAACATCAATGTCAGCTAGTTTGTTGGAAGGAAGAACATTTTTTTGTGTTAAAGCCACTAGCTGAACCACGCAAATGACATTGTGGTAAACCTTGTACCTATCGCCCTTTATTAAGACTAAATTGTTAGATTAAGGCTACAGTTTTTTTCAATTTTTATTTTTATTTTTATTTTTATTTTTTTAAATCAAGCCCCAAGCAAATTTTCCCTAGGTTTGTATAGAACCCTACTTGACAAAAACTGAAAACGTGGGCCATATCTAGACCAAGATCAAACTGGCCAGCTTGGATTTGACCAGGTTTCCTACAAAACCCAATAACATAGGTATAACATCCTTCCAACCAAAGTTACTCTGATGACAATATTTATTGCAAAGACTCATGATCAATCAAGAATGATTGATCAAACAGAATGATTCCATCTCAATGGTTTATCGATAAAGAAACTTGAAAAAGTAATAAAGCAATCACTTTCATTCACTCAAAGCGAAAGACTTATCCAAAAATCAAAGAATGGTCAACCAAGTATACTACTCTAACAAGAGGCTGACAGTTTCCTCACTAGACCTCAAAGAAACATTTTGATTATATATCAAATTTGAGGCTTGTGAAACAAAATTCACTGTTAGAACAAAAACATTCAAATCTGTGAAGTGAAAACTCTCGAAGACATATTTGGTGATTTCTACACAACTCATTTCTCTCTTCCCTCATCCTGATGATAGATCACAGAGTGACCTGAAATGTTAATTAAAAAGCTCAAACACAGCTTTCTGCATGAAGGTCTTCATTTAACTTTAATGAACTGTGGAAAGATCGTGTCTGAGTGATGATTATTATTGAAATTATCTAGCATCAATCTGAGTTCCCTGAAAAATAGTAAGTCTTAACATTGGAGTAGTTGCAGATGACTGGTACCAAACAGCTCAGAAAACCACAGATGATGAAAAAATCATATCTTATTTGAAACAGCTCTGATCACTCAGGAGAAACGCCACTAAAAATTCCATTCACCTGAAGTATTTATCCTTTCAGGCATATGTGCGTAACTCTCTAAATGTATTATCATTGCAAGTCATTCCAAAGCAACTGAGACCAGACAATCTAAAGATCTAAAACTTCTGTATTAATTATATAGCAAAAAATGGTTAGCAAATGGAAGGAACATGTTTGATGTAAGAAATATTTGAACTTTGGTAGCAAAAAGAATGTTTCTATCTTATCCATATAAATGAATTAGGAACGAAGGCAGATTTATATCTACTTCTGCAGTGCTTTGCAAAGCTTTATACATAATATTACAGCCACCTTTCCATTAAAATTACTTCAAGAAACAAGCAAAGCCTAACTTATGTAGGCAACACAAAAAAAAAGCATCTTGATCAAATTTGCTTGTAATAGGACCTATATCCGAACCTTCAAGAAGACTAGTTGTATTCATCATCCCTCTAAACACTCTTATCAACGTGCTTCACAAATATAGGCACAACTGAAAATTATGGAACATTGATCTGATATATACTAATCATTGAAATATTTTATGAAAGAAAGCCAGGATAGGTGCTTAGCACAATAGATCCTTACCAGTAGATTATACATACAAAGGGCAACCATAAGCATAGCACACAGCTATATATACAAAAGAAAATATCTAGCGAACCAAATTATACAAAAACTCGTATGGAGAAAATGACCGAAATACTGAACATACTCATATAAGGGATGTTGAATATAACTAGAAAATCGAATGAATGAGGACTGCGAAGGGAATGCACACTGTACATGCTGGGAAGCACGCTTTTCAGCGCTGGGACTGCTGTTCTGTATAGCCATATGAAGATCAAGGCACCTTTCACAAAAACCTTGTCGATATCCAAAGCCAATGGGCATCCTTGACAGAACTCAACAACCAAAATGGCAGTGCAAAAAACGCACCATAATAAATAAAGTTTGCATCTTGCCAGCAAAGGACTGGGCAGACATAGCTCTTTGAAATAAACTAATCGACCCATCAAAGAGACTGTCTGTTATTTTCAGACAAGAAAGCAATAAGTTCGTCATCCATAGACATACCCATTTCCATTGCTCTTTGTAATGGGGTTTTACCATCTCCATCCAAAGCTCTTGTATTGGCACCCCTGTATATTAAAAATATAAAACAGAAGAGTCCAATTTAAAATCTAATTTAATCAACTCATGCAACCAAAAATATTCTGAATTTAATGGCAACACATATAAAATCTAACAAAGCATATAGGCACCTAGTAATCAGCAACTTTGAAAATAAGTGCTTCCTGCCAGAGATACAAAGATGAAGAGGTGTTCTTCCACAATGGTCAGGAACATTTGCATTGGCACCATACTGCAAAAGAAGCTCTAGCATGCCTAAGTCACCAAAGTAGCATGCTAGATGTAACAAGGAGCACTGTTGTAGACCCTCATCTGCTTCACTTAAATCATCACTGTCAGTTATTGAACTTGTGCTAGTTGTTGGTGAATCCAAAAGTTGTATGTGCCCACTACCAGCAGCAGAATTGTTTTGCGGAGTGGTGAATTCCCTTCTCATTATTGTAGCTTTTGACATACTTGAGGGATCATTTGCCCTAGCCTGCTCATATGTTGTATTAACATCAGCATTGGAATTCAAAATAAGACGATATGCCATCTTCTTGTCATTAGCTCGGACAGCATCCCATATTTGACTAGCAACCGATGGTGCCTGACAGTCCTGCTTTGGCTTGAATATAAATCTTTTCGCAGAATACTGAAAAGAAAATGAAAGAAAGAACCATCTCAGTCTCTACTCCGAAAAAGATGGAAGTGATAATAAAAGAACCATCTGAGTCTCTACTCGGAAAAAGTGAGATTTGATAATAAACATCTTTTACTAATCATAAAAATCAGATATTCCTTGGACAAAATACAAAATATATTGAATTTTCGTAAAAAAAAAATTTATCACATGATTAGTAAAACCATAGATTTTATATCTAACTAGGGCATCATGCATACCATGTAAATACATAGAAGTGAAAAAACTAGATAGTAATATAAAACATTTCAAATGTTGAAGGCAATTCTAGCACACATATCCCACAAAGTGCCAAATGATTATCTGATTCAGCTTCTAGCAAATCACACCCAAAGCTATATTGGCATCAATAAAATGGATCTTCTCAAAGTTCAGTGATGCCAGCTCACTGTCACAACCATGAAAACCACCGGTTATCAAATATATGTTGTTCCATAATTTGTATATGTGTTCCAGTGTCCATACACATGCTGGTGTTCACATCTGCACATCATGCATGCCGTACATGTATCTGTTTGCATATTTGTGTGTGTGTTTCTGTACACATCTGTATCTATTATTATGTATGTTATATAACTTATAGAAGAAAGGCCTCCATCAACATACAAAGCCTAAGGGACCTATTTGAAATTTTGAGACCATAGATAGACTTCCTCAATTTGCAAACCAATGAAGAATCATTTGTAAATATCCTCCTAAAGATCTCCATGAAGAAACGCACTCTTCACATCCATCTAATACATAATGCATTCATGGGTTACAGCTTACAATTATAGCAAGAGTCAAGCAAATGGATTTCATTTTCACAATGAGGGCAAAGGTCTTAGCATAATCAATACCAGGAATCTGCAAGAACCACTTTGGCCACAAGTGAAGCTTCTAACTTATCAACAATACCACAAGGGTTGATATGATATTTTTCATTGATTTGATATTGAGGAAGTCTATCTTTGGCCTCAAACATCCCTCTGGCTCGGTATGCCATGATGGACTCCTCTCAGAAAGATTCTCAGGATGCTACTCAAATCTGAATGTCTATAACTCGAGACAAGATGACAATCACTTGTTTCTAGTTCTCTATGTCATGACTTGATCATTACGAGGGATTCATCATCCATCAGTGGCAAAGTCGAATCCACTTTGCATAATATATTTAACATGACAAACTTGGTTGGTTGCACTACTTTCTCCACCTATAGATCACTTCGTCTTCTTTTAGGATTAGTCTTGCTCCTCAGACTTCAAGGGTCAAGGAGGCCAAGGGTGAAGGGAGGGAATGAATGAAAGTGGGAGAGGAAATGCCGAAGGCCCGAAACATCAAAAGACTTAGCATTTTGATGAAAAGACTTCAAGCAACATGGGAGACAAGGGGAAAGAGAACTCAACTGGCAAGGGGGTAAAGGAGATTGCGATAACCTGAAAGTCTGACAGCATTAGGACTTAACTAATTTTTTGAAGGGCATGGGCATGGAACCAAGGCCGATAAAGAAAGCACGCAGTTAGGAATAAAATTGAAAGACCGATGACCAAAGCACGTCATACTAAGTCATTTTTTGGTTCTCTAGGGCAATGACATAGGGGTCAAGTAAAAAAGCCTAAGGTACAAGATTACCTAAAACTGCCCACCTAAGATTTCTCAAATCAGTTGTCAATAATGGGCAAGCAAAGGCACAACATAGACCACAAGAGTAAGGCAGCACAAAATGAGTAAGGCTAATTTTTGAAGGCAATAAATTATTCAAGCAAGAAACCAATGCAATATTTCTTCAAAACGAGCTGTGTGACACCACAGAGGAGAGCAAAGCATATAGTCCAAATGATTAGAAATGTTGCTCCTATTTGTAAAGAAATGAGAATTTTGGTACAAAAAAGGTTCAAGAATATATTTTGCACGTCATGTTTGCATTTATTGAATAATATCTCCAAAGCAATTTGCTTCTTATTTATGTTGCTTGACCATCTTTACGTAATCAAAGGAGCTTTGTATTGCATAGGAGTCAATGATACATGGGCAGCATAGAGCCAATCTACATCAAATAATGCAGTTGAGGTAATAGGTATGGTCCTTGATGATTGTTTTTAGGCTGATGTTAAAATTGTCGTTGACTTTATTTAGATCATATGTAAGGTGATCCAATTTAGGAATCCGGGCAAGCCATGTTTGAGAGAAGTTTACGAAGAATGGATTTTGCGTATTTATAAATAAGAAAATAACGGATGTTAAATATTTTTCTCTATATCCTTTGAAAGAAGAAAAGTTACATGAAAGATGGAAGAAACTTGACACACCCCTTCATTGTCATGCCTATTCCTTAAATCCTATGCTTGTAGGCATCTATATGGGTCCCTTAAAAATAGCCCTCAAACTATCATCCCCAAAGCACATCCCATGTTGTCCTGTAGTTCCCATCCCAAAACGTCATGGAACATAGGTTATTAATTAAGGATCCCATGGACTAATGAGCAGTGACCAATAAGGCAAGAGGGTGTAAAGACTTGGCAAATCACAAGAAACTGTTTTGAAGAAGAAACACTAAATCTAAAACTCCATTACCCATTTAAAGACAACTATTAAAAATTTTACTATTATTTGACATTTTTCCCCAAGAGAAGATAAAATTATGAATTAGAATTAAAAAGGAGATAAAAATAAAAGGATATTATGACCTTTGATTAAAAGAAGGTTAATAAAGAATAGTTATAAAACCATTTTAAAAGGGAGAGGAATAATTATTTATTAAAAGGAAACTCTTGTGAAAGGTGTGATGGTTTGGATTCCACCCCTTAAAATATTATATAAAGCATTCATGTGAGACTTGAGAAGGAAGTATGGAGATCACTAAGGAAGAAAAAGGTGGTTTTGTGGGATATGAGCTTGCAGAAGGGGGCACACAGAGAGTGTCGAACTCGGGGTATAGTGTACACTCAGAATTGTCCTAGCCAGAGCTATTATGCACATTGAGTAATTACCCTAGAGCATGTTGTATGCATGTTGAGTTATTACTGTGGAGCATGCTATGTTGATGCTTGGAAGCATATGTGCTAGCTCCTCCTAGATGTGCCATAGCTATGAGGGCCAAGACCATTAAAATCTTCTTAGAATGAGAATGACCATTCCAAGTACTCAAGATTCAAATAAGTATTAGAAATCCTTGATGATAGAAGATATTGAGAATGTAATATATGAATTTGGTGATAATATGATTGAGTAATGATTGAGTTATATGATTGAGTTATGTTGAATATTTCCTTTAGAATTGTTATAAATTATCACATCTATAGTATGCATTGCTATTTATACCTATTTTGTTAACATTATATATATTGCAAATTATGTTAACTCTACTATTAACCATTATATTAATTCCACTACAAATAATTAACTCTAGGGGAAAAGTGGCATTACATCAATCATGTTGAAATAGGAGACTTTCTCCATTAATCACTGTAGCCTCACACTCCACTAGTACATTGAGATGAATATCCTATGGAAAGGTCACCTCCTCTATGTTTTGCATTGGCTTTGAGTTCAATCCATTATCTTTATTGATGCCAACAGCAAGACTCCTTTCAAAACCAGAATGGTCATAGAATTCTTTGTTATCACCAAGTCACTCTATTTCTTTGACTGGAAGAACTGCCTCTTCAACTCTCTATTCTCCATTTGATTTCATTTCAAATATGAAAAAGGGTTCACGACTTCAAAGGATTGCTTAATGTATTCTTTGGGAAGAAGCATCTTTACATTTGAATTCTTCTACATCAGGAGACATCTATAAAGACGATACTTATTTATAACCTAATCTTCCTCAAGATCAACTTCACTACATCAGTCTATCATAAGTCATATTTCTTCTCTATTCCCGTATCAACTATTCTAAAAAAGCTATGTTACCCCGAGTTTTCGGGATGTGGCCGATAGGGGCAGTGGGACAAGTTCCTAGGACGGAAAAAAAATTTTGCCAAATTTGGGGACCGGGGGGGGACGGCAAAGGGGATAGCTATATAAAATATAGGAAAATTCTAAATGTTCATATGAAAACAAGGATAAAGAATGCATATATACATTATATTCATGTGAAAACATGGATATAGCATGTGTATGATATTATGAAAAGTAAAACATTTTAGAATGTAAACTTTGAACATACAACATTGTCAATGACTCAATGGTCAATAGTCAATATGCATTCATAATTCAGAATTTCAATTCATTCACATTGTCAATATGCATATCATAATAGATATTGAAGAAATAAGTTAAATAACATACAAAATGCCCAAAGGCTACACTGCTGTCATATAGTTTCATTGTCAATTACGATATGAAAATCAAAATAGTACTAAGTAAATACAGAAAATATATGATATAATCATATATTGTATGGTAAGAGTAAGTTAAAAGTTAAGAGATGAAATATTATTATATTAAAATATTTTCTATTTATAATTTATTAATTTTATACTAAGTTACTGGTTCCGGTTCGGATTCAGGTACGGATTTGCGGATTCGGCAAAAAAAAAAAAAATTGGATGGGTTCGTCCATACATATATATATATATATATTTTTTTTAATTTTATATATATATGTTCAAACTTCAAACATCAAAATTATATATGTTCACAGTTCAAACATACAAATATTAAGATTAAAAAATTTGTTTTTTAATTGTTTTTATTTGTTTTCTAACCCATGGGCCCCATTTTTGGGAACCCACGAGCTTGGGTTCACCCGGGTCCTCCTGGTTCAACCTGGGTCCCACCCGGGTCCTACCCAGGTGGTTGGGTTCCCAGGACCCACAGGGAACCCAGCGGCCTGGGCAGAACCCGGGTGGGACCCAGGTCGAACCAGGCTCGGACCAAGACCGGGCACGGACCAAGACCGGGCACGGACCAAGACCAGGACCCAGCCTTTTTTGGCAAGAACCGGTAACTGAGATTTTATATGTTTGCCCCATATGAAAACATTCATATTAAAATTTTAAAACGTTAACATTTAATATTTAATAATAACAATTTGAATTAATAATTTAACGTTAGCTTATATATTTATATTAATAATTTGATATTAACATTAACTTACATATAAAAAATATTAACATTTAATTTTTAATATTTAATAATATTATAATAACAATTTGAATTAATAATTTAACATTATCTTATATTAATAATTTGATATTATTATATTAACATTAACTTATATTAATAATTTATTAATTTAAAATCGTTGCCTTTTAAATTTTTTATAATTGGAACGATTTAGGGGGCCCACGTTAGGAAATTCAAAATAAAAATTGAAAATATGAATTTTTTATTTTTTAATATTTTTTACTAGCCCCAGCTGTGGGGGATGTCCAGCCGTCCCCGGGACATACGGACGTCCCCCACAGCTGGGGCAAACGTCCCCCCGTTGTTGGGGATGGGGGGGAAATGTCCCCTGCAAATTCCAACAATTTGGGGATGGGGGGGAAATGTCCCCTGCAAATTCCAACAATTTGGGGATGGGGGGGAAACGTCCCCTGGCCGTCCCCAAGTCCCCGAGACTGGGATGGGGGTTTTCAGGCTGGGGACGCGTCCCAAGGTTTCGTAGTAAAAAAGCACTCAGTTATTGTGAGAAAGAGCTCAGTTTTTAGGAGAAAATGATCTTCAAGACATTCTTATTCATCACCTTTTCGTGCGATCTCCAGAGATATATTCAATAATTATCGAATTGGAGGTCCAATAGAGACCACATTCTCATGATCGAAACAGGGATTATCATATTGATTCATGTTGGACCGTGTATTGCATCTTCTTTATTATCTGAGAGGAATTCATTAAGAAACTAACATGGAATATAAACATGACCATATGCCTCCTCAGGGGCCTCTGCTTTTGGCCCAGATTTTTGTCCTTCCAATGATGTTTCAGGCATGGGTTCATCACCAAAAATAGTAAAAGTGAAATTATATTGAAACATGAACATTCTATCTACATGTTTTGAAATTTGTCTTGTGCAGAAAATTCTTCTTATTTGAGGATTCTGCTTTCCAACATGTAAACCCCTTCATTTTTCACTTGTTATAAATTGAAAACCTTCCCTCCCAATTTGCAAGATTCATAGATAAATTCTTAATTTCTTCTTCTTCTTCTTCCCAACAGTTGACTGGTAGCTGTTCATTTTCTTCTTTCAGCTGTACATGGTCTTCCATTAGACCCTTAACAGATTCTATAGTTCCATAAATGCTTCAGAAAGTGTCTAGGAATTTACTTCATTCCATCGTTAAATATTGGCGAGTGAATGTTCAAGAAACCATTTCCAAACAGTGTTGCCAAAAACTATTAGGATTAAAATTCGTTGCTGCAACCTTTGTTGATTTTCTGACTCTAATAGACAGTGACAAAGATATGTAACAAATGTAGGAAATCATGTAGAACAAGATATTTCCATCTGCTTTTGAGAGGGGCAACTCCCCTCATCTGATATTATTTTTTGATAAATTTGGCACACTCTTACCTGAAAGTAGGTATAAACAATATTGTGACCCTCTTACCTGAAAGTAAGTATAAACAATATTGTGGCACACTCTTACCTGAAAGTAAGTATAAATAATATTGTGGAAATGACTAGAAATAGTGAATAGGTGACCCTCGTGCAAAACCAATACAGAGAACAGCTTCAGGAAACCTGTGAAGTAATGAAACCAAGAAGTGCTTTTCCTCCCTGTGAAAATACTGATAAATGATTATTTTAAAGATTATTGCATGGAGAAACTTGTCATGAACTCTCAGAACCCAAACTTCCTTAATCAATGACAATTGCTGCAGCATGGCTCAAAGCTCACCTCCTTCTAGCTACTCTGACAAACAGTCCTGTAAATTCCCAAACATCTACATATTCCTCCAATATAAAACCAGGAAATGGTTTGTTTGTGCAGCTAAAACTAAAAGCAAACTTGTGAAAATGTTCTGTATACTGGATAAAGGCAATGCAGATTTAAATCGAGAAGTGTTCATCATCACAGTTATAAAATCTGATATTAATTATTTTACACAATTTATACACATACTGTTCAATGATTGAAAAATCCGACAAATGCATTAAAATCACATAACTAATCTAGTGTAAATGAAATGTAGACTGTGGTTACAAAGAAAACAGATTTTGAAAGGGAAAAAACAAGCCTGGAAAAGGAGAAACACCCTTTCTTCTTTAATTTTGTCTTTTGTACAATTCAGATGCCATGGTAGAATTGTAACTGCCCCCTCTTTTCTTTTAACTCAGGTAACATTCACAATTATTTTAATAATTCATTCAATAAGAGTTGTAACTGCCTCTTTTTCTTTTAACACTTGAATAACATTCACACATTTTAAAATAATTAAATGGCTCCTAATATTACCATATCTTGAGTACTAACCCACTTTATCAACAAAGACACATCCCCTTTAAACCTTTGAAATTGAACACAACATCACAAAGCATTTGACCTCATCATGTACATCACAGCACCAAGTGTCCATACGACAATGTAATTGTATGATGATTGGAATTGAATCTCAATCACGGATTAACCTTTGAGAATTTGTATTGATCATCCCTCAAAAGAGTGGTTTCTTTGTTTATAATGCAACTCCAAACACTGGCTCCATTTCCTCTGGGAGGGTGTGTTTAGCTGTGTTATTTCCTATTGACAAACATGGGATAACAGTCCCACTAAACACATTTAATCATTTATAGAGACTAACATGATTTCTTTCTTGTCTTCTCCCCACAATGCATTTATTGGTCAACATAAAACATATAGAAAAAGTGTAAAATAATATAATAAGGGAATTGGAATTTCTTCACTACCTTTGCCTGGATAAACTTCTCCTTTGTGGGAAGTGTATCTCTGTAATTAGGCTTCCTGAAGGGCATGCAATGTGTTTCTTCCTCGAAATCACCTTGTCTACAACAGAGAATAAGATATCAAATATGTATGCTATATCTTCATACCATCTAATTTATATACAAAGCCATATTGGAGCCCACCCTAATTCAGACCAAATGCATACACGTCTATGCTATCTATGAAACCTGACTTCAGAAGTTTAACTACCTGCCGCAGATGCCATCACCTCTTGCATGTTTTCCAGATTCTAGAAGCTCCTCCCACAATGAGTTAGCATATGTGTTACCAAGAGATTGGAACAAATTGAGAACAGAAGGCTCCCAAACTTTTACATCAAGAGTTAGAGATCTAACCTGCATAAGACAAAACATTGCATTAGATGATATACATAAATGTGCATTTCAATATTATTCTTCATTTCTCAAATTGACAGAAAAAAAGTTTATTCTATTCAAATTTTAGTCCAACACTAAAACAGTCAAACATATATGTTGCTAATTGATAAAATAAAATTGAAACTGACGTCACAAACACTAAACTACCTCTACATGGTAGAAAGAGAAAACTTGCTATTACACTTGATACCCGATTTAGAATCACAATGTACATTGAAAACTAGTTTTATTCAACACAAGACACGCTGATCTTCATGGTCAATGATGCACAAAAGTCTAGCACCAAGTTATGTCTGTCAATTTTAGTGCAAATTTACAAATTAAAATCGGAATTTGTAGTCCCAAATATCAGGGTGTGTTTATATGATATATTGCTGTTTCAAGTTCAGGATTTGGTTTTGGTGGTTTGCTGTTTTTGTTTTTCCCCATATTTACAGCTTGGTCCATTTGCACAATAAATTTATAACCACAATTTGTACAAAATATTCAACATTAAATACAAATTGAAAACATAACTGATAGCTGACCATAATGTCAATTAAAAAATCTTAAATGATAAACAGAAACCCAAACAGTTTATTTTAATGCAACTGCACATGGGAAATCAGTGCAAAACAGTAATCATCATATTGATATTCAGTGAGATCAATCAATATCATTTGTTGGTTTGTTTGAACCACAAGCAGCCCCAATGCCACTCCCACCAGCTCCATTAATGAAATCCTATGTAGCAGCCTTCTGACCCTCATCCCCAATCGCTACTAAGAAAAGCCATGCAACAAAATCATCAAAGTTGGGATACTCGAGTGCTATATCACAATGCCTCATTGCCCCCTCCTTATACTCAAGTTGCTTGTGTGAGGAGACACAGATTGGAATCACTTATACCAACTCCACTACTTTTTTCAGAGCCAACTGGTTACACTTAGCTGAGTGAATAAAGGAGTGTATACGCCAGTGCTGCTTAACTGAATAGAAACTTGCAACTTATTGAGATTCAAGACAATTAATAAAATATTTAAAATTAGAGTTGCCAAAACCAAAGTAACAAAGTTATGAAAAAGTAAAATGCATACCACTGATAGAATTTTGATGGCAACTAGGTACAAGTAGACATATGCTTGACCATGGAGATGCCATCATATATGATTGTCCTTAATATACTTCAGTCGAAGAGCACTAGGGCTAGGATCAGTTGAAGCTATAAAATAGATGTGTAGCAGCCACTATCAAAGTAGTGGAAGATGGACTTGTAGGCAGTTTGCATGATTCTTTCTTGGCCAAAGAATGAGATCTTGATCTAGCTTTATCAATTGCACTCTCTGCATTCTCTTGCACTTTGATGTAAGAAAAAATTGACCCATTAGGTAATCCCATTTTTTGTCAACACACCACAAACATTGATTCATTGGCCAGCAATTGCACAAGAGGGATTTCACTCGTCTACAAGAGCTCCCATACTCATTTTGGCACTTATGACATCACCCAACATAAACCTTGACTTTAGAAAGCAACTTAGCCACAATCACGTGTTGCAAAGCAATGAAATGTATCAAATTTGAAAGCCCTAATCAACCCTTAACCCACCAAGCTAGAACTACTAGCCATTGTCGAATGTAAAAGTAAAAAAGATAAAATAATACATCCCTAGTGTTGTTTATAACTAGGTAAGAGGGTTCAGATTGCCTTAAGGCAACATCCGAACCCATATAGGACTGGGTCCTATCCTAAAAGGGTAACGTGCCCCCAAGACAGGACCAGCCCCATATCTCCACGCCACACTAAATATGTACCACACCACAATAAATCAAATTGGCACCAAAATGCATTAAGGCCGACTTGGAGTTATATGGGTTAAGAGCTCATATAAATAAAGATCAAATGCAAACTCAAATCAATAAATTCAATTCCTCATGCAATCAGCGAAATAGCTATGCAACTAAAGGTGTGAAATATAGAAGAGGACTGTGCGAAATATAGAAGAGGACTGTGCGAATTAGTTCAAGAAGATATAAGGCATTTGGTATTCCTTGATGCAGACTTGGTGTAATTAGAAGGGGCAGATCTGATATGTTAAAAGGGAGCAGATCTGAAGAGTCAAGCTAAGTATTGTATTGATGCAATTAAGATTAAATACATAATCTGACCTGTGGGTCTTTAGTGCTGGGTTTTTCCTCCTTGGAGGTTTTCCCAGGGTATTTGTGTTGTCTCTTGCTCTCTTGTTTTCATTCTTGCATTTACTTGATTGGTTTACTTAATGTTAGCAAATAATTAAATGCTACAAAGTTGATTACTGAACTAGGTCACAATTTTAACACCTAGGTTACTATTTTTTAAAAATAAATATATATGTAACCCTTGACTACCATTACTTGTAAAAAAAGATATAAACAAGAAATTAATAAACAATTATGTCTTTAAATAAACCCAAAACACTGAAAAAAAAAAATAAACCCAAAGACTGCAGCAATGATAATAAACAACAATAAACAAGGAAAAAGTGGAACTTTGAAAGAGATTTTTAAAAACTTACAAAAAACTTTCAAAACTTACGTCAAATGACAATTCTTCTTCATAGCACCTACCTAAGAGGCCTTGAGGCGTATAAGAATAACATCCTCAGTGTGCTTGAACACAAAGAAAACTATCAGCCCTAAGTAATGAGTAGAAACTGACTTTTACGTGAGAAAGGAATGAGAGGTAGTAATGTGTTTATGTTTGTATCTTATCTGTTGTCACCTTGTTAGTAACATTTTAGTGTGTTTAGGGCAGGTTGGTTTGCTCTTTTTTATATATACTTTTGCATTTTTTATACAAGTTTTATTTAATCCATTTTTCACCCCTATCTGCCCTGGGTTCTCCCAAAGTGCACTCTAGGTGTGTCTAAGACACAGCCAGGCTGAATGGTCAAGGTTGGGTCAAGGTTGGAGCTGGACCTTTGACAGATCTAGACTGTGGGAGCCTTACATTGTACAAATACTTCTAATAACACACTGTGATTGAACACAGTTTAATTATTTGTTTTTTTTTTCTTTCTGGCTGAACACTGAATAAGTTGCTATTGTTTTTTGTACTACATGACACATTTCAAACATTGATTTTTAAACTTATATATGCTTCTATTTTTTAAATTTCTTTTTTTGGTGTTTGTGCTTCAAAATCAAAAACTCTGATGTTTAATGGCACTTACAATGCACACAAAGTTTGCACTTCTAATACCCTAAACAGTTTATAAAACTCTGCTGTTTTTTACACTTGAAATATGCTGTTATGTGTAAAATAAATTTGTTGTGTTTTAATTTTAAATTTCTGATTCATTTTGTTATTTTTATTGTTAATTTAAATAAGTTATTTGAGTGACAACGAAGGACTTTAAAATGGATGATGAAATTGGGGAAGATGTACAGGAATTACATGAGACTGGCCAAAAAGGCAGATCATTTAGGAGTGTACTGCAGTCTAAGTGTAGTACCCCTACCGTAATCGATCTCTAACCTTGGTTTAATCTTGATTAGTTTATCGTAATATTATGTTATAGTCAGATGTTTGAATTAACGCATAGCTATTGATGTGGTTTCTCACTAGTTGTATGCAAGTTGTTAGTGTACCTATTTCGTGGTATTAACATCGGGCTAACGCTTTCAGTAAATTTTATATATGTATGCATGTATGACTCTTGGTTGCAGGATTTTTCAGGTACAATGCCGCATGAGTGCGAGGTGCGTCTTCACCTGGATGTGCAGGTTTGAGTGTACCCTTTTTAATCCTTAGAGTCGGATTAGGTGGTCGTAAGACCCTAGTTGACCTTAGTCGTGCTCTAGTGAGCATCGCCAGTCGTCGTCGGTAATCCCTGTTTGTTTGGGTTTGCGAGTCGTCTGTTTGGTTGACTTTCTCGATTTGCGTGCTTGGTGTGCCTGGTTAAATTGATTAATTAGTCCTTAGTGATTATGTTGAGTATTTATGCGTTGTGCAGTGAAGATTAATGGATTAAATTAATCGGGTATTCGTTATGCGATTTTCGTTGTTAATGAATTGCCTGTTTTAAATTGGGAGTGAGTTCGATTTAAATGACTGATTTTGAATATTAATGCATTTATATATGCTGTGGAAAAGAAAGTTTTAGATTTTATCGCCATAAAGTTAATTGCATTCTGTTGGCGTTTATAATTTGAAAGATTAAATTTGTTTAAATGAGGAAATCGATTTTTAATTGAAAAAGCAAGTTATATTGTTGATATTGTTGAAAAGAATTAATTTTTGAGTATTATTTTTTTAAATAAAAGTTTTTATTCCAAAAATGGAATTTTTGGGGTCAACTCTTCCATATAACCCAAATTTGGGGAAAAATGGAAGGAGAGACAAATTTGGAGAAGATTTTGGTTGGGAATGAAAATTGGAGGATTTGGGAGCTGGAGATTGGGGCTCTCCTTCAGCCATTCCAGGATTGCGTTTTAAGGTAGGATTCTGAACTTGTTATTGAAAATCAATGTGATTGTCCATTTTAAATTGGCTGGAAATTTTGGTTTTGAGATTTTGGTTTTGAGATGTTGGTTAAATCCTCTTTGTTTTTGGGTGTTTGAAACCCTTGGACGTTTGAAAAGAATGAGAAAACCCAGCATGAAAACGTGATAACAATCTCAATATGTTTAAACCGGATGTATAGTAAATCAAAATTTCAGTATGAATCTTTGTGTTGGGCGTTTGTGTTTATTGATATCGAGCTGTGCATTTTATATTTCAAATCTATTATCAAAAACCCGAGCCGAGCAAGTTGTTTTAAACTGGGTTTTGGGGTTCCTATCGATTTAACTCCAACTGGGCGTATCATTGTTTTTTATTGTTTAAACCGTTGGATTGGGGTCGGAAGGCGGGGAGCGGAGCTCCACCCGCTCCTCCCCCCTTTCCCCCGCTCGTACCCCTCCTGGTTTTCTTTAAACCCTCGCTGGTGCTTTAGTCCCGGGCCGCGGCACACTGCGGTGGCCGCAGGGCCACGGTGGCCGCAGGGCGCCGCGGACCTGCGGGCACCGCAGGGCGCCGCCGCCGCCTGGCCGTGTTGAGTGGCACCGCCGCGAGCGCCGCCGCCCTCTCCCTCGGCTAGGGTTAGGGCACGGCCGCCGCGTTTTCACTGTGTTGAACGCGTTTTCTTTAAAAACAAAGAACATAGTTTTGTTAAATGCGTTTTGTATAACGTAGATTATTAAATCGTGTTTTTATTAATGTATTTTGTTGGTATTCAAAAAAAAAGCATATGGCTTAATATCATGTTAATGAATATTAGTTTAATGATTAGGTTTCCAATCTTTGATTAATGATTATTATATATAAGATTAATGGAAATTAAGTTGTGTATTTATACTCATCGATATTAATTCGAAATTTGTGCAAATACACTAATCATTAGTGAGATATATTTTATTGATAGAGATTAATAATTATATATTAACTAATAATTAACTGGGTTATTGTGCACTATTAGTCGTTAATTGTGTATATTTTATTTATCGTGGAATAATAAATATACTCTTTAATTAACAGTTCATTTTGGATTCTGCTATACGTGCGTAGGGAATTAAGATTTGGATTTTGGAAATGATTATCTCCATTTAGATTCTCTTTCTGCATTTATATATTTCCGTAATCCGTAAAATACATCTGGGCTTGAGAAATAATACGAAACTGTAGAGGTTGGTTTTAGCCCAGTATGTTAATGATGTTCTATTGGAGATTAAATACCTTGTTTAATTGATTAATGGTTGTTTGAATTTTATTAATATGGATTGGTTAAAAACTCATTATGGCTTAATTTGCCTGTTCGATGCTTTGAACCTTAGGAGTTAGAAAACCAAGAACCACTTATCCCTTGATGAGGTAGATAACTATAATCTGTTTTAGATCATGTAGAAAACTTGATCGATTTTAATGTTTAAATCATTTTGAGGAAATACTGTCTTTTCTGTTTATTGTCTTGCGAGTTTAATTACAGTATTCGCTTTAATTATGAAATGGCATGTTTTGCTTTGTTTAAAAGGACCCTGTCATATGGATGATTTGGTGTTCCTGTGTCAGTCCTCGATTCCGAGTTGACGATTGTATTGTGATGTTGTCATAGTTGGTTGTATTCCTTGAGTGAGTCGAATAATGATTCATGGTTAACCTTAGTTGTCAGGTCTCTAGTTAGAGTACCGTCAGCAAGTGATTACCCTTGAGTCGTGTTTGACTAGATGATTGTTTCTCTTCTTGAACTCCGTTCGTCTAACCATGTGTATTCCTTGGTTTTGAGTTCGTTTGAGTATAGTCTAGTGTCGTATGGGAAAGTGGCTTTCGATTGGGGGCCGCGCCCCAAAGTGGCTGCTGGATAACCCGTCGAAAGTGAGTCTAATAAGTGATAACCTAAGTAGATTAGAATGTAATTTATAAGTAAGATAATTGTGCCTCACACATGGGACGAGTGCTATCATAGACTCGACATGCTGTGAGAAGGCCTGAAATGGCAAACCATCTTCCTTGTCTTCACGAGAGGATGTGTGGGTCCACACGAGGCTTGGATGGGCCGGAAGTTCGGATTAGGTTGCCAGGGTTACCAGCGTATGGGCCGGGACCTATGAAGACTTGCCATGGTATCCATACCAGGTTGTGTGATGACACTTGTCCCTACGTTCGCTAGTGTGTTGTTGTTTGTCCTGTTAGGAGTACCCTTGTGAGTCGTCCTTTGTCTCTGCCTTGTGAGTGTCGGTTTCATGTTAGACCTTGGGTGGTGATGGCTCAGTTTTATGGATGCTCTCTTGGACCTTGTATTAGCTTTTTTTTATGTTCAGCTGGATCCTGTTCTTTGTAAGGATCGTTTATGTATTAATGGACCGATGTGGTCGTTTGTATATTGTTATATTTTGCCTTGATGGCTGGATTGTATGGTGTAACCTCTTGTACTCTTAACCTTATTATTTATCAGAGGGGGTCTTGCAGTTGAGCAGACCCGGAGATGTAGCCCTTTAGGGGTGAACTCCGAGATCATTATGGTGTTATGTGGTGTATTCTCTCATGTTTCCTTTATTCAGCTTATCATGTATGATTATCTTATGTTGAATGGTTAAGTGGATATTTGAAATTAACTTTAAATGCTTATATTCAGTTCTATCTTGAATGCCATGTTGATCGAATGCATAATTGGTTGAGATGCGATTTGTCGCTAATGCATGTGTGTAATCGTCCTTTAAATGCAATAAGTTGGAATATGGAATAATGCATCTTAGAGTAATGAATTATACTCAGTTGTTGTTAAGGAATTTAAATATGCTTGGAAAGATCTCTTATGTTATGATGAAATCCTAGTGTATTAGAATGTTAGATGTTAGATGTTTGGGTTGTAATTCTAAATGAAAAGATTGTATGAGTTAAATGAATTGTGAAATTTAAGTAATCTCGTTGGGAAACTCTTTAGGTGTTAGTTGAAGTCTTCCGCTATGTAGTCTGAATCCTTGTTATCTTGTTGCATCTTATGTGTTGTAACTTTAAAAAAAAATAAAAAAAAATTTTGCACTCTATTCTTGTTATTTTAGCTTATCCCTTCGGGGTTTCCTGGCGGGGCATTACACTAAGTGTCCTTCCAAAATGTTAGCACCACATAACACGGAGCCCATTAATAAAAAAAAACCTCTTTGCACCAATTTGTGGTGTTGTTTGACACTAACAAGGTGGCTAATTCAAGTGGGAGTTGACATTGGAAATACAACATTTGCCCAAAAAATTGAAAAAGACAGCATTACAAGGGTTCATGTACACTTCTTACTTATCCCAGTAAAGAGGTTGGCCCTTGTAGTAAACTCTCATTTGAGGAGAGCACTAGGATGGTCAGATTATACCAAGCGGCTATCATTGTACCATCCACAACTTCTACTAAGGTTTTGTAATGTCCCTACTATTTAGAGATCATTATCCTGCAAAACAGATTGTAAGAACATAACAAACATATATATATATAAGGAATCTAAATTGCAATTCTAACTTTAATGATTAATTAACATAATCATAATTTTTATCTAATAAAAAGGATACGAATACCATACAAGGTATGTCCTTAGGCGGCCGTGAAGCTCGCCTTCTTGGAGCCCCTTCGTTCCAAGATGTCCTTAGGCGGCCGTGAAGCTCGCCCGCTTGGAACCAAGCCCTCCAAGAAATCGAAGATGAGTTTGAATCCTGTCTTGGGTGTAACCTCTTACACCCAAGCCCTCCAAGGAAGACCCTTGTCAATTCCTTGCCTTGGGTGATGCCTTCATCACCCAAGTCCTCAAAGGGGATCGGCCCGACCTTTGAGTCCTGTCTTGGGTATAAACTCTTACACCCAAGCCAGCCAAGGAAGACCCTTGCCTTTCCTTGTCTCGAATGATGCCTCCATCATCCAAGTCCTCGAGGGAATTGACTAGATCCTTCTCTTCTTGGTTGAGTTTTAGTCAACCAAGCCATACATTTGCATAATATTTTCAGTTTATAAACTATCCCTCGTGTTAACATGAATTCTCAATGTATTCTTTAATTAACATATATATCAATATGATTTTCCATCTTTTACATATGCATTACATTTCTTAAGATACCTTGTATTCATAATCCTTCTTAATATGCAAACTTATGTATACAACATTTAACAAGATTATATCTTTTCCTATTTTTAACGACTAGTGAATATTATACATTAAGATGTGTATAAATATTCACTAGACTACCATTAATATCACCTATCAATGAACCTTACCCTTTACCCATTACCCATTATTAACTAATATTAATTAATATTAATGAACTTTTATTATTAACACCACCTATTAATATTAATAATAATGATCTTCCATATACTATACCTATTATTTAATATAAGGAGGAATTATGTTCCTTACCTCACAGTTTGCTCACCTTTACCCTCTCCCTGCAGACTGCGGAGGAAAGGGAAGAGGAGCGGACTGCAGGGAGAGGGTAAAGGTGAGCAGACTGCGAGGTAAGGAAGAGAATTCCTCCCTATATTAAATAATAGGTATAGTATATGGAAGATCATTATTATTAATATTAATAGGTGGTGTTATTAATAAAAGTTCATTAATATTAATTAATATTAGTTAATAATGGGTAATGGGTAAAGGGTAAGGTTCATTGATAGGTGATATTAATGGTAGTCTAGTGAATATTTATACACATCTTAATGTATAATATTCACTAGTCGTTAAAAATAGGAAAAGATATAATCTTGTTAAATGTTGTATACATAAGTTTGCATATTAAGAAGGATTATGAATACAAGGTATCTTAAGAAATGTAATGCATATGTAAAAGATGGAAAATCATATTGATATATATGTTAATTAAATAATACATTGAAAATTCATGTTAACACGAGGGATAGTTTATAAACTGAAAATATTATGCAAATGTATGGCTTGGTTGACTAAAACTCAATACAAGGTATCTTAAGAAATGTAATGCATATGTAAAAGATGGAAAATCATATTGATATATATGTTAATTAAAGAATACATTGAGAATTCATGTTAACACGAGGGATAGTTTATAAACTGAAAATATTATGCAAATGTATGGCTTGGTTGACTAAAACTCAACCAAGAAGAGAAGGATCTGGTCAATTCCCTTGAGGACTTGGATGATGGAGGCATCATTCGAGACAAGGAAAGGCAAGGGTCTTCCTTGGCTGGCTTGGGTGTAAGAGTTTATACCCAAGACAGGACTCAAAGGTCAGGCCGATCCCCTCTGAGGACTTGGGTGATGAAGGCATCACCCAAGGCAAGGAATTGACAAGGGTCTTCCTTGGAGGGCTTGGGTATAAGAGGTTACACCCAAGACAGGATTCGAACTCATCTTCGATTTCCTGGAGGGCTTCGGGTTCCAAGAGGGCGAGCTTCACGGCCGCCTAAGGACATCTTGGAACCAAGGGGTTCCAAGAAGGCGAGCTTCACGACCGCCTAAGGACATACCTTGTATGGTATTCATATCCTTTTTATTAGATAAAAATTATGATTATGTTAATTAAGCATTAAAATTATAATTGCAATTTAGATTCCTTATATATATATATATATATATATATATATATATGTTATGTTCTTACAATCTGTTTTGCAGGATAATGATCTCTAAAGTGTAGGGACATTACAGGTTTCTACATAAGGATCTAGATCACCTATACTTCCACTATATTAGGTGAGTAAAGTGAAATCGAGGAGGAAACAAAGAGCCATACATTCAACGCCAACAAAACCTATAAAGATTTGTTCAATGTGTAGGCTAAAGATTAGGCAAAAGAAGCCATCAGAAAGACTATTTTAGTATTTTTGCCGATGGTATACTTTTCTATATAGTTATTGTCGAGAGATTATGAAGAAGGTAGACAAATATGGTGTTAATTGTCATGTCCCTGCTATGGTATCAAACCTAACATCCAATAAGTCTAAACCCTAGGCGTTCAAAGAAAAAAGGACAAAAATAATATTAATATTTTCCTAACAATGGCTGACCCAAATTAGGGGCCGACCTAGAACTATTTGCATTTAATATTTGCGATAGGATGAGGAAGGCGACTAAGGCAAAGGGAAGTTAGGGCCAACCCAGAGCATATTACAAAGCAGCGCACCCTTTGTGATGGTATCAAAACAAATAAATAATTATTATTATATTAATGCTGGCCAACCTAATCAAAGAGAGATGACCATTGGATGAAGAGACCTATTGGAGGTGCATAAGGAGAAGATTAACAAGGATCATTTCATCATCATTTCAAGGGAATATCATTCTGATTTTTAAGGCAGATTAGAGCAGAGATTAAGAGCAAATTTTAGGAGGATATGTGACGACTTTATAAGCAGAAATCAGATACATATTTGGAGCAGTCCTGTGGCAGAATTTTGTGAAGATGTCTTTCAGATTTGAGAACAATCAATTGGAAAATCTGATTTGATAAAAGGAGCAGAATAGACTGAGTTTGTCACACAGTAAGATACACCAGTCCATCCCAAAAACAGAAGCATCGAATAAGAGCAGATCTGATATAAGGGCAAAAACTAGGGCATTTACAAAAAGGGGACATTACATTAATCTATTGACGAATAAAATGAAAGCTGCATGGATACCACATCGCTACAACATAATCTGGATGAGTAGATGGACATTAGACAATGCCCACTTATAAACATATAAGTACATGTAAAGAAGAAAACATCTTTCACAGGGTGATTGATTACTCTGAAAAATGTAAGAACATTAAGTTTATGTTTCATATCCTAAAAGATGTCATTGATGAGGTCGTTCCTCAAAGCATGTACCTTACAAATGGAGCATATGCCCGTGTGCAAGGCAGCAAGCAAATTAGTTCAGTCCACCTATACACACATCTACTAAGTTTGTTGCTATACACAATTTCTTGTGTCTCATTGATCACAAGACACCCAAGTACCAGCAAATCTCAACAACACAGTGGGATGTAGAGTCTGACAAGCTGCAACAGGTTAATGAAGAGCAAGATGTGCAGTCAAGATTGGTTGAGTTCACAGTGTAGGATAGAGTTCAGTCCAGCAGTTGACTATACTTGTGATTCTCAGCTCATTTTTACTTTCAAAGTGACTTTCATTAATATAAATTAAAAATAAAATTGAAAAATCAAAATCATATTATCATTTATGTTATAAGGATTATCAAATGGATTATTAGATCCCTTTTCACTTGCTTCTTTTTAATTTTTAGCTGTCCCCGCACTTCCAAAAGTCTTGGACAAAAAATGCTGTCCCTAAAACCCAATTCTCTGAAGTCCCCCATCCCGGAAAATAAGAGAAAAACTACTAACATCTCATAAAAAGGAAACAATTTAAAAAGCAATTCCAAAGACTCCTCAACAAACAACAGATGAAGAATAATCCAATAAAATAGGAGTCTGATATGATAGGTAACCCACCTGTGGATAGAGAACACAATGTTGTGAGCAATCCGACAAGTACTAGAGGATTTGCAACAAGCACTTATTATTGATTTGCTGTCATTATACTATCAACAGACATAAAGAACACACAAGCTAAATGGCCCTTTAGAATGACTGGCATTGAGCACTCCTTTCTGTTAATGCATGATAGCCTCGGTAAGATAAATGATTGAATGAGAGATAAATGAAGTCTCTCATTCAAACATTTATTATTGTGAGGGGGCACGATCAAGTGATGTCTTGATCGGCCATGTCCAAAAGACATGGCCGGTCAAGGCATCGCTTGACCGTACCCAACCCACTACATATACCAAATGAAATGTGTGAGAATGGACATTGAAATAAAAATGCTCCTCCTCTCCTGCAACATAAAAGAAGACAATCAGATTTATACAACAATTCAGTGATAGATAATACATAGAAGAAGATAAATTTTAATTCTGATCCACAAAATTAACATGGTATCAGAGCCAGGTTTCCTTCTATAAAGCCTAACCGCCTGAAGGAAGATCCAATTAAGATCAAATTGATATCTCCTTGAAAGTCTCGAATATGGCCACATTGCAAGAACTTGTCCTCTCAAACTTAAACTACAAGCGTCCCTTGCTGAAGTCAGAAATTCAGACGTATGTTCAGAAAAATATGTTCTCTAGAAGAAACTCAAGATACCTTGTGATTGAGAGGGAGCTTACTAATCAAGATTGAGCACTTCTGAGGTAAAAATTGTAAATATTGATTATTATTATTAATACTAATAATTATTTTATGGGCCCTGTGTAAATCATAAGGAAGTGACGACTTCCAAATGATTTCCACTTGTATTTTTGAGGTTATTGGAAGGTGACGATCTTACAATAACTCAAGATTGTGGATAGAATCACCGACTGAGGAAATCCATGTAAAAGCTTGTGGATAGAATCGCTGACAAAGGCAATCCACACAAGAGCTTGTGGATAGAATCGCCGACTGAGACAATCCACGTAAGAGCTCGTGGATAGAATCGCTGACT
Source organism: Cryptomeria japonica (assembly GCF_030272615.1). Taxonomy (NCBI): domain Eukaryota; kingdom Viridiplantae; phylum Streptophyta; class Pinopsida; order Cupressales; family Cupressaceae; genus Cryptomeria; species Cryptomeria japonica. The sequence goes on from NC_081413.1 coordinate 532,968,633, forward strand.
GAGGCAATCCACGTAAGAGCTCATGGATAGAATCGCCGACTGAGGCAATCCACGTGAGAGCTCATGGATAGAATCACCGACTGAGGCAACCCACACAAGAGCTTGTGGATAGAATCGCCGACTAAGGCAATTCACACAAGTGCTTACGGATAGAATCGCCGACAGAGGCAATCCACAAAAGAGTTTGTGAATAGAATCGCCGACAGAGGCAATTCACATCTTGAAACTATGGTCCCAAGATAAGCATCATACGATTTATGAATATTGCTTCCAATAACTTTTACATTTATCTTACCTAGCTAAGAGGGAGTGTTAATGCATGATAGCCTCGGTAAGATAAATGATTGAATGAGAGATAAATGAAGTCTCTCATTCAAACATTTATTATCGTGAGGGGGCACGATCAAGTGATGTCTTGATCGGCCATGTCCAAAAGACATGGCCGGTCAAGGCATCGCTTGACCGTACCCAACCCACTACATATACCAAATGAAATGTGTGAGAATGGACATTGAAATAAAAATGTTCCTCCTCTCCTGCAACATCAAAGAAGACAATCAGATTTATACAACAATTCAGTGATAGATAATACATAGAAGAAGATAAATTTTAATTCTGATCCACAAAATTAACACTTTCCATCCTTAAAGCTGCCTATGTTTATGCCTATGAAGAACTAATTAAGAGAATAGGAAAAATTCATTGATGCACTATTGGTTAAAATAGTCATACATTGCTAGCCATTTGCTATTGCAGACCTTTATAAAGTGAAAAAAATTAACAAATCGATTCAAATCCTTCCACTCCCCACAAATAGAGGTTGTTGAACACTTGTGAATGGCCTGGTCACTCAATATTGGCAGCTAATGAGTACTAAGCCCTGGATGCAAAGCTCATCTAGATGGTCATAAGCTATTACGCGTATTTAACAATTCAAAGGCTCTAGTGCCAAATTGATCAAGATTCCATGGCAATCTGAGGAACAAGTATATACCAAGGAGGCTCATTGTTATGAGAATGCATTCTCCAATTAAGAATTACAGGTTACAGAGGTAAGCAGAGAAACTGATAAAGCATGCACCCACTCAAAAAATTCAGAGAGCATACAAAAGAAAGTACCAAAAAATTATTGAAGTTAACTCTCTTAAAAGAATGTTAGAACCTCTGGATTGGGAGATGTCTGATGTCAATATATTGTTAGGTCCCAGAGACAACTGAGAGAGGGGGGGGGCGGTGAATCAATTGTCTAATAAATTTACACCAAAAACAATTTAACCAACTTAATGCTTAATACCGGTAAACCAGTTAAGTATGTCGGTAGATAGTTATAACAGTTAATTGCTATACCGGTAAGGATTAGTGCATGAAACATAAACACAAAGTCATCCACGGTGGGAAACCTTACCCTGTAAGGGGAAAAACCACGGTGGGAAACCTTACCCACAATCAGATGATACTACTGCAGATAGTAAGTGTACATAAATGGGGTCTGCACATGCAGAAAGGCCAACAGCCTAGAGCTCACTGCTCAATCACAAAATGGGAGTCACACTGACTACAGTTGGATGGTTAAATCCAATAAGAATGTACTGCATAAAATAGCATCTCCATATGCTGGATTCAGTATCGGTGTAATGATGATATGCTTCCACAAAAACCCTCCTTCAATCTTCAAATGATGTTTGCGTGTATAGCTCTGCTTAATCTCGCATATACCTTCACACAATCCTTTTTTGCATTCCACACTTGATCTTACAAATAAGATCTTACATTTATACCATAACCTAAGACCAATTTTAGTAGGTCAGCTCTACAAGATATTACAATAAAAACATTTTACAAACAATATAATATCCGATGCAATAACCGATTGAACATGTCAGCTTAATGCATTTACAACAATAATTAATCATCTCTATAGCGTGCCATGTTGATCTGGAAAAGATAAACCTGTCGATGTAACCCTAGACCTATTTGCCGGTAACAGCAAATATGCAATTATGAATATACCAATGAACAAAACTCCAGGACAAGATGTCCAGACGATGTCTTCGACATTACAAAGTGTTTTCCATGCCATTCCAAGTGTTGGTGATCATTATATCTTGCCGGTGTACCATATATCAGAACTGTGCAATAGTTACTTGCTTGCTGGTGAATGTTGTTGGATCTCCAAAGTGCTAGTGTTTTAGTAGGTGTTGACATCAATGACAAAACCATACCAAAATACCAACATATATTGCTTATAATACTCTCTAAAGCTTTCATTGAGATAAATATTATAATAAGTTGATAGAACCAATCTATCCAAATACAAGGCATAAGCCAGTCAAAAAACTGGATATAATGATACATCCCGACTGTTTTAAATCCATTTTCTGAATGTGTACAAACACATTAACAAATTTAGTGGCTAACAGAACCTGTCACCACTGAGTAACTCCCTGCATGATAACCAGCATCTTCTTCTTAGAAATGAACGTATGTTTATCAGGCATTCAAGTTTCAACAACTTGTTCTCAAATGAGATTGTACATTTTTCATGAACAAGAACTACAACTAATTCAATCCTGAAAGCATCATTCCCAACAATGAAGGTTTCAAAGATTTGGAGTACCCAATACACAAGCAGAAAGAAGGGAAGCTTTTAAGCATTCAAAGGCTTCTTGGGGGCAGTCAGAGTCAACATACAACAATGAATGAAAGGGCAACAGAAAAGAAGTTACATATAAATCTGAGATAGAAACCTACCAAACCCAGAAATCATGTGTATTTTTAGGGTCACAAAGACAGCATCTTCATGCATCACTTTGAAACCATAAGGTATATCTAGAAAATATGTTAAGTCATTCTGTTAAAAACTTAAATAGTAAACAAAATATTTACCTCAGGATAGTATTATTTGTTCCAAGTAAAAATAAAAAATTTCAGCCTAAACCTTATTTCCACATGTCCAATACAAGTATTAATTCACATATAGTAAATGCTTATTTGACTGATAGAATACATCTCGATAATAATAAAAAGAGAAAACATGACAAAGACATGTTGGAAGCTTTCTTCAAATTCACATATGCCCTGCTTGGTGAAAAACATATGTTCCTTATGTGTGGGGAAAATGCTCTACAAATGGACCAAATGCTTTGATAAGTCTTGGTAGAAATAGGAATACCATCAAAAACAAGTAGTAGGCAGATATAAGGGTTCTTACCAAAGACCTTATTCATCAAGACTTACAAAGACTATTTGTCAAGGTTTGATACATTGCAGGAATATTAAAGAGAATAAAAGGCATAACTTTCAATTGGTAATAAACTTTTATCTGTTGGGATAACTTTCTTCTTTTAATATGTAACAACAGTCACAAAGGTAAGCTTTTCAAAAAAATATAGCTTTGCTAAGCTTCTGTATATAATCATTAATGCTGAACATAGGAAAATTGTTTGTGTTACGCTCTTCAACCATACGCTAAGTTTTTTCTTATTGAAAATTGTAATATCTATGTGATAATTCAAATTACCACTTAAGTTTTTCTTGATGAAAAACTTAAAATTTAGTGGTTAGGGATATAATAATAGTCAATAAATATTCTCATCAAGAATAGAACTTCATACAGAATAATGCAACTCTAAAGACAGTAAAAATAAAATGGAGCATTTTACTTCAAATATATCTAAGCTAAGTCACAGGGTTCGCCGATTTTTTTGTTTGAGGTTCGAAATTCGGCGAACTCATTAAAACGGTATTAAATTCGTCAAAGTTCGCCACTAATTCGCATGACAAAATGTGCTCGCAGTGCCGCCATTGGACTCTTCTGCCGCCATTGAAGCTCACAGGTAGGCCGTGAAACCCTTTTTTTTTAATTTGCTTATGTATTTTTTATTTGTTTTTCTATTTTATGATTTCTTTTTTCAAATTTATTTTAATATCGTTTTTAAATGTGGATGTTTTTCATTTTTACTATTTTTTATTTCGTTTTGTAAAATAAAAATAAAAATTAATATGATTTGAATTTTGAAATATATTTATTTTATATATTCAGTTTTTTTATCTGTCAAATAAAATAGTGTTTTATTTTTATATTATATTTTTTTTTTAAATATCTTTTTAATTGTCAAATACTTTACTGTTTTCTTATTTTGTAAAATAAAAATAAAAATTAATATATTTTTGTTTTATGTTTTAAAAGATATATTATTATAACATATCTTTTAAAACATAAAACATAAATATATTAATTTTTATTTATGTATACATTCAACTTTTTTATCTGTCAAATAAAGTAAACTAAAGTTTTTTATTTTTACTTTTTTAAATTGTGTTTTGTAAATAATAATATAATTTCGTTCTATGTTTTACAAGATATATATATATTTAGTGTTATGTTTATGTTTATTGAAAGAATATTCATTTTCTTTTTAAGAGTCAAAAGTAAAAAAATCATATATTTTGTTTTGTTGTTTTTTAAATAGAATGTAGTTAACAATTTCAATACTAAATATTGTTTTGTTTTTTTGAAATATCCAGATTGTACCAAAATGCCTCCTACAAAATCAGATTCTATAGTATGGAAATATGTGACACATGATGGTAATGAACTCTTTTGTAAGGAATGTAAGAAACCTTTCAAAGGAAGTTTAACAAGGGCAAGAGACCACTTACTTGGAATCAATGGGGGTGCAGGAGGAGGTGTTACTGCAAGTCCAAAAGTGACTGCAGAAATGACAGCTGCTTTAGAAAGAGAACAATCCTCTTCGATTGCAGGAATGATCAAGAATACACAAAAAAAACAAAGAATTCAAGAGGATGTGTCCAGGTTCACATCTATCTCTTCCTCTTCCAGTTTACCCAAGGCCACAGGTGCATCAAAAGGAAGTGGAACACTAAAAAGCTTTTGGAAACCGGTAGAGAAACAACAAGTGGATGATGCATTGACTGATTTGTTTTATACAAGTGCTATTCCATTCAATGTGGCAAGAAATCCTCATTTCCGTAACGCAATTCAGAAAGTTGCAGAGTTTGGCAAAAGAGTACACACCTCCAACTTCAAAGGCTTTCAGAACAACTCTTTTAGAGAGGTCAAAAGATAGAGTGACAGAAAAATTAGCTGAGGTCAAAGCTTCTTGGAAAGTAACAGGTTGCACCATATTGAGTGATGGGTGGTCAGATATATGTCAAAGGCCATTGATTAATGTTTTAGTAGCTTGCCCTAAAGGTGTTGTCTTCTTGAAAGTGATTGACACCATGAACCAGAAGAAAACTTCAGAATATATTTTTCAGATACTAGATGAAGCCATTCTTGAAGTAGGGGTGGAAAATGGGGTTCAAGTGGTTACAGCGAATTGTGTGGGTGCTGGGAAGCTGATTGTAGAGAAGTACCCACAGATATATTGGAGCCCATGTGTAGCCCATTGTCTAGATTTGTTGCTTCATGACTTGGCAAAATTCCCATGGATACATGAAGCAATCCATAGAGAGAGAGCAGTGGCAAATTTCATTAGAAATCACCGTCTCACATTGAGTCTATACAGGCAACATGCATCTAGGGAGTTGTTGAGGCCTTGTGAGACAAGGTTTGCTTCATTTTATATCACTTTGAAAAGAGTGATTGAAGAGAAAGCAGCTTTGAGATTGGTTGTTTGTTCCAATGAGTGGGAAAGTTCAGCACTTTCTAAAAGTGCTAAGGGGAAGAACATAGAGCAAATCATTTTGAGCAGCAACTTTTGGAAAAGTGGAGCAAAAGTTTTGAATATATGTGGACCAATTGTTGATGTTCTTCGTATGGTGGATGGTGACACTCCTTGCCTTGGCATGCTTTATGAAAGCATGGACCGTTGTAAGGAATCTATTCAGCGAGAACTAAATAATGTAGAAGCAGAGTACATGGAGATTTGGGAGATAGTTGATTCCAAATGGAAGATGATGCACACACCTTTGCATGCAGCAGCATGCTATTTGGAGCCTAAGTTATTTCATATTGATAGACAAGCTAATCCTGAAATCATGTCAGGGTTTTATGAAGCCATTAGCAGGTTTGAACAAGATGGAACAATTGCAGGTCTAATTAGAGACCAAAGTTGGAAATACAAGAGAGCAGAAGGGTTGTTTGGAGTAGAAGCAGCCCGAGATGATATGACACGAGATGAGGTACCTGGCTATAGATGGTGGATGAGCTATGGAGCACAAAATCCTAAACTACAACACTTTGCCATTCGAATATTGAGTCAGGGAGCGAGCTCATCCGCTTGTGAGAGGAACTGGAGTTGCTTTGACCACATCCATTCCAAAAAGAGGAACAAGTTGCTGTCCAGAAAGTTGGGAGATCTTGTCTACATTCGGAGCAATTGAAAATTGTTCATGAATAGATCAGCAAATGACTCCACATCTTCTTCACAACAACGAATTTCGGAAGACATGGTAACTGGAGTTGTAGATGAGCCTGAGGATGACTTTGTGGATGATGAATTGGACAGTCATACTGATGATGATGATGATGCTACAGCAGCAACTCAGCCATGTGCTCTTGATGACCTAGAGCTTTTTTGAAGCTCTATAGTCTTGAATTTTGATTATACCTTTTTGACTAAAAACATCTTCGCAGTCTTGATGACTTGTAGCTTTTTTGAAGTTCTAAAGTCTCGACATTTGATTGTATCTTTTTGATTAAAAAAAACTTGACAATCATGATATCACATGTTTCCTATGGTTTATATTAAGAATGTTGCATCTTTCTATAATGATTTTGAATCTATTCTGCAATCTTAAGTATATTGATAATTTGTTGGATATATTACTAATTTTTTTTTAAAAAATTATATAAGGCGAATTTGATGCCGAATTTTTTTTTCGAACTTTTTGCCCTTGCCGAACTTCATCCGAACTCCATAGCTGCCGAACTCGAACTCAAACTCGAACCTTGTGACTTAGTATCTAAGCATCACTACTTGTGCAAACATGATTGAAATCTCACACTCATCCAAGCTATTTATATGAATGTCAATGCTAAATAGACAAATACTCATCGTTTGAAAAAAATTGCCTACTAAACTTTTTACCAAGTACGAGTTGAATTTAACCTTGGAGATGTGTACACCAAGGTTGCGGTGAACCCCAGAGCATTCGATGCAGAGCAAAATACCCAGATTCAGCGAGGCCCAATCTGGTTCAGAAGAACCACAATCTGCACATACATCATTTCCAGGAACTTTCCTTAACAATTCAAGAGGACTTTCCTGCTTTCCATGTGTCCTGCACCCATGCAAACCTCTACCAGAATGATCACAAAAACCTGCAGCAGAACACCTTTGCAATCCATTTTCATCAGGTATGGTATGGTCAAAATCAGAAGAGCTGCACAAGGAGCTACTCTCGCTTGCAGTGCGATGATGCCCACTGCTCATTGGACTAAAGTGAAGCCTCTGAGATCCAATAGAAACTAATATGTTAGAAAAAAAAAAAAATTTAAATTCCCTAATTTTAAATTCAAGGCATTAAACGAAGAATATAATTGTGAAACTTAACATGTAATTGTTCAAGAATGTACTGCATCTGTTGCATAGAACAAATAGTCCTAACCTGATCTGGTAACTGAGAACTCAAAAGTGAAGCAATTACTCCTGTTATTTTTTCAATCCAGTCCATACGATCCATTGTATTCTCTGCCTGCATTTGGCAAAACACAATCCAAACTCACAATGAGAGACATGAAAAATGTATCTAACTGTTGTTTGTGGGGTTTCAATTCAAAGATAGTTTTAACAGCATATATCAAACAACACACCTGGAGAGTGTATTTCTTTCTCGGAGAAACTATCGTGAAACAAAACCGCAGATCAGTTTGTTCTGCATCCACCTTAATAGTTGAAGTAAGTAGATTAACAGTATGGTGTGCAACAGACCTCTCATCTTGTGATGGTCCATGGTGATGAGAGTAAAGCAACCGACCGAATAAACCAGATACGTGATCAGTTGCATGATGACCTTTCTTAAGAGAATGCTGGCAGGCATTACCCTGCAAAACAGATCCATTAACCAAAATTTGAAAAATGAAAAACATATAAATTTCCTTACCTCAAAATTTGGGGAATGATAAACATATAAATGTCCTCAACCCAAAATGTATGAATCAAATACCAAAAATGCAGTGGCCTTAATTGTCTTACCGTTTGCTTGCTCCAGTGTTGTTTGCGGTAATAGTACAACATTCCACGGCTATCGAGAACAAAGAATCTTCTCTTCCAGTCACCCCTTAAATTTGAAGAACGCTTGGAAAGGTAACCTTGCCTAATTGTTTGGACCTGAAATACATGGCAAAGACTAGTAATCATCAGTTTCAAAATGCATTTCAAAAATATCCTATCTGACAACACTCAGTTATGTTGTAATAGTGCTCTTAGTCTATTCTAAGTCACAAAATCAAATATTCTTATGTTATCGTAACCTACAATATAAAATGCCAGAAGCTCCTGAAAAAAATTAAATCAAATGGAAGGCAAGAGTTAAGATTAAAGTAAAAACATGATAATAAGTTACCTTTCCCTTTGCAGTTGATTGCATTGCAGCTTCAATCATCTTGTGTGAGCTTCTTCCAACAGCCTGTATACCATCCCCTGTTGGAGAATTATCTGTGTCACTGAAAGAACATCGACTTTCACGATCTATTTGCCTCTTAAATTCCTGCATTCGCTCTGCAAGAGCTGCTTGCTCATAATTTGTCCTGTCTCTTGATTGTTGTGCATATGCCAATACCTGATAAAAATAATCAAGTAGAATTTTCAAAATTTCTAATGGTATTATCAAAAAGTCAGATGCTAGACATCACATATAATAAAAGTTAAATAAAAGCGGCAAGAGGTGAGCAGCAAGATCAAAAAAAGGTAAGCAAACAACAAAAAAAATGAGCAGAGATATAATTACAGGCTTATGCAAGCAGCAGTTGAAGAGACATATAGTAAAAAGTTTAGATGCTATATAAAAGAATAGGAGTGCAAATGCTTGTGTAATACAACAAAAGGGTCGAAAAAGGAAGGAGGCTAAATATACACTCTGTAAGCATCAGTCCAGTTGATACCAATTACAAAGATGTCCATCAGGCACTTCAAATTATTATGTTTGTAATATGAGTTCCTTGGGAAACATCAAAGAAGCATTCCAAGAAAGGAAACTTATATTTCTAATACACCAAGGTTGAAAAGATAGATGTTTACAATCTGCTACTCCATTTGTTCAAAATAAATTCATAAACGTTCATATTTCTCTTGAAATAATACTTGAAGAAACAAAAACTCCTAGTCAGAATAGAATGTTAGATTAGATTTCAGAGAACAAGTAATGGAAGGGCAACCTGGTGAATATATGGCTCCATCTGGTGCAGCAACTCATAACCCTGATAATGTGCCAGGATCAAAACACACAGCATCAACTTAAAAGAACAAACCATATACAGGAAACAATATTCTCCTGCTGCAAACCTCACTTGTGCAGAACTTTATACAAGTAAATCTCTCAGTTTTCAGAGGAAGCATATACCTGCTTAAAATAACGCAGATGAGCATCCATTGTTCCACTAACTGCCTCCAAGAATTCAAACTTTTTCTTGGCCTCAATATTTGAAAGAGTGCTCACCTGAATCACATAAGATACAATCAATATTTTGTAGATGCTAATAAAACATTTCACTCCACAGCAAGAATAGACATAATCACATGAATAATCCTATGTGAAAAAATAACAGATTGTTGCCCGTTTTGGAAAATTACAAGATAAGTGAATATATTCATACATACTAGGTTGAAGCGAGCTTGCTCAAATGCTGACCTTGCATGGCGTAGTTCCTGCAGTGAGCGTTACAAAATTTCAGCTCTTATGCATGCGGAAAACTACTGATCATAATAAGTTGCTTGATTAATCATAGCTATAAAGAATGTGAGAATTGCATACAGTTGTTGCCAATTATCAATAATAGACACGTGCATGTCATAGAGAGCTCATAATCTATGAGTCTGGAGTAGAATGATCTAGATTCCAGTTTCAATTGTATCTGTGTCTGTGTCTGTGTGCATATGTGTGTGTGAGTGAATGTGTGTGTTTGTCTGTGTTTGTCTGTCTGTGTGCTTGTATTCATTTCTCTCCATTTTAGTCTACATTCTAAGCTCAGCATTTATTCTATAACACTTGTCTAACACTTAGCATCATTGTTGGTTTCAAAGTTCAAAGCACAAAATCTGATCTTCATTAGTGACAAAAACAATGGTGAGTTTCAAGGAAATAAAATGAAAGAATTTAATAACATCCATGAGAACATGTAATTTGTGGGACCAAGAGCAGCAGCAAACGAGCACTGTGCCAAAACAACCACAAGACAAAGGGCTGCCATAAAAGCACAATGAAATTTTCAAACCCTTCTTAATATCAAATCTTCTACTGTGGATCTGGATCAAAATGTTTACTGTTTTTCCTAGCCTCCTCTCCTTAAATAAAGCAGTTAGGTTGCCCACATACAGGTTGTCTTCGTAATTGATCTAGATGTAATTGTAAGTTGTGCACTCCATGTAGTGTCATTCTATCCCCACCACCCACCAGTTGCTAAATAAGCATGTCCTCATTTCCCACTCTTCCTTAGATATTGTCCATCTAACAATCTCACAGAAGAGATGATGCAATCCAGTCCTCAACTAGGCAATTAATATCTTCACTTCCACTTAAATTTTAGCCCCTATGCATGCTTTTTTATCAGATTCCCTCTCTAACATGGTATGCTTTCTTCTAACCCATTTGCTTTGTCCACACAATGGTTCTAAATCTTTCACTTACATACTTTCTTATTTACTCCTTACTGTTTGGGCACTCTTCTAAGTTAATGTCCAATTTACCCATCCATTTATTGTTCGTTTTCATCAACATGTTCTCTTTTGGATAACTTAACATCCATGCCATCACCAAATCTCCTGATGGGAACAGACATCTTTTAGCCAAAAACATCTCATACAATTTGAATTATTGATTTTGAGGATGCTTGTGATAAAATGCTTTTGGATTCTTTCTATCTACTTCCATTGGTTAACTGATATACTGCTGCCCCAAACTTCACATCTGTAAAGGACTATGGTTGAAAAGAGCAAGCCAAAAAGGAATTTCTTGGTGTTCTAGTCACATAAGTCAGTGCTCTTGCATATATTTTGTAGACACTATAAAGCTTCACACTCCCTGTATTCTTTATGTCCTCCATGTCTCCCAACTGAGCCCATTGAGGAAATAGAGTCCAAGATACTTGAATTCTTCCACTATTTCCAATGAATGACCTTTGAAAAGGAGGCTAACTTGTTTATTTTTTCTTCTTAATGAAAAGATCACGACTTTGGTTTTGTTGGTGTTCACTTGCATCCCAACATCCTCACAAACAAGTTCCTAATGCCCATAAATGTTTCTCTCAAACTATGAGCTGTTTTTGCAACTAGGATGAGATCATCTACATATAGAGTAGCTTTCCTACATATCCAGCAAGCTAAAACCTCCTCCCCCCTCTCCATCAGCTTTTTTAAACTACTCTTCCAGTTTATCAATGTAATACCAAAACAAAATGGGAGTGAGCCAGCAACCTTGCTTAGGGCCAATGTCACTTCTGAAGCCTAATGCCTAGTATTTCTTTCCAGTAGTACAGGAGCTGAATAAGGATGCGAATAGATTAAAGGAGTGAATTGATCTTGAAATAATAACAAATTTGATGAGAATTGGTACTCAAAGAGGCAAAACCTCTTTGGAGTGAAAGGGAGGCAAATATGTATACCTCTTACAGCTTAAAAATCAATCACCCAAGTATTTGAGTCTTTGAATAGTGAAAGTGAAGATACTCTTCGGGCAAATGTGCTAACAAACTCAGGCAAGTGTTTCCATGCCTTCCATAACCTAGTGCATCCCTTTTCTTCAGAAAATTCCATTTGACTTTGCACAAATGTGATACAAATTGACAACCTGATTCACTAAGCTTATGGCTCCAGTAGTGTAGTAGACATTATTGATGCATATAGAGTCAATTGTTAGAAGGATGCCTATGGAACCAATTGATTAGAAGCCATTGTGATTAACAATACACATTTTGAAGCTAGGAACCCATAGCCCCCAAAACTACAATAGTCCAGCAAGACAATGTCTTGTAGAGGGAATAGGATTACATTTCTTTCCACCACAAGTAGCAATCAGATTCAAAGGCTGCAATTATAGTTATTTATAGAGTATCACGTCCACTGTCTCCATGTGAGATAAACTTCAAAGAAAATTCCAGATCAACATTAGAGCAAGAAGTAATATACTTTACAAAAAAATGGTGAGTAAAAATAAAATAGTTCACCGCTACTGATGACAAAAATCTAAAAATAGTAATGGAACAGAAAACCAAAAGTAATTGGCACAATAAAAGGTTATGCTGCTCTTGTTTTTAAAAGCTTTCTATGCTTAGAGATTACAACAATTATTATAAGAGTTAGTGTTTCAAGATCGCCAAAGAAGACTGTTTCCCCCCCTCCGTAAATCTAAACTCAAATTGTATCAAATTTTGGGATTTAAAATTCTTCGCCTTTGGCTAAAGAACTGGAGTCTTTTATTTTGCACCATATCAGAAAAGAGCCCACAGTAGGAAACATTCCGCGGGCACACACACACACAATGCATGTGTGTATAACATGAATAGAATCATTAGACTACTATATCATATATGTGTATATATTATGCATGGATTTAACAGAACAACATATGCATTTAACATGGCATATGCTTTTGTGTGTTTGGGAAATTATATTGGCACACACCAATACATCAAATAGATATAATTACGAAGTTAAAAGACATTTTTCCAAATAAAAATTTTGACTGTTCATTAATTATGCTTGTATGCTAATGGAGCCATCTCATTCTAATTAATACATTTTTCTATCATTTGTTCTGTATGATTTATTCTTGCCTGTATTAATTTAACTTGTATAAACCTGCAATATCGCGTAGCTGACTGCTTAAGCGCAGTGGTGATTATTTACCTCTTCAGATTCTGCAACAATATCCATTTTTGTACTTTTGCTCAAGGAAAGGTACTTCTCACGAGCCTGAACAAAAAAATACCCTTAATATTTTGACACAAAAATAGCTTGTAAAGTAGAAATAACATTACTGAGCTGAAATAGCATTTAAACTACTATTTAAATTATTAATATTTAAATCACTATCAAACACAAGCTCTTAAGTACATTATAATGGTTCTATCATGCATGTTCCAAAATACCTTTCAGAAATTCATATGCCTCTCCATATGATTAACTTATACACCTTTCAGAAATTCATATGCCTCTCCAAAACACAAACTCTTAAGTAAATTATAATGGTTCTATCGTGCATGTTCCAAAATACCTTTCCAAAATTCATATGCCTCTCCAGAGGATTAACTTAGATTTTGACTTTTAAACTAGCGTACATTTCAATCAATGTCATCAAGACCCATTGGAACATTATTAAACATCAGAAATACCAGCGAACTGCTTGTGGCCTAACATGAATATGTTTAATAAACAAAATAATTGAAGCCATTCTGTGTAACAGAATATATTCTCTTATTCAAATATTAGTACAATAATCTTATAATATAAAAGCAAAATTAGATTACTATATTTCATTTCTAATTTGATGCTGAATAGAGATTCAAAATAGAGCACCAGGCTATAACCTAGAAACCTTTCTTACTCCCTTTTCTGCTATCTTATAAAAGCTAAACCTGAAGATCCATCTACTGCAGATAAGAACCAAGAAAAACAATAATATAAGGTACCTGATCATAATGAAGACTAGCTTTGTCAAAGCGCTTCCGAATCTCCTGCATTGCAATTATCCTGGCTTTGTGAAGAACTTCTCCATTCATTCTTCTTTTACAAATTAGAATAATCAAAATAAAACTATAAAAAATATAAACAAAGATGATATTAAAAATAAAGTCAAAATAGTTGCATCTTGAATGAAAGAGGATAAGAATAGTTGATTTTATAAAGATTTCAATGTTAGAAAATTGACACTTATATCCTGCCACCTCTTGATAAAATTTGGATCCCTTGGTGTCTTCTATGTACATTAGCTTGGACTTTTGATTTAAAAATTAAAACCCCAATTTAAAAATGACTTGAGCTATGTGAGTTATTTCAAGAAGACCAGAATTTGGAGAACACTAAAAGTCAGGGTGAGGACTAATAAGGATCCCATTCCCTATTTTTTGGTGTCTTAGCTTGAAATTTGATTTAAAATTCCCACTTAAAAATGAGTAGCACAATTAGGACTGTTTCAAGAAGACAAGAATTTGCACAACACTAAAATCAGAGTGACAGCTAGTAATGATCTCATTCCTTATCTACTGGTAAACAGCATTTCACAAAACCATCCCTTATCTACTGGTAAACAGCATTTCACAAAACCATTCCCTATCAAAGGATAAATGTGTTTTTTATATTTGACATAAACAACTACAACAATCGACAAAGTTTGTCTATAATCTAGCTCTATGCAATGGTAATGTTGGTTGAACCAAAACAGGTAATGTTAGCTAAATGGGTTCTCATAATGCAAATTAAGAGTGTTCTATGATTTGACTAATAGAAGTTACAGTGATTAAAGTTACAAACAAATATTATCTGTCAGTTAGTTTCACTTTCAATTGAGTTGCTTAGAATCAAGTCTCATAAAAGAATTTAGTTTTGCCATTACTCCCTCCCATTGAGTGTGTCCCATTATGAAAGGTGTCATCGATAAAAAACAAAAATCTTCTGCAACATACAATATACAAGGTGAGATGTATTTTACTATTTTGATTTCTTTTATCAAACTTTCCTTTGCTAAATAATAAAGGTAAAGATAAAGATGAAGATGAAAAATCAAGAGTTAAACATAATATTTGTGGGCAACCCCATCACAATTCAAAATACAACTTAAAGTAAACTATGCTAAAATAACATATGGTATATATGCAGAGTGATCCAGTGACATTCGAAGATGAATGTCAACCACGGGATCTGACATGGAAGTCACAAGAAAGCAAATGATTAAATGCAGATAGACCAACAAGAGCAAGTACAACGTGCATAGTTCAGTATAAAAGTGTAAAGCAAGACTAGTTTTCCAAAGGAAATGCACATAAAAAATTCAGAACAGCAATACTTTTGACCAGTTGCTAAGGTAGATAGAGCCACATTAGATGACAATGGCAGCCCAATTTGGATGGGAAACGCATCAAATAGATGCCAAAAGTGTAGCCAAGAGTTTGGACTTTGGAGCAGCCAAGAAAAGAACATCAAATTTGCAAACTCAAGAAAGGCCCATGCATATTGAAATATGTGCCTTGAGCTTGATAACATTGATATCCATTTCAATAAAAAATGCATTCAAGAAAAGTAACTCAGCTCCAATATTATGTCAAACCGTCAAGACCAGCCAAACATTGTACTGATAGTCTGATATACAACTATTGTGGGGTAACAATGTTGGATTGCATATTTGCAAAGAAGGTTTGCATAGTTATTTGTAATTAAGACTATTCGATTATTTCTACAAGATTGAAGGTTGGAAGAAGGAAAGTTTTTATAACAAAGTAAAACCAGACACAAAATATAATTTCAGAAAATTCAAGAAGAAAAATTATATTGACATCACTTTAATTTGGAGCAAAATTGTCAACACCACAAGAACAGATATCAATTGGGTGTTTGGGCTTGGGAAGCAACAGTAACACATCGATTAACACCAAAAAGAATAGCAGGATACACATGAACAGCAGGATATACTTTCAAATTGGGATCAGCAACTATTTCTCTAGAACATATAAAGAAATCAGCAATGTAGTTGTCATTGACTAAAGAAGTATTCAATAAGTGGCAGTTGGAGCAGCATGTTTAAGCAATATGATTGAGACTCTGAGAGAAGAGCCTGAAAAATTAGGATTAAAGCTGAAATAGAAGAGCTTAAGAATTAGGATTTAGAAAACGATATTGTATTGTGAAAATCAAAGCACAATTCATGTTAATAAATATCCAATATTTCATACAAGTAGGGAAAACAATAAATCGCATTTTCACAACAATAGAAAGCTTATTAATATTATAGTTTATAATTCCTTTGTTACAGATCAAAGCCCAGATTACAGATGTTTCCGTCAGTGCCTTGAACAAAAATAAGATTCAGAGGTTTAGAGGCCTACCGCGTATGATGAAGAGGAAAATGATCAAGGGGAAGTGCCTGAATATTTTATATTGATTTAAAAAATTATCTCAAATTTAAGGTAATATTAAATATCATCAATGCTGTATTTGAGCTGGAATGGTGTATATATTAATATAATGATTTTTATTTCAGTGTACATGGGAATGAGGGAGTACAAAAAGACAAGTGAAAGATTTAATTTGCTGTCTGTTTCTGCATTTAGAAGGTAACTAGTAACCATGCAAAAACAGATTGTTCATAGCTGAAGCTCGGGGAATAGTAACTGATATGTACATAACCCAAATTAGAATATGACTGTGAAAGCAAAATTTCTTGGTTAAGCAATGCTGTTTTATGTCAATTTATTTTCATGTGATTGGTTTTCTGTACTCTTCCTTGCAATCTTTAAAGTTTTTTACACAAGCTACAAAACTTTCGGTTCACTGAATTCAGGTCTTCTATTAACTAATTTCTAGGTTCACATAATTGTTCAACCACATCATATGTTCACTATCACTATGTATCAGTTCTAAAGCACTATAGAACATATCAAGGATCCTGTCCACGAATATATTTATTATATAAATTGGAAAAAGCTTTAAATAAAATTCCCAAGCCATATGTTAAGTCACAATGGACACTGATCTATATAGAAATTATTCAGTTAAATCAATAGTACCTTCACATCATGTAAATCAATATTCACAAAGTGTATCAGCCGTTCATTCAAGATTTGTTCTACCTGAAAAAAAACACATATAATTCAGTCCTACATCTAGAAAATATGTTGAGTGATTCTGTTAAAAGTAAACAAAATGTTTACAACAGGAAGAATATTATTTGTCCAAGTAAAAATAAAAAGATTTCAGCCTTTCTCCTTATTTCCACATGTCCAATATAAGTACACTAGTACTAATTCTTGTACAGTAAAACCTAGCATTAAGTACCTGGGAGCGAAGTTGTTCTTTATATGTCCCAATTTCTCGCAAAGCAATGGTATATTTAGTCATCACAGGCCCTGTGGTACATAGAATTGAGAAACCATGAAGAACGATACTTTTGAATGTCAAGATGTACGCTAAAAAAGCATCTAATTTCAGTTCTTTTCACATTTTGAGAACAAATTAATACATTATGGTTGAGCTTTTTATTAAGATAAATGTTGGTAGATTTTCTCCTCAATCATATGCACATCAATGGCAGAATCTAAAACAATTGTAAGAATCAAAAAACATCTACCCACACACAATTGCCAATAGACTAAGCGCATGAATTACATGACAAAGAAATACTATTCTATTTCTAATACAATTCTGAGTATGAAAACATTAACATGCACGCCACAACTGCCCCAAGTCTAAGTGTGATATACATATTGCAATTGCAAACCATCGTCTTACAAATGAAATTAACATTTAAAATTTAATTGTGTGGAAACTGTTAGTCTCTGAGGAAAAGCTAACAAAAGCTTAGAATGTCAATCATTACACATCTGCCAATTGCACAATTAGATAAAAAGCAGTGAGTGTTGATAGCTCAAAGGAAGCCATAACTAGTAACATTTGAAATCCTTACCGAGGTAGATTGGTGGTGGTTGCAACAAGAATATTGATTGACATACACAGCTAAATTACCATTCTGTGTTAGCATTCAATGAGTGGGGAGTTTTAGAAAACATATAACCATTTAGTCCAAGGGGTTGAGCTTAGTTGGATAAAACATTGGATTCTCATTGTGGGACCCAAGTTCAATTTGTTGTTTGTAACTAGGGCTATATATGGGTTTGGATTGCCTTAAGGCAACATCCGAACCCTTTTAGGTCTGGGCCCTATCCTAAAGGGTAATGTGACCCCAAGTCTATGCCCAGCCCTATTCTTCACGCTACCCTAAATACACACGCCACAATAATATATATTGGCGCCAAAATTTAAAGGAGGCCTACTTGCAAATAAGAGTTAAAGGTGCATATAAATGAAAGACACTTTGCAAGTCAAACACACTCATTCAATTGCAATAAAGCGAATTAGCTCTGCCTGATAAGGTGTGAATTCACAAGGAGGAGTGCGAAATTATTCAGACTTGTGCGAAATTGTCCAAGAGGACATAGGCTGTTTTGGTACAGACTTGGAGAACTTAGAAGTGCAGATCTGCCATACAAAAGGATAAGATCTGACAAAGAAGCTAAGTATTGTACTTGTGATTTTAGAGGAGAATATATAATCTGACCTATGGGTCTTTAATGTTGGGTTTTTCCTCCTTGGAGGTTTTCCCAGGGTATGTGTGTTTGTCTCCTGTTTACTTACTTCATTTCTGATTTTACTGAATGTTAACTTATTAAAATGCTACAAATCTGATTACAATCTAGGGCATAATCAAAGGATATAAATCTGATTAACAAACCTAGGGTATAAAATTACATGGTATCAAAGCCAAGGTGTCACTAACTTCTGATTTTAGCAAATCAATTGTTGCATATAGCTGTTGTTTGTTTTCAGATTAAAATGTCAGGTTTGAAGGCTGAAGATAGACTTGAGGGAGCCAATGATTTTGCTGCTTGGAAAGTCCTTATTCTATTGATCCTTGAAAAGAATGATCTGCTGAAATTTGTAGAAGAAGAAAGACTGTCTCCTCCAGAAGATGTTGAAGAGCTGAAATAGTTCAAGAAAGATTCCCTCAAGGCTAGAAGGATCATAATTGAGTCCGTCAAGAATCATCTTGTCACTGTCATATCAAAGTTTGTGTCTGCCAAGGAAATGATCAAACACTTGGAAGGGATGTATGAAGTCAACAACCTCAGCAGGGCCCTTGCTCTAAGACAGCAGTTTCTTCGCATGAAAATGAAAGAAGAAGACTCAATCATAGCCTACTTCATGAAGATCAATGAACTAAAGGACAAGCTAAGCAATATTGATTGCCAAATCTCGGATAAAGATCTTGTTATGATTGCATTAAATGGTCTACCTGATGAATGGGAACCATTCATTCGTAGCATTGGTGGAAGAGCCGATCGTCCCAACTTTGAGCGTCTTCAATCTGATTGCATCGAAGAGGAATCTCAAATTGAGGTAAGAGGAAAACTCAAGAACTCTCACAAAGATAATCATGTTTTCTTAGCTAAATCTAGGAAAGGTGGACATTGGAAGAAAAAAAAGAGAAGCAAAGATTTTAGATCCTCCTCCTATGATCCAAGGAAAAAGTCAAGAGATTCCTCTCACATTCGTTGCTTCAGATGTGATAAGTATGGTCACTATGCCAAAGATTGTCAGAATGACCCAAAGGCAAGGGAAGCCAACTTAAATGAAGTTGCCAAACAAAGTGAAAATTACCTTCTTATCTTTGCTCTATCCAGCAATGTTCCTACGGACAGCAATATGTGGATACTTGACAGTGGTGCCTCCAGACACATCTCAAGATTTCGTGAGCATCTCTCAGATCTGATTGAAAAAGACACCAACCTTCATGTAGTAATCGGTGATGAAGCTTGATACTCGGTAAAAGGTTCTAGCACTACCTCTTTAAAACTAGATTCTGGTATTTCCTTACAACTCTGTGATATTCTCTTTGTACTTGGTATTAAAAGAAATCTTATTTCCATTTCTGCCTTAGACGATAAGGGTTTGCAAATAGCATTTTCTGAAGGGAAGGTACTCGCTTGGCCTAAGAAATCTAATTTCAAATCTGCTCGTATTATTGGAAATAGAAGTGATAGTTTATATAAGCTTGCAGCTAATCCAATTCAAGCTCTCATTCATGAGACCCCTGAATCATGCGAGCTATGGCATAGAAGATTGGGTCACCTACACTTCCAAGCTCTTCCCACTCTCGGTAAAATGGTTAAAGGTATGCCTAAACTCAGTTTATCTCATGATGATGCTTGTAAAGGTTGTGCAATGGGTAAGAATGTAAAGAATCCTTTTCATAAAAGCGATAGTAGGGCTAAAGAAAGGTTAGAACTTATTCATTCAGATTTATGTGGTCCTATGTTTGTAGAATCTCCTAGCGGTTTCCTATATTATGTTATCTTCATAGATGATTTCTCTAGGAAAACATGGATCTATTTTCTTAAATCTAAAGAGTATGAAGAAGTCCTAAACAAATTTAAAGAATTCAAAGCCTTAGTTGAAAATACTACAGGAAATCGAACTAAATGTTTGAGGTCTAACAATGGAAGTGAATACACCTCAGGTAGTTTCTATGACTTTTGTGTTAAAGCAGGAATTAAGAGGGAGTTTTGCGTTCCCTACAATCCTCAACAAAATGGAGTTGCTGAAAGAAAGAACAAGACCATTGTTGAAGCTGCAAGAGCCATGATCCATGATCAAGACCTGCAACCTTTTCTATGGGCGGAAGCATCCAAAACAGCAGTTTACATTCAGAATAGATGTCCTCATCGCGCCCTAAAGGATGTGACTCCTGAAGAAGCCTTTACAGGTATCAAACTTGACATCAATCACCTAAGGATACTCGGGAGCCCTGTGTATGTTCATGTGCCTAAAGAAAAACGAACCAAGTTGGATCCATCTGGAAAGAAAGGCATCTTAGTGGGATACAGCGAATCTTCCAAAGCCTTCAAGATCTACATTACAGGTCAAAGGTATGTTGAGGTAAGTAGAGATGTAACTTTTGAAGAAGATATTGCTTTCAAAAGATCTAAAGGTTCATTAACCAACAATAATGATATGGTGATTGAAAATCAAGATTCAATAGTTGATGCTAACCCTGAGATACAGGAGGAGTCTACTGACCTTCCAGATCAGGAAGTTCCAAAATGACCCATCAGAACCTATGCACTCTACCGATATACCTCAGGATATTGTGGTCTACAAGAAGAGACCACTTTGGGTTAGAAACACGATTCAAGATGCTGAAGGATTTGCTGCTCCCAGAGGAACCTTTAGAGATAGCAAGAGATTCCAAAATCACGCCAACTACATTTCTGTGATGTGCAATATCATTGAGTCTGAACCTCACAATGTCGAAGAAGCTATGTCCCATCATGCTTGGAAATTAGCCATGGATGAAGAGTATGGGTCTATCATCAAGAATGATGTCTGGGACATTGTACCCAAACCCAAAGGTAAGTCTGTTGTTTCCTCTAAATGGTTGTTTAAAATTAAACATAATGGTGATGGTAGTATTGAAAAATATAAAGCTAGGTTTGTAGCTCGTGGTTTTTCTCAAAAAGAAGGAATAGATTATGAAGAAACCTTTGCCCCTGTTGCTAGATATACTTCTATTAGATCTATAATAGCTATTGCTGCAGCCAAAGGTTGGGAGCTGCATCAAATGGACGTTAAGACAGCCTTTCTCAATGGTGTCATTGAGGAGGAAGTCTATATTGAGCAACCAAAAGGTTATGTAATCCATAAAAGAGATTTTCATGTTTCCAGGTTGAAGAAAGCCTTATATGGGCTCAAACAGGCTCCTCGCACTTGGAATGAAAGAATTGATAAGTACTTACTAAGCTTAGGATTTTGCAAGAATGATGTTGATGCTAACATTTACTTGAAAGTTTATAATGATGAGATGCTTATTTTAGTTTTGTATGTGGATGATTTATTTCTCACTGGTGAAAGTAAATTAATCATAAGATATAAGAAGGAATTAGCCTCAGAATTTGAAATGAAGGACTTAGGTTTAATGCATTACTTCCTAGGGTTAGAAGTATGGCAAAGATCCAATGAAATTTTTCTAAGTCAAGGAAAATATACTATTGATATTTTGAAAAGATTTAGGATGATAAATTGTAAACCTATGCATACTCCTATGGAATATAACTTAAAGAAGTTAAGTGTTTCTGCAGCTAACTCTGGTTTTGCAGATCCATCTGAGTACAGGCAGTTGATTGGCTCCCCGATGTACCTAGTCAATACTAGGCCAGATATCTGTTATGCTGTGAATGCTCTCAGTCAATTCATGAGCTTACCTAAACTTGTTCACCTAGTTGCTGCCAAGCACATTCTAAGATACCTACGTGGCACGATTGGTTATGGGCTGAAGTATTCACTTAATACCTCAATCCTCTTGGAAGGCTACTCAGATTCAGATTGGGCAGGAATTGTCAAGGATAGGAAAAGTACTTCAGGTATCTACTTCAACTTGGGCTCTGCAGTGATCTCTTGGGCATGTAGAAAGTAATCTTCGGTAGCATTAAGCACTGCAGAAGCTGAGTACATTGCCACATCTGTTGCATCCAGAGAAGCAATGTCGCTTCGTAAGCTCCTTGTTGGATTATTTGGTCAAGCTAGTGGTCCTACCACCATTCATTGTGATAATCAAAGTTGTATAAAGATGTCAGTAAATCCTGTATTCCATGATCGGTCCAAACATGTGGAAACACACTATCATTTCATTTGGGACATGGTGCAAACAGCGCCATTCATCTAAAGTACATTAGCACAGATGAACAGATTGCGGACATCCTTACCAAACCTTTACCCAGAGTGAAGTTCGAATACTTCAGAGACAGACTCGGTGTTGTGGAAAATGGAACCCTGATTGAGAGGGAGCTTCAATCTCAGTGACTCTATCTGCAGCACTTTGAATCATTCTTTGCTTGTGTGCAAGAATGAATTATATCCAATCTATGCTTGTGTGCTGGATGGATAATTGTAATTATGTAAAGACCCACTGGTGTATTACACTTTCTATGCTTGTGTGCTAGAACCATCCTATGCTTGTGTGCTAGGTGGAAGATGTAATTATATGCTTGTGTGCTAGACCCATTCTATGTTTGTGTGCTAGATGGAACTCTAAAGGTTCAAATTATGTATTCTCCTCTTCCCTAGTTAAGAGGGAATGTTGTTTGTAACTAGGGCTATATATGGGTTCGGATTGCCTTAAGGCAACATCCAAACCCTTTTAGGTCTGGGCCCTATCCTAAAGGGTAACGTGACCCCAAGTCTATGCCCAGCCCTATTCTTCACGCTAACCTAAATACACACGCCACAATAATATATATTGGCGCCAAAATTTAAAGGAGGCCGACTTGCAAATAAGAGTTAAAGGTGCATATAAATGAAAGACACTTTGCAAGTCAAACACACTCATTCAATTGCAAGTAAAGTGAATTAGCTCTGCCTAATAAGGTGCGAATTCACAAGGAGTGTTGTGAAATTATTCAGACTTGTGCGAAATTGTCCAAGAGGACATAGGCTGTTTTGGTACAGACTTGGAGAACTTAGAAGTGCAGATCTGCCATACAAAAGGATCAGATCTGACAAAGAAGCTAGGTATTGTACTTGTGATTTTAGAGGAGAATATATAATCTAACCTGTGGGTCTTTAATGCTGGGTTTTTCCTCCTTGGAGGTTTTCCTAGGGTATGTGTGTTTGTCTCCTGTTTACTTACTTCATTTTTGATTTTACTGAATGTTAACTTATTAAAATGCTACAAATCTTATTACAATCTAGGGCATAATCAAAGGATATAAATCTGATTAACAAACCTAGGGTATAAAATTACACAATTCCCCATAGGGACCTCTAAAGTGGAATTCTAAGTTGTGACTCTTGGTCTGCCATAGGTGGTTTCTAAATAAAAGTGGATTTCTAAGTAGTGACTCTTGGTCTTCCATAAATGATTTCTAATATGTTTTCTCAAAAGGAGCTTGTATTGGTCTAATGTTGATACTCATATGACCAAGATATTTGTAATCAATATTCAATTCAAACAAAAAACATATAACCATTTACATATATAATTTACACGGATAGAAACTAACATGACATGTTCATGCTAAAGGCAAAGAACAAACACAAAAGTCATCATTCTTGGGTAAACAGCTAGCAAAAACTTTGAATGCCAACCATCACATCTCTAGGAACCATACAAGTAAATAAAAAAGCAGCAAGAGTTGACAACCCAGAGCTAGCTATGACTAGTAACTTTTGAAATCCTTGCCAACGTTGATGCTAGACCCAATAAAGCATTGTTGGTGACAACAAGAATATTGACCAACACATGTATCAACTGATCATCCTGTGTGAGCGGCAGCATGTTGAAAAGGACAGTGATAATTACCCTGGCACAAAGCTCTAAATGTAAATATCCTTGGCATAGAGGTATCTACTTAAGCGATTACGATGGAAAATTTCATTGTCCAAAATCAAAAGAATGACTGGCACAAGGGAAAGAAACATAATATAAGATGTGGTCATGTTTGCACTGTAGATATTGATTTTCAGCTGCTATGGAAAGTCCAACGATGTTTGGGTTGCCTAATGTACTTTCTCGTCCACTAGACACAAGTGATAAGAATCTATGCCATCAAAGGAAAAACTTCTTTACTTGAACTCATATCAGTGCTTCTGCAACACTAGAAAGTCTAGATCATTTGACAAATACTTCCCAAACAAGAATGGGTTAGAACAAAGGGTGAATGATGCTAATATATGGATGAGGATCTCCAACAGAGGGCTGGAGTGACCACATCACTTTCCCTATAGATGCAGGTTGAACAAAGAGAATGATAACTAGTATACGAGAAAAGCATTCATGCTAAATTGCTAATAGTTTATTAATCTATATTCTTGTTAATATGTTCCTCAGCTAAGAAAAATCTGAATCATCAAGTCAAACAAGTCGTTACTTGATAATCTATTAGTTACAGAAATTTTAAATTATGGAAACAAAGGAAAAAAAAATCTAACAATGGATATGAGAATGGTTATAGATTACATATTGCAGGATAAGAGGTTTATAAATGGATAAATAGTTTGATAAAAAAATCACAGTATAGATGCACAACCTCCAAAAGCTATACCAATCGGATCATTATGTCCTCCTCCAAACATTTCAAGAGCACTTGCAAATGCAATATCTTCATCATATGCTTCTCCCAATCCTTCCCTGTATGCAAAAATAGCAACATTCAACATCTCTTAACTACAATATAAAATTTCAAAAAAAACATGAAATATTATTTAGATGTGTACCAATAAAAAAACATCTGCATATATCATTGTGTCTTTCCTTCTGCTTCTTGACCACAAAAGATGTTTACAGTTTTGGTGTTAAGTTTTGTAATTGCTTATGGCAAATTAAATTTCGAAAAATTCTGTAAGAAATATGCACATTGCTTTCCACCCAGGGAGTAAGTTATTTTTTATTTTATATAACTATCAAATATAATGAACAATCTAACAACAAACAAACACTAGTGAAACATTGCTTTACAAATATAAAATGAACATCATAAATAATATCACCGAAATAACTATAAAGAGCTACATCCAAAAAGGTCTTTTTCAACATATGCCAACATTCAAATTACTTGGCAACATAATTTATTAGAATACTATTCAGCAATCCCATCTTAATGTACTGTAAACCAATCACATAGACTTATCTGTAAGAAATATGCACATTGCTTTCCACCCAGAGAGTAAGTTATTTTTTATTTTATATAACTATCAAATATAATGAACAATCTGACAACAAACAAACACTAGTAAAACATTGCTTTACAAATATAAAATGAACATCATAAATAATATCACCGAAATAACTATAAAGAGCTACATCCAAAAAGGTCTTTTTCAACATATGCCAACATTCAAATGACTTGGCAACATAATTTAGCGAATACTATTCAGCAATTCCATCTTAATGTACTGTAAACCAATCACATAGACTTATTATCTGTAAGAAATATGCACATTGCTTTCCACCCAGAGAGTAAGTTATTTTTTATTTTATATAACTATCAAATATAATCAACAACCTGACAACAAACAAACACTAGTAAAACATTGCTTTACAAATATAAAATGAACATCATAAATAATATCACCGAAATAACTATAAAGAGCTACATCCAAAAAGGTCATTTTCAACATATGCCAACATTCAAATGACTTGGCAACATAATTTAGCAATTTAGAATACTATTCAGCAATTCCATCTTAATGTACTGTAAACCAATCACATAGACTTATTTGATTCGCAACATCAAGCTTCCTTTTTGAGAGGAGAGAGAACGCAGGAATATAAAAATCGGACACCTAGAACTACAAGTACCTCCAGATTGTATTATTTAAATTGGATTGCAATGCAGAATAGGGAGGTGGACAAGAGAAGACAACAAGAGCTGAGGATAGGGAAACCACCGGCAAGGACACATCCTTGTGAAACAATGAAAAATTATCAGAAGTGAGATTTACATCTCTGACTGCACAGCCAAAACATTCTGCATCTAGGATGTGCTTTCCATGTACCTTTTGGATATAATTGGCTTCTTCATATGTGGCCGTTGTTCACATCATTTAACACTGTTGCTAGGATTCATTATTCTTAGATTCTACACTGTCTCACAAAATGAATAGGAGCTTAAAATACAGAATTCCACCAATTGTTGCTTAGAGGGTTCCTTTATTCCTAATAAGCTTCTATGTATTCCCAAATTTGACAAAACACCCTCATTTCCCTTGAGCTCAATGGCATTGATTATGTCACTATTAAGAAGAAAATAATCTCTGATCCTAAAGATTTGTGACATCGAGCCAACTAATATCAATCACACCTAGATATCTTTCTCATTGTCAAGTACCCATATTAGCATATTCATTTCATTAATCTCTCCAAGCCCCCCCACCATGCTACTGACTAGTTTGACTATCAACACCTATGTTACCATGAGTTTCCAGGACAGGGACGGCAGGGAACGGCAGGACAAGTTTCCAGGACGGCAAAAAATTTTGCCAATTTTGGGGATGGCAGGGGGACGGCAAAGGGGATGGCTATATAAAATATAGGAAAAATTTTAAATATATAGGGAAATTTTAAATGTTCATATGAAAAATAGATAAAGCATGTATATATACATTATATCTAAGTCACAAGGTTCGAATTCGACAGCCATGAAATTCAGATGAAATTCGACAAGGGAAAAATTCGAAAAAAAATTCGGATAAATTCGCCTTCTATAATTTTGTTTATTTTTAAATATATGTATACCTCTAATAAATTATCAGAATAGCGGCCCTTGTTGGAGAAAATCCGAGGGCGACCCAGCAGTTGGAGACACCCATGACCCAATAGATACAAAGCATATACAAAGAATACCCACGACCAGCTGAGTTGTGTTTAGAGGCGTATAGCAGTGCTTTATAGAGGAAATTCGATTAAATTTGATTTTTTTTATAGAAGTTTGAAATTCGATTAAATTTGAACCTCATCCATGAAAATCGCTGTATATAAAACATGGATAAAGCATGTATATGTACATTATAGAACCTTAACATGCCACATTTGTGTTCAGAATTCATTGTCAATACTCGATATGCATTCATAATTCAGAATTCATTGTCAATACTCAAGATGCATTCATAATTGAAAATTCATTGTCAATATGCCAGCACTTGTTTGCATGTAGTTCATTGTTTCTTTCTGGTTGGAGGATATTTTGATAGTCTTCCATTACTATTATGACCTACAACTGCTTCTTTATGCACTATAATGTTTTGGATGTTTTTGAAATTCATTACTAAGCTGTTATTCATATTTCTGAGTGCTTTTGGCTATGATTCAAACCTGTTTACCTTTCATATCAATGAAAAGTCCAGTATTGCACACCTGCAACCATGTTTTTAGGCACTACCAAGTTCTAAGTGTTTGTGAAATTTATTACCAGGCTGTTGTTCATTATTTCTAAGTGCTTTTGGAAGTGATTCAGACATCTTTACCCATCATATGAGTGAAAATTCAGTTTTAGAAACCTATAATAAATTTAAAAAAGTATTTTTTGAGCATTTGAGTCTTTTTTATTTTTTTAAATGTGCTGGGAAAAGGGGTCGGCTGGCCATCCCCAGGACAGGTAGGGGACACCCCAGACATCCCCAACCATATTTGGGATGAGGGGACGTCCCCTTTGAGAATCACTGCTGTCCCCAAGTTTCCAGGACGTTTCCCACAAATTTTGCAATTTTGGGGATGGTGGGGAGACATCCCCTAGCCATCTCCGAAACGTCCCCGGTACAGGGACGTGGGATTTTAGCCCGGGGACGCGTCCCTAGGTAACATAGATCAACACAGATTTGTAAACAAGTCTCACAAAAAAAATATAAAATCATCTCCCAAAATTTGGAAGCTATCATTAATTACAATTGACCTGTGTTTCATGGCATTTAGGAGATAGGGACACCAGGACAGTAGGAGATGTATTTCAGGGACGACAGTCCACAGGCCATTTTGGGGGAACAACAGTATATACAGAGAGAGAGAGAGAGAGAGAGAGAGAGAGAGAGAGAGAGTCAAATCTCTAGAAGTTTAACTAATATTGAGTAACATAAAAACAAAATTAAAACAGTGACAGCAGTATAACAACAATAAATATATTGTGCCAGCAGTGTAACACCAGTGTAACAGCAATAAAATTAATCATGACACAAGCAACAGCAGCAACAGCAGTAACAGTAGTATAAAAGCAATAAATATTAAAAACATGAACACAAAATTAACAAGGTAGTGCTAAATTCACCTCCAAAGTTTAGTGTCCTGGTGGTTGCGAACTTGATCGGGGTTCTTAGCGGCTCCTTAACACCCAAACCAGCCTACTTGAAACAATAGGGACTTTGCTTTGGATTCTTTTGCCATATTTAATACAGTTCACTTGGGTACATTATTATCTTTCAATGAAAGGTACCATGGATCTGAAGTATGTCCCAATAGGGTTTACCAGCCTCCATGCTTAATAAGTTAATTATAGAAAATATCATTTGAAACTCATTATTTATTGAGATATAGACAAAATCATTGTTTTAATCAGTTCCAGTCGACACTATTTTTTGGCAGCTGATTCATTGAACCTGTATTTGTTGCTGCTGGAGAGTTATGAAACTCTGTAGCAAAAGAAGATGCACATTTGCATATTGAAACATTTGGGGATGAAGCTGTTCAGTACCTATTAATTGTTAATGCAATATTGTTCAGCAATGGTATATAGCTGTGAAAACTGCATGCCACTGTCATATTAGGAGGGTGACATATATGACTTGCTATATGGGATAAGTATAAATACACCATGGTCTTTGGCAGGTGGACAGATGAGCAATGTAACAGATGGTTGCATTATAAACAACTACCAGAAGTGTAACATAAGTTTTGAGTAGTTTTATAGGTCCTATGCAACTTGCAAGATGTTGACATTATGCAATCCTACATTTCATTTGCTCTAGCATCAAGTCTATTTTCTGATATCTGGGAGCTCAGGGGATGCCCCCTGAACTCCCATCGTACCCAAAATGCCATTGAGGATGGGGACAGGGATTTGATGGCTAGAGACACGTCCTCATGGAACGCAGTAATTAACATATCATCCGCATGCCAAAAGGCTCTAGCCCTTTAGTGCCTGTCCCATGAGTCTCAAGTATGATGCTAATTTTAAGGCTGTGCAATTTGCTCTACTCTTGGAAAGAACTTATGTTTCATTGCAAAAGCACACTGACAATGATTTACCCACTGAACAAAATGCATAAATGTTAATGCACATAAAAATTCAAGCTTCATTCTCAATATCTGAATACATTTAGAAATTTAGATAAATGCGTATTAACCCGCCCTTCAAAAGCTCCAATGATGATGTTTACAACTTTCTTTCTCATGCTACAGATCCACACATCAACAACATAGTTAGTCACACAAGCTAATCAATAAACGGTGCCTTAGATAGAAGAATGGGGAGACAACTCGAGTCTTGAACATACGTATATTTTCGACATCCTTTGTAAAATTTTTGACTCCGCTCTCTAAGTGCCTCTGCACTTTCTTCTAATGTTTGTAGCTGCAGTCCAACAAAAGCCATCAATTCATCACGAAGATAAATATATATTTCAAAATTGTAACAAAAAAACAATCTGATTTTATTTAAAGAAAACAGCAATTTGATTTTATATAAACAAATCTATTCAAGGATCACTACAATTATAATTTCAACCCAAAATATTCCTATTAATTTATTAAAAAGTGCAAAGTAAATCCATCTAAATGACTATGATAGTGTGACCAGTTATCTATGATGTGTTATTATAAGATGCCCGTTAAACCCATACACTCGAAATCCAATCCCTACTCAAAAAAGAAATATAGAGAGAATCCAAAGCAATGAAGATTCTGACATGCACAGATCCGTATAGCTTCTAATCAATAATTAAAATCTTGAAGTACATGAAAATTATATAAACTTTTAAGTAAACTGAAAACGAAAAATCTGTGAGAGGGAAATTCTAGATATGGCTGGTTCAAAAGTTCAAAAAAATGATGAGTAGGAAAAACCACAAACATGAATGCTTACTCTATAAATATTTGTCTCTTCTACTAAAGGTTTAGGTGCAGAGAATGTAATTCATGCTTTGATATTAACAACCTAGCAAAAGAGAGGAAAGGGGAACAATCAATCTCACAATAGCCAAAGTCGCCATTTTTAAGATAGCAAGAGCACTAGCAAATTTTAGTCATACTTTCAATATTATTCATCACTTCAATAAAAACAAACAAAGAATGACCGAACTCATACTTGGATCATCCAAAAGTTCAAAAAAGAACTATGCATGCAGCATTTTACTTTCAAAACTCATTATAAAAGTATTTTACAATTATAACCACCACAAATAAAAAAATGTCATCGCAAGAAATGATTCATGGAGAAAACCTAGTAGTAATATTAACCATGAACTGTGGACCAACTAATGCAAACAACTGCTGTTTCACAAGATGGAAGCTATTAGAAATATGTGTCTTAGTTGTCACTGATGTCAAGCTTGGTGATCCGGATTGGTCTGGATATGATGCAGAACAGTGGAAGTTAGGTATGTATGATACAAATTACAGATCCTAGTTGTTGCTGATGTATTACAGACATGTTTATTGCTCCTGAAATATGTATTGTCAGTATGAAGATATGTTTATCTTGATATGAGAGATTTGGTGTTGGTTGTGGCAATTGGTTTCGTGCTCCAGTCGTTCATGGAGTCTAACAATATTCAGTTAGCTTATTTCAGACTTGCAGTCCTCTACATTTGTGTCTTGATGCAGATATAGTTGTACAATTTTTATATGCTTATTGTCATCATTTGAGATTGTTGTATTCGTGGTTTTGGTGCTCTGGAAGTTGTGATCCGGATGTTGTGCTCCAAGAATGTATTTGGTTATGCAGTGTTGAGCAGCTCTATGTGCTCTTGTTTCCTCCAGTTTCTTGATTTCTGATGATAACTCTTTGATGATTCGTTGTTCATGTCTTTAACCTCATAATGTTGAGTTGGATCATGTTCTTTGTGCTCCAGTAGCGTGTTATCGTGTTATTCGAGGATATGCTCAATCTGTGTCAGGCCAACCTTGAAAGATTATGTTGTTGTTTTGCTCCGGTGATTGTAGCATGTAATTTGACTGTCGAAATATCATTTGGGAAAATGTTATTGAGGCCGACTTGATGTATATTCCTATTGACATATGTATATATATATATATATATATATATATATAAGATCACATTATGCTTGAAGTAAGAGATGGATGATTTTGTGATGAAGTGAAGAGCAAGGCGGTAAGCGATAAAGCAATGAAGTTGATGCTGAATAAGTAAAGGAAAAGGACAGATCTAATGCAACAGTATTTTGGAGCAGGCAGATAGCAAAGTGATTTGCAAAGTTTCTTAACCGAATCTACTGCAAGCAATTGGTGTGTTGTCTGAGCTTAATAGGAACTGATCCCATGTATATGTAGATGCAATTTTTCTCAGTTCAATTATTTATTTTCTGGCAGTGAGCCTTTCCGGCAATGAGTCGTTGTAATCTAGGCAGTGAACCCTCCAACAATGAGCCTCTTTTGTAATCCCATATAACTAGTTATATTATCTTGAAAGTTAACCCTCTCTGTGGTTTTTCCCATTTGGATTTTCCACATATAGAAATCTAGTCTCTCTTATGGTTGTGAATGTTGTGCATTTCACTTCTATTGCATATTTCATTTCATGCTAAGGACATCTAAGATCATATTGAGTTTCAAATTATCAGTGTGTTTTATTTTAGGAATACTGATTCACCCCCCCCCCCAACTCTCAGTATTCCGATCTGTTCAATAGAAACAAAACTACGTATCATCAGCATACTTCATAGCAGCTATAACCTAAGATAGCACTACAAATTGATGAGCTTCCCTTAGATATTGGCCAAAATGATTCCTCTCCACATTGCATTAGACTACATCTTGAAAATAAAAACTTCAAGAATCACATTCACAATTGCATTTTTCCTCACCTAACAAGAATTGAAGCACCTCTTAGGACAACGCCAAAAACACATATTAAAGTCAATTATTATGAAGCAATGTTTTCCAAGGATGCGCTTGTAGGAAAAATATCACTTTTCTTTGAGTGGAGCAGTCCTCGAACTAGTGGCATTGAGGAGGGCAAAACATCCCCCCACCATCACCAAAATGACCCTACACAATAGGGGACATTCCCTCTAGGAGTGTCAAGGGGCAGCCTACTATCACAGAGTGGATGGAGAACATGTAGAAGTCCCTTGACCCTCCTAGGGATGAGGAGCGTTAGAAGCTTCCCTTATTATCACCAAGGCTGCAAGAATATGTCTAGATGTACTTCAACCATCCTAGGGATGATAGATGTCCCCACATCTTGAAACATGTCTCTATCATTAAAAAATTAGAAAAAAATAAGAGCAAAACCCTAATCCTAAACCTAAAAGTGATGCCCCCATCATAAAAAACTAATGAATACACTATTCGAAGCTATATTACATTCACAAAAAAAGGAAAGAAGAAGAGTTAGTCCCTTGCAAACTATTAAAAATAGTTATTTAATATTTAACATAAAAAAATTTAAAAACGCAAAAAAAGGTGAATGCATATGCCATGAAGCTTTGTGTGGTCTTAATTTCAGCTTGGTGATGAGGAATCATCTGCTCAACCTCACCCTATTTCATAACAATTAATACACCTATGGCCCTGTCCTAAACCCAATGAAGGGTGTTGCCCCCAGACACTACGAGGGGCTATATACTTCAGCCTTACTATGTACTATAGCCCCCAAGTCCCTGCTCTTATTTTAAAAAGAAGAGAATAATAAATATCGTTTGGGGCTGCGCCAGATTAAATCCCAAGTACTTGAATTCCATTTATACTTTTGGTTTGTTGAGTCAATCTCAACTCCAAGTAATACTACTATGGTTATAGTCAAGCAATTTACAAGGTAAAAATAATAATCATCTTAGTGAAGATGCTTGCATTTCAAATATGTATATTAACATTGAAACTTGTTGCAGACCTCTCTGTAAATTTTTATTCTCTACTCAATGCCCTACTTGGGAAAATGCTGAAACTCGTCAATGCTATTATAAAAGAACCTGCTCAAAATTTCGGCTGGCATTGATGTTTGGGAAAATGCCCTACTTTTATTCATTTGCTGAAATATGTTGGAGTTTGGTACTCTCTTTTCAGATAATAAATGGCAACAGGTTTTATCATATTTGAAAACAAAAACTACAGAAACAGTGCCAGGACTTGATCAAATTGTTTACAGTATGGCTGACATTAAGACATCAGACGATAGAAAAGATGATCCTACAAAGTCTAACAGTGGAGTCTTGGTCGATGGTACAATTTAATACATATTAAGATTCATTGTCACTGATGTAAAATGTGCACCTCAGTTAACTTTGTATAAACTTCAGCTTCTTTTGCTCATTGTTTACATAAATGATAACTTGCAACTTTATTTTACTCTTTTTTTGTTTAATTTTTCAAATATTATTTTTTTATATATTATTTTAATATTCATCCCCTTAAAGGTTCAGCTCTGATTTTGGTATTCAATCACAATTACTAAATTGATATAAGCATTTTGTGTTATTCTCTCCTGGGCAAGGGACCCTAATGGAACCTTCACCACTATCCAAAAAAATATGTCCCCAAATTTTAGAAAAAAATTCCATCCCCAAAACTTAGCCCCCCATCTCAAGGATCTGTGCAACACTATAATAAAGCAAGGCCTCAGCAATCCACAAGTATTTAATTCTTGTTTCCATGTTCATTCAAAACACATAGATCCATAATACACCCATCCTTATCTACATATGTGCAGGTAAGGCTATGCCACAAACACATTAATCAGAATCAACATCAATTGCCATAATCCTTCATCAGATTGAGAATATAAGAAATAGCTGCAGATGGCAGAACTGCTAAGCAGTTAGGTTTCACAAGACTACGTTGCCAGGGATCTATAGGGTCTTCTATCAAAGGAAATCACAAGAAAGCAAACGACAGTTCAGTACTACTCTCTTCATGGAATACCTTCATAACAAGAATAATACTGAACTAATGTTTGGTATAACAGCCTAGCAATGAAACTGCCACTGTATTCAACAAAGTGACATGTTATCTACACTTCCCTAGTAACCTCCACGGAGGAATGGTGGATGCCGCAGATCTCTCGTGTGGATAACTTCCTTGAAATCTTAGATGGACCTTCTCCCCCGTGACTCTTCCTCTTTGCTATGAGGTATAGCAGTCTACCCAGTTCAGTACTACTTCATGGAATACCTTCATAACAAGAATAATACTGAACTAATGTTTGGTATAACAGCCTAGTGATGAAACTGCCACTGTATTCAACAAAGTGACATGTTATCTACACATCCCTAGCAACCTCCACGGAGGAATGGTGGATGCCGCAGATCTCTCTTGTGTGGATAACTTCCTTGAAATCTTAGATGCACCTTCTCCCCCGTGACTCTTCTTCCTCTTTGTTATGAAGTATAGCAGTCTACCCTTCTCCTATATTTCCTCAGTACTAAGGGTCCTTTTGGTTCTAAATTCTCTAATTTCAAATTGTGTAGTGGTGACATTTGGAGCAGTCATCCCTAAAATTGTAGCTTGCAGCTTATCTGATTGTCATTAGTGGTCATTTGTTTGCCCCAGGTAGGAGTGTCACTCATATCAACCATTGGTAGCAATTGATCATCATATGCCTAAGTTGCTGATACCAGTATGGGATACAGGATATGGGTATGCCAGTGTGATACTTCATCATTGATCAATGCCAAATGCCAAAATAGTAATGGTGCAGATCAACAATTGAAAATCCAGAAAGAATTGTCAATTGTTAAAGCAAAGAAAAATCAAACTCTTCAAACTTTTAAATCTGAAAACACACTTGCTGGAATTACTTGCATTAAAATTTGATCACAAAATAGATACAATCAGAAGAAGCTGCAGGAGGCATTTACAAGCCATCTCCAAAACTAAGCAAACTTATCAATCATTATTCCTCCCTACAAATACGACCAAAGTACTCCAAACCAGCTACAGACATCGGAAAATGCACCTTTAAATCATTTGCAACCCTCAGTTTTGGAATTGAGATCTTCCTCTGCAGTCTCTCCCTGCAACCTCACTGCTGAAACCCTTCTTCTGATTTTCTTTTTCTCAGCACTTGGGCATTAAATTTTGCTGTTCTTGACTGCAAATTAAAATATCAAACAGCCAAATTTTGCTGTTCTTGACTGCAAATCAAAATATCAAACAGACCCAAACTAGGTGTATGAATCCTTCACTTCCTGCAAAGAGTCAAATCTGGAAATGTAACTCCCTGATTGTATTCAATTTTGTAATTTTGTAACACCTCTGGTGTCCAACTCAACTCCCAACCTGGGTGGAACGTGGGAACACTCTCCCAAACAAATAAATATCATTCCAACATTTACTTTTGGCTTCAGTTTCAATTTATTTACGTTTTGGCCTTTTTAGTGCACATTAAAAACTGAATTTTTCAAATCACCAAAATGCAAAGTTTGGGCCATTAAATAAAATATCAGTTACGTTAATTTAACCCCATTTTTCAACTTAGGATGCTATTAATACCATAAATTACTCAACCAAAAGAACAAACAAGTTTTCTTATGCTTATAGGGCACCCGAAAATTATCTGCAGCTGAAAATCACAAAGAAAAGCAACATAAAAAAAAAATTGAGTGATGCAAGATTGATATATTAAATACCAATTGATGCTTTTTGAATCATTTTAGGGTTTTTGCATGCAAAAAAATGTTTTAAAAAATTATTTTGTCACTTTTTGTCCCTGAGCGCCTTTAGCTACCCATGGGTACACTCAGGTATGCCCAGGGTGTGCCCAAGGCATCCAGGGCGCACCCTGGGCATACCTAGCTGTACCCCTGAGCGAATCCACACCCATTACGAGTACAGGACTGGTTCCAGGCATACCCAGTAACCTAGTCATATGTCCTACCTTCAATACTTCTTATTTGTGTATATCTCATCCTCAATAACTTCTTCGACTGGCATGATCAAGATGGCACAATAACATGTAGGAGCTTTGGAGCATTCAGATTTAGTGGGTATGTCCTTATAGCAGCCACAAGCCCCATCCACTCCATCTGATACCTTCATTGAGGGATAGGGTTTTTTAATTTTTTGCTTGCCTACCTCAAAGGGATGAGCATAAATGTAGTCACAACATATTGTAAACAAATCTTCCTTATATAACTCTACGCTCCTAGTTGAAATGTGGTTTATTGTTAAGGCCATTGTTTGCATTTGTTCTCCCCAAATCCCTAGCGCATGGATACCTTGTATGCCATCCTAAAACCTCTGCTCCCACAATATTTTCCCTTCTCTCCCAAGCAAGACATTTATAAAATAAAGGGCTATAAATATCAACATGCAGCCATAGCAAAGCTAATGCTCACATTCCCTAATTTTCTCCAGATTGTCTAAAATTTATTCTCGGAGCTCCATGCACCATGTCATATGTTATTTAAATGCTTTTGTGGTGATTGAATCTTTCCTATTCATGTAATATACTTTCCATAAGATAGCCTTAGTAGAATACTCAATCCTATAGGAGTCGCACAATAAAATATCAAGAAATGTTGTCAAAGGCACCATTGCATAAATGAGAAAATGAAAAACAAAAAACAAAAAAAGATTTTTGGTGTGTTTTCTGCCTGCTGCCTTTTTTTCCACCAGCAGGCAATTTTTCTGTAGAAACTCACTGAAACTCAAATGTTTTGTAGCAAGTTGATTGCCAAAATTAACCTGCAAATTACCAGCAAGTGACTCAACAGCCAATTTTCCCTTGCAAGTTGGCGAGTAATTCAAAAAGTTTTTTAACTATGGGTTATTGTTGATGTAGAAAATGACAATTAGAGCATTAATGGGATGGATCAAGAGCAATCTTGTAGCAATTTGGAGAACATGTTACAGTATAGTTTCATTTCTTATTCATCCTTCAAAAACATAATAGAAGAATAGTAGAGAGGTGTATCATATTTGCTATGCTCAACCATACTACATGTAACATGGCTATGGTCAGCTCAAGTTCTGTTGTGCTCCAGCCTTTCAACTTATGTGACCATTATACTTCCAGGTCTCAACATGAAGAATTGAAAGAGAGCTTTGCAAACATGAAAATGACAAAAGGCTGGATCAAAGGATAAATAAGCATCTATATTCAAATGGAAATACTGGGCCCCAACAGTTATTTGATTTAAAAATATTAGTGCCATTTTTATCTCAGCTTGTTTTATACTTCTTTGCTAATTAAAAAATGTCATTTTCATAATCATTGTTGACAACCATCATTGTCAATATAGCCAAAGATATATTGGATCGTATAATCCATAATTATTCCACTAAACAACATCTATATAAGTAGCTCTTGAAGCACTGAACCACACCCTGTCAACATAAATACTCTGCAGAACATAATGTGGCTTGGGCAACATCCAGTCTGCCTGTTAGTATGAACCCATCAACTCAAACTTCTGGGGTAAAATCATATCACAATACAGAAATGCAGCACAACTAAAAAGTCCATGGAAAGAACAATGTTCCTCAAAGGTAAAACCTCTTTAAGGGTCCAAGTCTATTTTATCTCTACTGGGACTGAAAACCCTGAAAACAGTTCATATATGTAACAATATATCTGATGGATTTCCTCAATTTAGTATCCTCCTTTCCACTGTGATGTCCCTCTGATGATAAGAAAGCTATATGTTTTTCTTCAATTTTACTCATTTTTTCTGCTTGCTATTTTTTCAGTCTGATTTTCTCATTTCGTACATGGCTAATACAAGCACAATCATATCCAACCTTAGAACCTCCAATCTTAACAAGACATGTTTCATGCAAGAAAGCATTCATCTTTGATGATCTTATGTAGTGAAAAAATGCAAATCTTTTTATCACTCTCAAAAAAAGGGCCAAGATATGCCAATTAAATTTTCCATATCTATAACTTCATCAATATCCACAGTTCAATACAATGCCTAAGAAAAGCTAAAGCTCCTCAAACTCACACTACATGAGCTATCACACCATGGAATGGCAAGGCTCGCAGCTTCAATGCTAACCCATGTGTATCAGTATGGCTGAGATAAGAACTTGGCTACAGAGAAACTATGTGCGGAGGATAAGCACTGGTTTTCCAGAGGCCAGGTGATTCCAGTTACCCTACGTAAGCACAAATCAACTCACTCAATCCTAGCAAACAGTCTTACTTCTGTGTCTCTAGCAAGGGAGTTTGGCCAACAGCATTGGCATTTGGCTCAAATTTTCACAGAGCCTGGAACTTACTAAATTACAGACATTTAAAACCTACAGCATTTTTCACTCCATTAAAACCCTAGATTGAGTTAACAATTAAAGATTAGAGATTTCCATGTCACATCTATGGATGAATGCAAGTTTTCTAGATCAGCTACATGATCATATATAATAAAAGTTTCTAAAGCTCGGTCACTACTTATGGTCATTGCATTAATTTTCAGTAAAACAAAACTTAAAGAAAGATGAATGTATTTGTCAGGAGAAGGTACCAAGAGACAGCCAACTGTTTCAACGCTAAAATAAAA
Organism: Cryptomeria japonica; assembly: GCF_030272615.1. NCBI lineage: Eukaryota > Viridiplantae > Streptophyta > Pinopsida > Cupressales > Cupressaceae > Cryptomeria > Cryptomeria japonica. The sequence continues at coordinate 533,007,740 of NC_081413.1, forward strand.
ATTATTCACAAAAAACATAAAGTTTTCACAATCCAGAAGCCCTTCAATGATAATTATTCAGTCAAGAAAAAATCACATTCTGACACAAGACATTTTAGCTATTGTTAACTTGCTTCCATCCTTCCATTTTCAGCAAAAAATTCCAATCTGCATTCATTCTTGGATCAAATTTGCTTCTACCACTTATCTATAAAGAGCAACATGCATCAAAGGCAAAAATGGCATTTTCACATTATAATTATCAACATAAATTCAACTGAAATTCATGTTCTCAAGTGTGACATGGTATTTACATCCTTTCACTATCCACAAACTATTCCATCTACACTAGCTCTAAGATCAAGTCTACTTCTAAAACCTAATGATAGACCATAATGAATGCAATGCATTCAGACACTCGTTCTAAGATCAAATATAATTTTACAGCTTACCGATAGGCAATTTGCACAATACCATGCACTCACAGCTAAATGTACAATAATTAAAGTTTCAGGCAATGCAATCTAAGCTTACCTGACTACGGAACATGGGCGAATCGTCCAGCTTCCCGAACAACATCTTTAACGTCTCTGCACTCTATTACTTCCAATCTTCATCAATATACAGACACGGAAATAAAATATATCTCCACCTTCAAAAACTGCAATGCAAGTCCATAACACTAGATCTTCAAACAAGATCTAACCCCCTTATCCTGTCTCAAGCTCGCACAAGGCAACACAAAACAAGGCCTCGTCCTCACTAATATCGCCAAATTAACAGAGCCTTATAGCATAGAGATAATCATCCCGACACCTAAATTTAGCAGTCCCGAAAGCAACGACAGAAACCCCGCGGACATCAAGACCGGATATTTAGCACCTTACAGCAAATGCACGCAAGGCACTAGGGTTTCAAGTTCGAAAGCAAGCTAAAAAAGATTACAACCGGCAAGGGTTCGAACATCCAACAATGCCAAAAGCTTCAGATTTAATCTTATCGCAATGGATGACACATCTAAGCTGGCTTCTGCTTCAGAAACGTCAAAAACAAGCAATCTATGCGCTTCTTCCGGGCTACAAAAACCTAGGAAAGGTTGCAAACCACGTTTTCCTGCACAAACGTCATTTTAAAGCTGTCAAAATAGAATTGATGAACATTTTGCAAAAACTTACAGCTTTGTTTTAGCTCTTTCTATTCATGCATTTGGAAAGGGCATAAAGCTGGGTCCTGACTGCATGACAGCACGAATCTTTACTCACTTCCACAGGGTCCTCCCACTGCTGAAGTGCCACGTGTACATTCTTCCAGCTTGGCAATGCCACGTCGGACAAATCGATCTACGTGGCATGCTTTAAAATACAGAAGCGTGTTGTACGTTCGAATCACAGTACTGGACAGGGCCCCGTCATTTTACTTTTTCAACGCATTATTTTGTTTTTTATTTTGGTTTTCTGTGGGAGGTGTGGTGGGCCATAGGCTATGCCGCTTAAATAACGTGCAAGTCTCTACTGAATCGTCGCCATCGCCTTCAACACCTGTAACTCCCGTAAGGAAATATGGCAGAGGTTTAATGATAGCGATTTTCCAAATCTAGTAGACTGAGTCTTCGACTTTTCTCAACGCCTTAATTTATTTAATAGTTTTAAGTATCTCTGTTGCGTCTTTTTAATTACTTTTTATTATTCGCGTGTGATAAAGTATTGATATTTTAATGTTGGGAAAGCTCAAAGCAGCAAATTAGCTTTGGGCCTTAGATTTAATGGTTGGATAGTTGTAGTTAGGTAGTTATCTTAAAATATATAGTTAGGTAGTTATCACATGAAGGATAAGTTTTTGGAAATACTCTCAAAAATTATATAAAAAAATTATAACATATATATTTAATTTGTATGTATATTTATTTTATATTTTGAGTGAATAATTCAAATTGTCAGAAGAAATTGTTTGGTGTGTAGGGTGTATTGACCACCAAATTCAGATCTTAGAAGGGTACACCAAGTTTGTCTTATTGAAATATTGTGCTTATACTTAGATAAGGATTGGAATAGAAGATTTTAAGATTTATGAAACTAAATATATCCCAAAGAATAATTTGAACTTCATATTTTAGCTTTTTGTATTATTGACCTTTTATTGTTTATTTTGGTGTGGAGAATCTTAATTTACTGTTTTTGTATTATTGATTTTTTACTCTTTGTTTTGATGTGAAAAATCTTGGTGTACTTAAAGGATCATGGATTTACAAGTCTGTCCAATTAAAATATTGTGTTTATAGTTGGGTGTGAAATAGAATATAGAAGTTTTGACTTTCATGAGACTAAAGAGAATTTTAGAACAATTGATATAGACATCATAGCTTTTCATATTATGGATCTTTTACTCTTTAATTTGATGAAGAAAATCTTAATTTACTTAGAAGACCATGAAAGGGTTGCTCCTAAAATAAAAAAAATTATGTGGACTTATAAAAATGCTTCCCTATAGATATAAGGGTTGAGTGGGGTCATGTTTCTCTTACTATTAGTCTATGAATTGACAAGTTAGAAGGGCAGTTTACAAAAATAAAGAGTTTGTAAATTAAGTTTTGTTTATTCAATGGTTGATATGTACAAATATTTATAGGTATGTCAATTAGAAGTACTACACAAAATGGTGCTACCAAAAAAAGATCCATGTGTAGTGGTTGTCTAATTGAACTCTAAATATTTGTACTTGTTGACCATGAAATACAACCTCTAGGCTATGTTTTTAGTTTTTATATTTACATATTGCATTCATGTGATAATATAAGAGCGTAATGGGAAATTAGCATACCATGTTATTTGACATTTAATCTTATGCTCACCTTGATGAGAATGTCTTATCAATAAGTATCATTCTCATATGCTAGACTAGGCTCACAGTCTCACACCTATTCGTCTCTATTCCATCTCAATTCACACCAATTTTGAGGTATTTGTTCCCTACCTCAAAATCAACACTTTATTCCTTCAAATCATTTGTGTGGGACATAGGAATGACAAAGAATGTGGAAAATGGCCTCCAAAATTCAAGACATCAATTTCAAAATGCAACTTTTTCACTCCCTTTCATTAGCCATTTTGATTGAACTTAGCACACATTTCATGCCACATGTTATTGTATCAAACTTTTTAAATACATTTATCATGCACTTGATTTTCTAAGGTGGATTACCAAAGCACACTTTAATTTTAAACGATAATAAAGGAATCAAATTGGTATCATCACATAAGCCATGTGTATGCTTGTGAATGTTGTCTTTGACCTTTTTCATCATTACTAATTCAATCTACTCAAGGGTTCGACCTAGGAGAATGTGTTCACCAAATGAGTCAATAAGATCCTCGATGATGTCTATAGACACCAACTTGACTTCTTAGAAATTAAACAAGCAAAGGTGTATGAATTCTCAACCAATATTTTTATTAGATAAGTTGTGTAAATCATATCAAGCTTACAACTATTAAAATTAACCATGTGTGGGTTAATATTGATCTATGAAGGCTTGCATATCAATTCAAACTTTGATTTATTCACTAGACCAAGGTAAATAATTTCATGTTAATGGTGAATCCTTCTAGAATAGTATCAACATCATTTATCCATCACCTTGATTATAGAACTACATGTGAATCTATCATCCTTAATTATTATATTCATTTTAGTTCAATTATTGATATCAACTCTATTACCTAGATTACTTGCATGATAATTGATTGTATTTACTTAATTGGCATGTATATTTAGATAAGGGTGCGCTTAAACCCTTATATTTATGTGAACTCGAGTGACTAAAAGCCCCCTAAGGTTTTTCCTTCTTTTATTACAATTTTTAGATCAAAATTTTTATGATGCTATCATAGTTTTAGATCTCATTAAGGTATAGATCATCTTTTTACTTATACTTCCTAGATATATCTTTATTGTTAACTAATATTTGTTAGGTTTGGGCTTGTATTATTTATCCTCTCTTTTACTTCACCCCCTTGGTTTGTTCTTCTTTCATAGATCTTACATCATTGAAGCTCATGGTCCATTGGTTCAATCTCTATATGTATTACAAATTTAGACATTTTTATTTTTTAACATCTAGCCCTTCCATCCTTCATATTCATATATTTTTTTTTCATGTACATGGGTACATATTTTCTACGTAGACTTTGTTTGATAATGTATATGATTTACTCCTTCGTTCATTTGATAGTGATTTCTACTTTTATGGATTACTTATCTATGGTGGTTATCCTACAGATGGTCTTTACGATGATTGCATACTTCTTACATCACTCATGGCATTAAAAAATTAAAAATAATGTAAAATTAAATAATAATAATAATTTATTTATTTTTAGTTTTCATGCATTTAAATGTCACAAAAATATCAAATTGAATGGTTATAGTTTTCATTAACCATATGTGAGTATACTATGCATTGGACGTAAAAATTATATAAAAAAAATTTAACGTTTTTTTTTTTTTTGATCGGTGACATGGATTTTTAGCCTGGTCCAATCGCCAGGTGAGGCCACAAACCAGAGGGCCTCATCCCCGAATACATATATGAGGTATGAACATCTCTAAGCATTAGTCCTATCATCTTTTACTTATCTCTAAAAGCACACCTTATCTCTACACACCTTATCACTCTACTAGCTCTCCTTATCTCTCCAATTTTTCCTCTCCTTATCACTCCAACCTCACCTTATCTCTCCATTTTCTCCTTATCACTCCACGCACATCACACCTTGTGTCCACAGTATTATGGGCATTAACACCTAACAACGTCAATATACTCGATCTGCGGGCCATGTACCACGTCCTCCATTCGATACTCCTCATCGATCAACACATCTAATGTAGCACTAAAGTCTATGCAGCGTAAACCACAACAGAGGCAGTCAACGAGTCCAAGTAATCATCGTGGCATGTGGGGGGGGGGGCATGCACCATAAACAGCTCACCGAACAACCTTCACCAAAGTCACCTGCGTGAGATTCAAACCAAAGACGTTGTATCAACACGGCTTGCAGCTTTACCACTGCACTGCGGGGTGAACCCCAAAACTTATATTTAATTTGTATACAAATTTATTTTATATTTTGAATGAATGATTTTTACAAAAAACTGTTTAGTATGTAGGGTGGATCAACCATCAAATTTAAATTTGGAAGGGATTATAACTTTACAGATTTATCATGTTTAAATAGTGTGCTTATAAATTTAATTTGTATGTAAATTTATTTTATATTTTGAATGAATAATTGTCAAGAAAATTATTTGGTATGTGTTTTGCGTTGCACACGCTCCTTGTCGTTGATAGGGTCCCCTTTCCTCTTTTTTGGTCTTTTCGCCTTCGCCCCGTTGAGTTTTGCGTAGGCTGTCTCGCATCCTTTTGAGCGTGCCCGTAATCAATCCATGAGATACTGATGTCATGAGCAAAAGCTTGTGAGTTTGCAAGGTGAGTTGAACCTTCGGGCATTAAAATTCCAAGAGATCATGTAAACTTGTAAAAAATCGCCTGAGATAGGCTTGGAATGATAGAAACTGGCAAAATTCCCCAAGTAAAAGTAAAGCATTTGAAGGTCGCATAAGGACCCAAAGTGTCAATTTTTTCCAAGGGATACAAAGGAGATAAAGAATGCAAAGTGTCAAAAAACTGACAAAACTCCTTCAAATCTTGAAATTCGCACTAAGGGGGGAAATTACATGAGTTTCTAAAAATTGACAAAATGGGTGAAATCCCCGAAATTCGCTAGTATTGGACAAAATGCAAGAAATGAAACTTTACAAACTCCTCCCATTCACCGAAAATCGCGATCCAAGGGATAAGTGATAGAAGTAAAAGTTTTTAAAAGCATATAAAACCTTGAAATTCGCACTATAAGGGAGGAATGTTAAAATTAAGAAAGTTTGCAAAGTACCACAAAATGTCGAAATCGCACTATGAGGTAAAAGTGCGAAAAAGTTTAAAGTTTGCAAACCCCCTCAAAAACCCGAAATTCGCATTATAAGGGAATAGTGCAAAAAGTTGAAACTTTCCAAAGACTCCCAAAACCCTGAAAATTGTGTTATAAGGTAAAAGTGCAAAAAAAAAAAGATTCCAAACTCCTCCCAATCACCGAAATTCGCACTATAAGGGGTAAATACGAAAAGTAAGAAGTTTGAAAAGTAAATTTTCAAAAGCAATCAAATAGCTGAAATTCACCATCCAAGGGAAAATCACGATTTTCATTAACTTGTGAAATCAACCAAAATCTCGAAAATCATGATCCAAGGAACAAGTGAAAAGGTTAAAAGTTTGAAAAGCAGCTCAAAAGCTCGAAATTCGCATGACAAGGGATAAGTGCGAAAGTTAACGTTTTCAAAATTTCTCCTATTGCCAAAAATCGCAATTGTTGCTAAGAGTTGAAAGTTTTAAAAGTTTTCAAAACCTCCAGAAATGCCGAAGTTCGGCAACTAGGGTGAAGTCATGAGTTTCTCATAGTTCGCAAAAGACGTGGAATCCCCGAAATTAGCAAGCTGGGCGAAGTCGTGAGTTTTTCATGGTTCACAAAAGACATAGATCTGTCAAAGTTCGCGTGAGGTTTGAAATCATATTCCAAGGGTAAAGTTGTGCCACAATTTTTTTGTAATCCTTGCAGCACCATAAACCCTCCATTCTCCGAAATTCACCAAGGTAAAAATCGCTTTTAACCTAAATCACGCCTAAGGCAAAAATTGCCCAAGGTAAAATCACGGAAGTGTGGAAGGTTAAATAATTTGTTGAAAAAAATCACGCATGAAGTAAATCGCCAAATCACCAAGGTAAAAATTGCTAAATCTAAGTTTTTAAATTGTTGCATTTCTCTCTCCAAACTTAGGTGCGAAATTGGGAATAGGGAGTTAACCGTTAAAGTTTGAAATTGCGGAACTCTCTCATTCCCAAATTTGCAAATTGTGAGTTTGCCCTTACAAAGCATAGGGCAATAGGAGACATTTTTCAAATCCAAGGGAAATCATTCGTGCAAGCCAGATTGTGCGGATTGAAACCATTCATTTTGCCAGGTAAGTTTGTTTTGTCTCTCTTAAAATCATTTAAAATATATGCAAAATGGGATAGATGTGTTTGTGTAATAAAAAATTGATCAAGCAATTAAATCTTTAAAACCGCATCTTTTCCCGTTTATAAGGCGTCAGGTAAAGCAATTGAGTTAGAGTCCGTTCCTAGGAGTCAGCCATGAAATGCATTTTCAGACTTACGAAAAATCTTAAACTTCGTCCGTTTTTTAAAATCAATCCTAAAATGCCTAAGTGTAAATTCAACAGTTGAAATCGCCTAAGTCCTTGAGCCGCAGTCGAATAAATAAATTTGTAATAAAAAAGATTCATAAATATTCATGTCTAAATCAATCAAGCTTTTTAGCTAAAGTATTATTCTTTTTCTTTAAATTCGGTTTTCAAATTGATCCTTGTGTGCTAACGTATCCCTTTTATCTAACCCGCTTCATTTCCTTTATATCGTCTCGTAATCTACATTTGGCTATGCAAGATAAATACCTAAATCGGCGGTAGAATTGTCAAAGACACCTAGTGTGGCCAAAACGTCATGAGCATCTAAGTCAGATATCCCTCGCAGAGTCGAAAAGATGAAATATTAGTATTAGAGAGGAGGACTGAGGGAATCAAAAGTTCAAAGTGTGTGGGAAAATATAGGTGATACTGACCTGGGCCACATTGATATTCAAGATTTTAGAGATCGAGTATTCTCCCCTAATGCCTATGGCAGGCCTACGCGGATGATGGAAAGTGGCATCGCTCAGGTAGTAGGATTTCCCCCGTCAATGCAAAACTATGAACTGGTAGTAGAGGTTGCCTGACATTACCAACCAAACACCAGATTGGTGCTCCTCAAGAATATAGTCCTTGTTGACTTCACTCCTGAAGCCATTGGCGATGCCTTTGACATCCCCTTCCCGAACAACCCCATAGCAACAACTATAGATGAAGTGCAGGTGGCGTATGATATGAACCCCGCCAAATGCAGAACACTGATAAATGAGGAGTGGTACAAGGAGATAAGGACTCCAAGTATCAGGATTGGGAAAAAGACCCCCAAGAGCGACTTTCACAATGAGCATGGAGACATGGTCACATTACTCAGCAGGGTTATGGGACTCCCCCAATCCAACTACTTTGAAGAGTGGATGTTCTACTTTACAGAATAGGTCTTCGCTGGGAAATCCAAGTTCGACTGGGCTCAGATCATAAGTGACAACATCCATACCCAGTTGATCGAACTGGAGGCAAAAAAGACTTTACTATGACATCCTATCTAGTCTACATGTTCGTCGGAAACCAGCCACTGCCAGGGTTAATCATGAAGGGTGAAATTGGAAACGGGCCCAATCAGGTGAAGGTATATGATTGTTATCCACAGCTACACTATCAGGACATAGCTCAAAGGGAAATAATAGCCCTGCCTATGTAGTTGGTCAGTATGAGCGAGTCAATGATGTTTTCACAATGTGTCTGGTCAGGCTGATACAAGGAGGACTACACATAAGGCTTTTAGAGAAAGCTACTATTCTAGTATAGAGGTATGGCGCCCGGTTCATCCAGTTCCCAAGATTCTCCTACATCTGAATAGCTGGCTTTGAAGGCGCTCCTTTCCGACTTCCACAATACCCGACCGATAAAATAGTTCTTCTGGAAGTCGCAAGGCAGTCACGTCCGGTGAACAGTTTACTCAAAGACAAGAAGCAATCTGGAATCGCCTTCCCCATGATTATAGGTAACCTCGATGTCCATCTGAAGAACCCAGCTCATGCCGAGGAATCCCTTGCAGAACTAGCCTCCTACGACCTACAAGAACATTTCTCAAGGAAATGCTTTGATCATGACAATCTGGCAAAGAGAACCTATGACAGGCGATATAGAGCAAAGGAGTCAGTTGAAGATTATTGGAAGAACTGCTTTGATGACTATGAAGTCTAACGATGCGAATATTCAAGGCTAAGTGTGCAACAAATGCGACTCTATGAATACCGTCGGGTCCCAGATCAATTAATAGATTCTGGAAATCGCCTACAAGTCTGGGAATTTGAGGTAGTACGACATCTTTTGCCAGGCATCGATTGGTCATAAGACCCAATCACTGATTTTGAGGCGGTTATGGCAGCCCCAGGAAGATACACTGACCAGTGGTTGCACGAGCCTATTGAGCAACTGATTCATGAGGGAGTCCAATTCACCTACCACATGATGGGTAGCCTTGATTCTCAGTCCTCTGATGATGAGGGAACCTCCAGTGCACCTAAGGAAGAGGTTGAAAAGCCTGAGAAAAGGAAGAAGGCTAAAGCCAGCAGAGGAACTCAGACATCTAAGAGAACAAGAAGGGAGAAGATCCCTATTAGAAGACCGGAGGTCACTTCATCATCAAAAGACCCTAGTTCATCTGATGATGTAGTTGAACTAGATTGTATACATGCTCCACCTTCTCAGAGCGATATTGAGGCATTCAAAGCTGATGATCCTCCTAAATAAGACAGGCTTGATACAGAGGTAGGAGCCATTGAATTTGTCGAACCTGATAATCAAGTGGAGGAAGGAGAGATTCCATCCATTCAAGGGCTTGAGGTGCATGAACCCACTCAGGGTAGCTGCCATGAATTGCAACTGCATAGTACTGCCAAGGATGACTCCACAGTTGAAGGAGAGCAAAGGATAGATGAGACTCACGAGCCTGAAAAGATTGAAGAACAAACATCACATGAAGATACCAGATAGTTGTTCAGTGAAGTAGGCAAGAATTTAGCTGTGAGCAAAGGACTTGACACTTCCTCCACTCCTCCCATCGCGGAGCAGCTGCAAATATGCAATGAGCCAGCTGAAAACATTAAAGAACAGAGTGCAAATTTAACCACAACATCAACCTAGACTATACCTCAAGATTGGTTAATTGCTCAAGCTCAGCATAAGGTAGCCACCAAGTCACCCATCGACTTGGAAGAAATCTTCTCGTGCATAGGCAAAGCCAAGTCAAAGGGGAAAAAAAGCCTAAGGCATATTGCCAGATAACCAAAGATGAGCAAAGGAACCATACCCTTCATATCGCCACCCTGTCTGTCAATAAGCCAGTAGATCAAATTACACTGGCTGATTAGAGCATCACAACCGTCCCCATCAAACGAGTCACCAAGGAACAGGAAAGGGAGGAATTCAAGGATTCAATACAAAACATGCTCAGACAACTCGAAGAGATAACAGCTAAAAAGGACATGTATCGGGTTTGTGTTGAGCAGGCCGAGGGGTACATTGATCGCCTTCTGAGACCATTGCATAATGCCCCTAAATCCCATATTTCTCCTACAACATTGGCGCAAAGGACCACTACAAAATTTGAAGGAGTGTGGGATACCATTAAGGCCGTCAGAGAATGGATTTAAAGCATTAAAGAAAGAGGAGAGCAAATCTTCAAGGATCTGCACGAAATAGCCCTCCATAGGGAATCCACTATTATTAAAATGTGTAAGCTAAGGAAGGAATGCTATAACACTCATGAAGCGATTGCCAAGGCATTGCCCCTCATTAGGGCTTTATTTTGGACCTGCTCTCAAATCCCCACTATTGATAGTATCCTAGATCCTTATAATGTTAATACCTTCAAAGAATGGTATTGGACCCTCAGCATGAAGGACGACATGAAGGATAATATCAATAAAATGCATAATAAGTGTGATGACATTTTATCAAATGTGAAGGATCTTGGTGAAAGGATCCTTAAATCCATGGTTCTCGGTGTTGAAATGTGGCGACTGATCAGCAGAGTACTGTACACTCAGCACGTATCCTTGCCAGGGTCCGGGGCCGGGTCGATCCCCGGACAGGGGTTCGAGGGCGGCAGCCCCCGAGGAAAGCGAGAGTTTGGGGGCGGGAGCCCCCAAGAAATTTTTTTTTGCCATTTTTTTGTTGATGAAAACCGACATTGTAATAAAACCCTAAAAAGGCCGACTTTGTTTGTTGCCCTAAAAACGCATGTTATAAGCGGCTGGGATGCTTAAGGCATTGTAAAGTTGATGTACTATTTTTGTTGGATAATACGAAAGATTGGACGGCTGTGTATGGTGGACATAACCCATTCTGGGTGAACCACGTTAAATCTTTGTGTTATCTATGTCCTATTTTATTTCTTTATCTTTTGTATTTAAATCTGCATATAATTGTTAGTTCATATTTGCTTCGGATTTGCTTGAAACCCTAACAATTGGTATCAGAGTGAGGTTTTCTGTAAATTGGCAGGACTTTCAGATTTGAGTTGGAGCAAATGGAGGATTCCAAATTCAAGGTCGAAAAGTTTAACGGCCAGAATTATCAGTTATGGAAAATGCAGATGGAGGATTACCTGTATCAAAAGGATTTGTGGCGGCCGTTGGAAGGAAAGGCAAAAAAAGTGACCATAATGTCAGATGAAGAGTGGGACATTCTAGATAGAAAGGCACTGGGATCCATTCGATTGTGCCTTGCACTATCTGTAGCATTCAATATAACAGAAGCAAAAACGATTGTAGATTTGATGGCGACATTGGCTAAATTGTATGAGAAACCCTCGACTTCGAATAAGGTATTTCTTATGAAGCGTTTGTTTAATTTGAAAATGAGTGAGGGAGGATCTGTAGCGGAGCACTTAAATGAATTTAATACAATTACCAGTCAATTGTCTTCGATAAAAATTACTTTTGTAGAAGAGGTTAGGGCTCTCTTGGTTTTATGTTCTTTGCTAGAAAGCTAGAATAGCTTGGTTATGGCTGTAAGTAACTCTGTCTCTAGTAAAAATACTTTGGTATTTGATGGTATTGTTGGTGTTATCCTAAGCGAGGAAATGCGAAGGAAAAGCACAGGGGAGACTTCAACATCATCAAGTAGTGTTTTGAATATGGAGAACAAAGGAAGATCAAAGGAAAGAGGAAAAGACCCTTGAAATGAGAAATCACGAGGGAAGTCAAAGAAAGGACGCTCTCAATCTAGAGGAAAGAAAGATTGTTGGTACTGCGGAAACCCTGTTCATCTAAAGAAAGACTGTTGGTCTCGAAAAAATTAAGGAGACAAAAATAAAAATGACAGTAAGGAAGCTAATATTGCAAGTAATACTTTACAAGATGCTTTAATCTTATGTTTGGATAATGTTAATGATTCCTAGGTAGTAGATTTTGGAGCTTCATTTCATGCGACACCCCATAGAAAATGTTTTCTAGATTATGTTCGAGGTGATTTTGGATAGGTATATTTGGGTGATGATGAGCCCTGTCAAATTGTTGGAAAAGGAAAGATAAAGATCAAGTTGCAAAATGGAAATGACTGGTTTCTGCAGGAGGTAAGACATGTTCCTAATTTAAGAAGAAATTTAATTTCTGCAAGGCAACTAGGTAGTGAAGGTTGCATAGTTACCTTCTCAAATAGTATTTGGAAGGTCACTAAAGGATCATTAGTAGTAGCTAAAGGTGCGAAGGTAGGCATATTATATCTATGTACTGGTAACACTTACTCTACCTTAGCTGCTACAGATAAAGTTACTGCAGGGACAACAACAATAAATGCTGCAAGAATAGACTCGATAATGTGGCACCATAGGCTTGGAAACATGAGTGAGAAAGGGATGAAAATCCTTCACTCCAAAAATCTATTGCCAAGACTAAAGAAGATTGATTTAGAGTTATGTGAAAACTGTGTTTATGGCAAACAAAAAAGAGTCAAATTTCTCAAGGTTGGGAAAGAGAAGAAGAGTGAGAAGTTAGAGCTTGTACATTCAGATGTATGGGGACCGGCTTAGGTATCATCTCTTGGTGGCTCTTGTTATTATGTTATTTTTATTGATGACTCAACCAGAAAAACATGGGTATATTTCCTAAAACAAAAATCAGATGTTTTTGAAACTTTTAAGAAATGGAAAGCTTTGGTTGAGAATGAGACAAGAAAAAAGTTGAAGTGTCTCAAATCGGATAATGGAGGCGAGTATTGTAGCAAAGCATTTGAAGATTATTGCTCCTTAAATGGGATTCAAAAGCAGAAGACAGTTCCAGGAACTCCACAGGAAAATGGTGTGTCAGAGATAATGAATAGGACTATCATGGAACGTGCGAGGAGCATGAGATTGCATGTTGGATTGCCCTTACATTTTTTGGCAGATGTTGTACATACTGTTGTCTATTTGATAAATAGAGGACCTTCAACCCCTTTGGATGGTGGTATTCCAGAGAAGGCATGGACTGGTAAAAAGGTAAATTATTCTTTTTTGAAAACCTTTGGTTGTGAAGCTTTTATCCATGTTGATAAAGAAAACAGAACCAAGCTTGATGCTAAATCTCAAAAATGTACCTTCATTGGATATTGGATAGATGAATATGGCTATCGGTTATGGGATTTTGAAAATAAGAAAATAATTAGAAGGAGAGATGTTATATTCGATGAGAAGGCTATGTATAAAGAATAGATGCAGGAAAAGAAGCATGAACAGGACAAACAAGAATTTGTGGTGTTGGATGAGATTCCTGAAAATGAAATGCCACAGGTACCTGATGCTCAGCAACAACAAATTATCCCACAAACTCTTGCAAGTGTTAGACGTTCTACAAGGTCAAGTAGACCCCCTGAAAGATTTTCTCCTTCTTTGTATTCTATTTTATTAACTGATTTTGGTGAACCCGAAGAATATGAAGAAGCAATGCAAGTGGAACAGTGGGAGCTAGGCATGAAAGAGGAGATGGACTCCTTGATGAAAAATAAGACTTGGGACTTAGTCCCTTCACCTGCAGAAAAAATAGCTTTGCCTAACAAATGGGTTTATAGGCTAAAGGAGGAGGAAGGAGGTCAGAAAAGATATAAGGCTAGACTTGTGGTAAAAGGTTTTGCACAGAAAAAGGGTATAGATTATGATGAAATATTTTCTCTAGCTGTAAAAATGACTTCAATTAGAACTGTACTTAATTTTGTGGTTGCAGATGATTTACATCTCGAACAATTAGATGTCAAAACAACTTTTCTCCATGGAGATTTGGAGGAGGAAATTTACATGTTGCAACCACAGGGATATGAGGTCAAAGGTAAGGAGAACTTGGTGTGCAGGTTGAAGAAAATTTTGTATGGCCTAAAGCAAGCACCTTGACAATGGTATTTAAAATTTGATAGTTTCATGGCTGAACACGGTTATCATAGATGTCATTATGATCATTGTGTATATTTTAAGAGATTGGATAATGGTAGTTATATTATCCTATTGCTCTATGTTGATGACATGCTTGTTGCTGGGTCTAACATGCAACACATAAATGATCTTAAACAGAAATTAGCTAGGTCATTTGCTATGAAGGATTTGGGTGCAGCTAAGCAAATTCTGGGTATGAGAATTACATGGAATAGGAAAAATAGAACCTTGAATTTGTCCCAAAGTGAGTATATAAAGAAGGTGTTAAAAAGATTTAACATGCAGGATGCAAAAGCAGTTAGTATACATTTGGCTAGTCATTTCAAATTGACTAAGGAGATGTGCCCAAAGGCATAGGAAGAGGTAAAGAAAATGTCTAACATCCTGTATTCATCAGCTGTTGGCAGTCTGATGTATGCAATGGTATGCACAAGGCCAGATATTGCACATGCAGTGGGAGTTGTGAGCAGGTTTATGAGTAATCCGGGTATGAAACATTGGAATGTTGTGAAATGGATTTTTTGGTATTTGAAAGGAACTACTACGAAGGCATTATGTTTCAAAGGATCTAATGTTGCTCTGAGCGGATTTGTTGACTCTGATCTGGCAAGCGATATTGATTCACGAAGGAGTACTACAGGGTATGTTTTTACTATAGGGGGAACTACAATCAGTTGGATTTCTAGGCTGCAAAAGGTTGTTGCACTTTCAACCACTGAAGCTGAGTATGTTGCTGCTACAGAAGCCAGCAAGGAGATGATTTGGTTACAATGTTTTTTGGAGGAATTGGGTCAGACACAAGAGGATCGCCCATTGTATACTGATAGCCAGAGTGTCATTCATCTTGCGAAGAACTCTGCTTTTCATTCAAGGACAAAGCACATTCAGCTCAGGTACCACTTCATCCGGACTGTTTTGGAGGAGGGTTAGTTACGGCTTGAGAAGATTCACACAAGTGAAAATCGTGTCGATATGTTCACGAAGGCAATTCCACAGGAGAAGCTGATTTCTTCATCAGTTTCTGTTGGTCTTCTTGATTGATAATTATGGAATTTATACCAGTCGAGTCCTAGTGTTTTATCCAGCGGATGTTGCATGTACAGTGGTGTCGTGTAGTATCAGTCTCCAAGTGGGAGATTGTTCGGTGTGGAGCCTGATTAGTCTCCAAGTGGGAGATTGTTGAAATGTGGTGACTGATCAGCAAAGTACTGTACACTCAGCACGTATCCTTGCCGAGTTGATGAAAATTGACATTGTAATAAAACCCTAAAAAGGCCGACTTTGTTTGTTGCCCTAAAAATGCATGTTACAAGCGGCTGGGATGCTTAAGGCATTGTAAGGTTGATGTACTATTTTTCCTGGATAATAAGAAAGATTGGATGACTGTGTATGGTGGACGTAACCCATTATGGGTGAACCACATTAAATCTCTGTGTTATTTGTGTCATGTTTTATTTCTTTATCTTTTGTATTTAATTCTGCATATAATTGTTAGTTCATATTTGCTTCAGATCTGCTTGAAACCCTAACACCCGGTTGGAAAAATAGTATGGAAGATAGTGAGGTACAACCACAGTGGGAGGACCGACTTAATCCTAGGGCCATTTACTCCATGGAGGATCTGGATTTTGTTGTTGGGCTGCAAGCAGACATATCATGTTTTGCAAATCATAAGTCATACTAGAGGGAAGAGCTGGAGAATTTAGATAGCCTCCTACAGGGTATTCATTACAAAATGTTTAATCCTCCTATGTCGCTGACGACCGAACTATTCGAGTTATGTCTGAGATTTCAGGACTACGTTCGGGTAGAGCGTGCAGTCGATCGGGATATCTGGGGAGAGTACCTGCACGACAAGGTTGAATTCATCACAAAGGAATCTATAGCTGGAAAGGAAAAAGTGCTTTCTTAAAATGCATTTTCTTTTAAATTTGAAAAAGCACTTTTTGGGAAAAGTTCACATTTGACTGCCAAGTCAGCTGTAAACTTTAAAGTTTTAAAACTTTTGTGCATGTGCACTTTCTGAATTACTATGGATAATTTTTATTTAATTACCCTTTTAGGTAGTTATTGCTCCCTTTTGGGTGGTTGCTGATATTTACCCTCCATTTATGGGTATGGGTACCTTTTGTAGAGATGAATCTGGGCCACTTGTTTAGTTTAGATCTTGGCCATTCATCTATTTTTGGAAACTTATTTAAAGGGACTGGTTTTCCCTTATTTTATAAGAAGTTCATGGATTGTTGTTGAAGCTCTGGCGAAATTTACACAGGATTAATGAAAAGTTAAGGTTGTTTCTATTTCATTGTGAGTGCATGGTCTCCTTCTTCACCATTTAAATTATTTTGTTATATCTTTCATTTTTCAATAGCATTTTCTAAATAAACATCTGATAGAATCCTCGCTGTTCATACCATTAGGGATTGACTGATTGTCATTCCCTTTGCATGGTTAATCTGAACCTTCTCATATGCTTAGTTCGGTTATTGAACACTTAGTGAATGAATGTTAAAGTTATGAAGATGTTTAATAGCATGAAAACCTAATTTTCCTTGAAGATCGCACTAGATTCTTACAAACATTGTGCTTAAATAGGTTATAGTGTTTAATCTGGTTATTTGGAGGTGTCTGTCTATTTTTCTTAAGCATGCTATCTTAGTTAAATAGTTAGATTTTCTACATCTCTTCCCCTACCCCTCCTTTTTCCTTATTTTTACCAAGAAACCCCACAGTCCAGCTGAAGTAGTATTGATCCAACTGAAATCAACCGATAACAAGACTGTTAGAATTTTAGGGATCTCATCCAACAATTGCCCATGTCAACGTAAGTCGCCTTTGTGTTTCCAGCAAAACACATCAAACCACTAAGCAATCCTGCAATCAAGACCCGATAATCAAAACCTTGAGGTCATCCCCTTTGATCAAACACAAAAAAACAGCATTAGGGATTTCCTTATCTCAAGAGAGGATAGGATACTCAGCGAGTACATTCTATTATGCATTGGCCAGATGGAGTTTGCAGCGATGCGACTTTAGACACTTCAACAATATGGACGGTGGATTGATGATCAAATTTAAATTTTAGAGGGATTATATCTTAACTAGCGTACTTGTATTTTTAAAAATCTAGAAAGTAATATTTATATAGCGTAGCATTTGCTCTTTTTGCTAAAAAATAAAAATAAAATTAAAAAATCATGTGCACTTGAAATGGATAAAAATAAAATAAAAAATCACGTGCACATGACATCGATAAAAATCAAATAATAAATCTACCTTCCAAACTATCAAAATAAAAATAAAAAATTAACCATTTTTAAAAACAATGTTTTTTTTCACTTAAACACTTTCAAATCTTCAAAAAAGTCATTTGTTTTTCTTACATGGATAAGTTGTCATTGTACGTAATAACAAGTGCCCGTCATAGTATTGTAATAATTTTTTTTTTTTTTTTTTTTTTTTTTATAACTTTGAATCATTGTTATTTTATGATTATATTAATATAAGTATATTTATGTAATATTAACTATAACTCTTACTTTAATAAAATAATATAATACAAATTTTATAGTGAAAAAAAATATTTTTCTTAAAAGCATAATCCTAATTTAATTTAAAAAATCTATATAAGTATAATCATAATAATAAAACTAATATAAAATTTAATTATTAGTTTGTAATATAATATTATATTATTTTAATTATATTTATGCAATATTAATTATAATTGGTCTTAATAAAATAATTGCTAATAATTATAAAAGTGAAAATAGACATTTTTGGAATGACTTAATGAAAAATATTTAAATTTATAATTAAAAGTTATTAAATTATTTTTTATATATTAAAATGATTAAAAAATTGGCCTATTAATGGGCTTACTTAGGCTAATCTGGAATCTAAAAAGGTGAAGGTGGTGGAGAGGATTTACTTTAGTAGCGAATATTTGCCAATGGGGAATATTTCACGTCGGCGACCTAGAAATTGGCGAATATATTGTATCGATCGGGGGTGGCCATGTCGCCAAGAATTTATAAATATTTGTCAAATGTACGACCCAATTGCCCATTGTTTTATGCAATTAATCGTATCTATGTGAAGATTTCACTAATAAAATCCACGTTTTCCACACAATGAATTCAATTTTTTTGCCTATACTCTTTGAGGTTGCCTTAATAGACAACCATAGTTCGCCAATAGCCATATAAAGATTTATTTGCCAAGATGACCCAATTCGCTTGGCATTTTGCGGACGTGTGTCTCCATTCACCCCAGTTTTCTCCAACTCTATTATATTTGCCAATTAATTGGATGGCCCATAATTGCCTCGAAAATTACATAAGACGTGTTATAGTTAAGCGTGATTCACCAAATATTTGTATACCATATAAAATTCCCACCGAAATCATCAAATAAGGATTGGTATAAATGCAGTCAAAGATCATATTTATCTCTACACAATTTGGTCAATTCTAAGCTCTCAATTCAGATCACTGGTGAAGTTTCAGACCAAGAATAACCAGTGTTGTTGATTGCTAGTGACCTAAAGGTAAGTGATCATATTTTTGAAGTATTATAATATTATTCTGAATTCATCTCTATCTATTTGCACTATTGAGTTCATTATGTATTTCTCTCAGGAACTTACCCAAAATTTTGAATTTGAAATGACTTTCTTGCACCCCCGAATCTAGATTCTAATTTTTGAATCTCCCTGGTTAACTGGTTACTCCAAAGTCCAATCTCCCTTAATTTCAATAGCTTCCTCAAAGGGAAAAACCGTGGTTAAAATTCATTTCTTTTTGTTTCTTTCTTTTATTAAAAACATTCATTTATTAAAACCTTTCATTCTTGACAATGCTCACACATGTCTCCAAGTCTATTCCGAGGACGTTTTGAAGAAACTTGTGTCCTTCATAACTTCGGCCTGGAATAGAGCTTATGTCGTCGATTAAAATTAATTAAGTATGCACTTAGAGTTAATTAAGTATACAATTTATAATAGTTAATTAATTATTAGACAATTCTTAGACCTGTCTCTATTCTGACGACTTTTTGAAGAAACCTTTGTCCTTCAGAACTTCAAGCCGAAATAGAGCTTATGTCGTTGATCTGTGATCATCCAACGGTCATTAAGTTGATTGATTAATCTAATATTTAAATCTAAGTAATGAATAAATTTATAAACAATAAAATATGATAAAAATTAAAATTAATGACTTTCATATTTTACCTCATCGTGCACTTCCTTTGATAAAATTTTGTTGCCATTTTGCTCCTTTTTTCCCCTGTAGGGTTAGGGTTTTGAAAATTTTCCTAAGTCCTAAGTTGTTTAAATTTTCCCTAAGCGATCACCTTCCTCCTTTCTATTTTGATGTTGACTGATTGAGGCAGTTAACAGTGTCCTTAGTTATGACTTTAAGGGTTTAAAACCATGTGTTTACTGGTGCCTCGTAGTAAGAAATAAATTTCTTTACCGATTAAATTTTGTTCATGAGTCGCTTATTGTTTTATCTAAGGTCTAAATTATCCTAGCGCTCAAAGTTCCTATGACCCCTCGAACCTTAAGTTTATGCGACCACATGCTAAATTATTTCACTTAAGTGATGGCCTTCCCTCTACCTCGCAAGGCCTTTCATAAGAAGCAAAATATGTTGCAGGGAAGAGGGAAAATATTTGTGGTTCTATCTTGTATGCTTACCCACACCCCCGCATGGTTATTCCAATGATAGAAATGATGCCTCGAGAGGGAGGGATAGGCTTGTTTCATTTCGAGTATCATCACCCTCTGCCCCGCGAGAATATTTGAATGCTTAACTAAACCGCAAGGGGTAGTGGGGCCATGTTTTGTGCCACCCAAAAGACATTCCACTCGTAGGGATATGCTTATTGTTAATCTTCTTAATGTTCAAGATCAAGATGCTCGTTCACCTTAGCTCTGCAACCCTGCCACACACATGGCACATGGGCCCTGCTGACGTCAGGCTCTTCTTAAGTGGACCAATAAGATTATGCATGTTGGAGGTCAAAGGACACGCCAAAAAAGGTTTTCCCTATCTATCCTCCTCATTAATTAAGTATACAATTTATAATGGTTAATTAGACAATGCTTAGACCTATCTCTATTCCGATGAATTTTTGAAGAAACCTTTGTCCTTCAGAACTTTGGGCCGAAATAGAGCTTATGTCATTGATCTGTGATCATCCAATGGTCATTAAGTTGAATTAATTAATTAATTAATTATAGACTTATATTTAACTAGCACTTGCAGCTCATTATATGGATAGGTGAAAGAAAATTAAAGATAAAATTTAATGTAGTTTAATATTACAAGCACGAATAAATTATTCTAGTATTTAAATCCAAGTAATGAATAAATTTAAAATAAAAAAGTGCCTCATTCACACTTATAGAGGTGGAATTAATGCCAAATTGTGCGGATTGATTGTAGAACAAAGCTTAGACAACACATTGATGGCAAAGCATTGATGAGCTTGGCTCTCGACGACGTAGTAGGATGTGAGGAGTATTGATTATTTATTCATTTCTAGTGGCCATTTTTATTAAACATGTTTAAGATTTATTTGAGAGAATGTGTTGCAGATAGTAGGAGCTAATATTGAATTGAAGGGGCGTTGACACTGTTGTAGAGGGAACATGGAAGCCAGTTTCACATTCAAAATGGAAAAGAAATTGGTGCCCTTCATAGGCAAAGTGTCAGATAAAAGATTGAAGGACCTATTCTTGTTCAAGGATGAAAGGCTTGTGGATGCGGTGAAGCTCTTGTTGGGAGAGGTGATTGTCTATATTAGTCACAAATACATGACTAATATGGAAATATATTCCCTTATTGTTGTATGGGGATTAGAATTTGAAGAGGATGCGGACAAGGTGAAGAGGGCCTTGGAAAATTTAATTGCGTCAAAATACCTGGGAGTGATGGATTCAATTTGGGAGTGGGTTGTTTTGAGAGTGGTTTTCATCATTTCTAAAGGGTTGGTGGAGCCTACAGACCCACTGATGCAGAGCATCATGAAAAACAACCAAGAACCCCAAATCAACCATGGAGTTCCAATCCTAGGGTGCTCAATGACCCAAAATAATCATCAATCTACAACCTTGATATGTTTGAGGCATCTAAAAGATTACTATCAACCAAACAATCCAATATCAAATCTTTCATATCATTTATAACCCTTTAAACATTATTCAAGACCCAAACAATGCATTATGTTGTCCCAGTTAATGACAGTCTGATAGACCCGTACTCTATTATTAATAACTTTAAAACCCGACAATATTTTTCAGATCAATTCAATGAGACTGTATAAAACTAGGTTTGTAAAAGTATATCCAAAATTGAGAGAAATCCAATGGTGGAGTTAAGATTTATTGTCTTTGCACCGAGACTGTTTTGACTGTTACAAAAAATAACAAGAAATCTGTATTCCCAGTCCGCATAGGGTATCAAATATCTCATAAAATAATTAACCAATCACATTGAAACTGAATTCATTTGAAAGATAATTAAAACCTATAGCAAAAACCAAAGTTACGATAATTTCTAATGGTGCAATCAAAATATTTTAGTGAAACTCTCCACAAACCCCAATTTGGAGGGTTTTTTGACAGTTTTCACCAAAACTTGCATAACTTGCTTCAAAGTGATTGAAATTAAATGAAACCAAAAGGAAAACAAATTTAACTCATGCCATTATCATATCCAATAAATTTCTAATGGAGACAAATAATTTTTCATAAAGAAAAATGTGAATGATCAGACTGCAATACACATAAAACAATGTGGAGTGGAGAGTGTAAAAACTTCAAATGCTATTCATTTCCTTCCTCCAATCATACACACCCCCATTAGATTTGACCAAATGATGGATTTTATAACCTCCAAACATCCATATGTTAGTTAAAACTTCCCAAGACCAATTACATCCTTGGTTTGCAACTTTTAGAGCATGGTTTGTTGCTTGACAACACTTTACATCATTGACAACTTTCACATTTTAGAAAAAATGACCTCTAAACTTCACTTAGACACTTTGAACACCTTATAATGGACTCAAAACAACCTTTTACATAATTGTTACCCTTTCATGGCTCTTTTACACAAGATTGACCTCCTTGACCATATTAGGACCCAAATACTCAACTTGAGCAATTTGTTACAAATGAGTGACATTGCCTTACAAAATGACTCATCATGCCTTGAGTTACATCCAAATGACCTTAAAGACAATAATGGACTCAAAACCTTATGAAATTAATCATGACATAACTGGTGACAAGGTGCTCCTGCACCATACTACCGACCTTAAAATCTTTCCAAGTCTCTTGGAAACAACCTGCAAGAAAATTTTGTGTCTTGGACTGAAACTTTGTCTTTGTCTTCATCTTTATCTCTTTCTCTTCCTTTCATCATTCTCTCATTATCCTCATGCTAATGCTACCAACTTCAAAAAGGTAATCATCCTCTCAACTACTCACATCCATGGAGTATCCAATGGCTACAACTCAAGGTGTTCCTTAGGCATCCACCTCTCCTACTGCACACACACACAAACTCACACTTCCTTTGCATCACCTAGGAGTCTCTTTCTCCTCTCTCCCTATTCTCTTGGCAACCACAACTAGGTTCTCTCCTCAACCTGTTCCTCTGCAGTTAGGTTGATCTAACACCTGCAACCAAACACAACATAAACAACTTTCCTAGCCCAGATCTTTTACTGGGCTCTGATACCAATTTGATGCAGAGCATCATGAAAAACAAACCAAGAACCTCAAATCAACCATGAAGTCCCAATCCTAGGGTGCTCAATGACCTAAAATAATCATCAATATGTAACCTTGATATGTTTGAGACATCTAACAAGATTACTATCAACCAACCAATCTATTATCAAATCTTTCATATCATTTATAACCCTTTAAATATTATTCAAGACCCAAACAATGCATTATGATGTCCAAGTTAATGACAGTCTGATAGACCCCTACTTTGTTATTAATAACTTTAAAACCCGACAATATTTTACATATCACTTCGGTGAGGCTGTAGAAAACTAGGTTTATAAAACCATATCCAAAATTGAGAGCAATCCAATGGTGGAGTTAAGATTTATGGTCTCTGCATCGAGACCGTTTTGACTGTTACAAAGGCGAGATGCAAAGAGCTTGCAAGAAAGGGATGGGAGGCGTTCAAAACTTTTGCAGAAATAATGTGGATAGATGATGTCCTCCAAGTGACACATGAAGTGGCAAGGGTGCAGGTTGGTCAAGACCTGAGGCCGAGGGCACGCACAGAGGAGGCAATCAAGAAAGCGGGTAGAGTTCAAGGATGATCCAGAATACAATAGCTAAATGTTCAGTCTTTTTTCTTAGTATGTTCTTGTAATAGGCTATGGAAAGCGAATGCATATTTTGATATAATGCATTTTGTTAAACTTTTAAACTATAATATGTTTTAATACTGCTCTGTCGTAATTATATTTTGGAAGTGATGCAGTCGGGGGGTGTTAGGGTTTGTTTCAGAGTTGGCTATGGTGGTGGCGGGTATAGATAGATGGATTGGATGGAGGTTATTTGATGACTCCAATCTTTTTGTAATCTTTTGTGAAGCTTTAAATCAAAATATCATATTACCTATTGGTAGGTCAAGAAAGTGACAATCTGATAAACCCTAACAATAAATAGTTGCACAAGGCCAACACCCATTATAATATATTCCCCCAAAATAATGAAAGATTCGCCAAAATAAATCATTTGAATAATTTTTTTTGATAAGTGAATAGCTAGGTAGGGCCAACACCCATTATATTAAGATTAAAAAAAGATACAATAGTATTTGGCTTGTAGACAAAAATACATTCCCGGTAGCATTTCCAATTATCACCCATAACAACCCATAACCCACAATACAAAATTCAAGCATCAAAAGAGAACGAAGCATCTGCACCATACTTCAGGGCTAGGAGACATTCCCAGTCTGCCTTGCCACCTCCGTAGCTTCACATTCCTCCTTGACTTTCTTGTCTTGTAAGATGAGTAGGCAATCTTGTTCGCAGTTAGCATGAGCTTCGCCTGCTACAATTTCCTCCACACCGCATATGTCATCCTTAATCCATTCCTCTCCACTCCCCGGCTCCAACGCCCCTACAATCTCAATTGCATCCTCCTCATCAATTTCATCTTCATCTACCAACCCTTCAACGGTTAGGTAGTCCCAATTCCAATCGTCCTCCTCGGGTTCTTTGATTTTGGCTACATACACGAGGAAATTGATATTGCATAGTATATCACTCCTTTGTGTCTGCAACAACTGCGCATCTTGTGTTTGCACAATGAGAAATTTAAAAACCCTTCCAATGTAATAGTTTTGTGGGAGGGGAATGAGGAGGTTCTCATCCATATTGTCGATGACCACATCAATGTCGTGCAAAGATGCATGCTCGAACACCATCTAGGTGAGTTTTTTCGTCCACTCCTTGGAAACCCTGACATATAACGACATGGCAAGAAAAAAGGTCAGAATGTCCGAACTAACCCTATGCATGTGATACGTCATCAAAAACTCCAACCCTAGCACTGTCTTGACCGCATGCATTATGTACGGGTGGTCATTCACCAAGAACCCCCCTAACCATGTATCTGCGACTTCACCTACAAACGTCGCCAGTGGTTTCATTGCCCTGAGCATAATTGGCATGTCCATCACTCTCACCTCAATGTTTCCAACTCGAACATGTAATGTGAAAATACAGTAATACCCCAATGCCCAATTTAAATGCATTCGATCAACTTCAACATAAACGTCTCATTAAATGCACACTTACCATAAGTTGCCTTGCGTGATATATATTAATAGTATATATATAATCTTTTTTTATCTTTTTAATTTTTTATACAAGTACATAAACCCACAAACAAAATTTCACTTTCACAAGAGATTTGCAAAGACAAATAACAAAACCATTGATATTATTATTCATGTGAGATCAAGAAGTGCATTCTAGAGACTATATTTGTAGTAATTGTCATGACGGATCATAAACTAATTAATAATGTTGAAGGAGTATATACATTCTTCACTATGGAAGACTCCACATTCTAACTTAAACACTACTACCATACCCTTTTCCAAAGACACCAAGATTCCCTCCAAAAAACTCTCTTAATTACAGCCTTGGAATTCCTTTTATAAGAGTAAGGAATGCAATAAGCTTCAGGTTGTACATATAACTACCATGTTCTCATTTGACACGTGTTTGTTTTATACGCATGGAAATGATATATTCCCAATATGAAACCTAAAATAGAACAGGATAACTTATCAAACCATATGACTAAAACTATCATGAAACTATCATGAAACTATCATGGACCGTAGTGAAGAATAAAATACTATTGAAATTCAATAGCTTGAGTCGTGCCACCATCGCATTGTTGATAACTTTATTGGATGTAAGATTCTAACTATAAAAACTAGAGGAGGAGTTTTACGAATCCAAGATTCTAGATATTAAACCTAGTGGATGAGCTCCACAAAAACTAGTGGATGAGCTCCAAAGATGGGTATTGTAATCTGAACAGGGGTCCGACTTTAGTTATCAATTTTAACTAAACAGGCTCTTTGCTAGAGCTGACTCTTCCCTGTCCTTATTGTTCTCCTCCCCTCTCCCTCTCGCTCTTAGGCTTCAAGAGATGAGGGGCCAAATGTAGGCAGCTAGGGAAAGGCCATTTGTAGCTGTAGATGGCCTTTGAAAATCCCTTTAGCTACCTCCTTCGATTGGAAAGTCCCTTTAGCTACAAAGCAATATGCTGTGTTGCTATAAACATAGCCTTCCTGAAATATTCTCCACCCAGTGTCATTAAAACTATATCTTATGAACACACAAGAAAGATCTACATATGGGTATTCCATTTCTGATATTGTTCTTGAACAAGTGCAAAGGGAAATATTTATAATGCTCCTTGATCAACTCAACTGCTACTGATTTATGAAAAACCTCGAAGCACTAAATTTAGAAGTTCTAAATATTCCTTTTCGCCTTTCCAACGAATCAAAACTCTTCATGTTGGCATGCAACTCTTCACGCTACCTAATGAAAGGATCAAAACTCATCAATCTGCTATAATCATTTAACCACCAATTCAATATTTTCTTCAATAACAAGCTAACATCCATAGCCATGCAACTCTTCATCAAAATGACAAGCATAAATTCCTCTGACAGGAGGAGTGTTTTCTATGCAAAAAGATCACTTAGAATTTGAGATGAAGATTTCATACGTGCTAAAAAGTATGTTTCTAATTCCAATGGATATACAAAACACTTTTTATATGGGTTATTTTCCAAAAAAAACTATGAAAGATGTGCCTTAATTATTCTACATTTAATTGGGATTTGATTTTGATGTAATTCTAAAACAAAGGAAATTGCACTTTGATTTTGATGTATTTCTGAAACAAATCTTGGAGTCGAATATGAGATCAAGAATGCAAACCCAAGTAGCATATAATTTCATAACAGTGAGTCACTTGAGCATTAATGCCTAGCATTAACACAACTTCATTTGTAGTTTCACAAAGTATTCTTATAGATCCATTACATTACTCCAAACTTACAGTAACTTGCAAATAGAATGTAATTAATTCCTTGAAGAAAATCCACATTCACACTACACAATCAAACATTGACAATGAAATTTCCAAGAAATCAAAATATCCTTAATATTATGATTCACCATTCATGTAATATCTGAAAGTACAAATAAAGACAATGTTAGCAACAATAATAAATATAGTAGTGTATTCATGAACTAATTGAAAAACTATTGAAAGAAAGTGTACATTCTTTCACCATGAAACCATCCTACACACTAGACAAGACAAGCCCCGTTTCTAGTTCTACTCTCCCCAGAGACGAGAAAATTACATAATCCTTCTTTACGGCCTTGATATTCCTTTTATAATCATAAGGAATGCAACAAGCTACCAACCTTTTACAAGAATGTGTAACATGTATTGCAATGTCGTAAAACCTCCAGGCCAGTATTCATGAAAGCTTTGGTTTAGAGACACAAAAAGCTTCCATGAATGTGAACTACCTTATGAGACATGCCACTATCGCACATTTGTGGTTATTGATGCAGAGAATACTAGGATACAAGATTCTCATTACATTTCCTGGCAGGGGAGAACTTTGAGAGTTTTGATCAAGCAGGAGTGCTTGACTCCAAAATCGCATCTCCTATGTCTTCACCCATCTTTCTCTCTGCGTTCTACCCATTATAAGGGGGACATAGTGGTTTCTAAAGAGATCAAAGTTATTTACAATTGCAGTTGAAGCCTGTAGTTGCACTCAAGCCTTTTAATAACCCTCTGGTTATCTTTGGCTATTTTAATAACCCTCTGGCTACAAGGTAAGTCATCAATTTGCTTTACTTCATGGCATCTGCAAACCTTCAACCATATCTCCTTATGCTAGAATTCAATTGCACCTTCTATGCACTCCATTTTAAGACCTTTGCACGCAAGGCAACAACACTTTCTAGAAACTTATCTCTAGAAAATGTCTATCTTCTACATTCTGAAATACAACATACGAATGATTTAATTTGTATCTTCTACTTTCTGAAATGTAGCATGCCAATAATGACCCTATTTCTCGATTTGCGAAGTGGCGGCAATTGAAATGAAGGTCTATACTTTGGAATATTCCACATACTGTATTAATTTGTGTGAGATGTACTTTTCTCTCATTCCACAAGAAAGCTTTCATTCCCATAGTCCCGACACATGTACATGACTCACATACCTCAACACAGATTAATACTGGTAGCTTCTCATTGAATATTAAATATGTGCTATCCTCTATATTTTTCTTCCTCTGACACACACAGTGTTTTGAGTTTTCTATGCAAAAGGGTAGAAGAGAATCCTCGATCAAGATTTCATACGTGCCAAAAAACAGCTTTCTAAAAGATTTCATACGGATATGCAGGACACAAATAGCTAAGATGTGATGTGTTTGCTATATTAGTTTTTTTCTCCAATTAGTAATGTAAGATTAGCCTTAATTATTCTACAATTTTTATGTGATTGAAAAACATTCGCCAATGTAATTATTATTTTCCCCCAAAAATAATGAATGATTAGCTTTAATTTTTCCACATTTTTCATGCAATATGAACAAAACTGCCAATGTAATTATTATTTTTCCTCAAAAATAATGAAATATTCACCTTAATTTTTCAAAAAAAATCATGCAAAAGAAAAAGATTCGTCAATAAAATTATTATTTTTTCCCAAAAAGAATGAAAAATTCGCTTTAATTTTCATACAATTTTTATGCAACTGATAAAAATTTGTCAACGAAATTTAATATTTTTCGCCTATTAATTTTTTTTATAATATTTTCCCCTAAAATATTGAAAGATTCGCTAGGATTCTACACCTTTACCCAGGGGAGGGTTTCTTAAAGTTATCCCTAGTGGTGGAGTGGTCCAAGTCGAGGGAGGATGGTATAAAATCAACTTTGATGTGGCTCAAAAGGTAACCCAGGAACATTGGGAGTTGGATTCGTGGCAAGAGATTGGGAGGGCAATATTGTAGCAATTGGAGTTTCAAAACTTGCAAGGAAATGAATAATGAAGTTGAGGCTCAAGTGGCTATTGAAGTGTTGAAAATGGGGAAAAAATTGGGCTTCTAAAAAATACAACTTGAAGGAGATTCCTTGATTATTATTAATGCAATAAAAAGGGTGAAATGCATGCCTAGAATCTGAATAAATATGTAATTGTTGACAAGCATTTATTAGAAAATTTTGAGGAATTTGAAGTTGGGTATGTGATGAGATTAGGGAACAACATGGCAGACAAGCTATCCAAATGGAAAGTGACTCTTGATGATGGATCGAAAAGTACGATGGAAGATTTTCATAATCTTGAGCTTGATCTCTGAGTTGGAATAATATGCCACTGTTTTCAAAAGCTATTAATAAAAATGTGATGGTGGGGTGATGTGACATGGGTAGCACTTGGTACTCACGATTGAGGATGGGTGGCGATTGCATTTCACTTGTTCCTTGATTACGCCAAGGCAATAATTAGCATTTATGGGAAAAGTCACTGAAAAAGAATGAAAAATCTTTTAAAATTTAATGAAGATATTTTCCTTGAGATCATGGAAATCCTTCTCAGTGAAGAGTTTTTTATGACTAAATATAGGTACAGGATGAATATAGACATTATGTCAATGGTGGCACGGTGTGGAGGTTGGAGGTTGGATGGAAATAAGATGTTGAATGGGTGTTGAAGGGTTGTGTGGAAAATAATTGGTTGTATGGTTTGCATTTGATGTTGGAATGAGAAATTTCTAAAGCAAGGTTCATGCCTACGGAGGTGGCCAAGGGCACAAATAAGGAGACTCCTCAATAGTTGATATCATTTATTAACTAGGCATAGAGGACAAACAAGGATGAGCATTGGGAAAGTGTGTATATCGGTCAGGATTCATTGATGCATTACCTACAAGTGATGGAACAAGAGCGAGCCAAAGGAAAGAGGAAGGTGGGTTCAGAAGAAGAACTGGAAGCAAGATTCAAGCTGAAAAACTAGTGGGTCAATGGGCCTTTAAAAGCAACGAGGAAGAAAGGAAAAGAAAAACACTATTTTTTGTTCAAAGCTTGTTTATGTAGTTACTTGATCAATTGTTATATGTTTTAAAGTATTAAATTCTATAAATGGGTGTATAGGGTAAAATACTGGAGGTAGGGGTAGGGTTTTGGTTGATGTTATGTCAGAATATGGACATCATTTTGGAGAGGATTTTCGCAATGTTTCTTTGTGACGTGGGATAGATGATACTACAACTTATGTACTTTTTTTTAATATTAATAAAATACATATAATTATCGACCTAAAAATGATTTAAAAAATTATGATTTTGAAAAAGTATTAAAACATAGAATGATTTCAAAAAGATATATAAAATACATATAATAATTAGGTTTATTTTTTTAATAGAAATATTTGTATTTAATTTAATTTAAACTGAATCAACTTATGTACCTTTTTTTAATATTAATAAAATACATATAATTACCTATAAAAAATGCTTAAAAAATTTATGATTTTGAAAAAGTATTAAAACATAGAATGATTTCAAAAAGATATATAAAATAAATTATAAAGAATACATATGTAGACGTATAAAAATGACCATATTCCTAAATGAATATTTTATGTTCATTTCTCTATTTAATTAAATCCAATTTAATCGAATAACCCACATTCCTCTATTTAATTAAGTAAATTACTCAATTAAATTCACTATACCATTTAATAGTATAAATTCATTTTATTCAATTAAATCCCCTATCCACTTTTTAATTAAATTCAAATTTAATTAAAATGGTTATCCTAAATTAAATAAATCTAATTTATTTAATTACAACCAAATTGAATTAAATTCAATTAAAACCTATTTTCCCTCACCCACTTGCAAAATCCTACACCTCCCACTTGCATCCTAACCCTCTTTCTAACCTCTTCTAGATTCTTCTAAACCTAATTAATTAACCCAAACCCATCCATTATCCCTTTTCCCTAAATTTGAGGAGGTCACTTCTCAAATTTGGAGTAAAGTCTTCAAAATGCATTAAAGCCTTTATCCATTCAACAAGCTGTTGAATGCCCCCAAATTTGGAAGGACTCTTACAAAGTTATCCCCAAAGTCTTCATAACCATTAATGGTTAACTCAAATTCTCTTACATGGTTAAAGAATTTCCATAAACTCAACCTCCATCTAACCCAAGGGTCTCATCAAACTTTTATTGCTTTGACCATGGTAATCCTTAAACCTTTGCACAAGAGTTTATCCTTTGGGTAAAAGCTTTATCCAATGGATAACCTTGGCTTAACCTTAACCCTTAACCCCTAGGGTAACCACGAGGTCTTCTCAAACATTTAATGCTTCTTACACCTCCTCTCAACCAACCTTATGTTGACAACTGTCACCATTTCATTGGTACCAATTACAAACATGGATTCCCAACTTTCAAACTTGGCCCTTGATTGCCTCTTTCAATCCTGACCATCCATTGCCCTGTTTTTGCTATAAATAGAGCTCTCATTCCTCCATTTTTCATATCCAAGTCTTTAGCATCACACTTATACTTAAATCCATTCAAACTTTCATATCTCATTTTATGCTCATCATTTAGCTTCTCTTTTAAACAGGAATTAATCTAAACATGCTAATTTAGAGTAGGTTCCTTATCATTTAGCTTAAATCATGAACTAATATAGTATGCTAGGATAGTATTGTTTACTAATCTTGTCATCTTATAACTAGTTTATTGTATTTGTAGCATCATGCATAGCTTAGGATGCATCTCATATTAAAATCAACAAAAGCATCCCTCGTTCTTGCATTTGCCATCTCTAAACCATTTTGCTCAGTGATCTGAGAGCAAAAACATTGGTTTGAGGGACCGTGTAAGATAGAGAACCATGGAACCATCCTTGGGAAGCTGAGCCATACCTCATGACTTCGTAGCTTGCACCAAGAAGTCATGTGGGTGTGTGAGCAAGGCTCCATTGAGCTCCACTTTTCACATATTGAGTTCTATCGGCCCGCTTTTCTCGCATACATTTTTGGCGCCCATCGTGGGGCATTACCCCATATATCAAATCGATTTTCAAATATAACCACTTTTGCAGGTCTGCAGGAAATGAGAATCAATGCGTGGGAATCATTCCCTAGCGCATCTGGTCAACAGCTTAGCGCATCTGGTCAACAGCTTAGCGCATCCAGTTCACTGTTCAACGCGTTGAGTCCATCATCTAGCACGTCAAGTTTGTTTATTAACGCATCAGAATACTAAATTTTTCCTATAGGTCTCGGCGTGGGAGAAAAACAGAGCAGCGCTTTTGGAACACAGAGTAGTGCATCCGAAAAATAGTGTAGCGCATCACAAATTTCTTTTAGCGCATCACGGATATATTGTAGCACATACAGTTTGTTCAGTAGTGCATCGAAAACAGACGGAAATCAAAAATTTAAAATTTGTAACCGGGAGTAAAAAAGTAGACTCGTTGAAGTCCACCAACCATCTAACATTTTTCACTTGTTTTTTTGCAAGATTCTAACAAATTTGTTGTAGATGGGAGCTTAATTTAAAAAAAATAAAATATTAAGATAGTTAGGATTTTCACTAACTTAGTTAAGTTAGTTTAAATTTTTGAACTTCTTTTATTCTTAAAATTGAACTCACTTGTTTCCTTTGGGCTATAAAAAGAACCAAAAATCAGAACATTTCTTGCTTTCATAGGAGAAAACCTATTTTTGGGCTTTAAAAAGAACCATACAAACCTTCCTTTTTTGCAAAAATGGCTATAAAAAGAACCTCACCATCCTTTGGTGTATAAAAGGATTCATTTTCAATTTATTTTTTTGCAAAGGAAAGAACCTCATCTAAAAATTTTGTTGCAATCAAAGAGGGAAGTTATTCCCCTTTTGTTTACCGATTTTTCTTTTGTTGACCAAATCGAACCTTTTGCTTTGTTGACTCGATTATTTCCTTAGATTAAATAATCACCGATTTGGGGAAATAAAATTAACACCATTTTTGGAGCAACATCTCCCAATAGAAGTTAGCAAATCATTTATCTTGAAAGGCTAAAAAGAAAAATTGTTTGCCTTGTCTCAAAAGTGGAAGGAATATGCTCTCCCCTTAACTGGGTGATCAAAAATCCAGACCACCCTTAAAGCTTTCTTTACTTCAAGCAAATAAAATCCTTTAGCAGGCCTGCCTTCCCGAGGAGTTGGAATCAACTCTTAAAGCCATTTATGGCTGGTGTGAAGGGAATGACCTAAGTGGGAAATGACTTTGACGCCAAGTGTTACAACCCACTATAATCAAAAGTGGAAAGTGACAAAAGTCCTTTTCAACGGTTGGGCGTAGCGATTAGCCTTCCCCTAGTATCCTCAAGATATGTAAAGTCTTTGTTCTAAAAGTTGGGAGCCTCCTGAGGGAGTTTATCACTGATGGCCGAACATGAAGTTTGATTACGAGCCATAGAAATAGAAACCTTGAACTGAGTCAGTAACCAGACATTTATAACATCATAGTGCAAGGGTGGGGAATAATCCGCCCCCAAGATCACTCACCATATATCTCCCAAGATAACTACTCAATTGTGAAGCGATTCACTTTGAGTTAATTTCTGGCAAAAGGCAAAAAAACGGGTGCCCTCTATGGGGTGACATGGTTGTTTGAGCTGACGGAGTAGCGAGACTAGTGGGCTATGATGTTATTTATGACCTTTGAATAAAGAGTCTTTTTGAAGTGTATTATTCATATCCAAACCTATTAAAACATTGGGGATTTGAACATATCCTCGTAGAACATACACTTTTTGTTAGATTAGGCAAAAATGGTTGTCTTTTTTGTGCTGTGCTTGCATTTACTACTTCAGAAAATCATCCATCAAGACTGAAAAACTCACAATCAAATCCAAAAATTATAAAGAAACCAACCAAAGGAAAAATCAGGGCAATTTAGCACGTGGGAACAACTTCTTAGCGTGTAGGGTACTTTTGCTAGTGCATCCAAGCATCAAGTTAACACGTCTGGTCAAAACAGTAGCTTTTTATCCAAAATTCCAAAACAGTGTTAAAAAATTAGCGCAGCAGGAAAACAGCCTAGCGCGTTGAAGCATCAGCTTAGCGCATGGAAGCCAAACTTTAGTGCGTAGGGTTTAATAATTAGCGCGTCGTAGACCCATACTAGCGCATAGCTTTTCATAACAGGTAGAAAAAAAAATTTAATAGTTAGAATTTTAGCGCGTGGCTGGGGGCAGCCTAGCGCGTGTGGTCGTCCTTTTAGCGCGTGAAGTAAATCTATTAGCGCATCTTGTCTTTATTTTAGTGCGTGACCAAAAACAGAAAGACAGGGGGCAAAATAGTGAGGAATTTTGAAAATTTGGAAAACATCTTCAGAAGCCTCTTTTCATCGGCATCATTTTTCATCAAAGCAGAGTAGCAAAAATAAAGCTTTAAAAGCTATTTCTTGAGCAAAGTTTGTGTCAAAACAAATGTTGTAAAAATCCGAAACTGATCGCACGGTAAAACATATCTATCCTATCAAAATCTGGAAACATCATCACAAGTATCAAAAGGATCCTTTATCATCTCACGGATTTCATCTCAAAACACTTGTTTAAAAACCTCAGGTTGTCAAATCAAGTTTCCATATCGGGAGACTTTTATCCATATCATTTGACATGCTTTGTCGTGAAGGGGCATCTAAACCTTCACTTTGATAAGAGTAAAACTTGAATTTTCAAAACAAGATCAACTAAATCCAAAACATATCGAAGGAAACCATTGATCACTTATGCATGACTAATCCCCATATTCTGAGAAGAAAGAATCTTTATCGTAACATCACGTTGAAGAAACAACAACCTAGTTTTTCCAAATTCATCAAGAGAAACAAGTTTTTATACATCAATCATCAACTCTTCAAATCTCATCGAGTATTCCTTCATCACGTCAAACGTTATATCCAAAACAAAACCAACGAATTCGACAAAGAGCCTTTAAAGACTAGGGCATATTGTCAAAAATCCGCTTTTAATCAAATCATAAACCGTGGAGGAAGGATCAATCCGACATTCTTGCCCGACGAGTGTATCACTTATAACACACCCTGACCTGAACCACCAACCCCTGAGCAACGTATCGGAGAGGATTTTGTCCCCTTCGTCACTGAAAGTTTCTACTAAAATGCCTGTTACTCGCTCTCAACAAAACCAACAAAGCGAGGCACAAGCAGAGTCCAGTATGAATTGAAGGTTGTCAAATCCTTTTGAAGGTCCACACCTGGAGGATACTGAAATTTCTGAAGAGCTTCTTCAGGAATGTCAGGAAAGTGCTTCATTCCAAAAGCTTGTAAAAAGGCTCATGGAAAATGACAAAGAAAAATATTTGCTCATGCTCACAAGTAAAGGAGTAAAACTCCCTGAAAACCTTGACGCAGATGTGTTTAGAATGCGACCTCAACATTATGAATATCAAGAATGACAACGGGAAAGGGAAGCACACGACCCTGAACAAGATATCCCTGATCAAAAAATGTCAGAACAACATACACCAAGACAAAACATCCCAGATCAAAACATACCGGAGCAACATACACCAAGACAATACATTCCCGAGCAAAACATATCGTTCCATACACCGTTTCAACCCAGGGTCAATACAAGGGAAGAACCTTTCCTTCAGCAAAACAATGCGCCTTTGGTTGCCCTTACTCAACAAATGCAAATGTTACAAAGACAAATGCAAGACATGCAACAAAGGACAACAGTGCGGTACTCATTAAACGAAATCTGTCCTTATCCTTTTGACAAAAGATTGCACATGATCCCTTTTCCTCCAAACTCAGACGTGCCTAAATTTGACAAATACAATGGAAAAAGTGATCCCCATGATCATGTTAGAGAATTTTGTACCATGAGTCTTGAATTTGCTCATGATGACACCTATCTGATGAGG
This sequence comes from Cryptomeria japonica, assembly GCF_030272615.1. Classification (NCBI taxonomy): domain Eukaryota; kingdom Viridiplantae; phylum Streptophyta; class Pinopsida; order Cupressales; family Cupressaceae; genus Cryptomeria; species Cryptomeria japonica. The sequence goes on from NC_081413.1 coordinate 533,043,497, forward strand.
TTATTCCCAAGAAGCTTGGGAGGGCAAACAATGGAATGGTTATCCAAAATTACACTGCCTATCAGATCGTTTGATGAATTGGTTAACAAGTTCATAACACAATATTCCTATAACATTCAACATGCTATAACCATGCTAGATGTCTGCAACACCAAACAAAAGAATAACGAAACATTCATGATATTCCTTCAACGCTGGCGACGTATGGTATCACGATATCCTCGAGATATTCCTGAAAAGGAGAAAATGGAAATCTTCATCGACAACTTGAATGGTGAGATGAGTTATAGGCTCAAACTCCAATGCATACTGTCTTTTGCTAAATTGATTGAAAATGGCATTCAAGTAGAGGAAGCATGTGTCAAAAAGGGAATGCTCAAATTCTTCAAAGAAGGAACAAATTCATCAAACTACAATAACCAAAACAACAACAACTTGGACAAGTCTCGATTCTGGACTCAAAACAAAAATGAAGGCAACAATGAATTGCATGATCCAAAATCTAAGCAACCAGTGCTCGCATTATCCGGAAATCCTCGGGCTACGAAAAATCCTAAAGGTGCTAATCCAAACGCTAACACATATGCACCAAACACCAATCAAGGACAACCCAACACAAACAACACCAATGATACTCAAAACAAAACCACGAATCAAGGACATAATAACAATTCGCGTGACAACACTAACAATCTCCAGAAGCGTGTCTTCAAACCACTGGGACAATCACTAGAATCAGCATTCAGAGAGCTTCTGGCAAACAAGATTCTCTCTTTGCCTACAATCAGCAACTACGAACCCCAAATCAAACCACCTTGGTGGAATGATTCGCACTATTGTGATTTTCATCATAACAAAGGTCATCGAACGAACAATTGCATGAGATTGAAAAACATTGTTCAAGACATGATTGATCGGGGTGACTTAACGGTCGATGGTCTCAAAACAAATGGTGACCACGGAGCCTTTAAAAATCCTCTTCCAAATTACAACAAAGATGGAGCTTCAAGCTCAAACGATACACGTGGAGCTCGTATCAACCACATCTACAATAACACCATCAATCACATATCAGCTGAAGACCATCAGGTAAACGTCATCACAATTCAAGACCAGCATGATCATGAATCTGTCAATGTAACAACCCGAACTCAGAAATATGTCTTGAAAGGACATACCACACCTACAACCACTACACCAAAGATCCAATATGATTTAGTCAGCCAACTACGCAAAACTCCGGTTCAGATATCTATACTAGAATTGCTGAAACTGTCGCCCAAACACAAAAACATATTAGAGCAAGCGCTATTAGAAACAAATGTACCTCAAGATCTTGATGTAGACAGATTTCAAGACATGGTCGCTCATATGACAGGGCCTCATAATCTCACCTTCTCAGAGCATGATAATACTTCCTTGAGTCATCCGCATAACACTCCTCTCCATATTGAAGTCATCATTTATAAACACCAAGTAAAAAGAGTCTTAATAGATGGAGGAGCTGGACTTAATATATGTACTTTAAAGCTTATCCATGCATTAGTCTTCTCGGAGGAGTCTATTGATCCCCGTAAAAAGATTACCATAAAGGCCTATGATGATGAGGAAAGGTCATCTAAAGGAACCGTGATGTTACCCATTCAAGTTGGACCAGTGCAAAAGGATACTATGTGTCAGGTCTTAGACATAGACCTCACCTACAATATTTTATTAGGTCGACCTTGGATACATGAAATGCAAGCAGTACCTTCTACGTATCACCAGTGTGTCAAATTTCCTTATAACGGACAAGAGGTCTCTATATCTGCTAATCACAATCCATTGTAATGCAATGGGGGCAGCCCAGGACAGTTTGGTTCCTCATAATAGGGAAAAGCAGAGATCCTCAACATCAGATCTACAGAAGGGAAAGTCTGAATCATTATCTGGAGATTTCAAGCAGAAAATGCAAATCAAAGAACAAGGTATGGGAGAATACTCTTTGGAATCCATGTGCTTGGCCAAATTACCGATATCACCCAGATCTCATGGATTGCCCACTCTGTTGACACATCAAGTAACTCATCCCATCACCAAATTTGATGGTACCTTCATCCAACTAGGTACTCTAGCACATGAATCAGAAGATAAAGACATTCTTAGCTGGTTATACAAAGATGAGGAAGAAGATAACAGAGCAGCTGCTCTGGACATAGTTCTGCCAACACACCTATATGGAAAGGGCTACTTAATCATGTAGCAAATGGGATATGACAGTAAAGGACCTATTGGAAAACACAAAGAAGGAGTCACTGAGCCCATAGATCTTCCTTCACAACCCAATAGAGACAAAACAGGATTGGGTTGTAAACTCACTTTCCTATTAAGAAGGACACCGCGCATAACACCAAAACCTAAATGGAAAGCAAAGAAGAAGTACAAAGAAGAATCCTGGCAGGAAGCACTATTTTAGTCAGCAGAAACAATCTGCAAGGTACATGAACGTCAAGAACAGAAGCAACATCAGGAAAAGCTTCTAAGTCACAAAAAGGCCATATCTGCAGCCGTAGCTCATATTCAAACGCTAATATCTCAAGAACTAATAGTATCATCTCCTGATACCATTATTAATCCCCAAGGAGGCACAATCTATGAACAAATACATAAAGTAGAAGCAGGATCTGACACCGAATCAACAAAAACTATCAAAATGGTATCCATCATCAAAGATTTATTTTCACCCTACAACATACCTGTTTATAGCACTGATAGAATCTGGGATGATGCCTCAGAGACTGATTCCAATGAATATGAATGGGGTAGCTACTCAAATGCTATTGCAGATATCACTGATAATACTAGTACCATATCCCTTTCTCAAGAAGAACATAACGCAAAAGATAGACCTCTTGAATTTAGACCGCAGAATATCTATGACACCAAGGAAAGTGAACAGAAACACTATGAACAAGTCTATACGAAAGATGATACCATCAAAGACCTCGACAAAATCTTTGGCTTCTTTACCAAAACCAATCATGATGAAACCTCTGTCTTGACACTTACAGTAGCAGAACTTGATCCACCGAATGATTCCTTACCACTTGTCTTTCCCGACCTCATTGACTGGGATGAATCCAAAATACATGAAATACCAATTTTCCTAGATGATGAATCTATTATCCATTACCTATGTACCGTTAACCCGAAAATAGGCTCTACCAGTGAACGAGGTAACAATGTCTGCAAACCAGGGAATGCCAAGTCTCTCAGTTGCAAAAATGAACCAAATAAAAGATCTGATGCTGAAAACCAGTCAATGGCAGCTCTAGATCACAAAAAAAGTAAAAATAAAGGACACATCTGAGAGTGAAAACCTTTTTAAGGCACCTAAAGATGGGAGACTTGACACTCTTCCAGAACACTTTCATGAGAGATCACCCATATTGATTGAGCCCACTCAATCAATCAACATTGGTACCACAAAAGTAGTAAAAAACATACACCTTGTAGAATCTCTGACAGAGGAGGAAAGATCGACATTTATCATTTTTTTTAAAGAAAAGCAAATTAACTTTGCTTGGTCATATGCTGATATGCCCGGAGTTGATCCACACTTAATCATGCATCACTTATCCATCTCTCTAGGGGTTAAGCCAATCAAACAAAAACTACGAAAGATGAATCCATAGGTGGCACTCATGGTCAAAGCTGAACTAAAGAAACTATTAGATGTCGGATTCATTCGACCCATCGACTATGCAGAATGGATCTCCAACATAGTGCTAGTATCAAAACCAGACGGCAGTATCAGAATCTGCACTAATTTCAAAGATGTCAACAAAGCCTATCCAAAAGACGACTTTCCTTTACCTAGCATCGACATGATTGTAGACCTCACAGCAGGCCATGCAATGCTCTCACTAATGGACGGTTTTTTCGGCTATAATCAGATCAAAATAGTCTCAGAGGATCAAGATAAAACAACGTTCACCTATCCTTGGGGAATGTGTTGTTGGAATGTTATGCCTTTTGGCTTAAAGAATGCAGGGGCTACTTATCAAAGAGGAATGACAACAATCTTTCATGACATGATGCACACATTCATGGAAGACTATGTAGACGATCTGCTAGCTAAATCATTCACCAGAGCAGAACATCTCAGCCTCTTAACAAAAATCTTTGATCGATTGGAGAAATTCCAAGTTCGGCTCAACCCTAAGAAGTGTGTCTTCGGGGTTACATCAGGAAAGTTACTAGGCTACATTGTCTCAGCTAAAGGTATTGAAGTGGATCCAGTGAAGGTACAAGCCATTATGGAAATGCCACCACCAAAGAATATCAGTCAACTTAGATCTCTACAAGGATGACTTCAATCAATCAGGCGATTCATCGCTCAACTAGCTGATAAAAGTCTACCATTCAATCATTTGCTCCATAAGAATGTACCTTTCAGATGGGAGACCAAGTGTGCAGAATCTTTTTATCAAATCAAACAGTATCTGATGAACCCACCAATTCTAGTACCACCAGTCGCAGGAAAGCCCCTTATTCTATACATTTCAACAACAGAAATATCACTAGGAGCACTGTTAGCACAAGAAGATCAACAAGGAAAGGAACAAGCCATCTACTACATCAGCAGGACATTGAATGGCTATGAACTCAACCACACATTCATTGAGAAGGCTTGTCTAACAGTAGTCTTTGCATCTCAAAAGTTCCGACATTATATGCTAACACACACAATTAAGCTAGTAGCAAAAATTGATCCTCTCAAATATCTACTCAGCAAGGTAGCTCTTACTGGCAGATTGGCTAAATGGGTCATGATTCTTAGTGAATTTGACATCCAATACACAAAACGAAGAGCCATCAAATGACAAGCAATTGCAGATCAACTAGCTGAAGCACTGCTACCAGGAAAGCAAACTATGGAGATTGAATTTCCAGACAGGGACGTTCTTGCTATTTCCACCACACAATGGACTCTATACTTTGATGGATCCTACACCCAACATGGTTCAGGTGTTGGCATTATTTTCATCACTCCTAAAGGACACACTATACCAAGATCATATCGGCTTATGTTCCCATACACAAAGAATGTGGTTGAATATGAGGCATTGGTTATAGGTATCAAAATGGCCGTAGAATGGAAAATCACAAAGTTAATGTTCTATGGAGATTCACAACTAGTCATCAATCAAATCAACAATGACTATTAGACAAAGGATGACAAGCTACTATCCTACAAATGAATGGTGGATGACTTCAAACAGTATTTTGTACACATCACCTTCGAGCAAATACCAAGGTTGAACAACAAAGCAGCCGATGCCATGGCTACTATCGCTTCATTACTACAAATTCCAGAGCAACAGAGTCATTACGAGTTCTTGGTAGAGCAACTATTCTCCCCAGCCTATGACCACTCCGAATCCCATGTTGTGTATGCCTTAACCGGTTCGGATTCACCTTTATATGGACTGATATATGATTATTTAAAGAACAACATCCTACCCATTGACTTATCCCGAAACCAAAAATGTAATTTTATCCGACAAGCTGCCCGTTATACCCTCACTACTGATACTTTATACCGTCGAGGTTTAGATGGTACTCTTCTTCGTTGCCTTGATCGTAATGATTCTGATTCCGCTTTACACGAGCTTCACGAAGGTATTTGTGGAACACATTCAAGTGGGACTACTCTTGCTAAAAATCTTCTAAGGATGGGATACTATTGGCCTACAATGGAGAAAGATTCTTACCACTTCGCCAAGAAGTGTCCTAAATGCCAGATCCATGGCAATCTTATACATGCACCAGCACAGGAACTACAGCCATTTACAACATCTTGGCCCTTTTGTCAGTGGGGACTAGACTTGGTCGGCAAAATTCATCCTTCATCTTCAAATGGACACAAGTTCATTATAACTGCAACAAAATACTTTACTAAGTGGATAGAAGCAGTCCCAATGACCACAGTAACTGGAAAGCAAATTGTGTCTTTTATCCTAAACTATCTAATTTGCATATATGGTATTCCAAGTTCCATCATCACTGATAGTGGACGACCATTCAAAAACCAAGATGTCAGAGAACTATGTGAACAATTCAAAATACAAAATCAGTTCTCTACACCATACTACCCCCAAGGAAATGGTCAAGCAAAAACATCCAACAAAACAATACTGAAAATTCTCAAGAAAACAGTAAATGACGTAGGCAAAGACTGACATATACAACTCAATCCAACACTTTGGGCATATAGAACTAGCATCCGTACACCTACAGGAGCAACACCTTTCTCATTGGTCTATGGATTAGAAGCTATTTTACCACTGGAGGTAGAAATTTCGTCTCTCAGAGTCTCTCTAAAAGGCTTAATCCTAGATGAAGAGTATTGGGTCAACCGACTGCAAGAACTGGAACTATTAGATGAAAGACATCAGCATGCTTACACTCATCTCAAAGCATATCAGCAATGCATGTGCAAAAGCTACAATCACAAGGTCATCCCTCGCAATTTCAAAGTTGGTGACCTAGTCCTCAAAGAAAATCCAAGAAATCAACAAGATCGAGAAAAGAAAGGGCAGTTTGAACCTAATTGGTTGGGTCCCTATGTCATCATATCAGTCTATGGATCAGGTGCCTATCAGCTCACAACCTCAGAAGGAGATGTGCTCGATGAACCAACCAACAACATTCATCTGAAGAAATACTACACTTGAGTAGTCTAATGCACGGAAAAAGCAAAAAAAAAAAAAAAAAAAAACAAATCAAAAAAATCAAGAAAAAGCAAATCAAAAGGTACAATAAAAGCAACTGGTGAAAACCTGGTAACAGGCACTATTGTGAAAGAACAACTCCTTCATCTATATCTATAAACTTGCAGTAAAGTACTATCGGCCATCACCCGACACTTAGCAAATATCCATTCAGGACATACTTAGCATAGTCACTATCCTGGTCTATCCATATATCCTTTTACCACATTCCACCATGGCTTGGTAATCACTGAATGTATCCACATCAAGAGGCACACTCAGCTAGGGGCAATAAATTGTCAACACTTGCAACACGTTCAAGACATCAAAACTATTTGCAAAACTCAGAAACATCACATCCAGCGACCAAAAACTTCACTCCATCACAAAGCAAAACATTGGATCACTAAAACAAGAATCACAAACATGCTAAGATGGATGATTTTTTGAAGTACTAAATGTTGCATTATCGCATAAAGTCTTGACTATTTTTGCATTTGAACTTATTCAATTATTGGATTCTCTGCATTTTCTCACTAAATGCTTCAAAGCTAGAGATCATGAGGAAACTCCAATATTTTTTAGTCTCTATCTGGGAGGTGATCATTTGTACTATGTAAATACTTCTCTCGAGACATGATACATCAAATATCACTGAAGACATGATTCCACTTTATGCATACAAATGGTTTAATCTTGTCTGCTCATACGCAATCCGCACTCTGGTCGTCCTGGTTCAATTATACCTTGACACTTGTGCTATCTTGCAAAATAAAAAATCATGTAAATTTTTCTCAGGTCATTATGGTTCAATTATACCATTATGCTTGTATAAATTTTCAACATATCCTAAACAAATCAATGCTCAATGATGATACCTATATCAAAAGCAAATAACATATGGTTATATCGGGATGTCAAATATAGAATGAGGATGCTCCCAAAACAAATAGTTGCATATCATTTTAAAAATAATTGCTTCTCATTTTACAAATAGTTGCATATCATTTTAAAAATACTTGCTTCTCATTTTACAAGTAGTTGCATATCATTTTGCATATCATTTTGCATATCAAATCATACATCTCATTTTCAAGATACATCTCACATCATTATCATTATCATACATCTCATTTTCAAGATACATCTCACATCATTATCATTATCATACATCTCATTTTCAAGAAACATCTCACAGCATATCAAAACATACATCATGCATCATATCATCTATCTAAGCATTGCATCATCATAAAGAAAAGAAAGAGCATATAGAACATGCATCCATATAACACATCACATGATCAAAGAAAATGGTGCCATCTATATATAATATCAAAAAATGATCCAAATGTACAAAATCTATCATATATGTGCCCAGTACAAGCAAAACAATGATCTAAAAATACAATAGAGACATCGTCTCTCAGGTATAACTATCTCCTGAGGGGGATGGTCTCGTAGCTGATGTCCCAGCTCCTGGATCTCCAGGAGGATCCTGTCTTGAGGGCCTCGTCATGCCTCTGCTCTCTGACCGTGTCCCAGTCTCTCGAGATCGACTCGATCTCGCCTGCGTGAAGCTCTGTACTCTACGCTCCCTGGGCACGACATCCTCGTAATGGCGTCTATAATACTCCACCTCCCTCACTCTCGAGGACAACTCCCTCATAATATCTCTCATTGGGCCCCTTGTTGCCGCTCTCTGAATGGTAGCTACCAGCTCCTCTGCTCGACCACGCTGTTGTATCTCTGTGTCTTGCTCTAGCGTCAGTTGAGTAATCTGATGCTGCTGTGCTAATAGCTGCGCCTGCAACTGCTGAACTGTCAACTGCATGGTCCTGATATGCGCATCCTCCACATGCATCGGGACTCAGACCCGTAGGGGCACCTGAGAAGGGGTACCTCCTATCCCTTTGCTTGTCCTGGGTGCTGGTGGAGGTAGCTCATCAGTCCTCCTCCTCTGTGCTGGCCGCCTCCACTCATTTGTCCCTCCCACCGTTGCCATCACCTCTCCCACTCTCCCCTCCTCCCATACTCCAATGGCTAGCCCTCCTCTCCCCCTATCCATCACAGCTTGCCGAAATTCTCTCTCCACTTGACCTCCCCCATCCCTGCCCCTGTCTCCTCTCCTTCCTCGATATCCTCTCCCCCATCGTCCGCCTCCACCTCCATCATCTCCATCATCTCCATCTCCCCCAACATCCTCCTCATCATCATTAAAGGCCGACCGCATCTCCTCAGGATCTGATATCCTGGCAATAGCACGAGTTGCAAACAAACCCGCAAACTCATGGGTCATCCCTGCATCTAAAATCTCAGGAGCATAGTCCCATAACTGCCTCGCTAAGCTCGAGAACTCCTCTACGACTGCTCCACTGTCAATAGTGGGACCCCAATCAGGTACATCCTATCTCCGACACACATACAAGCAGGTCCCCTGTGGTATACCCTGCTGCCGACCATACTGCCTCAGCACCCTGCCCACCTGAAATCTCTCTATCACAAAGGGCGTCTACCTTATAAAAAACTGGCTCATAAACACATAGGGCATCTCTAGCCCATCCTCTGCCCAGACCTCACAATCTATATACGGTCGCCAGACGATCGTATCTATATCATCCAAGACCCTCCTCCAATGCTCCAGTTTGCTTAGCCTACGCTGGACAACTAGACCTCAGTAACCATAAGCATATGCCCACCTAGTAGGCTTGCCTCTGTCTACCAGTGGTCTCACTGCTGGAATGTGCTCCCAGCACCATACCTGTAAAAGTGTCATGCCAGCTGACAAACTGTCGTAATCCAGATACACAACCTCATGAAGGTCCCTATACGAGTGGGCTAACATGGCTGATCCCCAAGCAAACCTACGGCCCTGGGTCACCATCTCCTCAAAAACCAATCCCCAACCTACAGAGAATCCCTTTGACCTGCGATCAGGACAAAGGAATCCACCGATAAACCCTGCTAATATTAATGGGAGAGGCGCATAATCTAAATCCGAGAACTCTTGCCATGGGATCTCATACCCACATACCGTCTCATCATGAAAAATATGCCGTAGCGCCTTGGTACCACCCTCCTCCGTCTGCTCAAATGGCAATAAAGCACCTACTACGGGAATCCGTAAGATCCTATAACAGTCCTTTGGAGTGACTGTCATCTCGCCAGTAGCAAAGTGAAAGGTGTTCGTATCACTGTGCCACCTCTCAGCAAGTGCTGTCAGTAGACCCCGGTTCACAGTGAACCGAGGCATGTCTAGCAAAGATGATAAACCACATTTCTCAATCACATCTAAGTCAGCCTGTGTCAATCGTGGTATCAATGCCCAAGGTCTGGGAAACCGCTCCCGCGACTACACCACTCCCAATCGCTCCTGTCAAAACACAAAATGAATTCAATATCAGTGTCCACATCAAAACAAAGATGTCAAAATCAAAACCACATCAAAAACATGAAACAATTTGCTCATCTAATCAAGTTCAACATCATATCATATCAACTTGTAACACAACTCAAGTTTTCAAAAACCATATCAAAACTTGTAAAGCAACTCAAGTCTCCACATTACATAAACTTGTAAAACAAATTAAGTTTCCCAACCATATCAGCTTGTAACACAACTCAAGTTTCCAACCCATATCATCTTGTAACACAAATCAGGCTCCACACATTTGAACTTGAAAAATAGTGTAAAACAAATCATGGTTCGATCAAAATAACACATTCATATCTACATCAAATAACTTGAAACAAGTCGCAAATTAAATCGAGTTATATCAACACTCATATTGGACACATTTTCAAAAACATGATCAAAGACATAGCAAATGGCAAAAATCCATCCCCCAGACAAAGTTGACCTTTTTCTATGAAATCTTTCGCATCCAAAAATCATCTAAATCTTGCAAAACCCGATCCATGCGCTAATTAAACTTGGCTGTGTGCTCAAATACACCCATGCGCTACCTTGTTTTCTCCACGCACTATTATGTCTACCCTATGCATTAGACTAGCTCTATGCGCTATTCTTTTTCCTCCATGCACCACCCAACCTACCCTAAGCACTAAAACCGATTTATGTGCTAACCTATCCCATGCTGGCGCTACCTATTTGACCCTATGCGCTAGGTCTAACCTACGCGCTAAATCCCCCTACCCATGCGACCCCCTATGGACCCTTTGCGCTAGGTTTGACCTATGCACTACCCTTTTAACCTGATGCGCTACCCTATGTTCATCATGCGCTAACCTAAGACCATGCGCTAGCCTAAAATTTTTATGCGCTACCCTATTCATTTTCGGACACTACCCTAAATTTATACCCTATGCGCTACCTAATTTATCGTATGCGCTAAACTACGACTTCTATGCGCTAAACCGTTAAAACCAAATTTCAAAAATAACAAACGGACCAAAAATGATCAAATTCAAAATCAAAAAAGGGTCAAAAGCGTTGACTTATTGGTGGTCCATATGCCACAGGTCTTCGATGCCTCCGAACGCGCTCAAATCGATGCGTGGAATAAGGAATAGGCATTTTGTCTTCTCTCCAAAAGTCTCTTTCTCCAAAGTCAACAAGCACAAATGAAACAAATCAAAGCACTTTTTCCCTTTTATAGGAGAAAAATGAAATTAGGGTTAGGGCAATAAGCATGAAATTTGCTCGCAGTCTTCCTCCTACCCTAAAAACACGTCAATTATCGGGAGATGAATCAATTTCAACGTTTCACCTAGCCAAAATCTTGTGCCGCAAACACAAATTATCAAATCAAATCAAATTTTTCAAAATTTTGATTCATCTCCGGATGGGCATTATCACCATCGTTTATCAAATCTGGGGCAACACACATCGGACATAACATAAAAATCATAAACAACATTGATCATAAAATCGCAACGACACATCATTTTCTTTGAAATAACATGTGCACACACGTCACTTCAAAGAGGGGCAAAATGTAGACGTATAAAAATGACCATATTCCTAAATGAATATTTTATGTTCATTTCTCTATTTAATTAAATCCAATTTAATTGAATAACCCACATTCCTCTATTTAATTAAGTAAATTACTCAATTAAATTCACTATACCATTTAATAGGATAAATTCATTTTATTCAATTAAATCCTCTATCCACTTTTTAATTAAATTCAAATTTAATTAAAATGGTTATCCTAAATTAAATAAATCTAATTTATTTAATTACAACCAAATTGAATTAAATTCAATTAAAACCTATTTTCCCTCACCCACTTGCAAAATCCTACACCTCCCACTTGCATCCAACCCTCTTTCTAACCTCTTCTAGATTCTTCTAAACCTAATTAATTAACCCAAACCCATCCATTATCCCTTTTCCCTAAATTTGAGGAGGTCACTTCTCAAATTTGGAGTAAAGTCTTCAAAATGCATTAAAGCCTTTATCCATTCAACAAAGTTATCCCCCAAATTTGGAAGGACTCTTACAAAGTTATCCCCAAAGTCTTCATAACCATTAATGGTTAACTCAAACCCTCTTACATGGTTAAAGAATTTCCATAAACTCAACCTCCATCTAACCCAAGGGTCTCATCAAGCATTTATTGCTTTGACCATGGTTATCCTTAAACCTTTGCACAAGAGTTTATCCTTTGGGTAAAAGCTTTATCCAATGGATAACCTTAGCTTAACCTTAACCCTTAACCTCTAGGGTAACCATGAGGTCTTTTCAAGCATTTAATGCTTCTTACACCTCCTCTCAACCAACCTTATGTTGACAATTATCACCATTTCATTGGTACCAATTACAAACATGGATTCCCAACTTTCAAACTTGGCCCTTGATTGCCTCTTTCAATCCTGACCATCCGTTGCCCTGTTTTTGCTATAAATAGAGCTCTCATTCCTCCATTTTTCATATCCAAGTCTTTAGCATCACACTTATACTTAAATCCATTCAAGCTTTCATATCTCATTTTATGCTCATCATTTAGCTTCTCTTTTAAACAAGAATTAATCTAAATATACTAATTTAGAGTAGGTTCCTTATCATTTAGCTTAAATCATGAACTAATATAGTATGCTAGGATAGTATTGTTTACTAATCTTGTCATCTTATAACTAGTTTATTGCATTTGTAGCATCATGCATAGCTTAGGATGCATCTCATATTAAAATAAACAAAAGCATCCCTCGTTCTTGCATTTGCCATCCCTAAACCATTTTGCTCAGTGATCTGAGAGCAAAAACATTGGTTTGAGGGACCGTGTAAGATAGAGAACCATGGAACCATCCTTGGGAAGCTGAGCCATACCTCATGACTCTGTAGCTTGCACCAAGAAGTCCTGTGGGTGTGTGAGCAAGGCTCCATTGAGCTCCATTTTTCACATATTGAGTTCTATCGGCCCGCTTTTCCCGCATACAACATATAATAATTAGGTTTTTTTAAATAAAATATTTGTATTTAATTTTTTCATTTAATTTAATTAATTTAAACTGAATCAAATCCCTATAATTGTTTTTATTATGAGATAAAAAGGAATTATTAAAATTTATATATCTATTTAGGGAAAAAAAATTATTTAAAATATTTAAATAATAAAAAATAAAAAACTATTTAAAATAGACATTTTTTTTTTAAATATAAAGAAATCCAATAAAAACCTAAAAAAGTTCTATCATTCCTAAAAATTTGCTCTTATAACACCAAATTTTTTTAAACCACTCATAATGTAGATAAATAATTTTTACAATATCTTAAATTTAAAAATATAAATCTCAACTTTACAAAAACCAAGTTTATTTTGAAAGAAAAAATAATAATCACTTTTGATTGGTGCAAACTAATTGATTGATTGGGCTTCAGTGAATGCAATAGTATTGCCTATGGCAAGTACTAATAATAAGTTCGTCTTATTAGTACTTGTCGTCGACAATACTATTGTAATGCCCCACCAAGAAACCCTAAAGGATACAACTACAAACACTCTAAAAGAGTGCATTTAAAAAATAATAATAATACAAAACACTTAAACATAAAAGATAAACATTGCAATAGAAGTTGCAAATGCGGAAGACTTGACTCAAACTCCTAAAGGGTTTCCCAATGTGAATTACCTAATTAAACTATTCTTTACTTACGATCAATTAACCACTTAAGAAATATATTTAACCATTATGAAATTAGTTGCACAAAACAATGATTGTTTCATACTTGCATGAGTTAACACTAACATTTCCATACTTCATTTATGATTAAACGTTCAATTACATTGTATTAATGAACTTAATAACAGAGAGAAATCCTAACATCTGAATCTCAACATAATACATTCCTTTTACATTGCAAGGATAACTAGTATTACAATTGCACTTAATACATCAAGTCTCATAATAATACATAATGATTACATCAAATTACAACTGCCATGAAGGCATACATATAACATATGATACAACCGACCACATAAGGGTTCAAGAGATACAAATATGATCCAAGGAAACAAAGAGGATCCAACTGGTACAATGGAATGAAATGAATCCAAGAGAACATCTGGAGCACCTGTGAAGCTAATCCCTCACAAGAAGGCACAAACAAAATACCCAATGGAAAGTGGCACTACCACCCGACCATGTGGCCCAAAAAGGAACCACCCCTATGTGCTAGGAGATAGTAATAAGGCCCTCAAGCAAGCCACAATAAAGCATCGCATGGTCTAACATGTACATCAAGTACTCACACAAGACATAAGCATGCAAATATGACTCTCACAAGAGTGCTCCAAGTAAAGCCAACACATGACTACACATTAGTAAACAGAAGGGAAGAGTGTCATCGCATAGCTGGTATGGGTTATCCTAGCAGGCCTCCATAGGCCCCGACCCCCATCTTGGGTTATCCTGGTAGCCTCTCCCGAACCCCCGACCCCCATCATGACTCATGCGGACCCAACAAACCTTTCGTGAGGACAAGGTAGTTGGTTTGCTATTTCAGGCCTTCCCACTACATCCAGAGTCTGTACTAGCACTCAACCATGAGTGAAGCACAATTAATCTTGATTAATGTTTGAAACCTAACCCCAATTTATTAATTAAGTTATCACTTATTACTCAACTTCCAAGGGGTTATCCTGGTAGCCTCTTTGGACCCCAACCCCCACTTGGAAGCCACTCTTCCTTATGATAATACACAACCTCCAAAGAACTCCAAGGCCAAACACAAAAGCCAACTAACACAAGGAGCTAAAAAAAACAAAACTGAAGAACAACTTGGTTATACAAACCTTCTGCCAAGGTTAAACCATTGGAGGTGTGAAACGAACAACTAGTTTATTCACAAGACAAGACCAAACACAAGTACGACCACAATCAAAACGTACCCAAATCAACTTGCATGATAAACTTAGATTCAACAACATGCCCTCATGACACGAGAATGACTCTATCAAATCAACACCAAATATCCACCAATCAGAGTAAATACTCAACATGAAACACTTGCACTCTAAACACATCTATGTTAAGGAATCATAATGATCACTCAAAATATAATTAAAAGCTAATTTTATCTAATTGTAGCTCTTTCAATAACTGATTCCTTCATGATAAGAAAATCCACAATAGGGAATAACACATCAAAAGAGTCTAAGTAAACATACACCCCAAACAGACTTGAACAATGTTTGATTTGAAAACCATACATCCTTTATAAGAATAAAAGCAACTCGTAAGCTAAATAAGCCATCATTTAAAACAAATATAAATCATTTCAATTTAAAGCCAATTTGGCTATAAACAAATTCCATTTGAAACCAAATATCTAATTAATAAAAATAACTATTAAATACATTAAAAAAACTAAAATCATTATTTAAATCAAAATAAACCTTTTCAATTAAAAATTATATCGACTAAACGTAATTGATGGCTATCAATATAGACTTAAATTTCACAAAATAATTTATGATTATATCCAATCAATCTTAACATTTACTTCACATTGCTAATTCAAAATGCACACACACACACACACACAAAGATTTATCTGTGTGTGTGTGTGTGTGTGTGTGTGTGTGTGTGTGTGTGTGTGTGTGTGTGTGTGTGTGTGTGTGTGTGTGTGTGTGTATTAAAATCGAAATCTGATAATCCTCTTAACATTCAAGATTCCACCCAATCCTCATATTAAACTTACAATAAACCTCTCTCTCTCTCTCTCTCTCTCTCTCTCTCTCTCTCTCTCTCTCTCTCTCTATATATATATATATAGGTTTATTGTAAGTTTAATATGAGGATTGGGTGGAATCTTGAATTAATTAAAATCAAAATCTGATAATCCTCTTAACAATCAAGATTCCACCCAATCCTCATATTAAACTTACAATATATATATATATATATATATATATATATATATATATATATATATATATATATATATATATATATATATATATATATATATATATATATATATATATATATATATATATATATATATATATATATATCCCACCAAAATAACATTCTCATTAACCTGCGAAAACCACACACAAAACCCTGCGAACTTTGATACGACGACAACATGGTTTTAATCCTTGCTGGAATTGAAGCCCAACCAAACAATTAGTTTGCACCAATCAAAAGTGATTATTATTTTTCTTTCAAAATAAACTTGATTTTCTTAAAGTTGAGATTTATATTTTCCAATTTAAGATATTATAGAAATTATTTATCTACACTATGATTGGTTTAAAAATTTTGGTGTTATAGGAGCAAATTTTTAGGAATGATAGATTTTTTAGGTTCTTTTTGGATTTCTTTGTATTTAAAAAAAAAATTGTATTTTAAATATTTTTTCAAATAAATATATAAATTTTAATAATGATTTTTATGGCAAAATATAGATAATAAAACCAATTATAAGGATTTGATTTAGTTTAAATTAAATTAAATAGTTATATTAAAAAATAAACTAAAAATCATTCTATTTTTTAATACTCTTTGAAAATCATAAATTTTTTAATCAATTTTTTTATTGATAATTATATGTTTCGAGCATCCACGTTACAAACTTATTATAAATACCAACTCCTTTCGAGCAAAATTATTACAAATACTAGCTCCTTTCGAGCACCAAACTTAGAAACAACAATTGAAAGACCAAGGGTCACAACTTAAAAGTCCAATTTAAACAACCAATGGAAGACCAAGAGTCACAACTTAGAATTCTACACAAAGGTGTCCCTCATGGGAGTTGAACTTGGGTCTCCACATTAAGAACTCAATGCTTTAACCAACTAAGCTCAACCCCTTGGACATTTTATTGATATTCAAAACAAAGTACATAAGTTGTAAAATCATTTACCCCACATCACAAAGAAACATTGTCAAGATTTGCTCCAAAACGATGTCCATAGTTTGACAAAACATCAACCAAAACCTTACCCCCACCTACCAACCCCTATACACCTATTTATACAATTTAGCAGTTTAAAACATATAACAATCAATCAAGTAACTACATAAACAAGCTTTAAACAAAAAATTATGTTTTTCTTTTCATTTAAATCTTCCTCATTGCTTTCAAAGGCCCATTGAATAATTTTTTACATTTTTTATTATTTATAATATTGTAAATAAAATATTTTTTTCTAAATAGATATATAAATTTAAATAATTCTTTTTTTATGTTAAAATATTGATAATAAAACCAATTATAAGGTTTTGATTCAGTTTAAATTAAATACAGACATTTCCATTAAAAAAAACCTAATTATTATATGCACTCTTTATAATTGTATTTTATATATCTTTTTGAAATCATTCTTGTATACACATAAAAATGGCTATGAGCGATTAAATAAATATTTTATATTTATTTAATATTTATTCTTCTATTAAATAGTTAATTTGAAAAGGTTAATTTATTTAATTCATTTTGTGTCTTTCTATTAATTAATTTAATTGAAATATTTTATTAATTAATTCATCTATCATATTCCTCTATTAATTAAATATCTAATATTTAATTATTCTTCTAATCAATTAATTAAATATCTAATATTTAATTATTTCCTTCAATCATTTGAATATCTAATATTTAATGATTATTCTTCTATCCTATAGTCTCAAATATTGAATAATTTCTAAATTATTTAATCCCTTTTCCAACTCACCTTCCATCTCCACTTCATCTTTCCTTTGCCAACTCATCCATCATGTGACTAAATTAATTCAACAAAATAAAACAAATAAAACATTTATTAGCCACTTATCTTCAACCTCCAAATTTAATGAAATATTGTGTACGTACACCTATTTCTTAACCTTCTTCTATATTCTCTCCAACATCCCTACATCTTAGGAAGGACTTGAGTCCACTTGTCCTCTCATGCTTAAATCTTCTCCAACCATCCCTAGATTCCCTCAGTCAGCAACCCAGACAAGGTAAGATGAGTGACACTTGTCTTCTCCTTCCCCTTTTCTCTCAACCTTCACCTTTGCCTACAACCATCCAAATCTGCAGACCTGATCATGACCATTGATCTGGGCCACATCATCTTATTCTCTTAAAGTCTATAAAATCAGGAGTTTGAGTTGAGAAAGAGTTAGTCTTCAAGTGACTTTTCAAATCTAATCATTTGTGAAAACTTATGCATCTGTGAGTTGTAATCTTGAAGCAAATAGAATAATCATTTTAGCATAGTCATTTAGCATTGCATATCATAGTATCAATTAACTATCAGTTATCAGTCCATTCTTCATATGCCATCTTGGAAGCTACCAGTGCTTGTCTGACAACACACCATCTGCAACCAGGAACAATGGAGTTAGGACACAATGAGACATAAATCATGAAGGTAATAATAGTATTTTTTATTTTATATGTATTTCATGTAGTTTCATTGGTTGAGTTTGGATTTCTTGTAGCATTTCCTTTGTATTTTGTGAAACTAACATGTTGCAAGTAGTATTCTGATGATGAAATTCAAGTTGATACAATTCTATTTTTTAATATTTTTTGAAAATCGTAAATTTTTTAATCATTTTTTATCGATAATTATATGTATTTTATTGATATTCAAAACAAAGTACAAAATTTATAGTATCATTTAACATCACAAAAAAAACATTGCAAAAATTTGCTCCAAAACGATGTCCATAGTCTAACAAAACATCAACCAAAACCCTAACCCGCTTACTATTATTTTGCCCTATACACCCATTTATACAATTTAGTTCTTTAAAACATCTAACAATCGATAAAGTAACTACGTAAACAATGTTTTTCTTTTCATTTCTCCCTCACCGCTTTCAAAGGTTCATTAACCCACTACTCTTTCATCTCAAATCTTGCTTTTGGTTCTCCCTTTGGCCCCGTCTTCTGCTTTCATTTGGCTTTCTCTCATTCCTTTGCCCACAGGTAATGAATCAACAAATCCCAATCGATATATGCTTCTGCCTTGCACTCATCCTTGTTCATCCCTTAAGCCTAGTGAATAAATGACATCAATTGTTGAGGGGTCTCCTCATTTGTGCTCTCGGCCACCTCTGCAGGCATAAACCTTGCCCTTGAAATTGCCCTTTCCAACACTGAATGCAGACCATAAAACCAATCATTTTCCACACAACCCTTCAACACACACTCAACATCTTTTTTCCATCCAACCTCCAACCCTCATGCTACCATTATTGACATAATGTCTATGTTCACTACGTACCTATGTTTAGTCATAAAAAACTCTTCACCTAGAAAGATTTCCATGATCTTAATGAAAATATCTTCATCAAATTTAAAAAGATTTTTTATTTTTTCTTAGTGACTTTGCCCATAAATGCTAATTGTTGTCTTGGTGTAATCAAGGAAAAGGTGGCCTCCATATTAAAAGGTAGCTACCCATCCTTAATTTTGAGCACCAAGTGCTATCCATGTCACATCACCCCACCACCACCCTTTCATTAATAGCTTCTGAAAACAATGACATACTATTCCAACTCAGAGATCAAGCTCAAGATTATGAAAATCTTCCACCATACTTTTCGGCTCATCATCAAGAGTCACTACCCATTTGGACAGCTTGTTCGCCACGTCATTCCTTGATCTAATAAGATGCCCAACTTCAAATTCCTCAAAAAATTTTAATAAATGCTCGAAAATGATTATATATTTATTCAAATTCCAGACATGTATTTCATCCTTTTTTATTGCATTAATAATAATCAAGGAACCTCCTTCAAGCTATATTTTTAAGAAGCCCAATTTTTTCCCCATTTTCAACATTTCAATAGCCACCTAAGCCTCAGCTTCATTGTTTGTTCCCTCCACAAGTTTTGAAGCTCCAATTGCTACAATATTGCTCTCCCAATCTCATGCTACAAATCTAGCTCTCGATGGTCCTAGGTTACCCTTTGAGACCCCATCAAAGTTAATTTTATACCATCCTTCCCTCGGCTTGGACCACTCTACCACCTTCACCTTTTTGAATTGCGGATTAGCCTGAGCAAATTAACAAACCAATTTTTTAATCATTTTAATATATACAAATATTTTAATACCTTTTAATCATATTTAAATATTTTGCATTAAGTCATTCAAAAAATGTCTATTTTCATTTTAATAATTATTAATAGTTATTTTATTAAGGCTAATTGCAATTAATATTACACAAATATTATTAAAATAATATAATATTACTTATAAATTAATAATTAAATTTGAGATTAATTTTATTAATATAATTATAATTATATAGATTTTTTTAGATTAAATGAGGATTATGCTCTTAAGAAAAATATATATAATTATAATTATATTAATAAAATCTATATAATTATGATTCAAAAATAATAATGATTCAAAATTATAATAATTAAATCTATATAATTATGATTCAAAAATAATAATGATTCAAAATTATAATAATTAAAAATTAAAACAAATATTTTAATTACAGTACGATGACGACAAGTACTCGCCACTACGTGGCACTTGTTGAAATATTGTGCTTATAATTAGTTAAGGAATGGAATAGAAGGTTTTAAGATCTATGAAACTAAATATATGAAGGAACAATTGAACTTGACATTTTAGCTTGTTGTATTATTGATGAGAAGTTTTTTTTTTTTTTTTTTACAAAATACAAAAGAAGGCTCTTGATAGCAAGATGAAATATTTGTCGCAGCATAGAAGGCATTGCATGCCTTGAAATTAAGCTTGTCTATATAAGACATAGAACCCATAAATATAAAATGGGGCCAAAATCTAACTACTAGCATACTATTCTTCTATGACATCCACCTGAATTTCATTCTCTCCCTGCTGCTCATGGAGATTGTCATGCGCAAACTCTTGCTGGGAGGATGAATTGACATTGTTTCCAATTGGAACTGTTTGAGGCATTTGATTATTTGGTGTTGGCACCTAAGGAGCATTTTGAACTTGGTTTGCAGGAGTAGAGTCAACAATATCTATTAAAGAAATAAGGAACTTTGCACGTCCCAGTGAGCAAACTAAGGATATAAGGAATAAAAATTGACTTCACACATCCCACAATGATGACTTGAAATGTATATTGATTTTCCATAACCCTTGATGGAATTTTCTAGATTCATTGTCTGTGTAAAACATTGTGGGCCAAGCAAAGCATGGAGGATCAGATAATAATTAGAAAAGCACGACATTTTAGACTTTATTAAGAAGCATGGCTAATATCCTCATTTAAACCAACCATTTTGAATGAACTTCAACACATAAGACAATATAATTAAAAAGAAAACTGGTGGCTTTTAGCTTGAATGAGGTTTTCTATCACACTTGCTTCCACGGGTCACTAAACTGGCAATATTTGGGTAGCTATTTATGGTGGGATCACCTTCTAATACTTTAATTTCCATTTTTTGACATCGCAAGTTTGCTAGCTTATTCGCTATGCAATTACCCTCTCTATAAGTACGGGATAGTTGAAATGATTCAAATTTATCCACTAAGTTCCAAACTTTTTGCAGTATATATTTTATATGCCAATTGTGATACTTTTGTTCCCTACATGCATTAATGATTACAAGTGAATCCCCTTCTACATGAATATTATTTATACCCAAACATGTGACTTGAAGAAGGCTATGGTAGAAAGCCAATGATTCTACCATGTTATTTGTGTCTAGGGGTAAAGAGATGGACTTCGCTATTTTTAGCTTCCCTGTATGATCCCTAATACAAATATCCACACCAGAGTTGCCTGGATTGCCTCTTGAGGCACCATCGAAGTTTAATTTATAGAAGCCATCAAACGGGGGTAACCATTTAACATTATTTCTGTCTATTTTCACCTTATCAGAATGATGGATGTTGCCTTTAAATGGCATAACTATGTTTTCCCATGCTTTCAAAATAGAGTCATCCCATCCCGTAAATAAAGAGTTGCAATTCTTATGAACATAAGCATTTACTGTTTCTGACAAGGAGCTCTCGCTAATCTTTTGAGTCTGTTGGATGGTGTTAATGAGTTTCCTAAATATTCTCTTGTTACATTCCCAACAAATAGACCAACGAACCGTAGCAGGAATGATGCACCAAATACTTGCAAAGAAAGAGGTTTTGTATAATAGTGGCCAAGATTGGAACAAGCCCCAAACATTATTAGGGAGAGGTGAAAAATAACCCAATTTGGACATCATGTGTTTCCAACAATGTTGAGCAAATTCACATTGATTGAATAGATGATCAATTGTTTCAAAATCTTCGTCACATAAGACACATTTGAAAGGCTTTGCAATTTGAAGTTTAGCTAATCCCTCACTTGTTAGAACTCTTTTACGTAGTACAAGCCAAGTAAAACTCTCTGATTTGGGTAGTACAATATTAGACCAACATAATGAAAAGGCCCTCTAAGATTGAATTTGAATTTACTTATTTTGTATTGATTTATAACCTTGCTTTACTAATATTTTACATCTTTAGACGCTGCCCAAATAACTGTCAACTTTTTTAGAAAGAAACACTACTCTCTAATTTAGAATTTGGTGGAAAATATCTTTTTTCTCTTCTGAAATTTGTAATTGTGAACACTCTTTCCATGTTACTCTCCCTGAAGATATTTCAACCGAATCAATAAAATCAATTAACCTAACACCCCAAATTTGTCAGAGAATAGGAATAATTGGCTGAAGATATACATTATCTTTTAAAGGTGGATAACAGTTCCAAGAATCATTCCAAAATGAATAGCCTCTCCCTTATGAACTAACCAAGAGATGTAAGAAGTAACAACTCGCTGACAGGACATCATGAAATTTCGCATTGCAGATCCATCTGGAGGGTTAGAAATTGTGAATATTCTCAATGCATTTTCAGAATCCAAATACTTGGCCTACATAATTTTGCACCATTTTGATTCAGAGTGTGTATGCATTTTCCATATTAGTTTGCCTTCGAACACCAAATTACCCTTAGATATATAATGTATTCCAACACCTCCTGGCATTTTGTTTGAGGATATACTGTTTAGAGAAATTAGGGGGAACTTTTTAGCATCATTCATATTTCCTTTCCACAGGAAATTCTTGATAGTCTTTTGTATTTGATGAACAATTAATTTAGGTGGCTAAAAAACTTCTATAAAATAATTTGGGATTGTTGCTGGGACTATTTTGATAAGTAAAATGCGACCTGATAGAGATATCCATCTTGCCTTCCAAGCCAAAATTCTTGATTTAATCCTCTCTATCACTTTAGACTAGTGGGACACTTTGTTTGCCCCCATGAAGAAGGGAATTCCCAAGTAGGAGTAGGGTAGATCATCTACTTGAATGCCTAGAATTTGAATGATTTTCCTCTTAACCACTGGCTTTGAGTTAAACACATAAACCTTAGATTTTTATCCATTGACTTTCAGACCTGAAACTAAAGTATATGTGTCTAAAATTACTTTCATTTGATTAGCTTCTGCTATATTTTCTTTTTCATATAACAATGTGTCATCAGCAAAAAGAGTGTGAGTAACTGAAATATCTGTAAAAGGAATTTTGATTCCTTGCCAACAATCCAAACTATGTTGTTGCTTAATTAATCTACTAAATGTGTCTACCATGATAATGAAGAGGAAAGGAGACAAAGGATCCCCTTGTCTTGCACCTTGGGTGGCACCAAAAAAACTAAAAGGAGTTCCATTAGTTATGACTGAAAAGGTCACCCCTAATAAACAAGAAATAATCCATTTGCACCATTTGCTTCCAAAGCCAAATTTATGCAATACCTTTCCCCAAAAATTCCAGTTTACCCTATCATACACTTTCATCATATCAAGTTTGACTATGAAAGCTTGAAGATGGTTTGTGTTGACCGAATGTAACACTTCATGAGCTACCAAAGCCCCCTCAACTATTTCTCTTCCTAGGACAAACCCGCCTTGTTCTTGAGATATGATTTTGGGGATGAGATGTTGCAATCTTAGGTAGATAGCTTGAGTAAAAAAATTGTAAATGGTGTTACAAAGTGAAATAGCTTTGAATTCTGCAAAGTTTTTAGTTCTTTTAATTTTGGCAGAAGAGCAATATTTGTAGAATTGAAATGCTTTAACATTGAACCACTTTTCCTTGATTCCTCTAAACCCACAAATAAATCAAATCTTAATACATCCCAACATTTTTGAAAAAACAAAGCTGCAAAACCATCCGAACCTAGAGCTTTATCCGA
Organism: Cryptomeria japonica; assembly: GCF_030272615.1. Classification (NCBI taxonomy): domain Eukaryota; kingdom Viridiplantae; phylum Streptophyta; class Pinopsida; order Cupressales; family Cupressaceae; genus Cryptomeria; species Cryptomeria japonica. The sequence continues at coordinate 533,067,926 of NC_081413.1, forward strand.
AGATAATAATAAGACCACCATTTAGAATTCTTCCAATGCGAAAGGCTTCATTAAATTTGCATTCTTCTCTGGAGTAATAATAGAAGGAATTGCTCCCAGTAGTTCCTTCTCTTTTTGAAGTGCTTGTGAAATACTGATACCATTTGGAGCTAATAATTTCTAAAAAAAATTAACCCCCTCAACTTTTATATCTTTGGGAATTGTGAGTTGGACCCCTAAACAAGCATCTAAAATTGAAAAAATGGTTTGTGCTACTCTTATTGTTTGAGTGGACGCATGAAAGAATTTTGTGTTGCGATCTCCCTCTTTCAACCATAACTCCCTTGCTTTTTGTCTCCAATAAACTTTCTCTCTTTTGTCTAACTCTTCCCAAAGTGACTACAATTTTTTTTGTTTCTCAAAAGTGTTTGAGTCTAGACCATGTCAAATGTTGTGTTCATGAATTTCTACTAATTCCGTTCATACCACTCATTTTTGGAAAAACATATTTTTGAAGACTTGAGCATTCCATATTTTGATTTGGCTCTTGAGAAATTGAAACATTTTGTACCTCTTTGAAAAGGTGCATTTACCCACCATTGGCGAAGAACAAGTAAAAAATGGGGGTGTCTAAACCACATTCTTTCAAATTTGAAGGAAGGCTTATGTTGAGGTGGAGATAAGTTTTTTGATATGTCTATAGAAATTGCATAGTGATCAAAGCATAGAAGAGGCAAAATCTGTGAGGTCAATATAAAGGTTGCTAGGAACCAATTCTAAGAAACCGGGAATCTATCCTTTCAGCAGTCTGTAAATTTTTTTTCCTCCTATTAGTCCATGTAAACTGATGTTGTTCAGGCATAATGTCTTTTAGTGCATTGTCTGATATAAAAGAATTGAAATCTTCCATGGTTTTGTGAGGTGGGCATATGCCTCCTTTCTTTTCCTACAATGAAACAATTGCATTGAAGTCTCCCACAAGAATGGTTTTTTCATTAGCATACCTTTGAATATAAGTAGTAAGAGTGTCCCATAATCTCCTCTTATCATTTGAATAAGTAGGGCCATTAATATTAAACAACTTAAACTTGAGATCAAAGTTCTGCATATTTAATAACTTCCAATTCATACTCTAGCTAGTTAATTTAATAGAAACCGATTTTGGATTCCAAAGCTCTACTAACCCCCCGGATGCACCTTGAGATGGAACATGAAGGGATTTCCATTTAGACCATTTATGAATAGTTTCCTCAAAATATTGTTTTGAAGTTTTAGTCTCCCGCAACAAAATAATATCTGCCCCACAAGCATCTAATTGACGCTTGATTTGCGCTCTTTTGTTAGAGGCATTAATGCCTTTGACATTCTAGGAAAGCGCTTTCATTATATATGAGGAGAACAACATGCTCTCCTCGGTCTTTCCTTAACTAAAAATTTACCATCCAAAGTAGTTTGTAATCCTCCATCTATCTCCTATTGTAATTTAGCTTCTTTAGATTTCTTTCCTCATTTCTTAGAAGACTTCTTGCAATCTAATTAGTCTGCAGGGGATTGGGATAAAGACAAATTTTATGCATAATCAAAGTCAAAAGATGATGGTGATGTAGAAATATGGAATTCCTCATATAGCTCCTCTGATTTAGTTTGAAAAGATGTATTTTTATCCAAATCTTCCATACTACGCTCTTTGAACAACTTCTGTAAATTAGAGGGGCATGAAGGGGGATCCTAATTGATTAAAAAATTATCTTCATCTAATATCCTTTCACATGTAATTTCATCCTCTTCTACAAGAAACATTTCCTAAGAAATTTCATCAAATAACTCAGAAGCTACTAACTACAAGCAATTTGTCAGCCATAACCTCCAGATTTCCTTGTTTATAAATGACTTTATCAAGAGTAATAGCATGCGCACTAGGAGTCTGACTATTCAACATCCCAACCCAAATGTTTTTTGGGATTGTCACTGACCTTATCTCTACCAGATTAGAAAATATCCTTTGAGAATCTAGAGAGATAGAAAAAGCTAAATTGACCAAATTTTTCAGACTGAATTGAGCTAAAACAATATGAAAACTATCAACCTTCAATACTCTATCAACATCAAGGTTAAAAATTCGATTACATGTTTTGAACAATTGTAATAATAACTTGCCATCTATATTTCCCATTTTATGTGTAGGATTGAAGGACTTCAAGAGGTCTTTATTGCCTTTCAAAACTAAAGAATGAAGAGAAGACCCTTCACCTGGAGAATAAGTAATCCTTCTAGGTTGGTGACAAAAGATCCATAACATTTGAAAGAAAGTAGGAAAACCACTAAAAGTTAGGGCAACTATTTTTCTTGAAAAAAGTAACTTCTTCCTGATAAGTATGTCCAACATTAATAACTTCTGAACTTGATGAGGATTCACACAGCAATGGGTTTGTAGAGAATTCCTCACAAACCTTGAGTTCATCCTGAACAAGACCCGAACACTGAGAATTGAAGTGACCCAAAATAGAAGAGTGTTTTTTAACTGCCAAGGGATCAGATCCTTTTCTATTTTCTGTGTCCAAGTACCAAACCTTGAAGTAATGAGTAGCTGCTTAGGGAAAGGTTTATTTAAATCAACCAGAAGACAAACCCTAACTGAAATATTTGTATGCTCAAACGGAATTAAATCATGCTTAATGAAGATACCCAACTGATTGGCAAAAGTCTTGATGAGATCCAAATCTCCGCATTCTAAAGGCAAAGAGGGGAATAAAACCCAAAAGGGAGAAAATTTGGGTTTTGTGGCTTTAGGGTTTAAGTTTAGAACCCACAACGGAGTTGACAAACCCTCTCCTTCACAAAACTAGTCTTTTTCGTCTATGAACTGAATCCCTTAAATATTTTATAGAAAAAATGGCAATAAAGAACCCTTCCTCTTTATCTATATAAAGAATATTATTTAGTCCAGACCACAATTGAGGCGATTAGTTCCTTATAACCAAAATTTCAAACTACTTGTTAGGAAACTTAACGATCAAAGCTTTGTCCCTTAGAATGGAAGTCTGGTGAATCAAAGCATCATCTGAAAGATTTATCTTATAACACCCTTCATTATCACCTTTTCCAATATTTGAAGGCTTTGATGGATGGTATAGGGTAATCGACATAGAAGGTTTTTTTGGAACCCATACCTTTACAGGTGCCTTGTATTGATTGATCAAAAAGTTTTTTCCTAAAGCTTTAGACTCTTCTAAAGATTTGCTTGATATCGAGAGAGCTCCCAGAGGAATATTGTTTGGAGATGTAAGAAAACTCCTAACGCCATCTAACAAAAAGCCATTTCCATAAGAGGCTTCCTTCACATGCTTGAGAGGTATATTGTTTGGGAGGGTAAAAGCACAAAGTTGTGTCACATTTTTATAAAGAAAATTGCCAATGTTGAGTCAACTTTTTAAATTGAATCAATAGAAAGTGAATATATATGTTTTGAATTTTGAAATGATGTAAACTAATAAAATATAGATTTTTTATTTATTTTATGTTTTGTAATTTTTTAAAAAAAATTAAAAATTAGTTGAATATACTTTCTTATAAAGTAAACACTATAATTTAGTTGCTGATAGAATGCTGAAATTGAAGTTACACGAGGCGTCCCACTTTATATAGTAAATTTTACCTTTTTTTCTTCAATTTTTTTTGTGTATATTGATAACTTGAAATTTTAGTGCAAAAATATATTTTTAACTTTTTTTCATGTATATATATTTTTCAATAAATTTGAAAAGTTGCACGTATTGAAATATAACTCTTTCTATTTGGCGTCACCTTTTTTCTTAATTATTTATCCAAATTAGAAAAGAATTATATCATCTTGACATAGACTCTTTTCTCTAGTGCATTTATTTTTTTCAAAACAATTTGATAAATTTTAGTATTTTTCCTTTACAGGATAATCAACCTTATATTTTAGTGATGATGATCTACTTTCAATATAAATAAAATATAAAATACAAAATATAAAAAACTAATTAAAATATTAAAAGATATATATTTTGGAAAATTCACTCATAGATCCATAAAAAGATATTTTTAGATTTAAAAAAAAAATATTATTTATAAGAGTAGGAGTTATTGAAACATCAAGTTTTTCAATTTTTTTTTTGATAATTAGACCTGAAGTGGTACAAAATATACATTTGGTAGACAATTAGAATTGGAAAAGTTGTGGCCCATTTACAAGATAGTTATAATTAATCTCTATAGGCCATATGTTTGACTAAAATAAAATTTTAGTTAGAATTACTTAAATTCACTTGTGCTAATAAGTTGGCTTGAAACATGACACAATTTTGTGCTTTTACCCGAAATGTTAGACAATTATTGCTTTTTGCAAGATGCTTTGCAACACTATTAGGGTAAAAATTATCTAAGAAACTTGAATGCCTTTCAAATTGCCATGATTCGAACCTGTTACCCCCAAACTCTGACTCTCTATCACTTTCACAAATGTCAAAAATAGGTTGCTTGGTTTTATCCAACTGGCTTGATCTATGAGGTGGCTTCTAGTTGGGTTTTGAAAACTTGAAATGATGTGATTTTGCATGATGCCAGGGATACTTACTAGTTGTTTGAGAAGATGACGAATATGGTCTAGAGAAACCATACTAACCAAAATTTGTACGAAGTCTGCCCTTTTCTGCTAAGTACCCATTGTGCTACCATTGCTTTCCCTATCCCAATCATTCTCTAGTCCCATTTCTGTCATCGGTCATCTTCCCTACCAAATACCCATTGTGATGTTATTGCTTTCCCTGTCCCGATCATTCTCTAGACCCGGTTTTGTCTTCTATCGTCTTCTAAAGTTCAATTTTTTTTTCCCACCCAGGGCCATCTGCCATATGAGAAGAATTTTAATTTACTTAAAGAACCATGGATTCATAAGTCTGTCTCATTAAAATATTGTGTTTATAGCTAAGTATGAAATAAAATATAGAAGGTTTTAACATTTGTGGGACTAAAGATAATTGAAGAACAACAAATATAAACATCATAGTTTTTCGTATTATTGATCGTTTACTCTTTAATCTGATGAGGAAAATCTTAATTTACTTAGAGGACCATGAAAGTGTTGCTCCTAAAATTAAAAAAATGCGGACTTATAAAAATGCTTCCCTATAGATATCAGGGTTGAGTGGGGTCACATTTTTCATATTATTGGTACTTGTTGTAAGCAATACTATTGTATTCACTTAAACCTAATTAATCAATTTTTTGCACCAATCAAAAGTGATTATTATTTTTGTTTTCAAAATAAACTTGATTAAAAAAAAAAAAAACTTGATTTTTATAAAGTTGAGATTTATATTTTTAAACTAGAATTATTTATCTACAATATGATTGGATGAAAAAAATTGGTGTTATAGGAGTAAATTTATAGGGATGATAGATTTTATAGGCTTTTTAAAATATTTATTTATATTTAAAAAAATAAATGTCTATTTTAATTTTTTTTTAAATTTATTGATAATCTTGTAAATAAAGTGATACATACATACATACATACATACATATGTGCGTGTGTACTTTATATTTATATGTATATGTATATGTATATGAATATGCATGTGTATGTGTGTGTGTGTGTGTGTGTGTGTGTGTGTGTGTGTGTGTGTGTGTGTGTGTGTGTGTGTGTGTGTGTGTAAAGTAAAAAAATTGATTAACTATTGTATTGGAATTTGACTCACCTATTTAAATTAAAAATAAATAATAAAAGTATTTAATTATAAGCATTACACACCAAATATTTCTATTAAAAAAAAAAAACCTGATTATGTATCTTTTATAATTATAATTTTGTATATATATATTTTGAAATCATTCTATTTTTTTATTAATACTTTTTGAAAATCATAATTTTTTAAAATCATTTTAATACATACAATATAATTTTATAACATTTAATCATTAAAAAATATATATTTTCACTTTATTGCTTATATTATATAATTTAAAATTATTAATAGTTATTTTTATTAAGATCAATTATAATTAATATTACAAAAAGATAATTAAAATAATATAATTTTAAAATAACACTAATTAAAAATTACAAATATTTTTGTTACAATACTATGAAGGCAAGCACTTGCTACTACATGACACTTGTTAGTCTATGAATTGACAAGTCAAAAAGGTAGTATACGAAAAAGTAGTTTGTCTCTTGACTTGTGTATATTCAATGGTTGATAAGTACAAATATTTCTAGGTATGTCAACAAGAAGTACTACATAAAATGGTGCTACCAAAAACAATCAATGTGTAGTGATTGTCTAAAAGAACTCTAAATATTTGTACTTATTGACCATTAAATACAACCTCTAGGCTATGTTTTTAGTTGTTATATGTTCATATTACATTCAAGTGATAGTATATGTATCATGTGAAATCAACATACCACATTATTTGACATTTAATCTTATGCCCATATTGATGAGAATGTCTTAACACAGTAAGTGTCATACTCGTATGCTAGATTACGCTCACAATCTCACAACTATTTATCTCTATTCTATCTCAACTCAAACCAATTTTTAGATAATCATTTCCTACTTCAAAACCAACACTTTATTCCTTCAAATCATTTGTGTGGGACATAGGATTGGCATCTTGGAATGTGGAAAATGGCCTCCAAAATTCAAGTAATCAATTTCAAAATACAACTTTTTCACTCATTTTCATTAACTATTTGATTGAATTTAGCACACATTTCATGCCATATCTTACTATATCAAGGTTTTTAAATACATTTATTATGCACTTAATTTTCTAAGGTGGGTTGTTGAAGCACACTTTAATTTTAAAGGGTAGTAAAGGAATCAAATTGGTATCATCACATAAGCCACATGTATGCTTGTGAATATTGTCTGAGGTCTTTTTTGTCATTATCAATTCAATCTACACAAGGGTTTGACCTAGGAGAATGTTTTCACCTAATATTTCAAAAACATCTTCAATGATGTCTATATACACTAACTTGACTTCTTAAATATTAAACAAGCAAAGGTCTATAAATTCTTAGCCGGTTTTTTTATTAGATAAACTATGTACATCACATTAAGCTTACAATTATTAAAATTGATCATGCATGTCATGATATTGATTTATAAAGGCTTGTGTATCAATTCAAACTATAATTTATTCACTAGATGAAGGCAAACAATTTAATGTTAATGGTGAATCATTCTAGAATATTATCAACTTCATTTATCCATCATCAATCTATGTGAATCTACCATCCATAATTATTACATATATTTAATTTAATTATTAATACCAACTCTATTTCTGTATGAGGGGAAATTGCGCTTAAATATGAGAGATTGAAATACCTGCGTTGACAATCAAGCAAACACAATTAGGTCAAACATCTCAAGATTATGACATTGAAAAGAAAGTAAATGAAGTATAAAAACATAAACAAAATAATTCAAACTCTATTTTCAATCTTTTATTTGATTATCCATGGTAAGATGTGTGCTCATTGTCGTAACAACTGCTCGATATTGCTCCGTGATGTGATTATGGTGAATGGGTTCAAGATGTAAAGATTGGATGATATGATGTAAGAATGAAATTTGGCATTATGAGGGGGCAAATGCATTTATCCTAGATGGAATCTTGCATTATGAGGATGCAATGTAATGAAAGTGGATAGAATTCACATGATAATAATATGGTAGTGAGAAAGTGGACGATTTGATCTAAAAATGGAGGGATTAAATAGGAGAAGGGAGGAGAGGAAGGGATTGGAAAATGAGACACTTGTCCTCGAGGAGGACAAGTGGCAATACAAGGGATAACAAGTGGAAAAAGATTCCACACGTGTCCTCAAAGTGGTTCAAAAGGGAAAGACAAGCGTTCTTAAGAAAGACACATGTCAAAAGAGGTTTGACATGTGTCCTCAAGGACACATGTTTTTTTTGGGAGGAATCCACCCCAAAAAGGAATCAAATTTCCTAATATTAAGGAAATTAGGGGAATATGTGTGCACACACATGTGAGGGGAGGTTAGGATAAGGTTACTTTGGGGGGATAGGGTTGGTTAGAATCCATATGTTAGATTGGGGGGATAGGGAGTAATGGATTGATGGATGAAAATATGTGAGGTAAATATGTGTGCTAAACTAAAATGATTGAAACAACAAGGAAATCAACCAAGCAAGCCATTAACTCAAACACCTCAAGATTGGGATATTTAAAAAGAAAGAAATGAAGCATAAAAGCAGAAAACAAGTAAATGCAAACCTCATTCACCAACTTTGATTCGACTTTCCCATGATTGGATGTGATCTCAAGATGTAGCTAGTGCTCAATTGCTCCATGATACAAGGATTTGATGATTGGATTCAGGATATAAGGATTTGACGAGTGAATGTGAGGATGAAATTTGGCATTATGATAGCATGGATGTATGAAAGTGAAGGATAAAAATCTGCATAATAACAATTCATTGCATAGAAGGTGGATGATTTTCTCCAAAATGAGGGGGGATTAAATAGGAGAAGGGAGGAGAGGAAGGGATTGGAAAATGCAACACTTGTCCTCAAGGAGGACAAGTGGCAATCCCAGGAATGACAAGTGGAACACGATTCCACACTTGTGGCTCAAGAGGGAAATAAATGTGTCCAAAAGAGGGACACATGTCTTGGGGAGGAATGACATGTGTCCTCAAGGACACCTATCTCTTTTGGGAGGAAGCCACCCAAAATAGGCTTTAATTTCCTAAAATTAAGGAAATTAGGGAATATGTGTGTGCACACACATGCGAGGGGAGGTTAGGATAAGCTTAGTTTGGAGAGATAGGGCTGGTTAGAACCCAAGGTTTAGATTGGAGGTTAGGTTAGAGGAGGGTTAGCTAGGTGGTTAGAAGTTAGGAGACATGTGATCAAAAGGGAATATTTGAATTTAATTAATCAAATAAAAGGGATGAAAAGGGGAATACATTAAGTAGATTAATTAATATATAGATTAAATTAATTAATTCAAGGGACTAGAAGGGGATAATTAAATAATTAGCTTAATTAATTCAAGGGATTGGAAGGAAGAATTAATTAATTCAAGGGATGGGCTCAATTAATTAAGATATTTAATTAATTAAATGGCTAAAGGAAAGAAATTTGACTAAATTGATTAGCCAAATTTAAGTGTCTACAATTACCCATGTTAATTGTTTGATAATTGATTGTATTTACTTGTTTGTCATGGATATTTAGATAAGGGTGACCTTAAACCCTTATATTTTTGTGAACCCAAGTTACTAAAAGCCTCCTAAGGTTTTTCCTTCTTTCATTAGAGTTTTTAGATCTTTTTTTATTTTATTTTGTTACCATGGTTTTAGATCTCATTAGGGTATGGATCCTCTTTTCACTTTTACTTCATAGATATATGTTTATTTAGGTTTTGTGACTCATTGTGTTAACTTATGTTTTGCACACACTAGCCACCCTTATTTTTTACCTCTTATGTTTTATTTTTTAATTATATCATGTTTGATCAGGGTTTGAATCCACCATTCTTTGTGTATTGTTAACTAATATTTATTAGGTTTGTTCTTGTATTATTTATCCTCTTTTTTACTACACCCCCTTTGGTTTGTGCTTCATTCATAGATATTACATCATAGACTCTCATAGTCCGTTGTCTTGAGCCTATTTTCATGCATGTACTACAAATTTGGATAAAATTATTTTTTTAACATCTAACCCTTCCATCCTTGATATTCATATATCTTTTATCTCATATATGGGTATATATTTTCTAAGGAGATTTTGTTTCGTCATGTATGTGTTTTAGTCCTTCATACATTTTCCAGTGATTTCTACTTATATGGATTACATATTTATGATGGTTATCCTAGATATGATCTTTATGATGATTGCATACTTCTTATATCATTTATGCCACACCTTTATAGAAATACAGCTTGTTCATCTTTAAATGAGGTCGTTAGCCCTATGTAGCCTACGACAATCCTTCATATATATTTTGTGAGTTGTGAACTATTTTAATCATATGTTTGGTGACGAGCATGGTCATAATTCTCTACATTCTCAAGTCATTTAGTGGTGTTGGATATGTGCAGTTATTTGTTAGATCAACTTATTATTATAAGAAGTTTGTATATACTAAGATAGCATTTTGATGCATACTTTTGGTGATACCTTCTTTAATAGAGCTAAACAATTGTTTGATTCAGATCATACTTATCATGTATCCCTGCATGATTTATTATGTTCTTACATATTGTAGCGTCCTAAAATTGCGACACTTGCAATTTCGACTGCATTTAGATCTTCACGATGGCGACGCAACACGCAACCTGAATGGAGACCCTGAAACTTGCTCACGACACTGAAAACTGCATTTTTCAAGCACCCTGGCCTGAACCTCCTTGCACCCTACTGTCCCGGGAGGTGGGACCAGAGCGCCCAGCGCCCTGGTCCCCAGGACCATGGCGCCCAGCGCCCTGGTCCCTGGGTCCTATTTTGGGCCCGGTCTCCTAAGGGGTCTCGGGTCTTTTTGTTTGCAATTTGGAAATTAACTTTCCTGGTCGGCCTAAGGTCGGGAAAATCAGTCTATCAGCCCTAAATGACAAGTATATAAACTACATTTTCCTCTCTCATTTGGATAAGAAAGACACACATGAGGGAAAAGGCGTGGAAACTATACTCAAGCATTCAAGCATTCAAGCATTCTTTCAAGCAATTGATCATTCTAAGTCTCCATTCAAGGCTAAGTGTTGCATTCAAGTCAAGGATTCAACCATTGAAGAGGAGATCACATACTACATGCTACAACATACAACATACAACATCTATACCTTCGCACATAAGGATACAAACATCCTTAGAACAAGGTATTAGTACTTGTTTTACAGTCATTTACATTTACAACACTTGCTCATTTCTTGGTTAATTCCAAAACCGGGGTTTGATCTAAAGGCAAACCCCTAATCCCTAACCCCCCAATCGTCTTCGCTTTTCTGTGTGTAGGTTGCAGGTACGCGACTGAAATTGAAGATCTGGAATCCTTGTGCAGAGACGAACAAATCCCCCTTCATTTCGCGGATTTTTCGGAGGACCATGGCGCCGGGCACCATCATCCCGACAACTTTCGCTCAAATTTGTAGGACAGCGCCGTATCGACATTTTACTGCTAATTCCAGGTCCGCAGCTTCATCCTATATCCCTAACTCAGTTTATAAGCGAATCTTTGTCACTTTCTATGCATTCCTAGCTTAATTCTTCTATGCACATTCTTTACAAAAGAGGGTAGCCTTGCTTTCTTAACCCTTGAAACGCATTTAGCATCCAATCTTGCATTGTGTGGGATTGGATCTTGTGGGTTTCAACCCCTCTTTTGAATGTAAAGTCTCTCCCCTAAGTGAAAACCATCAACCCTAGTGAATCTCCCTTCTCTCTCCTTGGAGTTGGAAGAGGGGAGAGCAACTAGGGTTCGATCGCGATTTTCCGCTTTACACATATGTCATTTTACTATTGTACCTAGATCACTTTTTACTCGTAATTATTGTTCTTCCCCTTCTAGCGGTCCTTCCTTAGTGGATCTAGTGAAATTTTCTATACATTCTGATGATATATCAATTTTTATAGAGATCCTCATTTAGATCCTTCCATACTTTCCTATGTCATATCTTTGAATGATTATGGATTACATAGTTAGACAAATTCAAATGAAAAATATGTGACTTAGATATACACAAGGATAATGTGCCAATAATTGATGATACATCTTTCTCATTCTTCCTCATTCTTACACATAATTCACACACACACACACACACACACACACACGAATATGGGACATGTTGACAATGATATTCCCCCTTGTATAAAGTATTCCATTAGTGAAATAGACCATATAAGAAAAAAATGCTTTAATGATTACAAACAAATATTTAATCAAAAGGATCTCATAAAAGTGATATTGCATAATATTTTTCCATATGACATCCTAATGTATCCTACACAAACTAAATTTATGGCACTGTCTTTTTCTAGGTATGATGCTAGAGGTGACCCAATACATGTTCAATCTTTCCAAACTATGCATTTCCCTTGTTTTATGAGGATCAATTTCTTGCTAAGTTGCTTCCACCAAACTCATGTGGTCTTCCATTCATGTGGCTCTCTTTTTACCAAATGCTTCTATCACTTTATTTGTGGATTTGGTTAGTACTTCATGAAATAGTTACATTATAATATGGACCTAAGGTGAGTTGTTAACCTCATGCAATGCAAGCAAGAAGAAACAAAATTGGTTTTGGATTACATATTATAATTTCAATTATTGCTTACTAACATGAGCTGGTGCATTGAAATATGGCAAACATAAGAACATGTTTATTGATGGTTTAGTTCCAACCTTTACAAATAAAGTTTATTGAATGCTTGATCATTCATTTTTTATTTATGTTTTAATGTATGTAAATGTAAACTAAGCGACCATCCTTTATATCAATGTATTTTTAGCAATTTTTAATGTGCAAATAATAGGGGCAATGAGGATTGGTGCAGGAGCACCTAGCTCATTCTCAGCTTCTTTTTCATCTCAGGTTTGATTTGTGTTATTTTAAGTTGGAAAGTTGTTTAGCATGCTTTTTGAAGTTGTTCTAGGTTGTTTGGATGAGTTTTGAACTCATTTTGTGGTTTTGGTTTCCTGTTTTCAACTTTTACTCAAAACTAGAGTTGCTACACAGCCAGTGTTAATCCTTCCTAGCTTTGATAAGCTTTTTACTATAGAATGTGATGCCAGTCACCTTGCAGTAGGTGCAGTCTTGAGTTAGGATAACAGACCAGTTGCCTTTTTTAGTGAAAAACTGAATGATGCAAAGAAAAAGTATTCATCTTATGATTTAGAGTTATATGCATTCGTGCAGGCACTCAGGAAGTGGAGGCATTACTTGCTTCCTAAAGAATTTGTTGTGTATACAGACAACCAGGCAGTCAGTTTCTTTAATTCTCAGGACAAACTCAACCATAGGCATGTGAAATGGGTAGAGTACCTACAAGAATATACCTTCACTCTTAAGCACAAGAAAGGCCAATGTAACAAAGTAGCTGATGCTTTAAGCAGGAGATTGTTGACTATCCAGGAGATCCAAGTAAAGAGTGTTGGGATAGATTGCTTTCGAGATTTATATCCTAATGATGATGATTTTGTTGCTGCTTATAAAGTTTGTCTTGCTTTTGAGAATCATTTTCATAGTGAGTATGTTGACTATACATTGCAGAATGGTTTGTTATTCAAGGGAGGACAACTATGTGTTCCTAAAGGTTCCATGAGAGAAAATCTCATTCAAGAGAAACACAATGGGTGTTTGAGTGGCCATTTTGGTCTCAACAAGACCTTAGAGTTGGTTCAACGTTTTTATTACTGGCCTAAGATGCAGAGAGATGTCCGGAGGTATGTTGAACAGTGCATGATATGTCAGAAGGCCAAAGGACATAGCACTAATGGTGGTTTATATCAACCACTTCCCATTCCTTCTAGGCCATGGGAATGCATCAGTATGGATTTTGTTGTAGGCTTACCGAGGACAAAAACAGGGCATGATGGCATCTTTGTGGTTGTGGACAGATTTAGTAAAATGGCTCACTTTATTCCTTGCAAAACTACTAATGATGCTAGTCATATTGCTTTTCTTTTCTTTAAAGAGGTTGTCAGAATACATGGTTTGCCATCTAGTATTGTATCAGATAGAGATGTTAAGTTTTTGGGTCATTTTTGGAAGACTTTGTGGAAGAAATTGGGTACTAACTTGTCTTTTGGCTCAGCTTACCATCCACAGACAGATGGTCAAACAGAGGTGGTGAATAGAACATTGGGTAATCTACTCAGATGTCTCACCAAGGAGTATGGACAAAGTTGGGATCAACTTATCCCACAGGCAGAGTTTGTCTACAATGACAGTGTAAACAGATCCACTGGTAAGAGCCCATTTCAGATTGTTTATGGTATGCATCCAAGAGGTGTTTTTGAGTTGCATGATGTGACTAACTTGCAACATGTTAGTGGGACATCAGAAGACATGGCACAATCTCTCAAAGAGATACATGAACAGGTTAAACAATCTTTGCAGGATACCACAACAAGAGTCAAGGCAAGGGTGGATGCTTCAAAGAGGGATGTCCAATTTATAGTTGGGGATTTTGTGATGGTGCATCTCAACAAGTCTAGATTACAGAAGGGATTTCCTACCAAGTTACAGATGAGAAGAATTGGACCTTGCAGGATTTTGGCTAAGTATGGTCCAAATGCTTATAAAATTGATTTACCTGCTGATGTTTCTTTATCTCCTATCTTTAATGTTGCAGATTTGGTACCTTTCAAGGGGTAGCCTCCAGCAGAGAATCAAAGAGTTTCAAACATTTCAAATTCCCTTTCTGATCTACCTCTCCCCTCTTCTTCTTCTCCCATTCCTGAACAGGTACTTGATTCCAGAATCATCAAGAAGACTAGAAGGCATGACTACTTTGAGCATTTGATCAAATGGAAAGATCAACCAGCTTCTGAAGCCACTTGGATACCTAAAATTGACTTCACCAAGGCTATTATTCCTCTCTCTATTCTGCCCAAAGGAGTCACATGACTTCTTTGTCACCGGGGGAGTATGGTGCAGGAGCACCTAGCTCATTCTCAGCTTCTTTTTCATCTCAGGTTTGATTTGTGTTATTTTAATTTGGAAAGTTGTTTAGCATGATTTTTGAAGTTGTTCTAGGTTGTTTGGATGAGTTTTGAACTCATTGTGTGGTTTTGGTTTCCTGTTTTCAACTTTTGCTCAAAATTGCCAGTTTTGGTGTTGCCTGGCAAAATGTTGTAAAAAGTGAGTTTTTAGTGTGTTTTTGTTTTTGAAAGGTTTTAGACATGTTTCATGTTTGGGTTTAAGGTATAAGAAGTGTTTTTAGATGATGGTTAGTTTTGGAGGTCAATCTTGCATTTTCTAGGCACCAAAAGTTGTCATTTAGGTATCAAAATGTCAAAATTAAGTGCCTTTGGACATGTACCTGTCTGTACAGGAGGTTAACCAACTTGGAGAGGTATTTAAACTCCTGTTTTAACTTTTTTAAGGGTTGATCATTCGAAGTTATGAGAAGTTTTGCAAACTTGCACTAGTTTTTACTTGGTTTTCTCTAGTTTTTGGCTCCATGTGAACAACAGTCTGTACACCTGCTGTAATTGGCCATACTGTTCTTGTATTTTCTGATTCTAACATGTTTTCCTAAACTTTTCCCTTTGGTGGCATTTGATTTCATCAAGTTTTGAGTTTTGTGCAAAAATATTTGGTTTTGACAGTTTCACTACCCAGTCTAGGAATTTGGGCAAAATGCTTGACCAACTTGGTTTCTTGGAGTCCTAAAGTGTTCATGGCTTCTCAAGAACCAGTTGGTCAATTTTTAAAGTATGTAAATATGAGTTTTGGTTTCAAGAGTGCAGGTACAAGGAGTTTTTATGGCCATTAAGCCCTAGGCAAGTGTGCCATTTGGCTAGGGTCTTGAAGAAATTTTAATGCTTTGCTCTTCCATAGCAATTGCATTCTTTTGATGAATGGACCTATTTGTTGTCCAAGTGATATATGCAAGAAAAGAGACTTCCTAAGCCTGGAAAAGGAAGGTTATATGTTTCAGTTTTAAGAATTGTAATCCAAAACAGCGAGTCACTGTTTGGTAGTAGTTTTTCCTTCCTTTATTTTGCTCTCCACCATTTATTGGTGTGTGAAGACCTTGTCAATACTTTGTTTGTTTGAAAACAATAACAAGGAGAGGTGAAAGCCCTGCACATGGGTATTGTAAATGCCAAGATCAAACAATGATCTCTTTAGGCAAAATGTTAAATGCCCAACAGGCTGCCACAGTCATCTAGGATTGATTCTTACATTGTTTAAGGATTGTAAATGTAATCTCCCTTTTGAAATTTGTAGGTATGAAGGACACTAAACATAAAAAGGTAGATTTTTTTTAAGAAAACACAAAAGAAGACTGAGAAAAGGGGTTATAACATTGCAAAGTGCAGGTCCAAAATGGAAAAACAGTGAAAAGAGGAAAAGTGCAGTCCCATTTACTTGATAGTGAACTATTTACTATTTGTAATTGCCTATTGCCTTTTGTGCAGGGAAAATTGGATTCCTTCTTGTCTTTAATGTTGGTTATGTTCTTATGCTTCAGTTGTAATTGGTATTTTGCAAAACAAAAGTGCTTGTAGAAGGCAAAAGTGAAAAATTGTCAAATGTTGCATTTCCTTTTTGGTGCATATCGTGAAAATTTTGTTTTTCACTTTGTGAGGTTTAAAACTTTTGTTTATAGCCTTGTTAGCCAACAAAAAGGTAGTAATAGGTGTCTTTGAGTCATTTTGAGGTTCCCGAGCTTGGAATGTGGTTTTTGCCAACAAACCCTTCCAAAACCCTCCTTTTATGCCCATTTTTGGGACAGTCATGGAGAAGGACTTAGGGACCCCCAAACTTGATGAATCTTCATGAACTCCAAAAAGGGTATCCAAAAATATAAACCTTTCAGTCTGGAAGTCCATCGCTTGAACAGGGTGAGCACAAAACCCCAAACGGAGGGCTAATTGCTTGTAGCCTTTTTAGGCCTTAAAATTGAATTTTGGTCAAATCGGGTACACAAATGGTGAATGAAAAGCACAAAAGACATCAATGCCAGTTGAAACAAGTTGTCCTCACATGAATTTGACACCTTTTGTGGGACAGACCCCAAGAACATAGTTTTAGCAAGCCAGAGTGGTTATGGGGTTGAAGCCTTTCAGCATACAAGAGGTCTTGACTTAGGGAGGTGAAACAAGAGGAAGTTTGAGATGGTCTATGAACCTTTGCACTCTGATTACAACAACAATTCCTTGAAAATAGTAAGGTGCTATACTTGGTGAACATATAAGTCACTTGAGCATTCCACTTGCACTGCCTCCCTATCAAGGATGAACCTAATGAAAAAGCATCATGCATATATTAACCCATAGATTAAGAGGACAAATTACATTATAGGATCCTACATGTGTTGTATTCAAACAATTTATAGAACGTACTCTCATTTCTTGTCCCTAGTTGAGCTAATTGATATGTCTTGTCTTACACCACATATGGATAAATATTTTTGTGCTTATCACAACACACATGGATATTCAATGGATGTACATCAAAATCATACATCAAACTGAATAACATATATAAACAAATGATATTAGTTGAGGATAATGGTATTAAATTGTATAATGGGGGATGCCTTCATTGATTAGATATCCCCACTTATGCTTGTTAATACTTACCATATTTTGTGCTTTTAACCTCATTTATTGGATTTATATCTGCATGGTTGCAATTTGCATGTGGATGACTCAAAGACACCTTTAATAGTGCATGTTGGCATGTGATATTAAACATGTCCTTTGTTGTTCGTCCACCTCTTCCTAATGTTTTGTATGATTTTTACTTTAGATTTTTTATCATGCCATGCATGTTGATCCTCCTTGTTTATTTTTCCATTTATATTTGTGTGTCCTAACACTATGTCTTTTATATTTATACCATATTTATTATGTGCACCCCTATTTTTAGTTCACCTTATATATTTTGCTTTATGCTTAGTTTCCCCACTAGGGGACATGTCCTTTTGTCAAATATTTTAGCTCCTTATATTTTTCTCCATTTGTTATTATTACTTATTCTATTCCACCTTTACATTTACATGTATTCCTAATTGATATCTTGCCTCAATGCTACATGTTTTTCATGCTTTTTTGATTTCCCGATTTCATCTACCTAGTGCCTATTTCTCTTATTTTCCTAATTAAGTTGTCATGTATGTGTATTCTATATTCTCATCACATGTATCTTATGCGAAATATACCATTCTCTTAATCAATGCTATATTTTATGATATAATATTCAAATTATAATATTTATTAATGATTAGTCTAATGTTTTGATATCATGGTTATGTTTACACGCCTTAACTATTATCATGAATATCTTACATAGTTTTCTTGCTTAGATACTTATCATATATTTATTTTACACTTACATATTTATATTCCTTACCATCACTTAAATCTTATGCATGTATATTTTATACTAACATGACCACATCTAGCTTTCAAGGCCATTTATCGACTTTCCAAATTAAGGGCAACCCTAGGCTACTTATGCCTTCCCCATGTTATATGTTTCATTTATAATATTATCTAGTTTAGGTCTAGGAACCAAGTAACAAAAAGTAGAAACCCTAGACTTCAATCTAAAGCCACCACCATGTATAAAGGTCATCAATGAGAAAGACCAAATTGCATGAAACAAAAAAGAAAAACCCCACAAAGAAATTAACATAACTAAAAACTCCTACTATCTTAATTGTCTAAAGTATAGTATCAATCATTCAACTAGAAATAGGAGAAAAGAGGCATGGAAGCAAAATATGTAGCCCTACTTGCACTCTTGATGACACAATTAAATTTAACACATTTTTTTTGCACCCTGCTTCTTCATTGAATCCATGGTAACTCCATTGTCATCCTCATCTCTTAATAATGACTTTGCAAACTTGTCTGTCATGCCCAAACTTTTGGGCAAAAACGCAACAACATTTTTTTTAATAACACTATAATACTTGATGTTCTATGTTCAAGAGATGTGATAACTTCATTAGTTTCACTAAAAGGTGTCTCAAGTGTAAATAAGAATGGGTTTCTAAAGTGAGCGATAAATTATTTAATTTAACTAGGAGACTTAGGTCTAATCCCCAACTCCTAAGCGATTTAATAACTAAATTATATTTTAATTTACTTGACAATTACAATAATTTCCATTATCTACTTTGAATATTTTAATCCTATAAAGTCATCACAACCTTAATAATTAATTAATTCGCCCAAGGCAATCTTCAATTTTAATTGTATTACGAGTTAACTATTATTTCCTTATAGTATTTATATAATTCCAAAATTCTTTATATTAACACTAATACAAATTAATTGTAAGAATATTAATTATTTAAATAAGAAAATGAATATAAAGTTTCCAAATCATCATTAAATTAGCTAATCTATTAAATTAATATTTAATACAAACTCATTGTTTTGATATTTAATAATAAGCAAATAAAAGTAAAGTACCATACATCATTAATTTAGCTAATTCATAAATAAAGTTGCCTAGAGAATAAAACTCCCACATTTGATAACTAACTCCCCCTTATTAATTTAAATAATCAATTACCCCTAAAAATACCTTCATAAAAATATAACCCCTTTAAATTTCATCTTATTTAATAGGTCACCAAAATTTCATTAAACAAATCCCTCTAAATAAAATATGATTCCCCCTCCCATTAACTATATTTAAAATCTAAACCTCTTTTAAATTAACACTCCATTAAAATTAAATCTGCAATCTAAAATACAAATATGCTTAATAACATTATAATAACCTTTTATTTGGAATGGGTTTCCCCCCCATTTTAACTCCATTTTTAAATTTTAAAACCTTTTTATTATAATAATCTTATAAACTCTAGGTAGGGTTTTCTCTTTTTTAATTCACATCCTACACTTCATTCATTTGTTTTCTTTTACTAACCCTAACCCAAAAATTGGGTTAGGGTTTTCATTTTCTTGTTGGTTGTTTGCAGGCCGACATGGGGAGGAGACGATAGAGGGTTTGAAAGGCCAAGGCCTTGAGGGAAGGTCACATCCCTGTGGGTCATGACCCATAGTGGTGGTCGAAGCCGCCCCTGTGGGTCGCAACCCACAGTGTAGCTGAAGCCGCCCACGTGGGTCGCGGTTCGCAGTGGCGGCTAAAGCCGTCCCTGCGGGTCATAGCCCACAGTGCGGCCGAAGCCGCCCTTGTGGGTTCGGCCCACAGTGGCTTTTCCGAGATGGCTGACGAATTCCTTTTTTTTATATATATATATATATATATATATATATATATATATATATATATATATATATATATATATATATATATATATATATATATATATATATATATATATATATATATATATATATATATATATATATATATATATATATATATAACATAAAATGTGTTAAATTTTTCTTCTACTGTGTCTTCACAGTGTGTTTGCCAGTCCAATATATTAAACAACAACATTTAATACTTTTCAAGTAGTGTATATATATGCTAAATAATAAACTCACTGTAATTTTTCTAGAGATAGTTTATTACAACATTTAGTTTATATTTTCTTGAACAACAACTTTAGTTTTATAGATAAGCATTATATATATATATATATATATATATATATATATATATATATATATATATATATATATATATATATATATATATATATATATATATATATATATATATATATATATATATATATATATATATATATATATATATAGCAACTACATTTACTACGAGCACGTTTATTTTATTTATCAGCAACATTAGCATTTCTTGACTTACATATATTTATATATTTCTCTTTTACTGTGTTATTTCCAGATTAGCATGTTATAGCAGCAATAATTTATCTCTTTCTTTTAAAACTAACCACCAATAGATCTGTAGACGTATAAAAATGATCACTTTCCTAAGTGAATATTTAATATTCATTCTAACCCCATTCCTCTATTTAATTAAATTCCATTTAATTAAATTTATTCACATTCATCTATTTGATTAAATAAATTACTCAATTTATTTAATTAAATTCACTTAAGTCTTTCATATCCTTTAATTAAATAAATCACTTTATTTAATTAATTCCCCTTTCTCCCCTTTTAATTAAATTTACATTTAATTAAATAATTCATTGCAAGTAAATAAATCTAATTTATTTATTTTAAATCTCCCACTTGTATTTATGCAAGTTGCATCTATTTTAGTTGAAATAAAGTAATTTATTTAAATTAAAACTCCCCTCCATCCACTTGCATTTTCCTACATCTCCCACAGTTTGCCTCCCTAAAACCTCTTCTATATTTTTCTAATCACTTCTAAATTAGCTTAATCCATCTCCTAAATATTGTCACATCCCTAAGCAAAGGGAAGTCACTTCTCAAACCCTTAAAGTCTTTGAAAACCATTAAAGACTTTATGTCCTCAACAGTTAACCTCCAAAGTCTTCCAAACCATTAACGGTTAACTCAACCTTCTTACATGGTTAGAGACTTTTTGCCTAACTCAACCTTTATCTAACCCAAGGGTCTCATCAAGCATTCATGGCTTTACCCTTGGTTATCTCTTTAACCCTTGCACAAGAGTTTACCCTTTGGGTAAAAGCTTTATCCAATGGATAACCTTAGCCTAACCTTAACCCTTACCTTCTAAGGTAACTGCGAGGTCTTCTCAAGCATTTAATGCTTCTTACATCTCCTCTCAAGCAGTCTTATGTTGATAATTGTCACCATTTCATTGGTGAGAATTGTAAACATGGATTGATAACTTTCAATCCCGACCTTTGATAAGATCATCCAATCTTGACCATCCATTGCCCTGTTTTTCCTATAAATAGAGCCCTCCTTCTATCATTTTCATATCCAAGTCTTTAGTATCAAACTTATAGACATTTTACTAAGCATCTAAATCTCATACATCCATAATCATTTAGCCTCTCTTTGAATAGAAATCATCTTAATAAGCATTTTAAGAAGCATTTCTATTATCATAGCATTCTCATATTGTTGGTTAACAGATTGGATCTCTCAAAATTTATAAATAAATACTCTTGTTGCCCAATAGAAAACCAATGAGAACCAATAGTTGGGTAAATAATTATTATTTTACTCTTTGCATAAAGGTATAGCTCCCTATATGATATTCAATGAATCTTGAATAAATTTAATCATGTAATTCACTTTTAACTAGAAAGCAAACAAAAGGCTTTAACATTCACTTGTCAACACAACGTGAATGCTTCATGATAGATAATGAAATTCATATTAAGACATTAAACTTCAAATAAAGATTAACTCATAGGATGATCAAAAATATTTGAACTCTGATTGATACTCGCTCATGTCTCACAGGACAAGGGGAATCAAAATATTCAAATGCTTTCAGCTAATTTCATTCATCCAATTGATTCGCAGACTTAAAATGAAAAATCAGAGAAAGGAATCCGATACATGAACACATAATTATTCCAACATAAATCTTTATATATTCAAACTCATAGGTTTTCTAAAGCTATATCATATATTCCATTCCATTCAAAGATGGGTATTTCACTGAAATTAACAAGTAAAACCAGTCTGCTCTCTCAATTTTTACAAAATTTTTATGGATCCTCGCCAAAACATCCATAACTAATATTTATAGCCACCAAGCTAAATTGTCCTTTTTTTAGCAAATGAAACTGAAATTAACTAAACGGCCAAGAGCCATAAATAGAGCTATAATGATAAGAACAGAAAATGACTTAAATTGTCTCATGGGTGTGTGGTGCCACGTATATTTCGCCACTCCATATGAGCCACAGAGAAGTTATGAACAACCTGGTAATGTGGGAGCCCAATGTGCAGGATGTGTTGCTTCCAAACTTCTTTGTCCATACTCACTTGCATAACTTTAATTTTGTGCACTTCCAAGTGATCTGAACAGACAACTAACATAGATTCAATTCGAGCTACTCTGGTGAAGTCATCTCTGGTTAAAGACTTTGATTCTTTAACCAAGTTCATCTTTCCTTTGAAACTCTCCACCATATCTACTGTCTACTTGATGGTCTGTCCATCTTCCTTAAGAAGTTGTACATCAATGCACTTTAAGTCTTTTTGCATCACGGCAATGAGTTCTTTCAATTCTTTCAATAACTTAATGGACTCTTCGTGACCTTGCTTTATGATTAAATTTCTCCATTCAATATTTTCCTTGGCCACATACAGTACCTTGTCATCCAAATCTTTTACTGCCTTTTCTGCGAGAAATTTCATGACACCATATTTCTGCACATCTTTCATCTGAATCAATACTGCAGCCCATTTGTTCCTTTCCTTCTCCCACGCCGACACCTCTGTTTCAAGCTCTTGAGTTACAGTTACAGCATCCTCGTACACCCTGATCAGATTGGTGATATACCCTGTTCCTTGCTAAATTATGGATTCAAGCCACTCCTTGAAGGTTTCCGCCATCATACGATTCCTCTGAACCTTATCCAACAAATTTTGGTTCATGGGTGATTTAGGATCAAAACTCTGAGAAACCTGTGATAGGGGCTGTGGTCTGGGATGATGTATGGCATTGATGTACTCTGCCATCTACTTAACAACTTGTTTCAACTCCCGTTTGTCCTTCTCATCCTTCCATGTTCTGGATAACATTCTTTTAGTGGAGGACTCTAGGTGTTTTGCATCAGCAGCCCTTGAAGCAGTTCCTAAATCAACCTTTTCAACAGCAAAATCCTTCTCAGTAGCATTCTCTAGATCTTTGTTTGAAATCGGCCTAGCCACTTCAGCTACCTAATGCCCTATATTCTCATCCACTTCCAGCATAGCTTATGCTTTTAGCTTCTTAGACTTAGGTGTTTTCTCGAGGCATCTACTCACCATATCCTCCATTGGTACACTGATAGGGACTACATTTCGTTTCTTACTAATTGAAGCTCCCAACCACCTTGAAACATTTGGAGATTCTTTTGTTGGCGACGTCTGATATTCAAATGAATCTATAATAGCCAAAGTAGTCACTTGATTGGGGTTTTCCTCAGGTTGCTCCTTTTCTTTACTTGCATCTTGAGCTATAGGGATGTTTGCTTCCGGTTCACCCATAATCACTTGCACCTCTTCACTATCAAGAATTATGATAGTTTCTTTTCCTGAAATTTCTTTACTTTCTTCTTACTTCTGGAACGGGTGACTCGAACTGATGAGGGGCCAAATAGTGATTCTTTAAATCTCCTAGTTTGAACCTTCTCACTTTGTGTATCAGTGACACCTGCAATATCAACAATAATGTCAGAAGAAGAAATTGGTACAACAACATGAGGTTGCTCAACTGATTTCTTGGCTGAGGTAGTGGTCAATCTTATTCCAGATCTCCGATCTCTTAACCATTTTTCTGTTCTCCTTATAACATTAAAGGTTCTAGATTGATTATTTTCTTCTTCTCTCCTATCCCAGTCAATTTCAGGAATAGGTTGCTCATGAACTCTTTCATTGAACTTCGGGTCCAATACATCTTCACCTTCCTCTTCTTGTATTCCTGCTATGTTCATTGACAATTTCAAAGTAATGATTTTCCGTATAGTGAACCTTGACCATAATCTTCTCTGGACTTCAAATTCATCACAACAATCTTCCCAGTAGTCTTCTAACTGGGGTATATGTGAAAAGTTCACATCAACATTCAGGTGTTTCATTGCATATTCTTTGTTGTCAAACCCTTGCCGAGCAACATAAGGCTGCAAATTCATTTTCTTGAGCTCCACTTCTAAGTTCAATGCATCAGAAATAGTTTTGCAACTATAATATCCAAGTTCAACTAGGAAAATTGCTTCAGACTCACTTTTCATCCCTAATTTCTTATCAACATGAGCTAACTATCTGCAAACTTCTAAGAGTACATAACTATCGAGAGCATATCTAGGCAATTTGAAAGGTTCATCTTCAAAGCCACCAATTCTAATATAAGTAAATCTAAGAAATTGAATAAAACAACTCCCATATGTACTGACCAACTTTAATGCCTCAGGTGACATTCTATTATTCAAATTTCCCTACAGTTCAAAAGTTAATCTTCCCACAAAGACATCATTCCATCTCAAGAAGTTTTCTGTGTACCTTTGTATCTGCAAATGTGGATAGAACTCATAGACCTTCATTCCATCAACCCAAGGTTCTTGATATAATCCTGACCATTCTCTGATACAGGCTAAAATATATAATAGGTAGGAAGTCATATGAAAACTAGCTATTCCAACAAAATTTCTCAAACCTTCGTGCAATCTCTCAGCAATTACTTGCACCCAGTCAAGGTATTTCTCACCAGATAATAATACCTGAATGTAAAAATACATCCAGTCTTCCCAATAGAAGGCATGTAAATTCCCCTTAAGCCTATTCAAAAGAATCACAATATCTCTTACTTTTGTAATAAAATGCCCTCTTGTCAAGGGTTTAGGCAACCTAGAACCTCCCTTATGTATTTTAAGGAGCCAGTTTCTAGCAATGATGCTCCGATAAACACTTTTCTTCTCAGAGAAAAATGCATATGAGGTTCCTATGGACCAATCTTCATACGGCTCTTTGTGAGAAATTCCAATTGCAGCCATTACTGTTTCTCTGTCAATCTGCACTAGCATGTCTCCATTTTTGGCCCTAATACACCTATTACTAGCATCATATTTATTCATGCATGCATATACTAATTCTGGGCAAGGAGCAGCAATTGGGAATGCAACGGCCTCAACCAGACCACTGTGAACTATCTTTCCCATCATGGAATTGGCTTTTGGGTTCTTAGCCCTTTCTAGAAAATTATCTAACTCATCTTGAATGAAGGCTGTATCATCTAATTTTGGGAGGGTACTAATTGTATATGGTGAAAATGGATAACAATAATAACAATATTGAAAGGCTAAATGAATTCAACCACAAAACCCTAGCCTAACAATCAACAAAGATCCACCATAACATATGAAGATTACCTAAGACAATGCAAATCACATGAAATCACAAAGATTGTACCATCACATGTCCAATAGGGTTTTGATCTCCATTCTTCCTATCTCCATTGATCTTGCTTGATATATTTGCTCTCAGATTTTATATGCACAAGAGCTCAACAAAGAACGGAATGTGGTTGCAAGTAGGATCGTAGTGTAGTCAATTGCATAAAAATGATTAGAATGAATAGAACGATTAGGGTCATTAGGGTTTGATAATGAAGGAAGCATCTCCTTATATAGAAGACACTATATGAAATGGAGGGATAAGATTGAGAGGTGTAAAATGAGGTCGGTTATGATTATAGGGTAGGTAAAAGAAATAATAGAATAATGAAAGGGGTAGGCAGTGTATGAATTAAGAGATGAATGACATGTGTCATAGGTAGAAAAAGCTAATGAATTAATTAAATAAATAAAGATTTATTTAATTAATAGAAGAAGTGGGATCAATTAAATAAATAAGAATATTTATTTAATTTAGGAAAAGGATAATTTAAATAAATAAATGTATTTATTTAAATGAGAAATAAGGCTAGAAGAGGATAAATGAATTAATTAAATAAATAAATATTTATTTAATTAATAGGAGAATTAGGCTTAGATAATTAAATATTTATTTAATTAGACTGGACAATTTTAGGTGTCTACATTTTGCCCCTCTTTGAGACAATGCGGCTTGTCGCGTTGTTTCAAAAAAGATAAGATGAACTGATACAGAGTTGCTCCAGAATGGGAATGATATGCCCCCTCGAGAGATTGGATGAAAATGTCTGAAAAGATTGCAGACAATCTCTCGATAAGAAAGACAAGATAGAATGGATTGACCGGATAAAGTGACAAAGTCACGGGATAACGAAGACTGACTTGGGAAATGAATGCGAGGGCTAGGGTAGGGTATAAGATAGACCACGGGGGAAAATACATCCTCATTGTCATCTACACATCCACAAGAGCATATTGCAAAGCGAAAATAGAGTAGGAGCAGTCAGCAGCGATGGCTTTCACTCACAGATTCGACCGTGTTCGCCGATTTCAGAGACCAGTAGAGGCAGGAGAGCCGGTAAGTACCACCAAACCTCCTCGTACTTTGACGCATTTAATTTTGTCATTAATGCATGCCGAATAGGGTAATAAATGCGCTTAGACTAGGGTCCAAAAAGTGTCAAAAAATGTTTAGGTGCATCTGCGTTGGTGCCAGGCATGTCTGTGTTCAATAGGCGCGTTTGTGTTTGTGCCAGGCGCGTCTATGTCTGGACCCGTGTTTGCGTCAAATGCGGCCGCGTCTGTGCTATTCAGGCGTGTTTGTGCCAAGAAGGCACATCTATGTCTCCCAGGTGCGTCTGTGCAGAGCATAGGCACGTTTGTGTTAGGCAGGCGCGTCTGTGTTGTTCAGGTGCGTCTATACAGTCTTTGAGCGCGTTTATGTCATGTAAGCGCGTTTGCATTTGAAAAGCATGAATTTGCATCTTCTAGGTCAAATCGGCAGTTCTGTGATGAACATATGCTGTCGATTGGATAAGCTGCTGAGAGGATACACTCAAGCAGGTCCTCTAGGAAGACTAGGATAGATCAAGGCACTTTGTGATGAACAGTGAGTACCAAGATAGAGTACTTTGTGATGAACAGGGAGTACTGAAATATGAGCAGCACTTTGTGATGAACAGGGAGTGCAAATGTGAGTAACACTTTGTGATGAACAGGGAGTGTCACACATGTAGTACTTTGTGATGAACAGTGAGTACCACTAGGATAAATAGCAACACTTTGTGATGAACAGTGAGTGTCACTAGGATAGATAACCATATGCATTTAGATAGCAAGTAGCATTTTGTGACAAACAGTGAATGCCACTATAATTGACATGATTGAGTTGTTTGACTGCAGGAGTATTTGTCGATGCTAGAGTCACGGGAGAGATTTCCATCGACTCAGAGGTTGCGACCTGAGTTGACGGTCGAAGACAGAGCCGCTATCGATGAGATGGGTCTGAGACATGTACTGTATGTGCCTGAGTTTCGGGCAAACATGGGTTTACTGACTGCGCTAGCTGAGAGATGGCACTCTGAGACGTGCACATTCCATTTGCCTATGGGTGAGATGACAGTCACCCTGGAGGATGTATACAGGATTTTGCGGGTGCCGATCGATGGGGAGCTGATCCCATACGATCGAGATGGAGACAGGGAGGCATTGAGACGGGTATTTCAGGACCCTGGATTGGAGATGAGGGCAGGACACGTGGCATGGGACACCATGACAGCCACAGGGTTAGCATTGCCGACAATGATCAGAGGAGCTATCAGTGGGTTCCTATGTCTGGATAGGGTGACACGAGGATTGGTTGTGGGCTGGGGGGGAGCACTGGAGACGCTGATGACACAACATACCAGATATGGCTGGGGACCGTGTGTGCTGACACACTTGTATTACGAGCTGCATCAGTTTGTTTATCATGGATCAGTGGGATTGGGTTGCGAAGTTACCTTGCTGCAGGTATGGGCTTACGAGCATCTGCCGGTTACCCGACCGATACACTTTAGGGGTAGAGGTTATGGACGCAACTTTGTGCATTTATATGATATGATCACATCGCAGCCACGGATTGGTAGGCTAGAGTATTGGCGGTGAGTGATTGATGACATTGATGAGGTCATATGGCGACCATATCTGGGTTGCGAGCAGTGGGAGGATGACGCAGTTGAGCTTCCCTACACCTTCCGGAGTAGGTATTTGATTGGGCGGATGCCCTATGTGCTGGAGAGGCAGCTAGCAGACAGGATTGGTCGACAATTTGGCCGGATTCAGAGGATGCCCCAGGGATAAAGCATGTATGCCCGCACGGTCAGAGATCAGGCGCAGTTTGGGCCACTACTGTCATATGATCAGGCAGTGACTCAGCTGGTGGAGATGATACCTCTTCCTTGGGACATGTGGCCTGAGATCGAGGACGCCGGGATGGATGGAGAGTATACAACATATTGGGCAGAGCATCCATTCCCACGGTTGACAGATCCTGGAGAGGCACTGGAGGGAGATGGTGGGGGAGATGATGATGATGGTGGAGGTGATGGGGGCAGAGGCCGACGCAAGAGGAGAGGAGTAGTTGGGGAGAGGTGAGTTGCACCTTGGAGGGAGGGTGGAGAGGAGAGGCAGGCTCGGGTGGTGAGGGGTCGCAATGGATTGCCTTTACAGGTGCCAGCAGCACAGGGTCCCAGGCAGGTGCAGATACAGGGACAGGGACAGAGACAGGTACTAGTACAGATGCCAGTACAGGCACAGGGGCAGGTACAGGGGCAGGTACCCACAGAGGAGGAGCCACAGGCAGGGGCAGAGGCAGAGGGGGTTGACCCAGTGGAGGCTGAGCTGCTGGATCTGAGGGAGATCTGCCAGGGCCAGGCAGATGAGATTCAGGATCTGGAGAGGGAGAGGGATCGGCTCAGGACCAGGCTCAGGGATACTGAGCGAGAGCGGGATCAGGCTATCCAGCGCTACATAGAGGCTGAGACAGCACTGAAGCAGGGAGACAGGCAGCTGAGGATACAGGGGCTGGATATGCTTATGTCCCGCGGGCAGGAGAGGAGATAGCCTACTGGAGAGACCTCTACTACGGTGCAGTGCCAGCAGATTAGCGGGTGAGGAGCTTCCATAGACTGTCGCGTACAGCGATAGCTACGTGAGGGAACCGGAGGAGATAGGCATCGAGTGGTGGGGTCATGGGTCCTCCACCACCACCAGATAGAGGGGACATGAGAGATGATCTTGGGGCGGGTCCTTCAGGGGCTCAGATTCCACCGAGGCCAGGCGGCTCCGAGGGAGGGAGTTCATCATAGCCTTAGAGGGCTCCCTATGTATCAGTTTTGTACCATTTTTGTATTGTAGACACCTGCGGGTGATTGTAGCCATATGATTTTGACATCATTGTATTATGACACTTTATGATTATATATGAGATGATTCATCTTTGCGGCAGCTATATGCATGTGTACCTATGTGATGAGATGTTCTTATGTGATGCTTATTGTAGTCACATAAATCTGTCCACTTAATTAAATGAATACTTAGTATTTATTTGATTATTTAACCATCAATTAATGAATTAATTAAATTAATATTTAATTAATTCATCTTAACCCTCTTCTCCTATTAATTAAATAAATTATTCAATTTATTTGATTTAATTCACTTAACCAAATTCAGACCATTATTTAAATAAATAAATCATATTTGTTTAATTAAATCTTCTCTCACATTTAAATAAATTAATATTTATTTAAATCCCCCAAAATCCCACCTCTCACATTTAAATAAATTAACATTTATTTAAATCACCTTTATCCTCTACCCACTTGTATTTTCCTACAAAAGCAAGTTGCACAATTATTTTAAATAAATAATTTATTTAAATCACCTTTATCCTCCACCCACTTGTATTTTCCTACAAAAGCAAGTTGCACAACTATTTTAAATAAATTATTTATTTAAAATTCTATTTATCCTCACCCACTTGAAACCTTTAATGGTTTCCCTTAAAGTATTCAAACTTGATGCCTTCCTTCTATAGTCTTCTTAAGACTTTAATGGTTTTCCTTAAAGTCTTCAAGCCTTTAATGGTTTCCCTCAAAGTCTTCAAGCATTTTAATGCTTTATCTTCATTTTTCTCATTTAAATAAATTAATATTTATTTGAATATTTATCCAAATGCAAATTACACCATTTAATTGAAATAAATGATTTTATTTTAATTGAAAATACCAAAATTTCTCCCACTTGCATTTTCCTATAAAATCCACTTGCATGCCTAAACCCCTTCTAGAATTTTCTAATCACTTCTAAATAACCTAACCCCTTCTCTAAACTTTGTCACATTCCTAAGCAAAAGGGAAGTCACTTCTCAAACCCTCAAAGTCTTTGATAACCATTGAAGGCTTTCAACCTTCAACCACTAAATGGCTCAAAGTCTTTGATAACCATTGAAGGCTTTCAACCTTCAACCACTTAATCCCCAAAGTCTCCAATAACCATTAATGGTTACCTCAAACCCTCCCACATGATTAAAACATTTGTTTTGACTCAACCTCTACCCAACCCAAAGGTCTCATCAGGCCATTAATGCTTTGACCATGATTATCTCTTAAACATTTGCACAAAGGTTTATCCTTGGATTAACTCTTAATCCAGTGGGTAATCTTAATTTGGACTTGACCCTTAGCCTCTAGATAACCATGAGGTCTTCTCAGGCCTTTAATGCCTCCAACCTCTTCTCTCAACCCAATCCTATGTTGACACTTGCCACCATTTTATTGGTGCCAATTGTGCACATGGATCCCCAACTTTCAAACTTGACCCTTGATTAAACCATTCAATCTTAACCCTTCATTTCCCCATTTCTTCTATAAATAGAACCCTTCTCCTCAAGCAAAGAAAAAGAAGCATTTTAGAGTATTGTTGTTATACTGGCATTAGCATAGAGCTTTCTCATAGCATCACTATCTACACTTGCATAGCATTTGCTTATCATATTCAACTATCTTGAATCTCCATATGGCATCCATGGCTAGTGCTAAAAGCTGAGAGCTACACTCATTTGGGACTTGGAGAGGAGAGGAACAAGGGAGGAGCAACTATGAGCATCTTGATTAGCTATTTTATTTTATGTTTATATGCTTTCTATTTCATGCTTAATATCTCTCTTGATATGCCTGTTTAGGATAATCTTTTGTTGCTAACACTAACGTTTGTTTCTTGTGCTCTTGTGTGTGTTGCCATCAAACAGATTTTCTAATCCTTTTTGCAGAGCATCACTTATGATATGGATGCAAATATGTATATGATGCAATGCGATATATTTTTGTTCTTTTATGTTTTATATGTGTATGCATGATGCAAATGTAAATGTATGAAGTGCAGATGAATATGATAATGCAAATGTAAATTGTGCTAACAGGTGTTGTGTGCAGGATGTGATGCAGTTGTGATATCTATATGTATGTATGAAATGCTTATATGTGGTAATGTAGGTGCAACTACATGAAATGCAAATGTTTTTGGTGTGTCATTATACTCAGTCATGTGATAGCAGGCTACACGGACTCGAGAAGGACGATGGAAGTCAATCAAGAAAAGGGGATGGAAGACAGAAGATATGAAAGTGAAAGAGCTTCTTGTGCATTATCATCATTGAGCTTTATTATGGCAAGTAGGTTATGACAATCAAGGCATATGTTCGACCCAGAAAGTCATTGTACCTGTTTGCATGGAGATAAGACAGTCACAAACAAGGAATGCCCCAGTTCACACTAGATTCACAGTGTCCTCATATCCTTGGACAAGTCATAGCATTACTAAGAGACAATCCACAGATAGCAAGTACAAATAGGTGACGATACCCTATCTTCACCTTTCTAGTCAATGACATCCTGGAGATAGAATCTCTAGTCAAAGACATCCTGGAAAAGCTAAAAGACATGTCACTAGAAAGATAAAATCAAAAGAAAACCAAGACTCGACACCAACACCCACTGTAGTCCTCAAGTTTAGTGTCTCTTGTCACTTGTATAAGCCTTATTTGATTGTGGTCATGATGTTTACTTTCATAGAAAGGATAGATAGCACTGAACCATAATGTTGTCTGAGTCTGTTGAAAGATTTGATTTGTTGAAGCCCATTGTTGCTGCTGTGTTTCATCTGAAACTGACTGAATCCATGAAACTGATACTCTATTATGGAGAAGACGAAACTTTATTGTGGATCTGTGATGCAAATGCTACTTTATTGTGGAGTGTGCGCAGATAGACCGAAGGAAGCTGGAAGAAATTGTACTCCTTGAAACATGTGATGCTCTTAGTTCCACACCCATTACTAGACGTAGGATTTGCCTTAGCCACAGATAGGATCTAATTTATTATGGATGGAAAGGAATGAAAAGGAATATTTATTATGAATGGCTAACCAATCTTAGGGAGATCAATAATAAGCCATGATGGGAATGGGTAAGTTTATTATGAACGAATAGGTTGTGAGTGTGTGCAAAGTAAAATGATGAAAGAGAATCCTGAAGGAGGGAGGAGCAATGTCTCTACGCATGGCACTGGTGACCCAATTTTCACCATGGTACTTGCCCAAGGCGCCATCGAAGTGGTTTTCACTATTGGATGAAATTATTTCTCTTTACTTTTTTCGATTTTTCAATGTTTTTTGTGTCACAAGGCACCTGTTTGCCAGGTTTTCACCAAGTAACAATTTTTTTGTTTTTATAATTTTTTTGTATTTTTGAATTTAGGATACTCTGAAGGGCTATGTGTAGAACCTACGAAGGTGCATGCTGTTGATAGGATCCTCCAAAGGTTCACCTTCTGTAGTTGAGAGCTGATATGCACCAGATCCATATGCTGCTGTAATGATGTAAGGACCAAGCCAATTTGGTTCGAACTTGCCCTTCTTCTCTCTGTCTTGTTGATTTTTAGGATTTTCTCTGAGAACTGAGTCACCTACCTCAAATGTGTGAGGCTTGACCTTGTGATTGTAGTTGCGACTCATTCGTTGTTGGTAAGCCTTGAGATGATTAAAAGCAGTTTGTCTTCGTTCATCCAATAATTCCAGCTCTTGTAAGCGAGAGACCCTGTAGTCTTCATCACTGATGATGTTTTGCAAAGAGACCTATAAAGAAGGTAGCTCGACCTCAATAGGCAAGATGGCTTCAGAACCATAAACTAGTGAATAGGGTGTAGCTTCTATAGGTGTACGGACACTTGTGTGGTAGGCCCAAAGTGCAGGATTAAGTTGGATATGCCAATTACAACCAGCATCGTCGACTGTCTTCTTTAGGATTTTAAGGATTGTTTTGTTAGATGCCTCAGCTTGGCCATTACCTTGGGGGTAGTATGGTGTGGAGAAACAATGGGAGATATGGAAGCAGTTACAAAGTTCGCGAACATCCTGATTTTTGAAGGGACGCCCATTATCAATGATAATGGAAACAGGAATACCGTATCGGCAAATGATATAGTTGAGGATGAATGTAGCAATCTGTTTTCCAGTAACTTGTGTGAGAGGCACGACTTCAATCCATTTTGTAAAATACTCTGTGGCAGTGATAATGAATTTATGACCATTGGAAGAAGGAGGGTGAATCTTGCCTATGAGATCGAGTCCCCATTGACAAAAGGGCCAAGGAGATGCAAGTGGTTGAAGTTCTTGTGCTGGCGCATGTATGAGGTCTCCATGAATTTGACATTGCTTACATTTCTTGACAAACTGATATGAGTCTTTCTCCATATTGGGCCAGTAATATCCAGTCCTGATGAGTTTCTTGGCCAAGGTAGGACCACTAGCATGTGGACCACATATCCCTTCATGTACTTCCCGTAACGCAATCTGAGCTTCGTCGCTTTCTAAACATCTAAGAAGAGTGCCATCTAGACCTCGCCGGTATAGGATATCAACTAAAATGACATATCGAGAGGATTGGCGAATGAAAGTGCGACATTGGTTATTTGATAGATCAGGAGGTAAAGTATTGTCACGTAGGTATGTGAAAATGGGACCATATAATTGGGATTCGGGACCAACAATGCATAGCATCTTAGTAGGTATGAGCTCATATGAAGGGACCAAAAGGTTATCCACCAAGAACTCATAGCGGGTCTCGTTTGGAGGTAGATCGATCAGTGAAGCAATTGTAGCCATGGCATCTGCGGCGCGATTCTGCTCTCTTGGTATCTGCTCAAAGTCTATCTTTGTGAAATATTGTTTCAGACCATCCACCATTTGTTTATAAGACATTAACTTTTCATCTTTCGTTTGATAATCACCAGTTGCTTGACTGATAACAAGTTGGGAGTCCCCAAAAACACGAAGTTCCTGGATCTTCCATTGAACTGCAATTCGTAATCCTGTTGTTAATGTCTCATATTCTGCTATATTGTTAGTGCAAGGAAATGATAAGCGGTATGATTTTGGTATAGAATCCCCTTGAGGAGTTATAAAGAGGATGCTAGCTCCTGCCCCATTCTGTGTATATGAGCCGTCAAAGTATAGTTGTCATGGCTTTGCATGTGACATTGTCAAAATGGATTCATCTGGAAATTCTGAATTTAGAGGAACATCATAGATCATGGGGGCATCTGCTAATTGATCTGCGATGGCTTGTCCTTTTATTGTTTTTCTATCCACATACTCGATGTCGAATTCACTCAGTATCATTACCCATTTGGCCAGTCCCCTAGTAAGTGTTGCCTTATTGAGAAGGTATTTCAATGGATCTATCCTTGCAATTAACTTTGTCTTATGAGTAAGCATGTAATATCGTAATTTCTATGAAGCAAAGACCACAGCGAGGCATGCACGCTCAATTGGTGTGTAGTTTAGCTCATATCCCACCAATGTGCAACTACTATAATATATTGCTTTTTCCTTGCCCTTAGCAATTTGTTGCGCTAAGAGTGCCCCCAATGCTGTTGGAGTAGCTAAAATGTATAATAACAGTGGTTGATCTGGAACTGGTGGCATCAGAACTAGCGGATTTAGAAGATAATCTTTGAGCGTTTGGAAAGCCTGTTGACAGTTGTCATCCCATTTGAATTTGATGTTTTTATGTAGCAGGTGCTGAAAAGGATTACACTTATCTGCCAGTTGTGCTATGAATCTTCGGATGGACTGGAGTCTACCTTGTAAGGATCGAAGTTGACTGATATTTCTTGGTGGTTGCATTTCCAAGATAGCTTTGACTTTTGCTGAATCCGCTTCAATTCCTCTTTTAGATACAATGAATCCTAGGAGCTTCCCTGAGGTTACTCCAAAGACACATTTCTTAGGGTTTAATCTTACTTTGTATTTTTCCAACCGATCAAAGGCAATTGAAAGTATGTCCAAATGTGTATTTCTGTCTATTGATTTGACCAAGAGGTAATCAACATAATCTTCCACAGTTACATGCATGAGATCATGAAAGATAGTAGTCATGGCTCTTTGATATGTAGCACCTGCATTCTTTAACCCGAAAGGCATGACATTCCAGTAGAAAGTTCTCCATGGACAAGTAAATGATGTTTTGTGTTGATCCTCGGGTGCGATTCTTATCTGATTATAGCCAGAGAATCCATCCATTAATGATAGCATTTCATGACCTGCTGTGAGATCAACAATCAAGTCAATGTTTGGTAATGGGAAGTCATCCTTTGGACAAGCTTTGTTGATGTCTCTAAAATCTGTGCAAATTCTGATGCTGCGATCTGGTTTACTGACAAGTACCAAGTTGGAGATCCATTCAGGATAATCAATTGGGCATATGAATCCGACATCGAGTAATTTCTCAAGTTCTGCTTTGACTAGTAATGCCACTTGTGGATGCATTTTTCTTAATTTTTGTTTTACTGGTTTTGCCCCCGGTTTGACTATCAGATGATGCATTACCAAATCCGGATCCAATCCAGGCATATCATCATATGACCAGGAGAAGTTGATTTGTCGCTTTTTGAAGAAACTTATGAATTTTGACCTTTCAGACTCTGTCAGTGATTGAGCTAGGAATATGTTGTGTGGAACCTCTTCTGTACCGATGTTTGTTTTGATAGTCTCCTCTACCAACATGGATGATTTTTCCTCATATGATGCTGGAAGAATGTCGAGCCTTCCATCTTCGGGCGCCTCAGAGAGGTTTTCACCCTCAGATACGTCCTTTCTTTTTACTTTTTTGGGGTCAGATAGCGCCACAATGTGGTTTTCGCCATAAGACCCTTGATTTGTTCGTATTTTCACATTTTTGCGACTGGAAGGTCCGACATCCTCACCAAAATATGCCACACTATTGAGTTCTATAGTGTATCCCGCTTTATGGTCTCCAGGGGGAAGATCATCCCGTATGCCTAGATAGTCAATAAAAGCTTCATCGTTTTGGAATGTATCCAACTGTGTAGGTCCTTCATGATCCCAGTCAATGAGTTGGTGGTGAACAAGGGGAAGGCCGTTAATGTCTTCAAAGTTAGCGGGGCTAAGAGTGAAGATGTGGTTATATTCGGGTATGTCAAGGTAATTATCGAGGTCATCAATGGCACTCTCCTCATCAGTCTCGATCACGAACAAATCCAAATTATCATCACTAGTAGTGCATTCCGGGACAGGTGTTCTCATCCTATGTGATTTCAACCTAGAACCTTGAGACAAGGACTGTGTAGACTCCTCTTGGGTTGTTTCCTGACCAATTCTGAATTTGTTATAAAACTCCTCCTCTTCTATGGGTTCACCTGGCTCTTTGAATGTCTCGGTGAGCTCATAGTCACTAGAAGACTTGTCAGAACCCCATTCCCATTCGTTGGAATCTGTGGAATAGCGATTCTCTTGTTGAATTTTGGCAGCTTTGATTTGTAAGGCTTCTTCTGTCCTTTGGGTGTGGACCTTGGAAGTTAAGAAACCAAGTCCTTTCGAGCGTTCCTTCTTGAAAGTCAATTCAGGTTGTAAAGGTTCAATGATGCCTTCCTTTCGTAACCCCAGAGGGCTTTTTCCATCATACCCGAATTTTTGTATAATTTTGAAGCCTTTGCCATATTTCTCACATGGTAGATTGACGTGATCTTGTGTTTCCTCTTCATTATCTCTAAAAAGCATTTGGTATAAACCTTCCTCTTCTAGTTCACCCCATCTTTGAAAGGTAGTAGGGTCCCATTTGAGCATCATGATGGAGATTTGCTTGTTAGGATGTGGTCTTCCATATTCTTTTGGGGAACTCATGACTTGTCTTAAGTACATGATCTGATTGAAAGTATATTCCCCCATGCCTTTTTCTTGAAAATTGCCTCTAAGCTCACCTTGTTTGGATGTCAAAGGTTTTAATGACTCAGGATCAATGTATGCCGACGAAGGAACAGCCTCCCGATTACTAGGAATGATGGTCTCAGTCTTTGATTTCAGGTTATTGCAATATATGAATGGATTAGGATCGCCGTTAACTGTTACCTCAACTCCATTATGAGGAAACTTAATGCATTGGTGATATGTAGATGGAACTACTCTCATTTCATGGATCCAAGGACATCCTAACAATATGTTATAAGTGAGATTTAAATCCAGGACTTGACAGACCACATCCTTTGTAACTGGCCCAACTTTGAGAGGTAAGATGACTGTACCCTTGGATGAACGCTCTTCATCATCATATGCCTTAATGGTGATCTTGTTTGTAGAATTCACAGTTTTATCAGAATATCCCAATTGTGTGATAATGCTTAATGTGCAAATGTTTAGACCTGCTCCTCCATCTATCAGGACTCATTTTATTCGATGTTTGTGTATGAAGGCTTCAATGTGTAATGGCGCATTATGCGGCTGACTTACAGAGGCGTCATCAGCTTCTGTGAATGTAAGGGAGTGTGGAATGGAAAGGTATCCCACCATGGCTTGAAACTGGTCCACGTTTAGATAAGTAGGAACAACAGTATCTCTCAAGATTTTATCAAGAATGGCTTTATGTGCGGGAGATATGTGTAATAGTTCAAGAATGGAGATGAGCGCGGGTGTCTTCCCTAGCTGTTCTATAAGGTCATACTCAGGTTTGGTTGATGAAGAAGTGGTGTTTTTAGTTGGAGCACCTTGCAAAGTTATTTTACCTCGGCGGGTTGTAACATGACATTCAGAGGTAGGTTCAGAAGGAGAGCCAACACCTTTTAGGACAATCTTGGGTCTCTGGGTAGAATTCTCAGACGTTTTGTCCTTGATGATAATGGTAGAGACATAATTGTCTATCGAGATGTGATTGATAGTTGAATCATAGTTGTAGGATGCTCTGGTATAGTTGGTTTGATCCTCTGTAGCTTTAGCTTTTCCCTTGTCATGTTTTGGGAACGGTTCCTTAAACATCTCATGTTCTTGATTAGATGAGTGTCCCTCAATCTCAATGTCACCTCTATCAATGAGATCTTGTATGATGTTCTTCAGTCGATGACAATTTCCTATCTTATGATCCTTGCTCTTATGAAATTCACAATACTCATCATCGTTCCACCAATTTGGTTTAACCTTTGGATCATATGCAGGAAAATCTGGAACTGTGATTATCTTGTTTGCCACTAGCTTCTTGAAGACTGACTCAAGTGGTTCTCCCAATGAGGTGTACTTCCTTCATGATCTGGAAGTTGTTTGAGTATTCACTTGATTGTTTGTAGAACTTGATCCCGAAAAGATGACTTTGGGTCGCACTGTGTTGGCATCAACAACACCATCATTGACTATGTTCTTGTTTTTATTCCAAAATCTTGGCTTGTCTTTTCCTTTAAAGTCATCTTTGTTTTCCTTGAATATTTTAACGACTCCTTGTTCAATTAGGACCTTTTCTATCGCTAAGCCTTTTTCAATGACGTCCTTGAAGGTGGACAAACAAGCTTTCCTTAAGTCATAACCAATCTCTTTGTTAACATTTTGGGTGAACATTTCTACCATTTGTTTTTGTGGAATTTCACAAGAGCATCTGCTGGCTAGATTTCTCCATCTTTGTAAAAATAATGCAAAAGATTCTCCCTCTTTTTGCTTAGTATTGCACAAAGTAGTGACTGATATGTCTGTCTCTATGTTGTAGGAGAAATGTTGAATAAATGCCTCTGCTAAGTCACCACATGACTTAATTCCAGGTGGAAGTTGGGAGAACCATTCCATAGCTTGATCACCTAAGCTTTGTGGGAATAATCTCATCAAATATGTCTCTTCTATTGCTACCTCAATGCAAGCTATGAAAAATTGTCTTATGTGTGCCTTAGGATCCCCTTTTCCTCTATACTTATCAAATTTAGGCATCACAAAGTGTGTAGGAAAAGGAGGCATTGGAATGCTCTTGTCAAATGGATAAGGACATATGTCTCTCATTGTGTATGTTGGCTTCGGTGTATTTATGTCCTCCATTTTCTTTTGTAAGTCCCTAATTTGTTGCTCCAAATTGCTCTTAGGTGGAGATCTACTTCTTGGACCATATCCTATGTTTGAGGTACCCATTGGAGGAGGAGCATGTTGCATATATGGATGATATTGATCATACACATGTTCATATGGAGGAGGTCTATAATGATGCTGCGTATATGGACCACTTGGTATAGATTCATGTTGAGGAACCCCATATCTATTTTGTGCATGTATACCATATTCTACAGGCATGTCATGTTCCATTGTGTTGCCCCCAAATTTGACATGAGGTTTCCTTGTGTCCAAATTTTGAGCATGCCTTTGAACATCCAATTGTTTTGGTGGTTGATCCTTAGCATTAGTATGTGATTGAGCATATTTGTCTGCATAAGACTTCCATAATGGTCTACGAAGGTAAGTATCATATGTTTGACCATGTGTATGTGGGACCTTTGGTTTTTGAAGCAAAGCTGATGGTGATTCAGGTACCATGTGTGGTCCTCTATTTCCTCCACTATTAGGTCTCCTTTGATCCATATTGGAGTGAGGTTGTTGCAAAGGTCTATGTTCCATTATTTGAGACATGTCAAAATCATGAGGTATCTTTGTTCCACTTTGTGCCATCATTTGTAAGAAGTATTGTCTATCCCTCCTCATTATTTCCTGAACCAATCGATTGAAATGGGGATTCATGATGGATTCTTCCACATCTGCTGAATGTACTGAAAAGTTGTCCACATTGTCATTGTGTGTAGCATTGTTGTTTATAGTGTCCATGTTCTCAACATTTGGAATGTTTCTATAGACATCCATGTCAGGTAATGTAGTATGATCAGAATTGAAAAAGATATCATTGTCATACTCATAAGAACTCATGTTTGCGGACTCTTGAGCCTCTTTAGTTTCTCTCCTAGATTTTTGAAGACGGGTTTCAACCATGAACTAGGTATTGACCAAGATGTGAGAGACTAGATGAAAAATGGAAAGAGTATGGAAGACCAAGAGTTGAATGGAATGTAAATGAATCTGAAGTGTACTTGCAATGTCCAAAGTGTAAGACCAAGTATGTATGTAGTAGAGTAGGTGTGACTTCCAAAGAGAGGATAGTTTCTCTTGATGAGGTAAGCTGACCTTGACTCTAAGTAAAACCAAATGAGACCCAAAGGTAAGAAACCTTGATGAGGGACCACTTAGCAGAGTGTTGTTGTATGTAGTGTGTTGACAAAGTATGATGAGGACAAGCAAGTGACCTTTTGACTCAAGTTTAGACAAATGTGAATGTAAAGTGAGATGTAAAGCAATGATGGACTTTGTGAGACCCAAGGATTGGTTGAATGCTAAATGAAATCCTAGAGAGACAACCTAGGAAGCTCAAGAATTCCAAAACTGACTGTGTTGTTTGCTGGACTGTAACAGTTTTTCAATTCTGGACACAGACGCGCCTATATACTTCACAAACGCGGTTTCCAGACACAGATGCGATTCTGTTTAATGCATACGCGCTTCTGAGATTTTTTGCTTGCCAAATGCAATGTTGACTATTGGAACACAGACGCGATTCTGTCCCTCATAGACGCGGCTAGACAATACAGACGCTATTATGCCCGACACAGACGCATTTCTGCAAATTTTGTGCAATTTTTCCAATCTGTGAAGTTGTTTTGTTGTGATCAAATTTGACTGTTTGACTGATTTTCATGACAAGAGAACATAGTGTTGATAAAGACTCAATGTTTGCAAGTGTTTAGACTCAAAATGACTCCAAAAAAAAGTGTGTTGTTTGATGTAAAAATGTTTTGCATACACTTGAAGACACAAAAGACACAATGTTTTGCTGTTTGGTCTTGAATGTTTTGAATGTTTAACATAAGTCAAGCACAATTCTTATGGCTGGCCAAGACAATAGTTGTTGATCCCAAATGGGGTTTTACCCCCGAGGCTACGCTATTCAGAGCGGATACTTAGATGCTTGACCTCACTAGCTCCACCCTCGGCACTCACTTCTCGGGTCAGCCAAGCATCAGTCCCCATGAAAACTCCCCATGGCGAACTTTGTATCTCTACTAAGAACCGTATGTGTGTGGGCCGCTACCAGAGGTCCGACCTCTTGCCCCAACAACTAGAAGGATTTGGGCTTCTAAAACAAAATGGTGCTAGTAAGGGCATCCGCTCGTGTGGCCAGACATGCGGCACTTTCAGCTCTGTAAATACAGAAGGCTCCCAGCCGGTAGGGGTTACGCCCTACAACTGATCAAATAAATTTGATCAAACAGGTTTATGGGGAGACATAGTGTCGGTATGAACTAATCAGCACACGTTATTCATAGTTTTCACCATGAATACATTTGATTATAGTGGTTCGAATGAGGTGGGTTTTCCTCGCTACCACTTGGGTCGTTCTCTTCTCACTAGTAGTCCTAATGACCACACGGGAAGACAGACCCTCTAAAGATTAAACAAAAAGAGCCTATTGCTCAAGACACAAAAGACAATGATTCAATTTTAGTGCACCAATGGAAGTGTTTGCTAGTCTATGAAAACAAGGCACATAATAAAAATCCAAAAACCCTCGCCAAGGATCTGCAACAAAGAGTTGTTAGTAGTTTGGATTTGTTTGAAATAATCACCCCTTCTTGCATGCACACAAGTTAGGTAAATTTTAAAACCCAAAAAGACTTTGTGAAAATAGGGGCCTTCAACCAAACGATTTTGCTTCCAAGACAAGCTGCACCAATTTTGTTAGCTAGATCTGAAAATGTTAGTCCAAAAATAGACCAGATTTGAAACCCTAAATGCAAAATCCGAAAATTGAATCAATGAAAAATGCGAAATTTCAAAACTGGGGAACACAGACGCGGTTACCCTCTACACAGACGCGCCTCTGTGACACAGACGCGGTTCTGTGAATCACAGACGCTGATAAAAAACACAGACGCACTTCCCAGATGCAGACACGGATTAAAATGACACAGACGCGTTTCGGTAACACAGACGCGCCTTTCAGAAACCTGCAAAATAAAAT
Source organism: Cryptomeria japonica (assembly GCF_030272615.1). Lineage (NCBI taxonomy): Eukaryota > Viridiplantae > Streptophyta > Pinopsida > Cupressales > Cupressaceae > Cryptomeria > Cryptomeria japonica. The sequence continues at coordinate 533,110,517 of NC_081413.1, forward strand.
TTTGTCGAAAACATGGACGCGATCCAAGATGTCGCAAACGCGCCAGAAAATCAAAAATGCGATCCGAAAGTTCGCAAACGCGGAAATGTCAAAAATATTGTCGAAAACGTCAGATCTGCAACTTCGAAATACAAAATCTGCAACAAGATGTTAAATGCAAAAAGGGACAAGAGTCCCACCGGGCGTGCCAAAATGTATATGGTGAAAATGGATAACAATAATAACAATATTGAAAGGCTAAATGAATTCAACCACAAAACCCTAGCCTAACAATCAACAAAGATCCACCATAACATATGAAGATTACCTAAGACAATGCAAATCACATGAAATCACAAAGATTGTACCATCACATGTCCAATAGGGTTTTGATCTCCATTCTTCCTATCTCCATTGATCTTGCTTGATATATTTGCTCTCAGATTTTATATGCACAAGAGCTCAACAAAGAACGGAATGTGGTTGCAAGTAGGATTGTAGTGTAGTCAATTACATAAAAATGATTAGAATGAATAGAACAATTAGGGTCATTAGGGTTTGATAATGAAGGAAGCATCTCCTTATATAGAAGACACTATATGAAATGGAGGGATAAGATTGAGAGGTGTAAAAGGAGGTCGGCTATGATTATAGGGTAGGTAAAAGAAATAATAGAATAATGAAAGGGGTAGGTAGTGTATGAATTAAAAGATGAATGACATGTGTCATAGGTAGAAAAGGCTAATGAATTAATTAAATAAATAAAGATTTATTTAATTAATAGAAGAAGTGGGATCAATTAAATAAATAAGAATATTTATTTAATTTAGGAAAAGGATAATTTAAATAAATAAATGTATTTATTTAAATGAGAAATAAGGTTAGAAGAGGATAAATGAATTAATTAAATAAATAAATATTTATTTAATTAATAGAAGAATTAGGCTTAGATAATTAAATAAATAGCACTGGACAATTTTAGGTGTCTACACTAATCAAGCATGATGTTCGACCCAATTTTGGAAGAGTCGGTCTCATTTTTGCTTAAAATTGCATCAATCAGACATCATTTGACTTCGAGGCAAAGAATTACACTTTTCCAATTTTAGAACTAAAACAGAGCAGGGGGAAATAAGCAATTGAACTCACCTGTCTTCACCATCAAACTGTGTAACCCTTGAAAAAACTGAATTAAATTACCTTCCGCGTCTCTACTCTTCGCCAGTGGCAACAATAATTGTCTTACCTGAGAAGCATCATATTTAAGGACGGAAAACACTGAAAAGTACCAAAACATGCTTCGCCCCAGCTCATTTATCCGTGTAAAACCCCTCATGATTTGATATAGTTCTGACATGCTCATTAATTAAAAATCAATTTCACACAGTCGACATGCTTTCTCATGATTGTTTTCCATAATTAAAATTTGAAAACACGGAAAACAAGAAATATTCTGTTTCCATCGCCCTGCCTTTTCTTCCTAAACACCATCGGGCTGATTTGAAACACCGCTTTGAACCTTGAACTATTTTAAAAGAAGTTCATTGGTTCAAAGTTCAATGACAAAAGATCAACATTTGCGAACAGGCAGAAAGAGACAAAAGGAACATTCAATGACACGGGAATGAACCTTGAACCTTGAACCATTTCAAAGAAAAGTTCAATGGTTCAAGTTCAAAGCGACTACAAGACTAGTACTAAAGAGACAACCGCAAAACACAAGACAAAAGACCGATTGAACCTTGAACCTTGAACCATAAAGGTTCAAAGTTCAAGTTCAACGACTATGCTAATGAAGACTTAGAACTTAATGAATTGCATTTCCTTTGAACCCGAATTTTGAACTTTATAAAAGGTTCAACAGATGAGTACGAAACTTGATTGATGAAGACTTAAGCTCTGCGAAAATGATGACCCTTATTTTTGATGGGCTATAAGCGGAAAAAAAAAGGGGTAACACATATTAGACTAGTATATCATGTTAGGATAGGTTTTACTAATTGACATTTAAATAGAGCCCTCCTTCTATCATTTTCATATCATCCAATCTTGACCATCCATTGCCCCGTTTTTCCTATAAATAGAGCCCTCCTTCTATCATTTTCATATCCAAGTTTTTAGTATCAAACTTATAGACATTTTACTAAGCATCTAAATCTTATACATCCATAATCATTTTAATCAATCATTTAGCCTCTCTTTGAATAGAAATCATCTTAATAAGCATTTTAAGAAGCATTTCTATTATCATAGCATTCTCATATTAGACTAGTATATCATGTTAGGATAGGTTTTACTAATCTTTTATCTTATCATCATATCCATGCTAGTTTAATTCATACTAGATTTAATATCATGCATAACTAGGAATGTGTTCATATTAAGTTGATCAATATCCCTCGTTCTCATAGTTGTAATTCCTAAGTCACTTTCCTCAGTGATCTAAGAGCAAAGGCATTGACTTGAGGGATCCTGTGAGAAAGAGAACAATGGAACATCTCTTGGGAAGTTGAGCTATTCAACATAGCTCCATAACTTATACCAAGAGTCCCATTGGTGTGTGGACTTGTCTAGAAACTGGATTTTACGTTTCATTGCACCACTTTTCCCGCACACAATATCTATATGCAATAAATGAGTAAACTCAAGGTTTACATATGCTCAATAAACAAATGAATAAACATAGAATGTGCTCAATAAATAAATGAATTGCAAGTAAATTTTTTTTCAACACTGCATATTTAGATTTTATGCTAAGTAGGTTTACACCACAAAACTGAACATAGAGATAAAATTATATTTTATTTAAATGTATTTCTACTCATTTCTTTTTTTCAATAGACCTTATAGCTGAAAATAAATTTACATCTCCTAACCCATTTCATGATAATAAATAAACAATAAAGGATGAAATACATTTCTTTTCCTTTTATATCCGCTTTACAATAATAATAAAATTACAACTTTCAAGCCTCTCTTTTGTTTTACAAGAACAAGGAGCTTTGTTATAACACTTCTCTTTCAAAATTCCAAATAAATCTAATAGGAGACTTGCAAATGAATTGGATTTTCTCCATCCTTTAACCCAAATGTAAACCTGCAAACAAAACTTATAGGTTGTGACCATGGAGGCTCAACTCCCAACCTAGGCTTACACGAAGCCACCCCCGAGCTAGGAGAACCAAGGCTAAACGGGCTACAAACAAACTGAACAATACATGCAAGAAAATATTATACAAAACATAAACTCCCAAACCAAGGATTCACATTGTCACTACATGACTAATTTTGTGGGGTTAAGGTGGACCAAGCACCCAGAGGAGATCTACATGAAAAAGAGAAACAAATGCCTTCACATGGCTACCCAAATACAACCAACTCAAGGTCACTTAATTGACCCAAAACTTCCCTTATGACCCCCATTGCTTACAAGCCCAAAACTCCCCTTATGACCCCCTTTTTGTATAAGCATAAAACAATGTAACAAGGGTCCCATGACCCTTGTGTTTTTCTCTCTTCCAAGAAGAGAGTCTCTACACTCTTAGGCTGTCAAACAACCCTTCACCCCGAGGCTACTCTTCCCTCCCAAGGGTGAGTATGGCCTTGAAATACCCATATCAAAAGATAATCACAAAAATAGCACAAAAGAAAATCACAAAAGACAATCATAAAGAAGGATTTCAACAACCAACACCACAACTCACATAGACAACAAAATCTAATACAAAAGAAATTTTTCTCCATATATAACAATGGTAATAAAACTTCATGGAAGAACACTAAAAACCTTTTATCCCGTAAATGGTATGAGGGATGGTTTTAGAAGAGCTGCCCAATCCACTAGTCTTTTCTTCCCAAAAACCAAAAATGCATCTTCTATCCCAAATTTTCAAAAACAACTCTAAGTCTCCAAGATTGGAGAGTGGGTGATCAAGATCCTAAGTTTGAATCCCTTCCCTAAGTAGGATCTCCTCACACTTTCCAACTTCCTTGGAAAGGATGTGAGATCCCATAGGTTTCTCTTCCCAACCTCTTACACAGTTTCTAAAAATAGAAACTGAAAAAGGTAAGAGAATGTGGGGAAAAGCAACTATCACTCAAATGGAAGGTTATCTAACCAATGAGCAATCCTCAAAAGTTGAATTTTCATCCATCTTAGAAAACCGACTTTTGAGGTGACTTGATAGTCACATGTGAGTGGTCATATGGCTAGAATTGACCTTTACCCATAGGTATATATATGGGCCTTCAAAAGTGCCCTAAAACTGACCTGAGGAGTTAGTTTGACCTTCCAGAAACCCACCTAAAGTTTGTCTATGGGTCAAAATTGAGTTGACCAAACTAATGGCTTTCTAACCAAGACTCTTTTGGGACCACAACAAGATATTTGAATAATACATTGGTTACACAATTTTCCTCCAAAGGACATGTCATTGCCAACTCACAACACAACACAAGTGTCAAGTGACACCATAAAATACACATCACTATAATACGCTTGGCATGTCCTTTTGGAATTAACAAAATTAACAATTACAAATTGAACACACATTCAAGCATTCACATTTACGAATATAAACACATCACATACAAGGTGTTGTCTTTCCAAATGTACAACCCTTGTCTTTACTAACGCACATAGGTTTAGTTTGATTCTCCGAATGGTTTCCATGGTCACATGGATTAGTTTTCTTGCACATCTCATTTTGTACATTAGTAATCTAAAATAGTCACATGCAATATTAATATATGAAAAGAATATAAATCAGACACTTTGCATACAATTTACATCATAACAATCAAATTATCAATTATCCAATATAATCCACATGAAATAATTTACTCAATGGCATCATCATAATCGTCATGAAATTCAATCATTCGTAAGGCATGCATCCATGTTTTCTAACATCATAAATGAAGTACCACAAATTAGAAATATATTAAATACATTATATCAATGTTATGCAATCACTAGATCATATAAAATATAAATCCATAATGCATCGAAATAAAGTATCAATAATAGCTCCAACATGAAAAATAATTGCAATGATATGACGACTCGGGGTAGCGCCTCACACCCTCCCCCTCTAGGCATGAACTTCCTCCTAGATTTCATAAAAAAGATGGGGATATTGAGATCTCATTCATGCTACGTCCTTCCATGATGTTGTAACCTCGTCATAACAATCCCACTCGACCCTAACCTGGTCCAACTTTCAGCCTCGAAGAGCTAGTGTCTGGTGAGCCAAAATGCAAATGGGATCCAAAGCCAACTGCCCATCCGACTCCACCTGCAAGGCATACCAATCTAGAATATGAGACTCGTCATAAATATACTTCCTCAATATGGAAACATGAAATATATCATGGATGCGTGATACGCTAGGTGGCAAAGCTAGATGATAAGCAACTGGTCCTATCCTCTCAAGGATTTTAAATGGTCCAACAAAGCGAGGTGCGAGCTTAGACCCCTTTCCATAATGGATTGGACTCTTATGCGGTCACACTCTCAAAAAGACTTTGTCCCCAACCATGAAGCTACGATCTATCCTCTTTGCATTTGCATACTTCTTCTATTTATCCCGTGCCTCTCTAAGGCTCTGTCTAATCAAATCCACCTGTTGCTCCATATCTTGAACTAACTTAGGACCAATAGCTACTATGTCCTCAATGCGATCCCAACTTAAAGGTGTCCTACAAGGTTTGTCGTACAATGCCTGATAAGGTGGCATCTCCAAGGAAGTATGATGCCCATTATTAAAGGCAAACTCTACCAAGTGAAGATACTCTTCCCATCTAATCTGATGATCCATGACATACATACAGAACATATCTTCCAAAACCTGGTTCACCCTCTCCATTTGTCCTTCCGTTTTCGGAAGATAGGTTGTGCTAAAGTTGAGTTTGGTACCCAATGTTGCCTGCAACGCCTTCCAAAAGGAAGAAGTAAAGAGGGAATCTCTATTAGAAATAATCTTGCATGGAATGCCATGAAGTTTGACAATATCCCACAAGAATACCTGTGCCACTGATGGTGCTATGAAAGTAGTTTGAACTAGTGAAAAGTGGGCTACTTTGGTCAACTTGTCAACTATTACCATGATGGCATCATGACAACATGATGACATAGGGAGACCAATGATGAAATCCATCAAAATAGTATCCCACTTCCACTCTGGTATCACATGATACTGGAGTAACCCACCTGGATGGCGGTGCTTCGCTTTAACTCTTTGGAATTCAAGGCATCAGGCTACTAGTTCAACAATGAGTTTCTGCATACCAAGCCAATGATACAATTGCCTCAAATATGCATGCATCTTCTTAACTCCAGGGTGTGCTGCATAAGGAGCTCTATGAGCCTCCATCACAATGAAATCACACAATTTTCCGGAATAAGGTACATAAATGTGCCCCCTATGGCGTAGTAGTCCATCAAACTCTAATGAATAGTCTACATATCTCCCTTCTAGGGTCTCTTGAGATCGCACTACCTGACATACCTCTAAATACCACTCATCCTCATAAAAATGCTGCAATACGGGATCTCTCAAATCTGTGTCTATAGACATGGAGTATATCTCATGACGTTTCCTACTCAAGGCATCTGCAACTACGTTTTCTTTCCCCTTGATGTAGTAAACATCAAAATCATACTCACATAATAACTCCATCCATCTTCTCTGACGAGCATTAAGGTTAGGCTGAGTAAATATGTACTGCAGGCTTTGATGATTAGAATGAAGCTCAAAATGATGACCTAAAAGAAAGTGTCTCCACCTCACAACTGCGTGCACAACTGCTGCAAGCTCAAGGTCATGAGTAGGGTAGTTAAGTTGGTGAGTCTTAAGTTTCCTAGACTCATATGCAATAGCTCGACCATCCTGCATAAGGATTGCTCCCAAACCATCCAAGGAAGTATCTGCACATATCATAAAATCGGCTGAGGGGTCTGGTACAACAAGAATAGGTGCGCTAGTAAGTGCCTTTTTGAGTTCCTGAAAGGCCCTCTCACACTTTTATGTCCACTCAAATTTCTTTCCCTTTCGCTGAAGAGATGTGATAGGATGTGCAACACTAGAGAACCCCTCAACAAAGCGCCTGTATTAACCAGCTAGACCCATGAAACTCCCGACCTCTGTCACACTAGTTGGCGCTGGCCAATCCAAAATAGCTCTGATCTTCGATGGGTTAACTGAGATCCCATCACCTAATATGACATGTCCTAGATATCGGACCTCTGATCTAAAGAATGCACACTTCAACAAACTGTCATACAACTGATTATCTCTCAAGCATTGCAATACTTGTCTCAAGTGCTCCTCGTGCTCCTTCTCATTATGAGAATATATCAATATATCATCAAGGAATACAATCACAAACTGGTCACGAAAAGTGCAGAATTCCCCATTCATGAGGCTCATGAATACAGTTGGAGCATTCGTAAGACCAAATAGAACCACTGTGAACTCATAGTGGCTATACCTAGTACATAAAGCAGTCTTATGGATATCGCTCTCCACTATCCTCAAGAGATGGTACCTTGACTTCATAGATATCTTTGAAAATACCTTGGCACCCTGAAGCTGATCAAATAGATCATCTATCATGGGCAATGGGTACTGGTTCTTAATGGTTACTTTATTCAACTGTCGGTAATCCATACATAATCATAGGGATCCGTCCTTCTTCTCTACAAAAATGATTGGTGTGCCCCAAGGGGAGACACTAGGATGAATGTGCCCTTTCTCTAAAAGTTCCTCAAGCTACATCTTGAGCTTATTAATCTCATTAGTGGTCATCCTATATGGTGCTTTCAAAACTGGCTTAACTCCTGGTACAAGATCTATGTGAAATCAATATCTCTACGGGGTGGCATACTAGGTAGCTCGGAAGGAAACATGCATGCAAATCCCTTAAGAATAGGATGATCATCAAGTGAAGGTTCCTTCTCATCCTCTTCTTCTCTATCACTAATGGTGATGGCAAATAAATGACATCCCTTTCGCATGCTCCGCTTAAGCTGCATAGCAAAAATCATACAAAGTGATACGGGCCTTTGAACCCTTGAAATTACTATGGAAGTATCATGATCATCCACACACTCGATCTTTTTGTATTGACAATCTATCTTGGCTCTGTGGGCGTACAACCAATCCATGCTAAGAACAATGCCATAAGATCCTAGTGGTGTGACTCAAAGTTCTACTATGGTGGTTGTACTTCCAATCTGAAGATAACAATCCCTAAACACTGATTCAATGAACACTCTAGCTCCTGAAGCTAACTCCACTTCTTAACTAACATCTTGCCTAGTTGCCACTAGCCTGCAACGCTCCACAATCAATGGAGATATAAAATAATTTGTAGCTCCTGAATCAAATAGGATAGTAACACTACTACCTATGATCATACATGTGGCCTCTATGACTGTGGCCTGATGCTAAGCTTGGTGGTTGTCAACCATTGCAAAAACTCTGTGGGACTTACCCATGTCCCCAACTGTAGGTTCTGAACCTGCCATATACTGACTACCTACCATCTGTCCCTATGGGCACTCTCTCGCCATGTGTACCATGGCCCTGCAAATGAAACAAGCACCACATGTCTGAAATTGAACACCCTGTGGCCTAGAATATGCATGTCCTCTTGTCTTACTCGATCCACTATAACCACCCCTGGTGGACTGTTGAGTCTGAGCTAGAGGTGTGTATGGGACCTGTTGTCGCTAATCATGCCTAGGACCCTATGTCTGCCATTGCTTGGGCTTAAAGCCCTGCTGTCCCTGTGGAGGCCTTTGCCTCTGATTCTGTTGTGGCTGCTGCAGAGGAGGAGGGGGTTTGAAGGACCCCAATGAATGTCTGTGATTACCCTTCTAGTGGGGTTTCTGAAACCCAAAAGATTGAGGTACTGGGTTTCAGTTCTGAAACCGATCTCACGTGTCCTGAGGTCTACCCTGAATCTCCTCTGATAACAAGGCCTTCTCCATGACAACCCAAAGGCTTCCTAGAGCTGCCATCTGAACTAGTCCTTCTATTCCAGCATTCAATCCTCTAATAAATTGGTTAACGAGTAGCTTCTCATCCTTCATGTAGTCTACATAGGGTAGGAGCTCAAAGAATTTGCTCACATACTGTGACACTGAGAGCCCCTTTTACTAAAGGTCATGAAACTTATCAATTTTGCACTGCCTAAAGTGCTTTGATAGGTATCCGTCCCTGAACCTCTCCATAAAAGTGTTCCAAGTGACAGTGTCTACAACTATGTTGTTCTTATACTGCTCCTGCCTCCGCCATGTGGAGGTTGTCCCTCTCAAAAGGTGAATAGTAAATCTTGCCTTTAGGTTGCTCTCATAGGGATGCAATCCAAAGCATATTTCAAGACTCAAAATCCAAGACTCAACCTCTACCCCATCTTTAGATCCTGCAAATGATGGTGGCTGTAGACATAAGAGTTCTCTGATATGATCCCCAGGATCATGGGGTGCTCTCTATAATCACAGGTGCCACAACTGGAGGTGGCTCAGGTTGATGGAATGACTCAAGCTCGTGCTCTGCCTGACCCTCTATATGGCTAGGAGGTGGACTCCTGCTCCGCTCCCTAGCTGTTGATCTATGACTCTTAGAAATTCGATGTTCTGCCTGATGACCTACTACTGGAAGCCTATCCTGAACTATTCCTATTAGGTTCTGAAGTGCAATCAAAATGTCTCGATCAGGGTCAATTGGTTTTTTGGGAGAAGTTTCTTGATTCCCTTCCAGAACCGACTCTTCCCACAAAATGTTTTTGCGTGCCATGTGAGCACGTCTAGGACCCCTACCGCGTCTACGAGTTTGTCGCGTAGTCAGAGGCATCCTACACGAGCAATAAAATAAAATAAATAAATAACCTAAAAAGAAAATAATAATTAAAGCAAAAAGTAATGGAGAAAGGTTCCTAGTGTTGGAAACCTTGCTCTTATACCAAAATGTCATGCCCAAACTTTTGGGCAAAAACACAACAACAATTTTTTTTTAATAACACTATAATACTTGATGTTCTATGTTCAAGAGATGTGATAACTTCATTAGTTTCACTAAAAGGTGTCTCAAGTGTCAATAAGAATGGGTTTCTAAAGTGAGCGATAAATTATTTAATTGAACTAGGAGACTTAGGTCTAATCCCCAACTCCTAAGTGATTTAATAACCAAATTAGATTTTAATTTACTTAACAATTACAATAATTTCCATTATCTAAACTAAATAATTTAATCCTATAAAATCATCACAACCTTAATAATTAATTAATTTGCCCAAGTCAATCTTCAATTTTAATTGTAATATGAGTTAATTATTATTTCCTTATAGTATTTATATAATTCCAAAATTCTTTATATTAATATTAATACAAATTAATTGTAATAATATTAATTATTTAAATAAGCAAACGAATATAAAGTTTCTAAATCATCGTTAAATTAGCTAATCCATTAAATTAATATTTAATACAAATTCATTGTTTTAATATTTAATAATAAACAAATAAAAGTAAAGTACCATACGTCATTAATTTAGCTAATTCATAAATAAAGTTGCCTAGAGAATAAAACTCCCACATTTGATAACTAACTCCCCCTTATGAATTTAAATAATCGATTACCCCTAAAAATACCTTCATCAAATATAACCCCTTTAAATTTCATCTCATTTAATAAGTCACCAAAAATTCATTAAACAAATCCCTCTAAATAAAATATGATTCCCCTCCATTAACTATATTTAAAATCTAAACCCCTTTCAAATTAACACTCCATTAAAATTAAATCCACAACCTAAAATACAAATATGCTTAATAATATTATAATAACCCTTTATTTGGAATGGGGTTTCCCCCCATTTTAACTCCATTTTTAAAATTTAAAACCCTTTTATTATAATAATCTTATAAACCCTAGGTAGGGTTTTTTCTTTTTTAACTCACATCCTACACTTCATTCTTTTGTTTTCTTTTACTAACCCTAACCCTAAATTTGGGTTAGGGTTTTCATTTACTGTGAGCAGATTTATTTTATTTATCAGCATCATTAGCATTTCTTGACTCACATATATTTATATATTTCTCTTTTACTGTGTTATTTCCATATTAGCATGTTATAACATCAATAGTATATCTCTTTCTTTTAAAACTAGCCATCAGTATATGTATATGCAAATAAATGAATAAACTTAAGGTTTATATATGCTCAATAAACAAATGAATAAACATAGAATGTGCTCAATAAATAAACGAATTGCAAGTATATGATTTTTTTCAACACTGCATATTTAGATTTTATGTTAAGTAGGTTTACACCACAAAACTGAATATAGAGATAAAACTGCATTTTATTTAAATGTATTTCTACTCATTTCTTTTCCTCAATAGACCTTATAGCTGAAAATAAATTTACATCTCCTAACCCATTTCATGATAATAAATAAACTATTGGAGTTGAGGAAAAATCAACTCTACAACTCCCAAAGATCACCTGCATGCAAACCTGTCATAGAAGGAGAGAAGCAAAAAGGCTATGGAGGCCATAATTCAGATCCAGAAAAGAGGAGTCATATTGATTGTACAATAAGAATGCAATTCAATAATTACAGTTGTTATAAAAATACAAAGAGAGAATCTTTATAAGAGGATACTCAAAACCCTAAAGGAGAAAACCCTAAAGAATTATAAGATTTCTAAGTTTAGCTTAAGCATAGAGTATAATAAACTAGTAATTAAATAAATAATTATTAGCTAATAAAAGATAACTCTAACACCCCCTTAAGATGAACTTAAGGAGTAGCTAAAAAACAACTAAGGATTAAAAAAACATGTAAAAAGTGCATGAAAGCAACAATGGGTCCCGACAACTAGGTTTGATGAAGTACCCAAGTACAATAAAATCTCTGTAAAGTGGAGAAAAAAGGAGAAAACTCTGTGGGAACAAAACTCCTCTCCAAGAAAAGATGAAAGCTCAAGTGAAGGACTAAGAAGCCTCCAAACAAGAGTGTTCCAGAAGATAGGAACAAAAAAATAGAGAATGAAGAACACCACTGAAGCATGAAATAGCTGTAAACACTGTTGAAGAGTAACTGCTGATCTGAAGAACCTCCACTAAAATAGAACAAGACCAGGTAGAGAAGACTGTAATCTGCACGAGTGCCCTCAAATGACACTACTCGAATTAGATGGAAAACAAATGCAAACAACTAAACTCGAAGATACAGATGGCATGAAACACTAAAGCCTGAAGAGCTGATCAATCGAACCAAGAAAGAATTAGAACCAACAGGACAAACCTGCCCATAATGCTAAAAAAAGGGAGAGGGATAGGTACACTGAAAAGAACGACCAACAAGAACTGCATGACAAAGAACCAGGAACATCGAAGGTATAGAGAAAGTACATAGTATCATGGAAGGAACACTCACTTGACACACCTCATGAGGCTAATGTCATGGAAGGAACACTCACGTGACAAAGGTAGATGACAAACAAAGGTAAACATCAATCCCCCCATGACACTGTATAAGTAGTGCATGTATAATAAGACACAAGATGTGGAAGATTCCAAATATACAATGCATGGTGGCACTTTATCTCAGTGTGTTTGCATAAATAAAATGCTACAATGATTAAAAGAGACAAAAGACTGGAAACGTAAAGTACATCCAAAGATGAGACATCTTACTCAAAAAAGGAGATCCCAGGACCTGAAACATCCAATATATTCACCATAGTGCTAAAAAGCAAAACAATGAATAAAATATACCTGGAGAAAAATCTTAAAACAAAACTCATATGAATGAAAAGAACACAGAACAAGCTTTTCAATGATATAAAGTTTTCAAAAAACAAAGTTCAGATGCTCAAGTTATGTCTCCCGGAGTGCAAAGAGGAACCTCTAGTTTTGACAGAAAAAAACACCATAAAATAAAATAAAATAAAAAGTTCAAACCTCTAGATTTGGATAGATCTCAGAAAGAGCTTTCCGACGATATAAGGTTTTTGAAAAAGCGCCTTCGTATGACCAAGTTACGACCAAAAGAAAAAAAACCCCTCTTTTAGGGCATAAAAAGGGTTAATTTTTTTTTGGACAAAAATTTTCTGATGCATTTGCAGGTACAACCATATGGATTTTCGTGCCTCTAAAAATGTGCCAATGAAAACTCATGTCCCAGATGCCCTTGTCACTGAAATAGGTCAAATTATATATCAAAATTCATAGAATCGACCTCTTGAATCCAACCGTAAGGTCCTTTTGGCACCAAAATGTACCAAAAACTTGGCTACCCCCAGAAATGAAAAAAAAGAACTACACAAACCCCCGAATACTCAGATCTGAAGAACAAGACCCAAAAAATCTCATGAAAAAAATAGGGGCATGCAAATTTGGAGCTCTGATAACATATTGGAGTTGATGAAAAATCAACTCTACAGCTCCCAAAGATCACTTGTATGCAAACTGTCACAAAAGGAGAGAAGCACAAAGGCTATGGAGGCCAGAATTCAAAGATCCAAAAAAGAGGAGTCGTACTGATTGTGCAATAAGAATGCAATTCAATAATTACAGTTGTTGTAAAAATACAAAGAGAGAATCCTTATAAGAGGATACTCGACACCCTAAAGATTTATAAGATTCCTAAGTTTAGCTTAAGCATAGAGTATAATAGAGTAATAATTAAATAAATAATTATTAGCTAATAAAAGATAACTCTAACCTAAACAATAAAGGATGAAATATATTTATTTTCCTTCTGTAGCGTCCTAAAATTGTGACACTTGCAATTTCGACTGTATTTCGGTCTTCACGATGGCGACACAACACGCAACCTGAATGGAGACCCCAAAACTCGCTCACGACACTGAAAACTGCATTTTTCAAGCACCCTGGCCTGAACCTCCTTGCACCCTGATGTCCCGGGAGGTGGGACCAGAGCGCCCAGCGCCCTGGTCCCTCAGGACCAGGGCGCCCAGCGCCCTGGTCCCTGGGTCCTATTTTGGGCCCGGTTTCCTAAGTGATATCGGGTCTTTTTGATTGCAATTTGGAAATATACTTCCCTGGTCGGCCTAAGGTCGGGAAAATCAGTCTATCAGCCCTAAATGCCAAGTATATAAACTACATTTTCCTCTTTCATTCGACATGATGGAAAAGGCGTGGAAATTATACTCAAGCATTCAAGCATTCAAGCATTCAAGCATTCAAGCAATTGATCATTCCAAGTCTCCATTCAAGGCTAAGTGTTGCATTCAAGACAAGGATTCAACCATTGAAGAGGAGATCACATACTACATGCTACAACATACAACATACAACATACAACATCTAAACCTTTGCACATAAGGATACCAACATCCTTAGAACAAGGTATTAGTACTTGTTTTACATTACAGTCATTTACATTTACAGCTCTTGCTCATTTCTTGGTTAATTCCAAAATCGGGGTTTGACCTAAAGGCAAACCCCTAATCCCTAAACCCCCCAATCGTCTTCTCTTTTCTGTGTGTAGGTTGCAGGTACGCGGCTGAGATTGAAGATTTGGAATCCTTGTGCAGAGACGAACAGATCCCCCTTCGTTTCGCGGATTTTTCGGAGGACCGTGGCACCAGGCGCCATCATCCCGACAACTTTTGCTCAAATTTGCAGGACAGCGCCGTATCGACATTTTACTGCTAATTCCAGGTCCGCAGCTTCATCCTATAACCCGAACTCAGTTTATAAGCGAATCTTTATGACTTTCTATGCATCCTTAGCTTAATTTCCTTAATCTTTACAAAAGAGGGTAGCCTTGCTTTCCTAACCCTTGAAATTCATTTAGCATCCAACCTTACATTGTGTGGGATTGGATCTTATGAGTTTCAACCCCTCTTTTGAATGTAAAGTCTTCCCCCTAAGTGAAAACCCATCGAATCCTAGCGAACCTCCCTTCTCTCTCCTTGGAGTTAGAAGAGGGGAGACCAACTAGGGTTCGACCGCGATTTTCTGCTTTACATTTTGGTGAACCCGACGTGAACATCCTTTCTGATTTTTCATGCTTAGATCCGAAAAAATTGATTACATTTCCATGTTTGATCTTTTGCAAAGTTTTAGAGGTGATTGCATTAAAACCCTAAAATTTCTTTTTAGTAATTAAACTTGCGAAATGTCTAAATGTTAATGCTTGTTTCAAATCTGTCCTTCTATTACAAATTATCAATTCATATTTGTGCTTTAATTCTGAAAATTAAGTGGTTAAAAGTCAAAACCCTAATTTTTGAAACCCTTTTGATTCAACCTTTGTCCGACAATTTGACCGATCAAAACATCTCCAAATCAGCTCTAACTTTGGATTCCGCAATAAAATCACAATATCTTTCATCCCTGAAAATTTGGAAAAAAGTTGCGAGGACCGTGTTGCACTCCGAGCGCCATCGTCCCCGACATTTTTTCCAAAATTTCGGGAGCGAGATCTTGCTGTATTTTTCTGCTAAAATCCAGAATTTTGGCTGATTTTGTCAATTATAACACTTTCAAAATTACAGTCAAAGTTGGTCTTGTGATTGCTTGGTCTAAGGCTCCTAATCATTCAAAAATTATCGAAACTGAAATTTTGTGTCAAAATTGTGTTCTTACTGTCTTAGATCTGAAAATTGTATTTGCATTCATTCGAAATTTCAGTGCTTTATTCAAATATTTGCATTTTGTGACTTTTGAAATTAAGTGCCTAATTACAACAACTTTGATTTCCGCTTTCAAAATTGAATTTAGCGTGAAATTGAGTCAATTTTCAAATTTCAAAATTTGCATTGCTTTTGACATTCCCTCTAAAATCATAAAATTCAAAATTTCAGTTTCCCTCTCTTTTTCAAAATTAAAATTTTGCATTTTTCGACAATCTTGATAGGGTTCAATTTTGAATTTGCAACTTTAATTTGGCCTATCTACAGATCATAAAATCCCTCAATTTTTTCAGATTAGCTCTAAAATCATCATACCTTTCATCCCTGCAAATTTCGAAAAAAGTTGCAAGGACCGTGTTGCACTCCGAGCGCCACGGTCCCGAACATTTTTTCTGAAATTTCGGGAGATTGTTGTGATTGCATTTAACAGCTTAAATTTGGAAGATTGGCTGGTTTTACTGAAAGTTGCTACCTCTAAAATCAAAATCTTCTCTCTCTCTCTAGTGCATGAGTTTTACAACAATAAGCCCTACTTACACTATTCCCGTTAGACGAAGCCGTAGAATTAAGTCTTTCCGAGGTTTAACTACCGAGGAGATGGAACCTAATTTGAGTAGTCTTTTTAACGAGGACATGGGTAATTCCTCTAATCCTCTGAATGATGAAGAAGCTCCCCATGAAGTTTCTGTTGAACAACTTTCCAAATTGGATAACCAATTTGACGATTTTCACCAATGGATGTCTCATGAGTATCCCGATAGTCAAGCTCTTCCTTTAATTGAGGGTCTAAAACGTATGCTTCAAAGTGATAAGAATGGAATTGATGTTTTGCGTGGTATTTCACACATTGTGAATTCGAACGTGATGCCTATGAAGAGTTGTGCTGAATCTTTAGGTCATACACAACCTCTTACACAAGTCAATCATTCTATTCCTTTGACCACTTCTATTGCTAGTTTACCTACCTTTACATCAAACATCATGGCTACCTCTATACAAGACATTCCTCCTGTGATTACCAGTCATGGGGGCAATCCTCCTTCTTCAATTAACCCTATTCCTTCATTTAATCCAACTTCTTCGTACATTCCTTCAATAAGTGTTCCTATTACATCTTCACAAATGAACATGACACAAGGGGGCAATTCATTTAACCATTCCATTCCTCCTTGTAGTGTTCCTCCTATCCAATCATCCCCTATGGTTGACTATCATAGGGTCTCACCACCTTACTCTTTACCATCTTTCAATAACATCACACCTCCATCTCAATCTAACACACCTAATATGAACTCTTCGACTGAAGCTACCATTAATAATCTTGCACAAACTGTCTCTTCTTTACAGCAACAAATTGCCTCTATGAATCAATCTAAGTTTAGTGTGCCCACATTTGATGTTGCGAGTCCACTTTCTCTTGACATTGTTCGAGCTATTCCTCCTAAGCATGTTGAAATCCCGCATTTGGAGCTTTATAATGGTAAAGGAGATCCTCTAACACATGTTAAGACTTTTCAAACAATTTGTACTGATTTTGCTTATGACCAAAGGTTGCTTGCAAAACTATTCACCAGAACATTAAGAGACAAAGCCCTACAATGGTATTGCTCGTTGCCTTCTTATTCTATTACTTATTTCGAACAACTTGCAAATGCTTTCATTCAACAATTTCAAAACAACATAAGTCCTAAAGTTACTTTGATTGATTTAATGCATTGTAAACAAGGTGTTAAAGAAAAAGTGACTGATTTCATTGGTAGATATAAGCATTTGTATGCTCAAATTTCTTTTCCAGTGCCTGATAATGATATTCAAAGAATCTTTATTTCTAATTTGCAAAAAGATATTCGAGACAAACTCCTCTTTTCTTAGTTTACTTCTTTCCAACAGTTGTGCGCCACTCTTCACAATTATCAACTGACTGTGAGTCAAATGGAACAATCACATCCTATGGCTCCGAGTGATAAGGGTGATAGCAGTCAACAACCATTTGGGAAGTTTAAACCGAACAGAGATTCCATCAAATTCAATGAAAACATCATCAACAACAATGTGAATGCAGCATTAGGTGTGCCTCCTATTTCTAAATTTTTCAGGAAAGAAAGAAAGTATACTCCTTTGAATGAATCATTGCATGATATTATGAATAAGTTATTGGGACAAAATGTGCTTACTCTTCCTCCTATAAGACAAATTGATCCTGCAAAGATTACTTCACCTTATTTTGATCACAAAGCTTTTTGTCACTTTCATCGTCAGCCTGGGCATGATACTGAAAAATGTTTTTCTCTAAAGGGTAAAATTCAAGATTTGATTGATAATAATACTATTTCTGTTTCTGGAGTGAATGATAAAGGCAACACATCTGTAGCTCCTCCTAACCAAAATCTTCAGATTTTTACTGATCCATTACCTTCTCATACTTCTCATACTTCTAATGTGATTGAGGCTAATGATTCCTCTTTCTCATCTGATGGTCTTGTGTCTATGACTCCGAATGTGATTAACTTTGTAGAGCAGCAAGAAATCCCTGAAGAACCTTCCATCACATTTGATTCCAGTGAAACCATTAGGGCACCTGATGGTCCTTTATACATAGTTGCAAAAGTTAAGAATATGCCTTGCTGTGGAGTGCTTATTGATCCTTCCTACATGGTTAATGTTATTACTGAAGAATTTCTTTTTACTTTGCAATTGAATCAAGTGATCTATGACAAAACAGATGTGATTGTGAAACTATTTGATGCATTTTCTTCTCCTGCAATTGGTTCTATTACATTGCCTATTGAGGTCCATAATAAATCTCTTGATGTGAACTTTGCTATTATTCCTTCTTCCGAACAATTTCGTGTGAAGCTTGGCTATCCTTGGCTATCTTCCATGAAAGCTATTGCTTCTCCTATTCATAAGTGTTTGAAATTTCCCCATAATGGTGAAGTTGTTACTGTCAATCATAGTCTCTTTAAACCAGCTGAAAGAACCTCTAGTGTTCCTATTGATTACTTTTGGCCCAAACAATTCCAATCTCTTCCTCCGCGAAGTGATCATCTTTTCAAATCTTATCAAAAGTGGAAAACAGATATGATCCTATCTCTAAGTGAACCTAGAGCACCTAAACTTGACATTCCTATCATTCTTGAGAAGGAAATCCTTCCTTTGAAAGACAAAACTAATGTCTTTCCTCAAGAAGATTCCCAACCCGTCCCCATGGATGTGACTATGTCTATGCCTAATAAATCTTCTAAAAGTAGACCTATACCTCCTCGTCATGATGGACTTGGTCTTCTTCCTAAACCAAAAATTCTTCCTTTATATGGAGCAGTTCCTCCTCCTGCCTTCTATAGAGAGAAGAGACCTTCTTCTTCTCCTATTATCCAGCCTAAGAGACCACAACCTAAACACCCAAGTGATGGGGATGAGAACATTCCTCCTCCTCTATCTTCTACACTTCCTACTAAGACTAGACGTAATCGTTCTGCACGGGAACGTCGACGAAAGCGTCGTCTTAGGGTTCAAGCAACTGCTTCTCAAACTTTGCAATCTCCAAAAACACCTTCAACAAGCATTATTCCATTTTCCCCTCAGCCGGATATTGAGCCTAAATCTCCTAAACATAAGATGCATGATGGTCTTGATCCTGTGCGAGTTAAAGATCCCATTTTTATAAATCTTGATGATGATATAGATGAAAATATTACTCCTCTTGCTTCTGATAGTGAATATGAACTTGTTGATGTTGATAACCATTTATCTAATGAATTTTCTAAAGCACTTATCCTAGCTCCTAGACAAGAACAATGTGGCTCGGAACATGAACATAGCCCTTGTTTGGATCTTGTGATAGCTCCATCTGCTGTGTTGGATGTTCCTCCTCTAGCGTGTTCCCTGCCTTCCCGAAACATTGATCAGCAAGATCGGGGGGTAGATGACGTGCTAGACTAGTTACATTAGCATAGCAGACTCTCTCCCCCTCTCTTTTGTTACTTCTTCTATATGTTATTCTCATTCTTCTATTTGTCGTCCTTAGTGTTGTTTACTTGAGGACGATGCAAAGCATTGAGATCTCTCGATCTCTCTCATGTTGACTCAAAAGACACATGTGTTCCCTTCTTCTAGGTGACCTTCCTTGATTGGGGAATGAAGAACAATTATGCATACATACATATGATATATATACATGACTTATCATACAGCATACTGACCCCAAGGAAAGCGAAGTCACCTCGTGCTTTGTGTTTGTGTTTATTATCGTTGGGTTTATCTCACACTTGGGGGCTAAATCCTTGCGATAACGTGCTCCTTTTCCCTTTCTCATTTCTTATGTGTATCACTACGTTAAAACAATCACCCCCGTTGAGGCGTGTGCGATCGCTTTAACGTAGGGGGGCATACACCCTGTCTATCCTTTCAAAGATACTTGAAAATTTCTTGGCAAACTTAGCTTTGTCTTGAAGATTTTTGGTATTTCTTTTGCATGACTCATAGCGAGGGAACCTTACTACTGACAGTCATGGTTCTTCCTTGTGATCTTCCCTTTTACTTTGTCAATCGAAGTCGTAAGATCCTTAGTCCACTGGGGGCTTGGTGTATCTTGCCTCCTTGACGTGGTGAAAGTCTTTCAACGTTGTTTCCTTGTACTTTACCGGAAGTATGAGCATACATACTCCCGCTAAAGTGGGGGCTAAATGTAGCGTCCTAAAATTGCGACACTTGCAATTTCGACTGCATTTCGGTCTTCACGATGGCGACGCAACACGCAACCTGAATGGAGACCCCAAAACTCGCTCACGACACTGAAAACTGCATTTTTCAAGCACCCTAGCCTGAACCTCCTTGCACCCTGATGTCCCGGGAGGTGGGACCAGAGCGCCCAGTGCCCTGGTCCCTCAGGACCAGGGCGCCCAGCGCCCTGGTCCTCCAGGACCATGGCGCCCAGCGCCCTGGTCCCTGGGTCCTATTTTGGGCCCGGTTTCCTAAGTGATATCGGGTCTTTTTGATTGCAATTTGGAAATATACTTCCCTGGTCGGCCTAAGGTCGGGAAAATCAGTCTATCAGCCCTAAATGCCAAGTATATAAACTACATTTTCCTCTTTCATTCGACATGATGGAAAAGGCGTGGAAATTATACTCAAGCATTCAAGCATTCAAGCATTCAAGCATTCAAGCATTCAAGCAATTGATCATTCCAAGTCTCCATTCAAGGCTAAGTGTTGCATTCAAGACAAGGATTCAACCATTGAAGAGGAGATCACATACTACATGCTACAACATACAACATACAACATACAACATCTAAACCTTTGCACATAAGGATACCAACATCCTTAGAACAAGGTATTAGTACTTGTTTTACATTACAGTCATTTACATTTACAGCTCTTGCTCATTTCTTGGTTAATTCCAAAACCGGGGTTTGACCTAAAGGCAAACCCCTAATCCCTAACCCCCCAATCGTCTTCTCTTTTCTGTGTGTAGGTTGCAGGTACGCGGCTGAGATTGAAGATCTGGAATCCTTGTGCAGAGACGAACAGATCCCCCTTCGTTTCGCGGATTTTTCGGAGGACCGTGGCGCCGGGCGCCATCGTCCCGACAACTTTTGCTCAAATTTGCAGGACAGCGCCGTATCGACATTTTACTGCTAATTCCAGGTCCGCAGCTTCATCCTATAACCCGAACTCAGTTTATAAGCGAATCTTTATGACTTTCTATGCATCCTTAGCTTAATTTCCTTAATCTTTACAAAAGAGGGTAGCCTTGCTTTCCTAACCCTTGAAATTCATTTAGCATCCAACCTTACATTGTGTGGGATTGGATCTTATGAGTTTCAACCCCTCTTTTGAATGTAAAGTCTTCCCCCTAAGTGAAAACCCATCGAATCCTAGCGAACCTCCCTTCTCTCTCCTTGGAGTTAGAAGAGGGGAGACCAACTAGGGTTCAACCGCGATTTTCTGCTTTACACCTTCTATATCCACTTTACAATAATAATAAAATTACAACTTTCAAGCCTCTCTTTTGTTTTACAAGAATAAGGAGCTTTGTTATAACACTTCTCTTTCAGAATTCCAAATAAATCTAATAGGAGACTTGCAAATGAACTTGGATTTTCTCCATCCTTTAACCCAAATGTAAACCTGCAATAAAAACTTATAGGTTGTGACCATGGAGGCTCACCTCCCAACCTAGGCTTACACAAAGCCACCCTCGAGCTAGGAGAACCAAGGCTAAACGAGCTACAAACAAACTCAACAATACATGCAAGAAAAATTTATACAAAACATAAACTCCCAACCCAAGGATTAACATTGTCACTGCGTGACTAATTTTGTGGGGTGAAGGTGGACCAAGCACCTAGAGGAGATCTGCACGAAAAAGAGAAACAAATGCCTTCACGGCTACCCAAATACAGCCAACTCAAGGTCACTTACTTGACCCAAAACTTCCCTTATGACCCCAATGGCTTACAAGCCCAAAACTTTCCTTATGACCCCCTTTTTGCATAAGCATAAAACAATGCAGCAAGGGTCCCATGACCCTTGTGTTTTTCTCTCTTCCAAAAAGAGACTCTCTACACTCTTAAGCTGTCAAACAACACTTCACCCCAAGGCTACTCTTCCCTCCCAAGGGCGAGTATGAACTGGAAACACCCATATCATAAGATAATCACAAAAATAGCACAAAAGACAATCATAAAGAAATATTTCAACAACCAACACCACAACTCACATATACAACAAAATCTAATACAAAAACAATTTTCCTCCATATATAACAATGGTAATAAAAATGCATGGAAGAACACTACAAACCTTTTATCCTATAAATGGTATGAGGGATGGTTGTAGAAGAGCAGCCTAATCCACTAGTCTTTTCTTCCCAAAAACAAAAAATGCATCTCCTATCCCAAATTTTCAAAAACAACTCTAAGTCTCCAAGATTGGAGAGTGGGTGATCAAGATCCTAAGTTTGAATCCCTTCCCTAAGTAGGCTCTCCTCACACTTTCCAACTCCTTGGAAATGATGTGAGATCCCATAGGTTGGTCTTCCCAACCTCTTGCATGGTTTCTAAAAATGGAAACTGAAAAAGGTAAGAGAAAGTGGGGAAAAACAACTATCATTCAAATGGAAGGTTGTCTAACCAAGGAGCAATCCTCAAAAGTTGAATTATCATCCATCTTGGAAAACCCACTTTTGAGGTGACTTGACAGACACATGTGAGTGGTCACATGGCTAGAATTGACCTTTACCCATAGGCATATCATATGGGCCTTCAAAAGTTCTCTAAACATGACCTTAGGAGTTAGTTTGACCTTCTAGAAACCCACCTAAATTTTGTCTACGGGTCAAACTTGAGTTGACCAAACTAATGGCTTTCTAACCAAGACTCTTTTGGGACCACAACAAGATATTTGAATAATAAACTGGTTACACAATTTTCCTTCAAAGGACATGTCATTTCTAACTCACATCACAACACAAGTGTCAAGTGATACCATAAAATACACATCACTATAATACGCTTGGCATGTCCTTTTTGGAATTAACAAAATTAACCATTACAAATTGAACACACATTCAATCATTCATATTTACGAATATAAATACATCACATACGAGGTGTTGTCTCTCCAAATAGACAACCCTTGACTTTACTAACGCACATAGGTTTAGTTTGATTATCTGAATAGTTTCCATGGTCACATGGATTAGTTTTCCTACACATCTCATTTTGCACATTAGTAATCTCAAATAATCACATGCAATATTAATATATGAAAAGAATACAAATCAAACACTTGCATACAATTTACATCATAACAATCAAATTATCAATTATCCAATAGAATCCACATGAAATAATTTACTCAATGACATCATCATAATCATCATGAAATTCAATCATTCGTAAGGCATGCATCCATGTTTTCTAACATCATAAATGAAGAACCGCATATCAGAAATAGATGAAATACATTATATCAATGTTATCCAATCATTGGATCATATAGAATCTAAATCCACAATGCATCAAAATAAAGTATCAATAATAGGTCCAACATGAAAAATAACTGCAATGATATTATGGCTTGGGGTAGGGCCTCACATTGTCATACGAAATGCACCCTCCCACTCACCATTACTTTACCCCATTATCGGTATCCATGATATATGTTCTTATATAATTGTATTTTATTTCATCATTTCATTATTTTATCACTTTTATATTTTATTATTATCATGTAGCTTTTTATCTCTCCAATTCTTCACATCTAATGAATAAAACCAATTTGAGGGCATATATCAATTCTTTTCATGGTTGAGATTTCAAATAGCATCTTTTTGTAGAAGTGGACAATGATATCACATAATGTGGATTTTTATTGTATGGCCACATCACACAAACCTTTATTATATTTTTGCATCACACAATGTCAATCTACCATTATAAATAGGCATAATATCCTATCTCTTCCCTTCTTATTTTTATTGTATATGATTAAATAAACTTGTACTTCATGCTTATTTTGATCATGTGAAAAATATTATTCGTTACACAAATTTTGTCATGTTGTAAGATTTTATGGAGTGCTCATCTCAACAAAAATGCGAAAAGAATATTTATATCTGTTTATGGTAAAAATGGAAAGAACAATATTGAAAGACTGAATAGATTCAACCACAGAACCCTAGCCTAACAACAACAAAGATCCGCCATAACATATGAAGATTACCTAAGACAATGCAAATCAACAAAATTACAAAGATTATACCATCACATGTCTAATAGGGTTTGAATCTCCATTCTTCCTATCTCCATTGATCTTGCTTGATATATTTGCTCTCAGATTTTATGTGTGCACGAGATCTCAACAAAGAACGAAAATGTGGTTGATTGCTAGATTGCACATGAAAGTTCGAATGCTAGAATATTTGGGAGTGCTCTAGAGGATTGATAATGAAGAAAGTATCTCCTTATATAGAAGACACTTTAGGAAATGGAGGGATAAGATTAAGAGGTGTAAAAGATAGATGGTTGGTTAAGATTAGAGGGTAGGTAGAGGAAATAATAAAATAACAAGAGGGTAGGTAGTGTAGGAATTAAGAGATGAATGACATGTGTCATGGGTAGAAAAGCCTAATGAATTAATTAAATAAATAAAGATTTATTTAATTAATAGAGGAAATGAGATCAATTAAATAAATAAAAGTATTTATTTAATTTAGAAAAATGATAATTTAAATAAATAAAAGTATTTATTTAAATGAGAAGTAAGGCTATAAGAGGATAAATTAATTAATTAAATAAATAAAGCTTTATTTAATTAATAGAAGAGATAGGATTAAATAATTAAATAAATAAAATATTTATTTAATTAGACAAGACAATTTTAGGTGTCTACATTTTGCCCCTCTTTGAGACAATGCAGCTTGTCGCATTGTTTCAAAGAAGATAAGATGAACTGATACAAAGTTACCCCAAGATGGGAATGATATGCCCCCTCGAAATATTGGATGAGAATGTCTGAAAAGATTGCAGACAATCTCTCGATAAGAAAGAAAGGCTAGAAAGGATTGACAAGATAGGATAAAGTGACACAGTCACAGGATAAAGAAGACTGGCTCGAGAGACTAGGGCTAGGGTAGTCTATAAGATAGACTACGAGGGAAAACATCCTCATTGTCATCCACACACCTAAGAGATCAGAGTGCAGAGAGAGCAAAGAACAATCAACAACGATAACATTAGTGCACAGATTCAATTGCGTTCGTCGATATTAGAAGACAACAGATGCAGGAGAGCTAGTGAGTACCGCAAAACCTCTTTGTACCTTGTTGCATTAATTGTTGTCATAAATGCATGTTAGGTAGGGTAATAAATGCATATTAGGTATGTCGCAAAAAACTGTCAAGTGGGTCAAAAGACAGGAAGGCACATCTGTGTCGAGTGTAAATGCATCTATGGTTGGAAAATCGTCTATGACAAATGCAAGTGTGTTTGTGAAGTGTAGGCGCGTCTATGTAGGTCAAGCGCGTCTGTGTAGAACAAAGGCACGTCTGTGAAATGCAAAAACGTATGTGAAGTATGTAAGCGCGTTTGTGTCATGAATACTCGTTTATGTCTTCAAGGTTGAATCGACAGTTCTGTGATAAACATACGCTTTCGATTGGATAAGCTGCTGAGAGGATACACTCAAGTAGGTCCTCTAGGGAAGACTAGAATAGCAGATAGGGCTAGGATTGACAATTCTATGATAGAACATATGTTGCCAATCAGAAAACTACTCAAGAGGATATACTCAAGCATAGGCCCTAGGATAGGATAGAGCAAGGCACTTTATGATGAACATGGAGTACCATAGAAATTGACAATTCTATGATAGAACATACGTTGTCAATTGGATTAGGTTGAAATTGACAATTTTATGATAGAACATACGTTGTCAATTGGATAAGCTACTCAAGAGGATACACTCAAGTAGGTGCCCTAAAAGATAGGTTAAAAGAAACACTTTATGATGAACATGGAATTATACTAGGATAGAGTGCCATATGATAGACATAAGCACTAGGATAAAAAGAAGCACTTTGTGATGAATAGGGAGTACCACTAGGATTGAGTGCCATATAATAGATATAAGCACTTAGGATAAAAAGAAGCGCTTTGTGATGAATAGGGAGTACCACTAGGATTGACACGGTTGATTTGCTTGACTACAGGAGGACCTACCTATGTCGGAGTCACGAGAGAGATTCCCTCCGACTCAGAGTTTGCGAGTAGAGCTGACATTCGAGGATAGAGCAGTAGTTGAGGCTATGAGATTGTGATACATTATGCACGTGCCTAAGTTTTGGGTGAATATGGGGTTGTTGACTGCATTAGCTGAGAGATGGCACTCAAATACATGCACATTTCATTTGCCGATGGGTGAGATGAGAATCACCTTGGAGGATGTATACAAGATACTGAGGGTACCGATCGATGGGGAGTTGGTTCCTTACGATCGAGAGGGAGATCGGGATGCACTGAGACGAGTGTTCCAAGATCCAAGACTGGAGATGAGGGTAGGACATGTGGCTTGGGACACCATGACAACTACAGGATTGACACTACCGATGGTGCTGGCAGGAGTGATCAGCGGGTTCCTATGTCTGGATAGGGCAACACAAGGGTTGGTTGTGGGATGGGGGAGGACTCTGAAAACATTGGTGACTGAGCACACCAGGTTTGCATGGGGGTCATGTTTGCTGGAACACATGTATTATGAGCTGAATCAGTTTGTATATCATGGATCAACAGGATTGGAGTGCAGAGTGACATAACTACAGGTATGGGCATATGAGCATCTTCCGGTGACACGACCGATACACTTTAGAGGCAGGGGACATGGGTGCAGTCATGTGCATCTGTATGATATGATTACTTCTCAGTCACAGATTGTGAGGCTAGAGTATTGGCATCGGGTTGTCGATGAGGTAGACAGTGTGGTATGGAGGCCTTACCGAGATTATTAGGAGTGGGAGGATGATGCAGTGGAGCTGCCATATGTATTCAGGAGTAGGTATGTGACCGGTCAGATACCATATATTATTGAGTGGTAGTTGATTGATAAGGTATGCAGGTAGTTTGATAGGATACATCAGATGCCACGGGGTTCAGGGATGTATGCGGGGATAGTGAGAGATTAGGCACATTTAGGTCTGTTATTGTCTTATGATCAGGCAGTGACACAAATGCAGGAGATGGTTTCTATGCCTTGGGATATTTGGGTAGATGTGGAGGATGTAGGGGTGGGTGCAAAGTACAATGCATATTAGGCAGAGCATCTGTTTCCATGACTGACAGATCCAGGGGAGCCGATAAAGGGTGATGTTGAAGATGATAGTGAAGATGGTGGAGGTAGAGGGCGACGACGGAGGTGAGGGGCAATGGCAGAGAGGAGAGTGGTTAAGAGGAGAAATGGAGGAGAGGAGAGATAGGTGCATGTAGTCAGGGGTAGGGGTGGATTTCTGTTACAGGTGCCAACAACACAGGTTCCCAGACAGGTACAGGTATAGGTAGAGGGATAGGGACAGGGATAGGGACAGGGACGAGAACAACCATAGGAGCAACCACAGGAGCAGGGTGAGGGGAGAGGGGAGAAGGAGGATGAGCTACTATCCTTGAGGGAGATCTATTAGGGACAAGTAGATGAGATCCAGGATCTGGAGAGAGATGCGGCTAGGCTCAGGAGACAACCGAGGGACATTGAGCGGGAGAGAGATCAGACTATTCAATGCTACATGGAGGATGAGATAGCACTGAGGGCACGCAGGCAATAGAGGACACAAGAGTCAGATACGCCTATGTTCAACAGGCAGGGTAGGAGATAGCCTATTGGAGAGACTTGTATTATGAAGTTGTGCCACTAGATCAACGGGCTAGGAGCTTCTGGAGACCGTCGCGGACTACGACGACCACTGGAGGGAGAGATAGGAGACATGCGTCTAGTGGTGGGGTCGTGGGTCCTCCACCACCATCAGATAGAGGGGGTAGGAGAGATGATCCTAGGACAGGGAAATCCAAGGCTCAGACTCCATCGAGGCCAACTGGCTCTGAGGGAGGGAGTTCATCATAGCCTTAGAGGGCTCCCTCTGTATCAGTTTTGTACCATTTTTGTATGATCATGTAGACACCTTCGAGTGATATTGTAGCCATATGTATTTTGACATCATTGTATCATGAAACTTATGATTTTGATATATATATATATGAGATGATTCATCCTTGCGGAAGCT
Organism: Cryptomeria japonica; assembly: GCF_030272615.1. NCBI lineage: Eukaryota > Viridiplantae > Streptophyta > Pinopsida > Cupressales > Cupressaceae > Cryptomeria > Cryptomeria japonica. The sequence goes on from NC_081413.1 coordinate 533,138,950, forward strand.
ATATGAATGTGTACCTATGTGATGCATGTTTCTATATGATGCTTATGATATGGATGCAAATATGTACATGATGAAAATGCAATATTTTTTTGTTCTTTTATGGTTTTAATATGCTATGCATATGTGAATGTATGAAATGCAAATGAAGATGATAACGCAAATAACTATTTACATGATGAGAATGTAAAATGTGCTAACATGTGTTGTGTGCAGGATGTGATGTAATTGTGATATCTATATGTATGTATGAAATTATAATATGTGGTAATGAAGATGCAAACTACATGTGAAGATGGTGGAAAGGAGAGTGAGGTGGATTAGTTAGTAAACATGCAAATCAAACATGGAAGCATATGAAATCAAAGACACAACTTAAATCACATGAAAACATGAATGATATGCATATACCTCACAATCTTTTTACCTTCTCCTTCAGATGGAGCTTAGATGGAGTTTAAGTGCACCCCATGTGCCTCCAACTTGATGTTGATTTTCTCCTTGCTTGCTTGATGTGGATGGCTCTACAAATATTGTGCACACATGGATAAAAATGGATCTTGAGGAATGATATGAATGAGATGATTAAGTATGGATGAGAGATGATTTTGACATGGTAAGGATGCTATGATGATTTTCTAGGCTCAGATTAACAGCATAAGCTTACTAAACTTGGAGATGATGAATGAAGGAATGGAGTCCTCAATTTATAGGAAGAGGAGAGGAAGAATGGATGGCTAGGATGGAACCAAGATGAAGGGCTAGGATTTCTTGTGAGCTCACCCAAGGCCCAAGAGAGGGTGTGGAGACCAAGAGATATGCCTTAAAGGCATTTCTTGTCTCCACACTCCTCAAGGTGCATTGGGAAGACTTCCTCAAGGTGCATTGGGAAGACTTTCCAATATGCCTTGAGAAGAGCAAGGGATGGGACATTCCTTGAAGAATGGGGAGGAAGAATTTAAAATTCTTCAAAAAAGGATGATCATGGGGATTTGAAGAATAAGAAGGAATTAAAAATTCCTTGGGAGATGAGATCCTGGAAGTTAAAAATCGTACATTCACCTAGGAAAAGAGCATTTAAGGATAGTGGTTGGATGGAAGGGTCAAGGAGTTGACTTTGTGGCTAATCATGATGATTAGCCACTAGCAACTCATTAGGGGGGGGATTAGAGGAAAGGTTGGGTGAGATAGGATTTGTAGGAGGATTTGACTAGGAGAGAGAATGAGTGGGGAGAATTAAAAATTAGAAGAATAAGGTTAAGTGATTTTAGGGAGTTTCGAGAAGAATTTATTAGGTTAATGATGGATTAGGAAGATGATTTGTAGGAATCATGTAGGTTAACTAATTAATTGAATTAATTAGCTAAGGGGAGGATTTGAGAAAATTTAATTTTTAGAAGAATAAATAGAGGGGTTGATTTATTAAATAAATCAATCACATACTATAGTGACAATATTAATTATAATTAATTAATATTGAGGAGAATTAGAATTTGCATAATTAATTAATAAATTAATTATGTGAGGAATTAAAAATAATAATTTTTAAGTGTCTATAACATGAAACACAAATATTTTTGGTGTGTCATTATACTCAGTCATGTGATAGCAGGCTACATGGATGCAGGAGGGACAATGAAGGTCAATCAAGAATGTTAGTATTCCCAAAGATACTGAGAGAGGGGGGGGGATGAATCAATATTTGACCGGTAAACCAGAAATAATGCAACAAATAAGAACAACAACCACAACATGAAAAGCACGCCATAACACAATATTTTAACGAGGTAAACCGGTGTGGGAAAAACCTCGGTGGGATTTGTGACCTACAATATTCACTTACTAGCCAATAAGAGAATATTGCTGCTTACAATAGGGGCTTGCACATGCAGGAAGGCCAAGTGCCTAGAGCTCACTGCTCAATTACAAAAGAAGTCACACTGACTTACAAAAATGGATTATACTAATCCAATGTCTTGTATTGCTTCAGATCAGCATCTGCTTTGCCAGATTCAGTACCGGTTTAAGCTCTACAATATACATAAGCCCTTATCCAATAATTCACATATTAGGTCTGCTACCTTCTTTTCATACTTCACATTATACCATATGTCATATATCCTAAATGATCTACAATGATCTCATACATATATGATTCATATTACAATCTGCCATGTCGGCTTACAAAAGATTTTACAATTAATTACAAAATGAATTTATACAAAATTCCTGTCGGCTAGGGTGTCGGTAATCAATCTTTTTGGTGCCGGTGAACTGTATGCCTGTGTAGAGTTTGCTAGTGCCAGTGCCTGAGTCTTCCTGCTAGTATCACATGATTGTAAGGTTGCCATCAATGACAATACCTTCAATAACCTACAATTTCTCATTGGAGTGTGCATTTGCCAACAAAGAAAGGAGGAAAAAAAGATAGAAGATATGGAAGTGAAAGAGCTTCTTGTGCTATTATCATCATTGAGATTTATTATGGCAAATAGGTTATGACAATCGAGGTATATGTTCGAACCAAAAAGTCATTGTACCTATTTGCATGGAGATTAGACAGTTGCAAACAAGGAATGCCCTAGTTCACAATAGACTCACAATGTCCTCATATCTTTGGACAAGTCATAGCATTAATAAGAGACAATCCGCAGACAACAAAGAAAAAATAGGTGACGATACCCCATCCTTGCCTTTCTAGTCAAAGACATCCTGGAGATAAAATCTCTAGTCAGAGACATCTCAAAAAGGCTAAAAGACATGTCACCAAAAGATAAAATCAAAAGAAAACCAAGACTCGACACCAACATCCACTGCAGTCCTCAAGTTTAGTGTCTCTTGTCACTTGTATAGGTCTATTTGATTGTGGTCACGATGTTTACCTCACAAAAGGATAGATAGCACTGAACCATAATGTTGTCTAGGTCTATTAAAAGATTTGATTTGTTGAGGCTCGTTGCTCTTGTGTCTCATCCGAACTGACTGAATCCATGAAATTGATACTTTATTGCGAAGAAGATGGAACCTTATTGCGGATCCGTGATGTAAGTACTACTTTATTGTGGATTGTGCGTGGATAGAATGAAGAAAACTGGAGGAAACTGTACTCCTCAGAACATGTGATGTTCTTAGTTCCACACCCATCACTAGACTTAGGATTTGCCTTAGCCACAGATAATAGCTGATTTATTATGGAGGGATTATTATGAATGGCTAACCAATCTTAGGTAGATCAATAACAAGTTGTGATGGGAATGGGTAAGGTTATTACTGATGGATAGGTTGTGAGTGTTTGCAAAGTGAAAGAATGATATTGAATCCTGAAGGAGGGAGGAGCAAGGTCTCTACACATGGTGCCAGTAACCTGGTTTTCACCATGGTACTTGCCCAGGGCGCCACCTAAGTGGTTTTCACTGTTGGATTTTTTTCTCTTTACTTTTTATTTTTATTTTTGAGTTTTTTTTTTGTGTGTGTCACAAGGCGCTTGTTTGCCAGGTTTTCACCAAGTAACGATTTTTTATGTTTATGATTTTTTTTTTATTTTTTTTTTTGTATTTTGATATATTTTAAATTAGGATATTCCGAAGAGCTATGTGTAAAACCTGAAAAGGTGCATTTTGTTGATAGGATCCTCCAAAGGTTCGTCGTCTGGTGTTGAAAGCTGATATGCACCGGATCCATAGACTGTTGTGATGATGTAAGGACCAAGCTAATTTGGTTTGAACTTGCCCTTCTTCTCTTTGTCCTGTTGATTTCTTGGATTCTCCTTGAGAACTAAATCACCTACCTCAAATGTGCAAGGCTTTTCCTTATGATTGTAGTTGTGTTGTTCCTTGACTGAATGATGTGTAGCTTGAGTGATTGTCTTCCTTGATAAAGGAACTGAGATAGAATTACTAGCATGTGGACTATGTTTGCCCATATGCGTGTCACCTAAAAAAGTTTGGGCATCCTTGATAACAAAGTCCCTCGAGGAAGCTCCATTAAAGGTCCATGATGTATCGCCAAAAGGGGACGAATGTGCAGAACAAGTGGATGAGTTATGAAGGCTTATGATTGTGAAAAGAAGTGAAAGTAGGATAGCATGATGGAGACTTAGGATCAACAAGTATTATTTTTGACTTAAAATTCTAGAACTTTTGTCCCTAGTTATTTTAATATTAGGGGAGATCAACTCTTGTTTTTTTTTCTCCATAGGATTTTTATCTTTGACCTTGATTTTTTCAGAGTCCAATAGCTTTTGATTTTGATTTGGATTGAAGGAATTCTCTTTATTATTGACTTTTAGATTTTTCTTTTCAAAGATTGATTTTTGATCCCCAATTAGTAAGGGCTTTTGTGATTCTTATTGATCCAAGTCTAGGAGCGGAGTGGAAATGGAATGAACAGATGAACTGGTAAATCTATGTGAGTTCTCAAGAGGGTTGGCGATACACTCAATAGATTCTTTGTTGGAATCACTCTTAGGACTATTGATATCAAGAGTTGCTTGCACCACTAGAGGATATTTGCATTCAGACTTAGTAGCCACAACACTAGGTGGTTCACACCTAATTCCTTGGTCTTGCATCTTGTTTGTAGGTTGTTCCTATCGACTGAATGTCGTAGAAGATAGTGGGAGTTGATCAACATGAAAGATATACTCACCACATCCCATGTCTTTAATCTTGAACCTTTCTTTGATCTCTGCTTGTTTGGATGTAGAATCTTTCAAGGATTTTGGATCACCATATGCTGAAGGAGGAACAACCTCTTGATTGACTGGGATTGTTATTTTTGATCTAGGTCACAGATTGTTGCAATATATGAATGGGTTTGGATTAACTTTGACGGTCGCTTCAACTCCATTGTGTGGGAACTTGATGCATCGGTGATATGTAGATGGGATTGCACTCATCTCATGAATCCATGGATGTCCCAAGAGTATATTGTATGTGAGTTCTAGATCAAGGACTTGGCAAACCACATCCTTTGTAAATCGACCTACTTTAAGAGGTAAGGTGACTGTGCCCTTGGATGAGCACTCTTCGTCATCATATGCCTTAATGGTGATTGCATGTGTAGAATTCACAGCCCTTTCAGAATATCCCAATTGCTTAAGAGTGTTCAATGTACAAATGTTCAGACCAACTCCTCCATCTATCAGGACTCATTTTATTCTATGTTTATGTAGGAAGGCTTCAATGTGTAAAGGATTATGCGGTTGGCTTACAGAGGCATCGTCAGCTTCACTGAATGTAAGAGAATGTGGAACGGAAAGGTATCCCACCATGGCTTGAAACTGGTCCACATTTAGATCAGTGGGGACAAAGGTTTCTCTCAAAGTTTTATCAAGGATGAATTTATGTGTGGGGGGTATGTGTAAAATCTCAAGGATGGAGATAAGCGCGAGCGTCTTCCCTAATTGTTTTACTAGGTCATACTCAAGTTTGGTTGCTTAGGAAGCGATGGTTTTAGCTAGAGCACCTTGTAGGGTGACTTTACCTCGACGAGTCATGACATTACATTCAGAGGTAGATTCAGAAGAAGGTCCAATTCCTTTTAGGACAACTTTGGGTCTTTTGGTAGAATTTTCAGGTGTTTTGTCCTTTATGATAATAGTAGAAACATAGTTATTCATCGAAATGTGATTAACAGTTGAATCATAGTTATAGGATGCTTTAGTATAGTTAGCTTGCTCATCTGTGGCTTTGGATTTTCCCTTGTCATGTTTAGGGAATGGTTCCTTAAAAATCTCATGTTCTTGATTGGATGTATGTTCCTCGATCTCAATGTCACCTCTATCAATAAGATCTTGTATAATGCTCTTCAAGCGATGACAATTTCCTATTTTATGTCCCTTGCTCTTGTGATATTTGCAATACTCATTGTCATTCCACCAATTTGGTTTGGCTTTTGGCTCATATGGAGGATTGTCTGGAATTGTTATTATCTTGTTTTCCACTAGCTTCTTAAAAGATAATTCAAGTGGTTCTCCCAATGGGGTGTATTTCCTTCGTGGTTTTGAAGTTTCTTGAGTATTCACTTGGTTGTTTGTAGAACTTGATCTAGAAAGAATGATTTTTGGTCTCACTATGTTAGCATCGACAACACCATCATTTATTGTGTTCTTGTTCTTGTTCCAAAATTGTGGCTTGTCTTTTCCTTTAAAGCCCTCTTTGTTTTCTTTTAATATCTTAATGACTCCTTGCTCAATTAAGACCTTCTCTGTTGCTAAGCCTTTCTCAATGACATCCTTGAAAGTGGACAAACAAGCTTTCATCAATTCATAACCAATTTCTCTATTGACATTTTGTGGAAACATCTCCCATTTGTTTTTGTGGAATTTCACAAGAGCATCTGCTGGCTAAATTCCTCCATATTTGTAGGAATGATGAAAATGACTCCCCATCTTTTTGTTTGGTGTTGCACAAAGTGGTAACTGATATGTCTATCTCTATGTTGTATGAGAAATGTTGGATAAAATCTTCTGCTAGATCACCCCATGACTTAATTCCAGGTGGAAGTTGGGAGAACCATTCCATAGCTTGATCACCTAAGCTTTGTGGGAACAATCTCATCAAGTATGTTTCTTCTGCTGGTACCTCAATGCACGCTGTGAACAATTGTCTTATATGTGCCTTAGGGTCTCCTTTGTCTCTGTACTTATCAAACTTACGTGTCACGAAATGTGTAGGGAAAGGAGGCATTGAAATGATTTTGTCAAATAGATAGGGACATATGTCTCTCATTGTGTAAGCTGGCTTTGGTGTATTGATGTCCTCCGTTTTCTTTAGTAAGTCCTTTATTTGTTGTTCCAAATTACTCTTGGGTGGAGACCGACTTCTTGGACCATATCCCATGCCTGAGCCACCTAGTGAAGGAGGAGGATACTGCATATATGGATGGTATTGATCATAAAAATATGCATATGGAGGAGGTCTATAATGATACTACATATAGGGACCACTTGGTATAGAGTCATAATGAGGAATGGAATATCTGCTTTGTCCATGCATATCATATTCTACATGCATGTCATGAGTTTGTTCTTGTGTAGTGCCCCCAAATTTGACACGAGGTTTTCTTGTGTCCAAATTTTGAGCATGCCTCTAGATATCCAATATCTTTTGAGGTTGGTCCTTAGCATTCGTAAGCGATTGAGTGTATTTATCTGCATAAGACTTCCATAATGGTTTGCGTAGACAAAGTTTTTCATGAGATTCTTTTTCATGAGTATCATAAGCTTGACCATGTGTATTTGGGACCTCAGGTTTTTGAAACAAAGATGATGGTGACTCAAGAACGAAACGTGGTCCTCTAGTACCTCCACTATTAGGTCTCCTTTGATCCATGTTGAGTTGAGTTTCTTGCATAGGTCGATTTTCCACTATTTGGGACATGTCAAAATCATGAGGTATCTTAGCTCCACTTTGTGCCATCACTTGTAGGAAATATTGTCTATCTCTTCTCATGATCTCTTCAACCAATCTATTCAAATGGGGATCCATGATAGATTCTTCCACTTCTACCGAATGTACTGAAATGTTGTCCACATTGTCATTGTGTGTATCATTGTTGTTTGTATTATCTAGGTTCTCAACATTTTGAGTGTTTCTATAGATGTCCATGTCAGGTAATGTGGTATGATCAGAATTGAAAAAGATATCATTGTCATACTCATAGCCACTCATGTTTGTAGACTCTTGAGCCTCTTTAGCTTCTCTCCTAGATTTTTGGGAACAAGTTTCAACCATGAACTAGGTCTTGACCAAGATGTGTGAGACTAGATGAAAATGGAAAGAGTATGGAAGACCAAGAGTTGGATGGAATGTAAATGAATCTGAGGTGTACTTGCAATGTCCAAAGTGTAAGACCAAGTATGTATGTAGTAGAGTAGGCGTGGCTTCCAAAGAGATGATAGATTCTCTTGATGAGGTAAGTTGACCTTGACTCTAAGTAAGACCAAATGAGACCTAAAGGTGATCGACCTTGACGAGGGACCACTTAGCAAAATGTTATTGTATGCATTGTGTTGACAAAGTAAGATGAGAACAAGCAAGTGACATTTTGACTCAAGTTTAGATAAATGTGAATGTAATGCAAGGTGTAAAGCAATGATGAACTTTGTGAGACCTAAAATAGGCTGAATTCTAGATGAAAACCCAGAGAAATAACCTAGGAAGCTCAAGAATTCCAAAACTGATTGCTCTTGTTTGTTGGACTGTAAGTTTTTCTCAATACTGAACACAGACGTGCCTGTATACTTAACAGACGCGGTTACCCAACACAGATGTGATTAGACATTGCACATACGCGTTTTTGAGAATCTTGTGAATGTAGTTTGCTTATGATAGCACAAACGCGTTTCTATCCTACACAGACGTGGTTACAGGACACAGACGTGTTTCTGTCAGACACAAACACATTTCTAGAATTTGAGTGCAATTTTTCCAATTTGTGAAGTTGTTGGGACCAAATCTGAAATTTTGACTATTTTTTCGTGACAAGAGGACACAATGTTGATGAGGACTCAATGTTTGCAAGTGTTTGGACTCAAAATGACTCAAAGAAAAATGTGTTGTTTGATGTAAAAATGTTTTGCATACACTTGAAGACATAAAAGACACAATGTTTTGATGTTTGATCTTGAATGTTTGAATGTTAAAAGAAAATAAGCACAATTCTTATGGTTGGCCAGGACAATAGTTGTTGATCCCACATGGGGTTTCCCCTAAGGCTATGCTATTCAAAGTGGATACTTAGATGCTTGAACCCACTGGCTCCACCCTTGGCACTCACTTCTCTGGGGCAACCAAGCACCAGTCCCCACAAAAAATCCTCGTGGCGAACTTTGTATATCTACTAAGAGCCGTATGTGTGTGGGCCGCTCCAGAGGTCCGACCTCTTGGCCCAACAACTGGAAGGATTTTGGATTTCTAAAATAAAATGGTGCTAGTAAGGGCATATGCTCATGTGGCCATACATGCGACACTTTCAGCTCTGTAAATACAGATGGCTCCTAGTCGGTAGGGGTTATGCCCTAGAATTGATCAAATAAATTTGATCAAATGGGTTTATGGGGAGACATAGTATCGGTATGAACTAATCAACACAGTTACCCATGGCTTTCACCATGAATACAGTTATTTATAGTGGTTCGGAAGAGGTGGGTTTTCCTCGCTACCACTTGGGTTGTTCCCTCCTCACTAGTAGTCCTAGTGACCACACGTGGAGACAAACCCTCTAAAGATTAAACACAAAGAGCCTATTGCTCAAGAAACAAAAGACACTGGTTCAATTTTAGTGCACCAATTGAAATGTTTGCCAATCTATGAAAACTAGACACACAATGAAAAAAAAAACCCTTGCCAAGATCTCGCAACAAAGATTTGTTAGTAGTTTTGAAATAATACCCCTCCTACAAGAACACAAGTTAGGTAAATTTTAGATCCAAAAGACTTTGTGAAAAAGGGGTCTTCGACAATGCGATTCACTTCAAGGACAAGCTGCACCAATTTGTTAGCTAGATCACAAGATATTAGCTCGAATAAACTAGATCTGAAATCAAAATGATGAAATAAAGCCCTAAAAGATGAAACAAAAACCAAAACTACAAGAACCAAACACAGATGCGGTTCCATGACATAGACGCGACTTTAAACCCCACAAACGCGGTTTCGAAACACAGACATGAATCTGCAACATAGACATGGTTAAAAGGTTCACAAATGCGATTCGGGAACATAGATGTGGCTATGTAATTTGGAAAGATGTAAAATACTATCGACAACATAGACGCAATTTCAGAGGTCACAGACGTGGCAGAAAAACAAAAAACGCGGTTCCAGAAGATGCAAACGCGAAAATGTCGAAATGTTGTTAGAAATGTCAGATCTGCAACTTCAAAAGCATAAAATCTGCAACCAAGATGTTAAATGCAAAAGGGACAAGAGTCCCATCGGGCATGCTAAAATGTTTATGGTAAAAATGGAAACAACAATATTGAAAGACTGAATAGATTAAACCACAAAACCCTAGCCTAACAACAACAAAGATCCACCATAACATATGAATATTACCTAAGACAAAGCAAATCAACAAAATCACAAAGATTATACCATCACATGTCTAATAGGGTTTGAATCTCCATTCTTCCTATCTCCATTGATCTTGCTTGATATATTTTCTCTCAAATTTTATGTGTGCACAAGATCTCAACAAAGAACGAAAATGTAGTTGATAGCTAGATCGCATATGAAAGTTCGAATGCTAGAATACTTGGGAGTGCTTCAGAAGATTGATAATGAAGGAAGTATCTTTTTATATAGAAGACACTTTAGGAAATGGAGGGATAAGATCAAGAGGTGTAAAAGATAGATGGTTGGCTAGGATTAGAGGGTAGGTAGAGGAAATAATAAAATAATAAGAGGGTAGATAGTGTAGGAATTAAGAGATGAATGACATGTGTTATGGGTAGAAAGGCTAATGAATTAATTAAATAAATAAACATTTATTTAATTAATAGAGGAAATGGGATCAATTAAATAAATAAAAGTATTTATTTAATTTAGAAAAAGGATAATTTAAATAAATAAAAATATTTATTTAAATGAGAAATAAGGCTAGAAGAGGATAAATGAATGAATTAAATAAATAAAGATTTATTTAATTAATAGAAGACATAGGATTAAATAATTAAATGAATAAAATATTTATTTAACTAGACAAGACAATTTTAGGTGTCTATTATATCCATTTTAAACGACCTACATCATTTATGAGTATCTAAATATTTAATACTTATGTTGACTAAGCATGTCCAATTAATTTTAGATACATTCTTGTGTTTGATTCACAAACACATCAAAGTGGGGGAAAATGTAATTATGAAATTAGCATATCCATGTTATTTTCCATTCAATCACGTGCTCAAATTGATGAGAATGTCATGATATATTAACATATTGACAAGTGGCATACTCTCAAGGGTTATCTTGTGTGCACTTGATCTTTTGGAGGCCTGCAAAACAACAAGTAAACATCAAATGTACCCATGAAACATTATATCAAGAAATATGAATGAAGAAAACATGTTCATCAAACCAAAATTGCTCAAAACCATCTCATGGTCCTCTATCTCCAAGGATCTTCAAGATTCAAGGTGGCCCTCACTTGGAAGAGCACTTGATCTTAAAGATGACAACCTAAAGAACGAGATTCAAGGATGAACTAGAATCAAAATGGATGCAACTAAGATCCTAGTGATTAGATGAAAAACTATTGATATGAAGATGGAGGTGTATTTCCAAATTGAAAGATTAAGTGATGTAATTAAGCTAAGATGAAGATGAGATATGAGAATGCTATGGATTTGATATGAAATTAAGCTAAATGATGATCTAAAACATGATATAATCTAAACTATGATGCAATTAGGATGGCCTAGATGCTTGAGGATGAACAATTGGAGCTCCTTGATAACCTGCACAACAAAATAACTATAATATGGATGCATAAAAGTGGATCCTTTGATATGAGACAAGGGCTCATTTTATAGAGTGGGAGGTTTGAAAACCAATGGTCAAGATTAAAGCGGTGATCAAGGGCTAAGATTGAAAGGGAATGAGGTCCCAGGTTGGAAGGCTTAGCCTTGTGACAAGTGTCACAAGGGGAAGTGGGTGAGGATCAATGTGGTCCCACATGTGTGGTCCCAGGTTTGAAGGCTTGGCCTTATGACAAGTGTCACAAGGAGAAGTGGGTGTAAGGGTCAATGTGGTCCTACATGTGTGAGCACATCTTGGGAAAAGGGGGATATGTGCTCACACATGTGTGAGAAAATTTGGGAAGTCCAAGTGGATTAATTAGGATAATGATGGGATTAGATGAGTTCTAGAAGAATGTTAGCATACTAATGGAAAATTTAGAAGAATGCAAGTGGAGCGAAATAGGCATTTTTAGATAAAATAAAAGATTTATTTTAGCCAAAAGGGTTGCAACTTGCATTTGTAGGATTTTGCAAGTGGGGGGACTATTCACAAATAATTAATGATTTATTTAAATGCAAAGGGATTTTTAATCAAATGTAAATTCAATTAAAAGGGAAAAAGGCTATTAATTAAATAATAAGATTTATTCAATTAAGTGGGTAAAGGGTACTTAATAAAACCTTAGTTTAATTAATAGGTTAGATTGGAAGAAAGGGTAATTAATCAAATATTTAATTTGATTAATAGGTCAATTAGAAGAAAAGGGGATATTAATAAAACTTTAGTTTAATTAATATGATGAATAAATGATGATTAAATGAATAAAAGTTGTGCAAGTTTTAGGTGTCTACATCTTGTAACCATAATACCATAATTATTGATCTCTAGTTTACCCCCATTCACACTAATTTGATGTTCATTGCCTGTCTCAAAATAAAAACTGTATCTCTTTAAATGAGTTTCATGCAGTGTGCTGTTCACGTAGATCAATTTCAAAGGATTGTATAAATGACCTACAAATTTCAATTCATATAATTTAAATTTCAATTCTTAGCAACTTCATTAGTTATTATTCCATTATGGTATTCAAAGAGATGTATTTTGCACTTAATTTCACAAGGTGGATCAATGGAACATAATTTAATTCTAAATGATGATATTGAAATTAAATTTACATAATTTTATACACTATTTCATTTCTATGAATATTTTCTTTGATTTGCCTTAATAGAATCCAGTAAGGGGTTCAACCTTAGAGAACTTGTTTGACCATAAAGCCATTTTGTATGATATCTATATACACAAGGATGAGAGGGAAACATATGCATTTAGTGGCTATGTATGATGAGATGGAGATAAAGATGGAAAATTTATATGAACTATTGCACAACTTATTACAATATATCTAGTCATGAGGAATGAGCTAAAATCAACTAGCTCAAGGCATTGACCAAGGAATAAAGCTTAGTGTCACCCCCATAATCTTCAAACTTGTTTGTAAGGACTTACAAGTGTGAGGTCATCTTGCAACACTTTTAGACTAAATATTCTCATAACAAGGGTTGTGATCAACTCATAATAAGTGTCATGATCAAAGTGATCATTGAAAGAAGGTAAGATATCAAATTCCTTACTAGTGGGAATTGGAGGAAAACTAGATATGTTGTATTTGAGGCAATATTTGTGATGGAGAGTGATGAAACTACATTGGGAGAAGCATAAACAATGGTGAGAAGAGGAGTGAATAAGAAAATGGAAAATAGAGCACAAGGGGAGATGTAGGACACTAAAGAAGGAACAAAAAATGGAAATAGAAGGGTCAAGGGGTGGATTAGTATAGGTGAACTAGAAAAAAAAATGCAAGACTTCAAAAAATGTAGGTGAGTATTGTAAAACAAAAAATAGGTGATGGGGCATACAAGAGGTGGGAGAAGAGATAAAGAAGAGTGTTAGTGAGGAGTAAGTTGCAATAGAATGTGGATAAGTTTTTTCTCCGTCTTATAAAGTTGTTGGATAGAAGACTATTTGAATGCAAAAAAATTAAAAACTATATGTTTCATTTCATTACTTTATACATGATTAAGAAGAAGTGCAACAATGGAGAACCTAGTTGGATTACTTAGCTAAGCTAATAACCAAGCTCCTATTTTTCATTATCTTTATCTATTTTTACTAATAATAATATACATTCTCAAGTTATAATTGTTACTGTGAAAAGTATCTTTTTTGCATCTAGTTATCTTTTATCTAGTTCCTACACCTAGTAGTCCTAATCATACTAGCTTAAGTTCACTTAGTCGTTTAGTTGTCTCACTTCATAAACACTTGAAACATGCCTTCACACTTGTCCCAAGTGCTCTACATGTGTCACGCCTCTTAGAGAGTTATTCAATCATTTTGTTTTACCTTCCTACTTCCTCCATCTATATATGCAAGAAGAGTTCATTGTACATACACACATTTTATAATAGATTATTGGCTATTGCATCATGCTTGATTCATTTGTGGAAGTTATGAATTTTGTGTTCATTGTTTGCTCCTCTAACATGGTATTAAAGCATTGAATCACAAATTCCTTCACATTTTTTGAAAAATCAATCTATCAACAAAGTGTCATTTTGGTCATTTTAAATTTTCTTCAATTTTTGATCTTGTGTACATATTGTATGGAAAAGTTGAAAATTTGTTAAAAAAATTTAAGCATAGAGCAGTTTGACCCTCTACTCATTTGCCTCATTTGCAAGAACTATTTGGCATATTTTTTGGTTCATAGCATTTGAGTGTGTTTTTGTTGTAGGGTTTCAACCCCTCAAAACAATATGATAGCTATTTTAGGAGGTTTATTACAACTTACACATGTTGAGTTTTTTGTAGTTCGGAAGGTGTGAATTGTGGAAGTTACTTAAGTGCAGCTCGAGTTGAATTTTTAGCAAGAGAATGTTTTCTATTCTTAAATAGAATATTTCCTAGATTTGTGAGGTTAACACCAAGAGCGGTTTTATGTGTGAGATAGTCTAAGTTATGCCATACAAGTTTCCTTTCTCTTGCACTATGTAAGGAAAGTTCCAATTTGCATCTTGTAAGGAATGTTTCTCTTAGGTCGTGTCATGTGAGGAAAGTTTCTCTTGTCTTACATGTTGATGTTTCATCAAGAGGGCTATACATGTAAGATTGTTGTAGCAACTAGGGTGAGACTCTTGAAGGAAAATTTTCTCTTGAAGATGAATAGAAGATTCAACATTTGTAGGTCTCTCCACATTGGGGTTTCCTACGTTTATGGATGTTATTTGTGTTTATGTGTGATTGGTTTTGTATGAATTCACTTTCGTTGTTCATTCTGTTAATTAACCTAGTGTATTAATTGTTATAAATTAGATAGGTTAAAATTGTTTTGGTTCTTTTGGTGAATTTATTGAGCAATTAATTTGTTGTTGGGTTATAGAAATTAACATGGCCTCAAAGCTCTAAACTCTGAATATGAAGCCAAGTTTTATATCATAGATTTCTTCAAATTTCATTTTTCAATTCCTTCAAGGTATCTCAGAGCCATAGTTGATTATGGGCTGAGAGCAGGTATATTCAACATGATGGAGTGAAGCTTGAGGGGTTTAGTGATGCAGATTGGGCAGGTAGTACAACTAACATAAAGAGAACTTTAGGGTGTTGTTTTAGCTTAGGATCAGGACCAGTTTTTTGGTACAATAGGAAACAAAAGTCAGTTGCATTGAGTTCTATGGAGGCTGAGTATATGGTATTCAATATGGCTACATGTGAGGCTATCTGGATTCAAAAACTTCTAGTTGAGCTTTTTGATCAGGAGCTAGATCCTACAATCATTTACTATGATAATTAGAGTTGTATCAAACTATATGAGAATCCAGGGTTTAATGAGAAGTCAAAGCACATTGAGATCAAGTACCACCTCGTCAAAGATTGTGTGGAGAAGGGGACAATGAAGTTACAATACATTCCTAGGGATGATAAGATATCAGACATCCTGATGAAGGCTTTGATGAAGAGTAAGTTTTTATCTTCAGGGATAAGCTGGGTGTTGTGTAGAACACCTTCCTCACTAAGAGGGAGTGTTGAGTTTTTTGTAGTTTGGAAGGTTTGGATTGTGGAAGTTGGTTAAGTGCAACTTGAGTTGAATGTTTAGCAAGAGAATGTTTTCTATTATGGAAATAGAATGTTTCCTAGATTTGTGAGGTTAACATCAAGAGCGATTTTATGTGTGAGATAGTCTAAGTTATGTGAGACAAGTTTCCTTTCTCTTGCACCATGTAAGGAAAGTTCGAATTTGCATCTTGTAAGGAATGTTTCTCTTAGGTCGTGTCATGTGAGGAAAGTTTCTCTTGTCTTGCATGTTGATGTTTCATCAAGAGGGCTATATATGTAAGATCATTGTAGCAACTAGGGCGAGACTCTTGAAAGAAAGTCATTTGTAGGTTTTTCTCCACATCGGGGTTTCCTGGGTATATCAGTGTTATTTGTGTTTATGTGTGATTGGTTTTGTGTGAATTTGCTTTTGTTGTTCATTCTGTTAATTAATCCAATGTATTAATTGTTATAAATCAGATAGACTAAAATTGTTTTGGTTGTTTCTATGAATTTATTGAGCAATTAATTTGTTGTTGGGTTATAGAAATTAACACATTTCTTAGTTGCAATACTTTTTGTTGTTGTTGTTGTCTCCATGCCCTCTATAGTCTATAGGAACCTTCATCAACAAACTTTCTCCATGCGAGATTACTTAACCTGTACACATATCTCTGCATCTCACTGGGTAGATATTTGGATTTGAACTTTTTTTTTTTCGTAGAGTTTATACACTCAACCACGTGGCCTCCATTAGAAGGCTATTTGCACTTGGACATTTGCATTTTCTATTTTGTACGTTTAATAGTGGTGCTCTTTGTGCATTCTCGGCATGGGATCTCTTTCATTTTGCACATTTTTTCGGTAGCATCTATTCTATGCATGTATAGTTTCAAATAAGCGTTGGTAGTAGTACCCATATTGAACAAGGGAACATTGTAACATTGTGGAAATAGGTAATAAAGTTCAAAAGGTTTAGTTTGCACTATCAAATGTTAACTCACATAGTCAAAATTGACTTGAATATTACACCTATGTAGTCCCTTCCTCAATAGCCCCTCCACATTTGGTGCACCCAACAAGAAATTTTTGCTCCCACGTCGTGGCACTGAATTGGTCGTCATTCCTAGCTTTTATTGATTAAAGAGTTTGTGTTCGATCCACACTTGACATTGTGAATGGTGGACTGGCAATCGACCACAAGAAGTAGATATTGTGTTCGATTCAAACTTGACATTATGAATGGTGGACTGGCAATCGACCATAAGAAGTAGATCTTGGAAGATCTTATGTGGTCTCAAGAGAAAACTTTAAATTTGGCACCCAAAAGACTTGGTCAAGGCTGCATCCATGTGTGGTATTCCTCTCACCCACCCCCTCTTCTCTCCCAATGACTCTTAAACCATCTTAATCATTTGACTCCATTTATTGTTATTGTTAGCTTTGCTAAGTAGTATTTTACCCCATTGTAGTTTGTAAAATTGATTATTAGCTTATATTAGTGCTTTAAAGTAAGGACGATTTTCTTTTGCGCATAATTGGCACACACAGAGTTAAAATTTGTAGAGTAAATTATCATTGGAAAGGACTTTTTCAGCTAATTCCAACGAGTAGTTGGAAGGCTAAACCTAATATGCATATACACATTTTTTCTTATTTTAGTGTTGTTATTTAAAATAGGTCAATTTACGAGAATTTATTTTATTAATAACTTTTAAATGGTAACTTGAAATTGAGTTCCATTTTTTGCAACAATTCATGTTTTGACATTTCCCATGCATTAGACCTATTTTCTTTATAAAACACGCAAACTTATAAAGTGTCAAATTTTTGGGTGGGTCAACATTCAACTATAATACAATTCTGGGGGGTCTTGTAAGGCACAATTCACGTGTCTTGTGTTTGCATCATGGATCCTAAGATTGATTTCTTAACTCCACATAATTATCATACTTGAAAAGTAAAAGTACAATTTATATGTAAATCTAAGGGGCTTTGGCAAATGGTAAGTGGTCAACCACAAAAGTTCAATAGAGATTTGAACAATTTACTTATCATAACAGGTTAGACAAGCCAATGAGTATCATAGATCTTCTTAATTTTGATAATTTGCAATTTGACATTGGTAGTTGTACAGTTCTTAGGAAAATGTGGGATAAATTTGGCGAACTCTTTGGTATAGTGAATGCGCTCAAAATTCTCCAATTTGATGTAGAATTAACAACATTGTATCCTCATGCCCTCCCTTTTATTAAAGATTTTTTGGTTCAATTTAACTCTTTTCTTTCTAGACTGAAAGCTTGCGGTAAAACAAGAAAATACAATGAGCGTATGGTTTTGGTCCTATCCAAGATAAAAGGTCCTTATTAGATGTATTGTTGGGAAATTGTTGGAGACTGTTAGAAATCTTTAATCCAAATTAAGTTTTGGTGAGATTTGGGCTTATACTACGCCCAATAATGAAAATATGTGATTGTATGCAAATCTGAAAATTAAGTTGTCTTACATGGAAAAACATGTAGATATTCATCTTATTTATTATGCCAAAAATCACCACTTTAACATGCTTAACAAACCTATCTTAGATGAACATAAAACATCAAGGATATGAACATTACTTCATCATAAGATGACAATAATAAGGAAGTGCAAATAAAAAACACAAGAAGAACATCTCACAACATAGGATTTACATGAAGAAACCTTTTTGAGGAAAACCTCCACCAAGAAGAGAGGCCTATGCTTGTATTATCTTCATGAATAGAGATTGCATACAATCCTTCCTTCCTTCTCTCTTCAACCTATAATCCAACAACACTTGTGTACAAAAATAAACTCTCATAATGTCTCCATCTCAAGCCCACAATATATAGACTTATGGAGGCCCAAAATACCACTATAGAACATTACCACATTGGATCAAAAAAAAGTTTCAAAATACTATGGTAGAAGTTCATACAACCTACCATCTTGGAATCATGCATGTAACCCAAACTAGCCACTTATAGATGCTCTTACAACTATCATAAGGCATCTCACCAAATTGGACAACACATATTAGTCTTCTATCATAAATGCACTCATATTGACTCATGATAACCTATGACTTATGTCATAACTCTTATACATACACTTACAACATCTTACATGTGTCCAACAACCTAAACATAGAAGATTTTGAATGGGATGCTTAGCTATTTTGTCCTTTTCTCAAAGTACAAAAGGTAACTATAACTCTGTCTTTACTTAAGCTCTTTTACCAATGTTGGTGAAAGAGTTTCATCGCTTATGGGTAATTTGTCACGACCAGTTTTAGACTAGTGGATCCCACTCGGATTATTGATAGATGCACTATTCAATTGTACAAGAGAGAGATCTTGCAGTATAAGGTCCACTGGGACCAATATTCAGAGGACAGTGCTACATGGGAAAATGCTGATGATATTGAGCATTCTTTCTCGCATTTACTTTGATGGACTCAGTTATTATTTTTCATTTATGCATGTTTATGTAATAAGACATTGTGACGATGTGTCTTCCTAGTGGGGAAGGATGTCACGACCAGTTTTAGGGTAATAAGCTTTAGATTAATTTATTTTATTAGACATTGATATTATTGATGACATTTGATATTATGATGCTATTTAATGTGATTGACAACATTATTAAATGTGGTGTATTAATGTGATAAATTATTATGGTATAATGATTATCTGATGACTTTGTTGAGTGTGAAGTAGATGCTGGGCCAACCGTCAAAGGTGGACATATGACCGAGGAGGGGTCTCCTAGCTCGTCGGTAGCAACTCACGGAATGCAAACATGTGCATACACACACATATAATAATAATTTAATAAATTAATTAAAACCAATTAAATGATTATAAATAAATGAAGAGTTTATAAATAAAAAAATAAATTATAATATTAAATATAATTAAATTTGAATTTATGATTTTCGAAAGTTAAAATTAGTAAAATTTAAATTTAAGCATGTTTGAAATATCAGATGAGTTAAAATTAGAACGAAGAGTCAAACTCCCTGTGACTCCAGTCCAACTCTTGAGTTTTGCATTCGTTTCTCTCCCATGACTGGCTTTTCCAATTCAATTATCTCCACTTCAACTCTCTTTTCACCCTTTCTTTCATCAGTTTAGATCCATGCATTATGGATCAAATTTCTTAGCCAAGAAAAGTTTTAAACCAAGCTGAGATACCATTCTTGGTATGCCTGCAAGAGAATTGAAAATCGAATTTGGGTGGTGGCAATGTAATTTTCATAGGGTTGAAATCGATTTTTTTTGGGGGGTTCCCTTAAAAATTGTGCCCTCTCCTTTTTCTCTCTGTGTGGCCTACAAAGGTGGTTTGGGAGAATCGATCTACCTAAGGAGCCACTTTTCTTCTCCTCACCACAATTTGGTAAAGGTAATCATTTTCCTGCCTACTATTTTTTTTCTACACCCCCTCTCCTCTGCTAATTTTCTGAATTCACGTTTCATACAAATCATTTTAGTTGAATTTAAATCACTGAAAATAATCATTTTACTCTTGAATGAGCAAGGCGATTTGCTTGAGATATATTTGAGAGATGTGTTGTCATTGATGTCAACATATTTCTCTGTCTGAGACAATGATGCAGTGAAGTTCAATGAGTTAATTTGTTCAATGTAGTAAGTATGATGAAGATCAGAGTTTGTTGATTAAAGGGTTTGTAGAAGGTTGTCGTAGTTGATCCAGTTCAAGTTTCAGAGGTCCTCATGGAGATTTGATTGAGTTATGGGTATCTGTGTTGTGGTTGATTTTTAAGTTGTTCAGTGGTGACAAAGTGACAATATTTTGATCTGCGTTGCTTTGCATTGTAATATCTTGATCTATAGATTTGAAGGTATGTTTGGGACGTTGGTGTGCATCCTCAATTCAAGTGGTTCATGGTTTGGAGGTTCGCAAGTGATTTTTCAAAGTTGACAGTCGTTGCAGTTAGTGTTCTTGAGGTTCGCTATGAAGATGTTGGTGATTCTAATAATTTGTGTTTGAGCGGATGTTGCTATGGTAATTCATGATACTTGTGGATGTTTCTGGATCATGTGCCTTTTGTGTTGGTGGTCCGCATTGATCGTTGAGATCGTAATTGATGTTTTTCTCCGGTTCGTTGGTGTTCTTCATGTTCTTGGCCGACCGGATGCTTGTAGCGTATTGCAAATGTTTGAGGTGTAATTCTTGGAGGTGTAATGTGTTTGAGGCGTAAGATTTGGGTCTGTGTTATGTCTTGATTGACATTGTTTGGTCCACATGTAATATTGTATTGAGTGTGGTTGTATTTTTGAAATTAGGTGATGAGTGTTGAGTCGACTTTGTTGATTTCTCCAAGGTTGATGTCATGTATAGATAATTGTAATAGCTTTGTATTTGAGTACGGTTGTGGGTGTGTGGATGAGAGAGAGTGTGTCTGTACACTGAATGTATACATTTTTTGAAGGCAGAGAATAAGTGCGAAGAAGAAAGTTGTTTTGTGCTTGAATGGGATTGAACCAGACATTAAGGAGATGTTATTTCTTAGTTCATAACTTCCAGATGTGATCCGTGATTGTTTGTAGAGACAGTGAGCCTTCCTTGGGCAGTAAGCCTTTTTGTTTTGAGCAGTGAGCCCTAGGCAGTGTGCCGGAATGCATGTGCATTCCCCATTGTATTACTTCTAATAGAGTATACCTATTTTGTAGGTTCATCCCCACCGTGGTTTTTTCCCTAACAAGGTTTTCCATTTTTGGTATTATGTGTGTTTATGTTGTGTTGTTGATTTATGCTTTCATGTTTAATTATCAGTTTAAGTAGTGTGAGTTTTTGTGATAACTGATTCACCCCCTCTCAGTTGTCTGCCATATTTCCATCACCTCCTCTGTATGGTTTCCTGGCCAGTCACGTTTTTGTTGCTGAGTGAATGAAGTTAATTTTCTTTCTTTCCACTGTTGAGCCAAGTCGACTCCTAATGTGGTACCTGGGAGAAGATTTAGCACTCATCGTTGCAGACAGAGATATATACATAGTCGATGTGGGCAAGCAGAGCCAAATTGACTCTTATGTGGCAAGGAGTAAACCCCATTATTCCCTTCCGTCATAGTTATTGAGTTTGGATTTTATATACATCGCCTGGTCTGATTTAATGTAGCGATTAACATTTCATTCTAAGCAAGTCGATTTCCTTTTTGTCTATTGTTGTGACAGGCAAATTTTCTGCTTGTTATAAATCTTATGAGCTCCTATCTCCTTCAAATCACATTATATTTATTTTGGACTTGATTGGGTTGTTGTGATAATATCAATTTGGGCCAGGCACAATCGAACTCTTGTCTCATCTTGGCAGGTAAAACCGATACATTGGGGCTGCCATCATGATCACACCCCACTCTTTCTCCTCTGCGAATTTATTCGAAGTTCATCACTTGGTTGCTGAGAATATTATGGTTTGAAACATTATTGTTGTTTGGCTAAGCCTGTTCAACCCCTAGCATAGATAATTGGGAGTAACTTCATTTATTCCCTTCACCACTACTAGAAACCATTGAATCACCAGCTGTCAAATTCATACAGGTTGCTGATAGAGGTCTGTTCTCAGACCACTTTTTTTTATAGAATAAGTTGATTCTTCTCAGTTAGCATATTTTTCATTTTTGTGTCTTGGTTTTGTTAATTTTATTATTTATAGCTTGATTGGATTTTCAATCTTTACTAATTCGTTTTAAATCACTAATATTCAATATTTTATCAGATTTTACATTAATTTTGTTATTGCTACTATATATAACTCATCATTCAATATATATATATATAGGATGTGTTTATTTATTTAATGTAGTTCTTGAAGTAAATGGAATTTAAATTCCATAATTGGGTATGATTAAGAGAGAAATATTAAATATGGAACGATATCTTTATAATAAATGAAAACTAATTGGGGGGTAATTTAATTGTCCATGATGGATGTATTAGGAAATATGTGTTTGTTATGGGATAAATCAGGGAAGGGTGATTTTCTTCTCACCTACCCCAAAAGGGTTAAAGTTGGCCAACTAACTTAATTAATTTACTCCTTGCCATAACACATGTAGATAAGTTCAATAGTTTGGTTGTTAGATACTACATGCATGTACAGGTTCCATTCCCGACAGTTGGTTCTGATTTGCTAGGAAACTCCGTCGTGAGGGACGAGAGTTTATCACGAGCACTGGGAAGAGAAAGCTTTGTTTGGTTGGGCGGATAAAACGCCTGGGTCATATGTCCGTCTTCCAATTTGCAGATGGAAGTGAGTCCGATGGCAATGGAGACACTACATCCAAAGACAAAGATTCATATTTATGGCATTGTAAAGTCCTATGAACTAATGTTTATTGTATAGTATCACTATTGTAATTGACTGGTACAGTCTCATGAATAAGCCATGTAAGCTATGTAAAGGACCTCTGAGGTCTACTGTTGTAGATGCGACAGGAGGTCGCTATGTAAAATGTAACTAACAGAAAAGTAAGAAAAACTACTAACCCACTAACCTACTAACATGTGTCCAACATGTGCATGACTCATTGTCTATGTGTTTTTGTTGTTTAGTTTCTATCTTTTCATTTCATGATTTCTTAGGATGATTGGTTATGTTGATGCTTATTTAAGTCTTCTTTAATCATATGCACATTAACTAAGGGTTTTACAATAATCACTAATATGCGTGACATTTCGTAGTTTCTACATGCACATTGACATCTAATTTATCTTTACTTCATTATTATCTTTCTTACGTATGCATGTTAATTATTTTATGTTAAAATCTTGCGCTTGTATTAATGATAATTTATATTCATTTGTATAAATGTATGTTAGACTTTAAAAGGATTTAATTGAGATATTTAATTTAGGAGTAGCGGGTCCTTACATAATTTACAAATAATATTAAAAAATAATTAATACAAGGATTTACAATGTTGATGTCACCTAAATACTAACATTCTCCCACTTCACATCATACATTGTAAATTATACCCATAGAAATACGAATAATTAAGTACAGTAATCAAGGCCTTCTTGCACCAACAAGGGGAAGACATCCCTTAGCCACACACGTACTAGATGATTCTTCATCCTAATCCTATGCTCAAACAAGATACCTACAATAGCAACCAAGATAACCACCATCAAGCAAAAAATACTCCTCGCATCCTCTAACATGCCATCCATGGAAGAAAAGGAACATACCACCCATGGAAGAAAAGGAACATGCCAAGGTGAAGCATACCAACTATTACCGAATCTTGCACCAATCTATACACGAACACAAACTTCAAATGATAACAAAGGCTTTGAGTAGTTGCCTTATTCACACCAGCTAGAATAGCAACCGCAACAAATTGCAACTCATCCAAGTTTACCATACCTCAAACCAAGGTATACCAACATAGAACTTTGTTCCATCAACATATCAACTCAAAAGCTGCAATCAGGTCTTTGTATGTCCATCCTCCTATCTCAATGTAACATACCAATGCACAAATGATCAAAGTCAAGGCTAACTAACAAAGTATACAATAACACTGAAACAATCTTGTGGATATAGATAGTCCACATCTAAGTCATCTCATTGCAAAACAAATGGGTGATCATCCCACACAACTCTTAGATCTAAATCCATGTCATTTATCCAGTCAATCAATTCTTCTAGATTCAGATTCCCACTTAATGTAGGAACATCAATTTTTGACCTCTTTCCCATTCTTGACAATGCAATTAACAATGGATCATTGGCTACTACTGTTGCTGCATTTCTTTGATCACTTGTTTTGTGTGCAACCTTTGAGGGTTCTTCTTCATCATAATTCTCTGGCTCTTTTCTTTGAGCAAATCGCTTTCTAATTTGTTCTTGTATAGCTTCAACCTACCTTCTCAAGGCTCTGAAATCATTGCCACAAACAACATTTGGAGGATTTAGATACCTCCATTTCTAACTCCACCAAGCTACTCCGACCACATGGGGCTCCTCTTGCATACATTTTTTACAATGGCCATGAGCTCAATCCTGGTGCACGCTACCTCCTTCATGTGAATCTGTCTGCACACTCAGAATCTTCTAGCTGATGTAAGACAGAGCCTCTTGCCTTCAAACTACAAACCCAAACACCAGACTTCTACTGAGAATCTGAGAATCTCTGCTTACAAATAAACAATTAGATTGTAACAAATAAACAAACTTTCATTCTTAATAACTCTGCAAAACATAATTACAGTTCTGGCCTCTTCTTTGGCTTCACTATCTGCACAAAGCCCTTCTACACAGAATTCGAGCTTCTGCCATTTCAAATCTGCTCTCACACTTACTTACCATTTCTTTTAATCCAACATATACACTACATATTTCGCATTGTCTTCCCTTCATTATACACACACTTCCTTCTATATCTTTTGCTTTGAAAATTCATGTAGCCATCCCTATTGTTGATGTGCCCACATTCATTTGTGGTTACCAGGCTCTATATCTTCTTTCCTATGCAGCTTTCATCTTCCATAGAGTCTACCCCCACTCCCCACACATTCTCCTCCTGTGTTTTCGACACATCTCCCCTTTCACCGTTCACCATGCTGCCATACCTCCCACATACTCCTCCACTTTCTTTCTCATTAAATAAATCTACAGTATTTTTACTTATTTTAGAGGATCTTAATCCTCTTAAGATGATGTCCAATATGGAATTCAACGCCACCCAGAAAGACATCAAATATCTATCACAAACTTCAAAAGAAAACAAAGGAATCATCTCCTTTAAAAAGAAATAAACAATTTCACCGTCAAAACAATCCAGATTTTGATACATTTTTAATATTCCTTCTATCTCTTTTTTTGAGGATGAGAATTTAATGCTCCACAACAGTCACGATTCCCTCTTACTTTATTATTATTTCAATGCTTACCCCCTTCTCCACGTAGATGCCCCTGCATCACATATGAAGTACAAGATAACAATGATAATGAAGATCATGATTATAAAAAAATGGCAAACATCAACAATACAAAAAGGGCTTCAAAGAAAAATGAACATAAAAATAAGGTCTTCCACAAGCTTAAGAAAAACCTCTCTTGCAACAATGATAGTAGCTCATTTGAGAAGAGTGATTAAAGTATCTTATACACTGATAGTGAAGAAACTCTCTTCGTGGCAACATGATGAAGGATGATGTCATGGAAAGTAAAGACATTCCTGTGAGAGAAGATGAAGAAAAGATGGAATTAGAAGGAGAGGATGTTGAACTTTAGGAGAAGTGGATCTTGGGGAAGAATTCATTTGTGCCCCAAATGAGATCAAGGTACTTAAGAAGAAACTAAATTTTTAATATCACCAACTTAATTTGTTCAACCGTGATCCTGAAAATTAAATAAAAAAACCTTTCACTCCTAATATCATGGCTAAACTTATAACTACAATATGTTGACATACAATAAATGCAACTTAGATCTTCTACATGTTGATAGTCATAGAAGGTCCAGCCTACATCTGCATATTGTCAAACTTGTTTGGGATAGATAATTTATTCTATGTTAACAAATTATTGTCACTATAATTCATTCAACATTTTCTTAAGCCAACAAAATGATACCCTTGGTTATATCTTTAATGACCTATTCAAGGTTTTGAACGCATGCCTTCAATTTTCCATGAATTTCTTCAGCCCCCATGCTAAGATTGTATTCCTATAGTATCCAATTTCTTCCTTGTCTACTCCACATGTTAAGATCTTAACAGAGAGAAAATAACCTAGTAATACATTAACTATTATTCCCCAAAAGATGGATGAAAAAAGCAATTCTTAATCAATATACAAATGCACAAGCCTCAGGAACCCTGTGTGTGCCTTGATAGACTTCTAAATTAAGACAAAATCCTTAATAGTACATGCACCCCATGTGTAAGTTATTATTTGCATGGGTTTTTAATGCTAGTAAAGTAAGCATTGGTTCCCAGAAATCCCATGTAAGATAGTTGTTTTAGAGCTGATTGTATTGCAAGAATTTCATTCCAAGCACCCTTCACATATCTGACAATTAATCACTTCATCTTCAACGATCAATGTTGTCTGATTCCTCTCCACAAAAATCTATTTTTGTATGCAAAGGATTTGCATCTGAGCATTGACTCTTTTCTGAAAACAAGTCTCTGTTTGCATGGTATACTTCACATAATTTCTATCTGAACTTTTTGGAGCACAGTCATTTTCCCTGACATCTTTATTGACAACATATTTTGATCTGCACCATCTAAGCTGTATCCATATTATTTGGAGTAAAAGAATGTGGCATGTGTAGGATTTGAGAAATACAAATCCACAGAACCCAAAAGAAACCTGCATGCAAGAAACCTGTCATAGAGAAAGAGAGAGAACGAATACAAGGGTTTTGGCTCTGACAAAGAGAAAAGATGTATTATCAGAGAAAAATGAATCAAGAATATGAATAATACAAGAGATCAATCCTTATAAAGGAGATCAACACCAAAAGGAAAACCTAACCCTAAGGTGTGAGCATTTAATAATTAAATATTAATTATTAAATGACTAATGTATGCATAAAGAGAAATCTTAAGAGGAGAGCAAAGTTAATTAATTACTTTACTCTAACACCCCCCCTTAAGATGAGCTACAATGCAGCTACAAACAATGCAGAAGAAAGCAAAGGAACTACAATGCAAAAGATATGGCTCCTGGAGTGCAAAAAACTTGTTCTAACTTCGACTGGCAAAAAACACTACAAAACGGAAAAATCAGAAAAAAAGATCTGCATCTTTTAGATCGGGCTCGGAACCAGCTTTCCAACGCCTATTTTCATTCGAAAATCCGAGCTAAAATGCCCGAGTTATACCCGATTTAGTAAAACTGCTCCAAAAAAGCCCAAATAGGCCCTTTAAGCCCTCAAGGGCTTAAAAAAATAAGCCCCTGGTCCTCTAGGCGACCAGGGGCTAGCGCTGGGGCTGGTGGCGCAGGGGGCGGCGCAGGGGCGGCGGCGGCGCGCGGGGTGGTCGCAGGCGGCGAGCGGGCTGGGGTTGGGCGGCGCTCGGGCGGGGGCTGTGCCGGCGGCGCGGCGGTGGAGACCGGGCCGCGACCGGTGGTGACCGCCTGCGGCGGTGGCCGCCGGGCTGCGCGTCCCTCCAAAAAAGGCTGCGCGCTTTTTAAACAAAAAAACTGCGTTTTTAATTTTTTTTTTTGATTTTTTTTTGAAAATCCGCCTCGGTTTTCGTGCCCTAGCCGTACGGCCTTGGGGCCAAAAAAAATTTGCCCCCTGGTGCAACTGTGTCCAAATCGGACGAATTTTATATGGAAATAGGGGTTTTTGGGCGCTACGAGCTCAACGGTGAGGTCCGTTTGGGCTCAAAGTGCACCGAAAAAAAAATACCCCCTATTCCAAAATAAAAAAACAGAAGACAAACACAGATCTGATGCAACCAAAACCTGGATCTCAAAATCTTTCAAAATTCTGAACAAGCTGCAGCAGATCCAGCTCTGATACCATGTAGGATTTGAGAAATACAAATCCACAGAACCCAAAAGAAACCTGCATGCAAGAAACCTGTCAAAGAGAAAGAGAGAGAACGAATACAAGGGTTTTGGCTCTGACAAAGAGAAAAGATGTATTATCAGAGAAAAATGAATCAAGAATATGAATAATACAAGAGATCAATCCTTATAAAGGAGATCAACACCAAAAGGAAAACCTAACCCTAAGGTGTGAGCATTTAATAATTAAATATTAATTATTAAATGACTAATGTATGCATAAAGAGAAATCTTAAGAGGAGAGCAAAGTTAATTAATTACTTTACTCTAACAGCATGCTCTGTAATTTATATCATTGAGCCTTTTTTGAAGTTGGTGTGTCTATGTTTCATCATCCACATCCAGATGCTTTCTAGAAAAGATTTGCACTTTGCATATATTTGTAAGTCATGTAAATTGATGACTTCCAGATTGATAAGTGATTAGACATTTGAGGGTAACAGATAATTTGCAATGAAGGATCAAATGACAGAGGAATTATATGCACCGTGACACAAGACACCAAAAAGTTTACCAAGTTGCCTAACGCTAATTAATATTTATTAGAATTGTTAATGATAATAGATTGATCGTTAACTATTTTTAACTATTTTGAGCTCAAACAATTAAGACTTGCTAAATCAACAATTTGATTAAGTAGGAAAACAAAGATCAATGTAAAAGTCGATCAAGATGAATCTATGAGAGGAACTGGACCAATAAAAATGTATTCAAAATTATCTCTTAATGTTGCGTATGAAATTAGTATGCCTTGAGATCAAAAGTTGAAGGCCACACAAAGGTAAACATCCAGCATAAGTAGCATTGACCAATCTTAACCATGACAATAACATTATTTAGGGGAAGGGCTTGTCTGAGAGATAGGTGGAAGTCTCAAAATTTCTAAGAGGGTTCCATATTCGTTATAAGTGTACACTTATTAAGTCATAAAAATCTTGTAATTGCATGTAAAACTAAGAGGTCTTGATACAGGTGATTTAAAGGAATGAGGAAATGGAAAGATGGAATGATTCCACCTATTAAATAGAATCATGGGATTCTAAGATAGATATGGATGAATAGTTATAGTTTTTACCTAGAAGGAAAGAGCCAAAACAAGCAACAAACCTTATTGCTCCAAATTACAAAAGTATCTAAGAAAATCTTTATTTTGAATCTTGACATTGATGAAATTTGTTGTTGTAAAAAAATTAGTAAGTTTATTTTATTACAAATAGATCTAAGACATTTCTAAGTAGGGTGAGGTCTAGGTACACGCATGCTATTTGAAGACGAGGGGCTTAAAAAATAAGTTATAAATCACATATTCACAAATTAATATGATCCTTATTAGTAGTGTTTTCAGCATTCATTGTTGCTTGAAACATTATGGAATGATCAGCTTGGGGTCAATAGTGATGCTCTACAAGAATATAAAGTAAACTTGTTTTACTAAAAATTATGAATATATGTAAGAGAATTGTAATTATGAATTTTGATATGTTTTGTTGTTGTTGCAAATGTAGTAAGTTTCTTTTATACAAATAGATCTAAGACATTTAAGTAGGGTGAGCTCTAGGTGCAAGGATGCTAATTGAAGGTGAAAAGTGACTTAAAATATTCATGAACTATTGTGCTAAAATGAATCACAGATCACATAAAAAGTAATATCTTGGTTATAAGGAATTGCACTAATGCTTTGTGATCCATCATTAGGATAGCAGAGAGCTAGGAGACATAAAATCTGCTCTCTGTCAACATGATAGATACACCAAAATATCTTGGCAGTATCTTTTGACTGTCTAGTTCAAGGTAACCTTGTCTTCATTCTTCTCATAGTCTTACTACTATTCTTGGAACATTCTATCACTTGTTTACTATCATCACAGACCTGCAACTATTTTTCCATCTTTTTTCCATATCATGATTGTTTAAACTTTATTTTGTCGCTGTTTCTCATTGTCATAAGTCACTATCACCATTTCCCTTTTATGATTGTTCAGGTGGAAGTCTCTTGTCTGCAGCCTTGGACCATCAGCCTTCCACTACTTGTTCTCATGATTGTTTCATATGTTGCCACTTATAGAAAACACTATCACATCATAGTGTATCATAGCATCTATAGCCTTTTTCATGCTTCTTATGCATTCAATGAAAAATTGATCACTCATGACAATATTCTTTAAACTGTAGCAAGGGATTAATAAATTTCTGTCCCATTTTGTTCCATATTTGCAGTGATAAAGTGTCAAGGTCTTGTTGTTCAAGTGCTAAGCCCATAAAGCTTTTCTTTTCTTCTTGCACTTGTGTGAGTGTAGTCTCTTGGCTTAGCATGCTACTGTCATCGAAGCATACTTGACTGTCCACTACTTGATGTCATTTATGGATTCTTTGCCTCATGCATGATAAGTGGCCCTTTCATGCTATTCCTGCTGTCATACTTTGTCATGCATGATTGCTCTCTTTGAATGACTTGCTTGCATTTCACTAACCTCAACAGTGATCTTGACCATCCTTCTTTGTTTGCAAACTCTCGTGAACTGATTGCTCAAACAGTGTCTTTCTATTAACAGTCCTAACGGACTTCCACTGTCCTTGGAATATTTTATGTCTTTTTCTGAGAACTGCCACTAACTCTCCTTACTGTGCAGGCATATTAGGCTTGTATTCTCTGTGCATAGACGAAGGCATTGGTTGTTATCCTCGCTGAATCTAATGTTACAAGAAACTCTGCAATCATATTGTAGGTCTGCTTTATGTCAATGATGACAGTTGATTCTCTCATTTAACATACCCAACAACAACTTCTATGGAATACCTCATCCTAGGATCATTCAGGGTACACAGAAAACCTATGGTTAGCAAGAAAAATGCCTACTCGTCACATGTGTAACGGCTATGACTGTCATTTTCAAGTGACTATGAGTGCCCTGTCACTCTTGCAAAGCCTTGTCTTTGCTTGTGGTTAACCTCAACAACATTCCCTTTTGTCTAAGCTCCGTTCTTAAGTTTTTCCTTTATTTTCCACGCTCTTCATGCTTAGGGAATTCTAGTTAGGGAAAAGGTAAGATATAAGCATAGGTTTCCACGAGGGCCTATCGCTAAAACAAGAAGTAACCTCCACAGCGGTTCAAGCTATCCCATATTTCAATAACCTTGAGTGACCCTTAACAGCATGGTGAGCACAGTAGGGTTAAGGCAAACCAGACTAAAGAAGATGGACGGACCCCTTCAATTCACCATCATTCACTAAACAAACATTGTGTAGGGTTTTACTGACACCACAAAGCTTTAATGTATTTTGATAAAGAATAAAGTATTAAACAAGGTGCATCATTTGAGAAACTTAATGTGATGGGCTTTAACCATAGATAGGGTTTTAACAATGAT
The DNA here is from genome assembly GCF_030272615.1 of Cryptomeria japonica. Classification (NCBI taxonomy): domain Eukaryota; kingdom Viridiplantae; phylum Streptophyta; class Pinopsida; order Cupressales; family Cupressaceae; genus Cryptomeria; species Cryptomeria japonica. The sequence goes on from NC_081413.1 coordinate 533,170,458, forward strand.
TATGATTCTTTTGGCTCTCACTATCCTGATGATAAACGTTAATACAAAAATAGTGAACAATTTAGTCCAGAAGCAGCTATCTAACAATAGACAGGTTATTGAATCCTCTAATGCAAGCTCTAACAAAAGATTGATCAGGGGTCACACATATGAATACTTAATGACTCTAAGAGACCTTATGGAGCCATGCTCCTCTCCCTTCAAGTCTGATAGTGAAGACAACAAGACGAAGAATGCACATGATAGTCATTAAAACCAATATCCCGTGTACAAGGCTCCCAGTTGCAGAACGGAAAAAGATCCCCCCTCTACAAATGAAAATCTCTCTTATAACATCTTTTCCATTCCCCATCTTCTAACTTTTCTTCGTGAAAACTTCATTATTGTTATTGTTTTACAAGTTCACATTCCAAGTGACTTTTAAAATTCCCTCCAGCTCACATGACTTTTGATGTATTTTGTGGCTCATGAGATGCTACTTTTGAAAATTTCAGATCATTAGCTATGTTATGAAGTTCAACAAGTAACCCCCTTCAAACTTGTGGTATACTTCATGGACAGATCAGAAATGTGAAATAAAGTAGAAAAGTTGAGCTTGTTCGAATAAAATTCATTCTTGAACTCTGTTGAACTGAGGAGGCATTGGTGAGGGTGGAAAAAGTTCTATGCTGCAATCTTCACTGTTAGTTTTGTTTGGAAAAAGTTCAAATACTAGATCTGAAACCTCTTTACTAAGCTTGTTTTCTCTTCCAAAGAAAAGTGGGCCATTTTGATAATCCGATTTGAATGAAAACTATACCCCTGAGATACAGTCTTTTCTACTGTGGACTTGTGTGTAAGAACAGATGATAATTACACCTTCAACCAATATTTTGAGCTTTCTTTTTAGGGCACGATAAGTACCTGAGTTGTGTATCAGTGCCTTCTCAACATTTTTCATGAAAAAGAGTCGGAGGAACATGCCTACTCTCAGTTTTCACATCCTCGATAAGTGCATTGATAACTAGCTTGTCCATGTCCTCTTCAACAGCCAACTTTTCTTGATATATCTCTCGCATCCTATTCCTGTGAAGGGCTAGACAATAACATTTTTGGGGATTAGAGTAGAAAGCTCCTTGTAGAATCTCTAAATTCGTTCCACTTCGACTGTATAAACATTTATTCAATCTGCAGACTTTTGTCCTCTTGGTGAGATAATAAGGAAGATTGTCGAATGATACACAAGTCTCTCTGCCATCAACCATTCCATACCATGTAGTTCATCCTAACCTTGTGCATAATGAAGGGCTACAGGCTTAAAATATTCAGTCTTCAAATCTCTGGCTTAGGAAATCTATGCTGAAAACCCTTACTCCAATGCTCCATATACATCTACCTATAACATTCTCCGCCGGTTTCTTGGAAATCCAAAGAAATAATGCTCCAAAACGTCTATGTATGTATGAAGACCTCTAAGCGACACTACACAACTAATTTTGGATTAAATTTTTATATCTGTGTAAAAAGGTAGGGGTCCGAGGATGGGCAGGCCGGGAGGATTAATGGTCAGAGGGACAAGCGGCACGTAATCCTTCCACTGTAAGGAGCGGGAGGTAGTCGTTGCTCTGTGAAACCAGCCTCACGCGGTCTCCTCCGCCTTACGCTGCGAGAGAGAACCTCCTTCCTTCGAGGGAGGGCCTCACAACAACTCTTTACTTGGATAAGGGCACCCCACATTATATGCCACACATCTTCCCTCCTATCGGGCCTTAACCTGCCTGTTCCTCCACCTTATGCGTCCCCACTTGGGTTACAAGCCCACGCTACCGAGCTCGACACCAAGTGCTGCTGAACTGTCCAAACTTAAAGGTGTGTTTTAAATTTTCGCCCTACATGTGGGATATATGTACCGCGTTTATACTCCAGGAGTTTGCTTCCTTTTCCTGCAGACCTCTCTCTTCTCTTCTCTATTCTGTCATCGCCACCACCCAATTTTGCACAGAATTCAATTTAACATGCTAACTGACTGACTGCTATTGTCATTTCTAATCGATTGACCCCGCTTCTACAACAGATACCGCCACTGTATCTTTGAAGTTTGTGACTGAACCAGATTATAATCCAAGCATATAGTCATCTAATCATGTAATCATATAAGCATCGTATAGCAATCAATACTCGCACATGACATAGGAATAATGTTGATGAATAATAATGCTACACTCAGCATGACAAATACAATGGTGAAGCTCAGGGACCAAAAATATAAAGCTAGAACTTGAGGTCTAATAAACATGATATAGCATGATCAAATCAATAGGTAAACTCTAACAAGAATGATCTATGGGTCATAAGTACGTGTAACATGTGTAATAAGATATAGGAAATGCATGTGATTCATACATATAGAAAAGGGAAAAAGACAAATAGACAACTAAAGTGGGGAATGAAAATTAAGGCATAACACATAGTAACTAGTTAAAGGTAAATTGAAACCTAATAATGTCCCAAGAGAGTGGGGATAATGTCCCAAGAGAGTGGAGATATCTAGAAACTATTCATTCAACATCTAGAAGAAAAAAATACTTGCTAAAATTGAAGAGGAAAGTGTACTTGTGTGTGTATGTCTCTTGGGAAAAAGAGTGGAGTCGATATGAAGAAAATTAAATTAATTATTCGGAAGGCACCCAAAGCATTTTACACTATCAAAACTTGAAATTGATATGGTGGCATTAATGTATCTGTCTGGGGATAGATATCTGAAGAAATATGGAAGGTGATATTTATTACCTTTTGATTTATCGAATCTTCTTAGATTATTTATTATCTCTTGATTTACCAAATAATTTGTGTTGGTTTCAAGATGGAACAAATCTCAAAATCACACGAAATATGTCACCAATTTGAAATAATAATAATAAAAAACTTATAAATTCCAAGAGTGATTAATAATTTCAATATGGTATAAATAATACCTCTCCAATGAACATGGCAACCTCCCAAAATATTAATCCTTTGGCACTAACCAAAAATAATCTTCCACTTACCAAAACAATTCCCATTGAACACCATTTTCAGCCAATATATATTTACTCATTCAATCACTAAGTTAGACCAATCCAATTCACCTCAAAATCAAACAACAAACCAATCTGCACAATCAACCATACATAGAGCTACTCTTAAAACCACAACACCTAATTACACAATATGGTGAAATGCATCTACTTTTCTTTATTACAATCTGCCAACTAACTATAAAACAATCACTTTACCACAAATTTGTAATTTCCTCAACACAATGAATATTCCTCATGATTCCCCAAAAATGCCCCTACATAAAACACCTTGGGTAAATATAAAAAATCAGTCCTTGATTTCTTAAAGAAGCTCACCCCTACTAGAAATTCCAACCCACCATTTTCCTCTTCAACTTGATTTTTTCACCTCCTTAAGTATACCTCAAGTGATTTACCCTAAGCGCTCACCCATTTCACATTTCCTTTGCTCCACCAATCACCCTCCATACTTCTTGTTTTAGGATTGCATTTTGTCACAACCTACTTATGTTCTCTATCAACCAATCCCTCACATCCGGTAGCCTCTTTCCCAATCACTGCATTGTTGGCATTATGTGAACCGACATAAGGACATGATGACATTGTATGTTGTCATTGATGTCAATACACTGAAGAGGAGAGAACCAGTATATGTGAGAACCGGTATGTTACCAAGAACCGGTATATGTGAGAACCGGTATAACACTGTGAACCGGCATTTGTGCCAAAGTGAAGCGGTGTGTTTGTTTAAGGTGAACCGGCATGTGGTTATGGGAACCGACACATGGAAGCTTTGTATGACTACCGGTTGGTAGTCTCAACTTCAGGGTTTCCGGTTGAAGTGTCTCAAGCCTGTGTGACTCAATCGGTGACTTTGTGTGATGAGTTAGCATTGTAACGAAGAACAGATCGTGTTGCCACGTCAGCCTTGTGCGCGTGAAGGATCTTGCATGAAGGAGATTGTCCCTATCTACCTCGGGAATGTGCGAAGTCTGTAAATGATGATAACGTGCGATGGGTTATCAACCGCCATGAAATCGATGGAAAATGAATGATGGAGAACATCTTGAGATTGGTTCAAGACTGTTGCATTTAATGCAATGTACTCAATGGTCAGGATTGAACCGTTTGAATTGCTTAACCTAACAGGTTTAGGGTTTAGGGTTTAAGCTACCGACCTATCTATTTCCTATAAGGTCGATGTTGTGTTTCTTTCTGAGGTTGTTGGAAAAAGTTGTGTGTGTATATCCAAGAGAAGAGATACGTGATTCTTGCCAAACCAGAAGAGAGAAGTGATACCTACAGAGTGTAAGTGCAGAAGGTGAAGAGGAGCTAAAGAAGATCTGCATTGGCATTGAGTGATTCTACCAGATCATTGTAATACCTGTTGATCTCTGTAGCGTTGTAAATTGTACGCACTTGCTAGGGTGGTACAATTTCACACCTAGTTTAGCACCCGCCTTGGCGCATTTTGTATTTTGCATTGCATTTCCCCTTTAGCACTTAATTAATTAAATTAATTAGGTCTAAGGTCTTATTTTATCATTTCCTACATCATAAAGTTGGGCCCTTTCATTAAAGTGTGCCCCTTTCATTTTATTCCTCCAATACATCATTTAATCAAAAACCCTAATTAGGTCCTATTTTGAACTTGGGGGCTTGATTTCGGGGGTCAAAACATCTCGAAATCAGCTGTAACTTCGGGATTCTCTCTAAAATCATCATATCCGACGGCCCTGAAAATTTGGTGAAAAGTTGTCGGGACCATGGCGCCTGGAGTGCAACATGGTCCCGGACATTTTTCCCGAAATTTTAGGAGCACGATCCAATCATAAAATAAAGCTTAACCCCAAGAAATTGGCGGGATATTCAATCTCTAGGTCGGCCAAAAGTTGAAATTAAGACCTAGGGTTTCATACATAAGAGCTCTCTTTCTTCATTTGAAAGGATCCGAATTTTGGCTTTCGAGGACCTTCTATGCAGCGAAAGAGCAGATCTTTGAAGACTTCAACAACATTCAATATCCTTCTATCAAGCATTTATCAATTTCATTCATCCATTTAGGGCTTGGAAGACATTGAAGAACAATAGGAGATTACCGACTGAAGATTGGCTTGTACTCCTCCCTTGAGGGTTGGGTCTGCACGCACAATACATTTTACAATACAACTTGGCTATTCGTGGAGGTGGAAATCACCGAAACGGGGGTTTGACTAAGGCAAAACCCTATATAGCCGCCCAAACACCTTTTCAGATATAAGTGCAGGTTTCAGGTTTCGGACGACGCCGCAAGTTGCAGATCCGAAAGAAGTAGACTGAGACAGAACAACACACCAAATTTCAGAGCAAAAGACCAGGACAGGGGCGTGGGGCGCCCTGGTCCTGCCAGGACAGGGGCGCTGGGCACCCTGGTCCCTGGGACAGGGGCGCTGGGCGCCCTGGTCCTCTTGACAAACAGCATTTTCAACATTTTTGACAGCTTTTCCAGAGTGCAAAACAGCAGTTTTCGGAGCAGTTTCAAGGGCAGAATCAGGACAGTGGCGCCCGCGCCCCCGTCCTGAACATTTCAGTCAGATTTTAACTCCGGGTACACATTTGCATTCTTGTCTTGTCCTTGTGTTTACAGCTTTCCATCATTTAAGTTCAATTCTGTAATCTTGTTATTAGTTCATACTTGCACTTTGGGGTTAGGGATTGAACTTGCATCATTTCATTTTTCAATTACAACAAAGGAATAAAAATCCTAATAGGTATCCCGTGGCTCTCTCTCTTCCACAAAAAGAAGTAGCCAATTGTGTGATACCTCTAGGCTCTTTCGTATTCCACAAGTGTGTGGTTGAAAGTGGGATTAGGGCATGTCTACTTAGTGTCACTTTTTCTCCCACACATTTTGGTGAACCCGACGTGAACTCCAATCTTCTCTAATTCTGATTTATGTTTTCAAATTTGAGTGTTTATGCTATTTAAAATTCAAATTTACAAGTCTCAATTTCTTGCAAGATTCAAAAATTTAGAGGAAATTTTTGCTAAAACCCTAATTTTTTTCAATTCAAAGTTGAACTTGTGGATAGCTTAATTGGAATCAATAATTTCAAATCTGATTTAGGAACTCATTTGAATCATAAATTTCATTTTCTAAATCTACATTCTAAGTGCTTGCATTGGTTAAAATTAAACATTTCCTTCTATTTTGCATGTGTTATCATTTGAAAGAGGAAAATTGTTGTCATGATGCATTCATTTCATAGATGTGATAATGGGTTAGCTTCCCTTGTTTCAATTTTTCCTTCTCCTAAAGAACCTCCCCCCACTTATAACAACATTTTAGTGCCTAAAAGAGTTGCTACCAATCCCTTTGAGACTCTTCCATGCTCTAAGGATGAAGACTTTAAGAGTGATCTTGACAACTCTCCTAAAATGTGCCCTTCCTATTTAGCTATCCTAGAGGAAGAGAATGATATCATAAACACCTTTCTTAATGTTACTTCACCTTCCCTCCATGATGCCTCTCTAAGTGAAAAGGTATTGATGGACATTGAATTATTTTCTCCTAAAGTTGGTCCTTCCAATGGGGGCATGTTAGTGCAACAAGAGGTTATGAACACTTCTTTCAAAGATCTCCTTCCTAAGCATGAATCTTTGGAGAAATATGTTCATGTTCCTCCTAAAAAACACTCCCTTCATGAGGATCCTTTTGTGCAAGAAGATGACATTATCCCTACATTTCCTAGTGATGGCATTTCCTTTTCCAACAAAATTCCCACTAGAGATGATGAATTAATGATAAATGCTTACCCTTCTCCTAAAGTTTGTCTTACCCATAAGCATCCCTTAGAGAAAGAAGATGAAATAATAAGCAATTTCCTTAATTCTCTCTCCCCTAAAGATCATATTGAAGATATTTTGAGGAAAGAGGATGAGTTTAACACATCTATTGATGCTCTCCCTCCTAAGGATGAGGAATTAATAAACAATGTTATCTCCTCTCCCGAAATTGACAATACTTCAAACATTCCTTTCAACAACCTCACTATTTGGGATGAACCATTAGAAGAAGGTGTAGATTATCCTCTCTCCCTTGATAATTTCTCACCTTCCTTGAATCTCAATTATTCTCCCTCTAAAAATAAAGCATCTCCCTCTCCTCAACTTGGTTCTACTCATAAGGATACCCTAGTTCAAAGCAAGATGGTTAACATCTCTTTCAAAGATCTCCCTCTCAAAAGTGAGACTTTAGAGAGTAATGTTAATCCTTCTCCTAGAGAGTTTATTCCCCATGTAGATCCTTTGATGATAGAGGATGATATGACCTTTCCTAGTATTACTCTTCCTACTAGAACATCAATGCCTACCCCTTGTCTCTCTCCTAAAATTGATTTAATCCGTGATAAGATTTTAGTGCAAGAGAAGACTATCAATAATTCTTCCAACACTTTTGTTCATTCCCCTAAACCATCCTCAATCAATTTGATACATGTGAATGAGACACCTAACAAACCTCTCTTCACTGTCCAAGGTGCTTGTCCTTCTCAAAATTCTCAACCTTTAAATAAGCCTATCTTAGTGGTTCAAGGTGGTTATGCTAATGATTCTTTTTGCACTCCTAAGAAACCTATTATTACTGTGCAAGGAGGTTATTCTTCTAATAGCCCTTATGAGTATGCTAAGCAATTGACTAGAGAGAGTTATCATGCGGTTGCCCATACTTATAGTACTAGAAACAATAGGCAACCTAATCCTCCTCCAGTTATCCCAACTTTACTTCCTCCTTCCCAACCTATTCTTCCTCAAGCTCCACGTATTTCACAAATGCTTAGTAAGGACTATGATCTCATAGAACAACTTAAAGCTACCCCTGCTAAGATATCCCTTTGGGATTTGATCCAAACTTCTTCCGCTCATCATGGAATGTTACAAGATGCCTTGAAAGATTTGAATGTTCCTCCACCTAATACATCTAGTAATATAGTGTCTTTGGTTAACTCTGTGATGAATCCTAAAGCTCAAATTGTGTTTACTCAAGATGAGTTGCCTACTAGCGAAATTCAACATCAATATGATCCCTTGATGATTGTGGTTATCATAAATGACACTGCTATAAGACGAACACTGGTAGATAATGGCTCTGGCCTTAATGTGTGTAGCATTAATCTATTGCATAAGATGAATGTGGATACATCCCTTATTGAGCCTGACTCTCGTCCCATTCGAGGCTTTGATAATGTGGCTAAGTCTTCATTAGGTATTATCACCTTACCAATCACAGTGGGACCTGTTACTTTGCCTACTCCTATCCATGTTATGTCGGGGAATCTAACATACAACTTATTATTAGGGAGACCTTGGATTCACAGTATGCAAGCTATCCCCTCTACATTGCATAGACAAGTTAAATTTATTTATAACAATAAGACATATACCTTGATAGGTGATACTAAACTTCAGGCTTGTTGCAAACATCTACTTCCAAAGGGAGTTCTTCTAAACCTTCCTCTTCTAGCAATGACTCTGTACCTATAAACGAATCATCATCCTTTGATAATCAAAATTCTTTGGATGAGTCTGGAGCTCCTGAAGAAGATTCTTCTCGACTTGAATCTACACATGAAAAGGCTTTTGATCCTGAGAAGGTTCTCGCAGAAGACGATTGGGGATCTCTTGACTTTAATCCCACCTTTGTAGGTGAGTATAGGGTTCCTCCTAGAGATCTTAAAGGTAAAAAGAAGGAAGAAACTAGAGATCAATCAGTCTTACTTGAACCTATGAGCAATAATTTTGTGGCCGCTTCTCAAACTTCTTCTCCTCACACCTCTAATTATGAAGAGTTTGATTCTTTGTCTTATGAAAAACCACCTTCTCTTTCTGAAATGGTTGATCGTTATGGTCGTGGTTTTCGCATTTTTGCTAAGCGTGGGTATCATGGAAATGGTTGTGGCGCTCATGAACAAGGGATGAAAGTTCCTCTAGAGACTAATTTTCACAATTATGCCTTTGGACTTGGCTACAATCCCTGCAAACGCACTAAAGCATCTAAAAGACCATCTCTCAATGTGAATGCTATATTTAGTAGTGATGATGATCTCACTTCAACTAAATCATCTTCTACTTCTATCAATTCTTATTCCTCTCATAAGGAAATCTTGGCAATGAACAAATCTCTTTATGAATCCCCTCAAATTTCTAAATCCACTTATGAATCTTTATCTCCTATTCATCATAAAGTCCTTTCCTCTAGGGATAAGGCTCTAATAAATTACACTCATCCCTCTTCTAAGATTTCTTGTGACTTTTCGTCTTCAATTTTTTTACACATGTTTTTGATCTCACTTATAGTTGAGCATTTAGCATGTCATATTCAAATACCTCATTCAATCCATCATGTCTTTAAATAACATTAATGGCTATTATGTTGCTCATCATTATGTGACATTGGTAGCTCATTTACTGGGGGCTCATTGTCATTCATGATGGTACAATTTCAAGTGCAATCATATTTTTGAAGCAACATAATAGCCTAATTTTCTATGTTATCTCTTGTTCCTATGGGGACAAGAGTGATTTCATACATATCTTCTTTTTCTTATTTCCAAATCTCTCCCTAGAAGATTGTGTAAGTCCTTCTCATTGTCCTTATCCTTGGGAGGCAATGATCTTTCCTTATTTTTATCTAAGGATCCACTTTTTCCTATTTTGTGGATGGTGTGAACTTTATTACTTGATGTTATTCCTTGTATGCATTTGTTGTTGTTTGTTCAAGGATTCTCTCTTACAAGATGTGTAAGTCCTTGACTACAACCTCTTTTGCACTTGGTAAAATACATCCATAACGAATTCACTCTCCTAATTGGGTTAAAAAGAGCGTCATCCTTCATTAAGAATCACTTTCACCTCGCAAAAGAAGGAAGTATTGCATTCTTATTCTCTGCTTTGTCTTATTCTAGGAGATGTTATATTTGTCTAAGACAATTCCTCTCGGGGATAGGTGGCTTTTGTACAAAGATCTCTTCTCCTCTAAGGATCTCCTTTACACATACTACAAGATATCCCTTTCCAACTATCTTATCCTTGCTTAAAGAGTGCAAAACTCTCTTGCTTGGATCTATGACATTGTTGCATTTTTGGGGTATCTTCTTTTGTGATGAAGGTAGGTATCCTTGTTCTACTTTTCTTATGACATAAACATTACACTTTTTGAGCAATGGGTCATTCTCAGAACCAGAGCACAGACTCTTAGAGTGAGATGTCTCCATTTTTCTTTTATGCAAGGTGATTATTCTCAGAACCAGGGCACAGACTCTTAGAGCGAGATGTCATGTTTTTGTACTATACATATACAGGTTGTAGCATACTTGGGCATAGACTCCTATGAGGTGCTTCTAACCTCCCTTACACACACATGCACGAGGTTGAGTGGAACTAGCGGCATAAGGCTAGACTTTCTCACTCTCCTCCCTTACATGGATCACCTAGACAAGATCTAGGGGCGAGAAGTCCATGTTTTCTCTCTCACTATTCTCCTCATGGATCACCAATGGGTGTATTCATGCTTTTTTTCCTTTCTTTTCTTCTCTTTGCATTTTGTTTCCATTTACATCCTTCATCTTGTGTTAGAGAACTCTCAAACCCTCACACTCTTTGTTGTGTTGGAATTGAGATTTAGTCCTCTTTCTTACCAAATGATTCTCCATTAGTTTTTGATCTCATATCAAATCTTCTTGTGAGCATTTGTCATCAATATTCTTTAACAATTCGAAGTGGTAAACATGATACCCTATTTCAACTCACTAAAATTAGCAAGCCGAAACAGGGGGGGGCATATAGCTACCCTCGAATTTTCATCACCTTCCTTAGTAAGCATTAGGTGATTTTGTGATCTAATGTGTGTTTTGTAGGGTGTGGTTCCTAACTGTGTACTGCAGATACCGCTGGGGTCTTCGTTCGACAGACTTATGGATATATCCTTTTTCAAATAATGTTTACTTTTCTGTACTTTAGCTTGCATATGCACGTAGTGTTCATATGACCGCTAAAGTGGGGGCTAAATGTAGCGTCGTAAATTGTACGCACTTGCTAGGGTGGTACAATTTCACACCTAGTTTAGCACCCGCCTTGGCGCATTTTGTATTTTGCATTGCATTTCCCCTTTAGCACTTAATTAATTAAATTAATTAGGTCTAAGGTCCTATTTTATCATTTCCTACATCATAAAGTTGGGCCCTTTCATTAAAGTGTGCCCCTTTCATTTTATTCCTCCAATACATCATTTAATAAAAAACCCTAATTAGGTCCTATTTTGAACTTGGGGGCTTGATTTCGGGGGTCAAAACATCTCGAAATCAGCTGTAACTTTGGGATTCTCTCTAAAATCATCATATCCGACGGCCCTGAAAATTTGGTGAAAAGTTGTCGGGACCATGGCGCCCGGAGTGCAACATGGTCCTGGACATTTTTCCCAAAATTTTAGGAGCACGATCCAATCATAAAATAAAGCTTAACCCCAAGAAATTGGCAGGATATTCAATCTCTAGGTCGGCCAAAAGTTGAAATTAAGACCTAGGGTTTCATACATAAGAGCTCTCTTTCTTCATTTGAAAGGATCTGAATTTTGGCTTTCGAGGACCTTCTATGCAGCGAAAGAGCAGATCTTTGAAGACTTCAACAACATTCAATATCCTTCTATCAAGCATTTATCAATTTCATTCATCCATTTAGGGCTTGGAAGACATTGAAGAACAATAGGAGATTACCGACTGAAGATTGGCTTGTACTCCTCCCTTGAGGGTTGGGTCTGCACACACAATACATTTTACAATACAACTTGGCTATTCGTGGAGGTGGAAATCACCGAAACGGGGGTTTGACTAAGGCAAAACCCTATATAGCCGCCCAAACACCTTTTCAGATATAAGTGCAGGTTTCAGGTTTCGGACGACGCCGCAAGTTGCAGATCCGAAAGAAGTAGACTAAGACAGAACAACACACCAAATTTCAGAGCAAAAGACCAGGACAGGGGCGTGGGGCGCCCTGGTCCTGCCAGGACAGGGGCGCTGGGCGCCCTGGTCCCTGGGACAGGGGCGCTGGGTGCCCTGGTCCTCCTGACAGACAGCATTTTCAGCATTTTTGACAGCTTTTCCAGAGTGCAAAACAGCAGTTTTCGGAGCAGTTTCAGGGGCAGAATCAAGACAGTGGCGCCCGCGCCCCCGTCCCAAACATTTCAGTCAGATTTTAACTTCGGGTACGCATTTGCATTCTTGTCTTGTCCTTGTGTTTACAACTTTCCATCATTTAAGTTTAATTCTGTAATCTTGTTATTAGTTCATACTTGCACTTTGGGGTTAGGGATTGAACTTGCATCATTTCATTTTTCAATTACAACAAAGGAATAGAAATCCTAATAGGTATCCCGTGGCTCTCTCTCTTCCACAAAAAGAAGTAACCAATTGTGTGATACCTCTAGGCTCTTTCGTATTCCACAAGTGTGTGGTTGAAAGTGGGATTAGGGCATGTTTGCTTAGTGTCACTTTTTCTCCCACACAATCTCTAACCACTTCAACAGTTGAGAAATCCCTTAACAGGGTAGCTTTAACTGGCTTACTATAAATCCTTTAACAGGGTGACTCAAAACCATTGAGTCCTTGAAATCCTCTAACAAGGTAACCTTTAACAGGGTTTAACCCTTAACCGGGTATTCTAGCCATCCCTTAACCGGGTGATCTCTAACAGGATCTGTTCCTAACAGAACCTATTGTATCAGTCTTTAATCGAACAAGGCTCCTAACAAAGCGGACTTATAAAGAGTTCAAAAACAGCTTGTGGGTATTCATCCCCACCGTGGTTTTTTCCTAGTTGGGTTTCCACGTGAAAATTCTGTGTCATGTGTGGTGATATTCTTGTGATGGTTTGAGTAATTTGTGTCCGATGGTAAATCATGTTGATCTAGCTGGTTATATATCTTTTGATAATAGATTACCTATTCATGCAATAGGGTGAAATGGAAATGAAGCATTAGATTGTATGAGAAGATAAGTGTCAACCAGTTTATGCTTGTCTCAGTTACTCTGGGTTTTGCCGGTTGTACTCTGTTTAAGACCGGTGTTATTGTTTGTCTGCCAAAGCACAGTGTTTGCTGGCAAACCGGTTTAATATTGTGTTTTTGTTTGTACTGATTCACCCCCCCCTCTCAGTACTGGTTTGGTACTATCTGTTCATCATTGAGTTATCAATTGGTATCAGAGCATCCTCCAGGTCCTCTGTGTTATAAGCTTAACCGCTTGAGGTAAAGATCCCAGTCTAATGATGAAGAGGGAAGGTCCAAAGTTCAACAGAGAAAATTTCAGTATATGGAAAGACAGAATGAAGATATACATCAGAAGCATGGGTGCTCAACATTGGAGCTATGTTGAGAATGCCTATGTTGCCCCTACCGGTACTCTCACCGATGATCAAAAGAGAGAGATGTAGGAGAATGGGCAAGTCATGGAAGCCCTAATTAGTAGTTTATCTGACATTGAATTCATTGATGTCCAAGATAAGGTAAATCCCAAAGAGGTATGGGATACTCTTGAAAATATCTATGGTGGTGATGAGAATGTAAAATAAGCTAAGTAAGAAAGCCTTAGAGGGAAGTTTGAAGACATGTAGATGGTTGAAGGTGAAACCATTCAACAATATGGAATAAGAATCAAAATTGTTGTTGGAGATATCAAGAGTGCAGGTGGTAAAATGGAAGATTCCACTGTGGTAAGCAAAGTCCTGAGATCCTTATTACCGGTCTATGCAATAAGGGTTGCTGCTATTCAGGAGTTGAGATCAATAGACAAGACTAAGGTATCCCTAGACTCCATCATTGCAAAGTTGACAACCTATGAGCTAAATAGTTTTGATGGCAGTGTTCAAAAGACTGAATCAACCTTTAAAGCTTCTGTTGTACCATCCAGAAAAGGAACCAAGACAAAGCAGAGAAATGGATGATGAGGAGATTCTTATGGCATTTGAAGCTCTTCTTGCCAAGAAACTTCCTAAAGGAACCAATAAATATAGAGGTAAGCTCCCTTTGAAATGCTTTTCTTGTAACCGGATATGACATATTGTTGTAAACTGTCCTAATAGCGACAACAAGGACAAACCGAGAAGGTTCAAGAAATTCAAAGGAGGAAACCGAAGAAACTGTTTTGTGGCAGTTGATGAAGGTGTCACAGATGAGGAATCAGAGGATGAAGAAAATGAAGATATTGTGTTTGTTGCTGTCAAGGAAGATGTGTCAGACAAGAAGACTCTTGTCTCCTGCTTTGATAATTCCAATGAGTGGATTATTGATAGTGGTTGTTCTCACCGTATGATTGGTGACCGGAGCAAGTTTCTATCCTTGGAAGAGTATGATGGTGGTGTGGTTCATTTTGGTAATGATGCACCATGCATGGTCAAAGGCAGAGGGTCCATCTCTTTGAATGGAAAGAGTAGTGCTGATAATGTGTATTGGGTTGATGGTCTCAGACACAACCTTCTGAGTGTAGCCCAGTTGAATGACGGTGGTCTCACTCTGGAATGTAAGAATGGAGTGTGTAGAACCAAAGGAAAGGATGGTGAATTGGTGGCCACCGACATGCAGACCAAAGGTAACCTGTTTCAGTTGAATGCAAATATAAGTACATGTCTTATGGCTAAATTTGATGATAGCTAGATATGGCATAGGAGACTCTGCCATGTAAACTTTGATAACATTGTGAAGGCCAGTAAGATCAAGGCAGTTAGAGGGTTGCCGATGCTAAGCAAACCGGATAATACCTTGTGCAGAGAGTGTCAATTGGGGAAAATGTCTTCCTCAACCTTTAAAGGTAAACCTTTCACTGCTGACAATTTGCTTGATCTTGTGCATACTAATTTGTGTGGTCCTATGAAAACTAGGAGTGTGCAAGGTGATAGGTACTTCATGATTCTCAGTTATGACTGCTCAAGAATGATGTGGGTAACATTCTTGAAAGATAAGTTTGAAGCTTTTGTAAAGTTCAAAGCTTTCAGAGCATTAGTGGAGAAGGAAAGCGGTAAAAGGATCAAGTGTTTGAGAACTGATCAAGGAGGGGAATTCACTTCTGGTGAATTCAACAAGTACTATGAAGAACACGGCATCAAGAGGCAACTGTCTGCCCCCTAGACTCCATAGCAAAATGGCCTAGCAGAGAGGAATAACCGGACTATGGTTGAAGCAGCTAGAACTATGTTGATTCAAGGAAAGGTAGCTCACACCTTTTGGAGAGAAGCGGTGAGCACTACAGTCTACACAAAGAACCGGGTACTCATTAAGAAATGTAAGGATAAAACTCCTTATGAGTATTGGACCAGTAAGACACCTGTGGTTAGCTACTTTAGAGTGTTTGGTAGCAAATGTTACATCAAGAGGAGCGAACACTAAAGCAAATTTGATGTGAAATGTGATGAGGGAATATTCCTAGGGTATTCCACCAAGAGCAAAGCTCTCAAGTGTTTCAACAATAGGACTCAGAGAATTATGGAAAGCATCAATGTAAGAGTTGATGAAACCTCTGAGAAAACTGAGGAAACTGATAGTGAGCAAGCGGTAAATGAACCGGTCGTAACCTTCTGGGAACCGGTTGTCAGTCAACCAAGTACCAGTAATAGCATTCCTACACCGGTAGATGTAGATGCTGATACTGATGGAGATGAGGATGAAGAAGAAAAGCAAGAGGAATCTATCAAGACCATTCCTTGGTATGTCAAGCTGAATCATGATCCTAAGCAGATCATAGGAGATAAGGATGCAGGAATTCTTACAAGAAGGAAGGTCAGAGAAAACTCATGTATGATCTCTAAATTTGAGCCTAAATCATTCAAAGAGGCACATAAAGATGAAGATTGGATTAAGGCAATGGAAGAGGAACTTGACCAGATAGAGAAAAATGGTACATGGTTTTTGGTACCTAGACCGGAGCATAAAAATGTCATTGACACCAAATGGGTTTTCAAAAATAAGCTAAATGAGGATGGCACAATGATTAGAAACAAAGCCAGACTGGTGTGCAAAGGAATTGCCCAAGAAGAAGGATAAGACTATGGAGAAACCTTTGCTCCTGTAGCCAGATTGGAAGGAGTTTGTATGCTTCTTGCATATGCAGCTTTTAAAGGATTCAAAGTTTATCAAATGGATGTAAAATCTGCATTCCTAAATGGTATACTCGAAGAGGAAGTGTATATGGAGCAACTAGATGGGTTTGCCCTATCTGAAGACAATGACATGGTGTGTAGGCTACATAAAGCCTTATATAGTCTAAAGCAGGCACCTAGAGCATGGTATGAACGCCTGCACTCCCATCTTGTGAAGATTGGATTTAAGAGAACAAGCGAAGATAGCAATATCTACTTGAAGTCTGAAGGAGATCAGATCCTAATCTGTGAGGTATTTGTTGATGATATTATCTTTGGTGGAGATGACAAGATGAGTCATGAGTTTGCAGATGAGATGAAGAAAGAGTTTGAGATGTCACTCATAGGGGAGATTAAGTTCTTCATTGGACTGCAGATTCAGTAGATGAAAGATGAAATCTTTATCACTCTGTCCAAATATGTCAAAGAGGTGTTGAAGACCTTTGGCATGGAAGATAACAAACCAGTTGGTACACCGATGGTGACCGGTTGTAAACTATCCAAAGAGGATGACTCAACATTGGTTGATGAGAAGGAATACCGATCAATGATTGGTAAGTTCCATTATGTAGTGCATAGCAGACCAGATATTGCACATGCAGTTGGCATTACTGCAAGGTTCCAGAAAAAGCCCAAGAGAATCCCACTTGGTTGCAGTCAAGCGAATTCTTAGATATCTGAAGGGATCTATTGACTATGGGTTATGGTATCCATACAATAATAATTTTAACCTGAAAGTGTTCACAGATGTTGATTGGGATGGTAATGTAGATGACCGGAAGAGCATAACCGATGGTGCATTCTTTCTCGGTGGTAGATTAGTCTCATGGATGAGTAAGAAGCAGAGTTGTATCTCTCAGTCTACAATGGAAGCAGAGTATGTTGCAGCTTTCATGAACTGCACTCAAACAATTTGGATGAAGCATGTATTGAATGGCTTCAAAGTTCCTGTATCTGAACTGATAAGTATATTTTGTGACAATACTAGTGCAATTAACATCTCCAAAAATCCGGTTTTACATTCTGGAACCAAGCACTTTGAACTTAAATATCATTTCTTGAGGGAAAAGGTTCAGAACAAAGAGATTGCATTGAAACATGTTTCCAGTAAGGAGCAGTTAGCAGACATATTCACCAAGCCTCTTCCAAAGGCTACATTTATGTACTTAAGAGGTGAATTAGGGATGTTGCCCCTTCAGGAGGTAAACTAAAGGTATATGCTCCACATCAGTCAAGTATTGCATAGTCAAATTATTTTTGGGATTTATGTGTTGAAGGATGTTACTACTCAGGGGGAGCAACATAATGGAACAGGGAAGCTTGTGCCTCCACTTTGGCATTGTTGTCAAAGGGGGAGAAGAAGAGAAGCGGAGAAGATATCTGCAAAAATTGGGGGAGAAGATGTGAAGTAGAGATATATCTTTGTATATTGCCATCAATGCCAAAGGGGGAGATTGTTGGCATTATGTGAACCGACATAAGGACATGATGACATTGTATGTTGTCATTGATGTCAATATGTTGAAGAGGAGAGAACCGGTATATGTGAGAACCAATATGTTACCAAGAACTGGTATATGTGAGAACCGTTATAACACTGTGAACTGACATTTGTGCCAAAGTGAAGCAGTGTGTTTGTTTAAGGTGAACCGGCATGTGGTTATGGGAACCGACACATGGAAGCTTTGTATGACTACCAGTTGGTAGTCTCAACTTCAGGGTTTCCGATTGAAGTGTCTCAAGCCTGTGTGACTCAATCGGTGACTTTGTGTGATGAGTTAGCATTGTAATGAAGAGCAGATCGTGTTGCCACGTCAGCCTTGTGTGCGTGAAGGATCTTGCATGAAGGAGATTGTCCCTATCTACGTCGAGAATGTGCGAAGTCTGTAAACGGTAATAACGTGTGATGGTTTATTAGCCGCCATGAAATTGGTGGAAAACGAATGATGGAGAACATCTTGAGATTGGTTCAAGACTGTTGCATTTAATGCAATGTGCTCAACGGTCAGGATTGAACCGTTTGAATTGCTTAACCTAAGAGGTTTAGGGTTTAAGCTACTGACCTATCTGTTTCTTATAAGGTCGATGTTGTGTTTCTTTCTGAGGTTGTTGGCAAAAGTTATGTGTGTGTATCCAAGAGAAGAGATACGCGATTCTTGCCAGACCAGAAGAGAGAAGTGATACCTGCAGAGTGTAAGTGCAGAAGGTGAAGAGGAGCTAAAGCGGATCTGCATTGGCATTGAGTGTTGCTACTAGATCATTGTAATACCTGTTGATCTCTAACCACTTCAACAGTTGAGAAATCCCTTAATAGGGTAGCTTTAACTGGCTTATTGTAAATCCTTTAACAGGGTGACTCAAAACCATCGAGTCCTTGAAATCCTCTAACAGGGTAACCTTTAACAGGGTTTAACCCTTAACCGAGTATTCTAGCCATCCCTTAACCAGGTGATCCCTAACAAGATCAATTCCTAACAAAACCTATTATATCAGTCTTTAACCGGACAAGGCTCCTAACAGAGCGGACTTCTAAAGAGTTCAAAAATAGCTTGTGGGTATTCATCCCCACCATGGTTTTTTCCCAGTTGGGTTTCCACATGAAAAATCTGTGTGTCTTGTGTGTTGATATTCTTGTGATGGTTTGAGTAATTTGTGTCTGACGGTAAATCATGTTGATCTAGCTGGTTATATATCTTTTGATAATAGATTAATTGTTCTTGCACTAGGGTGAAACGGAAGTGAAGCATTAGATTGTATGAGAAGATACGTGTCAACCGATTTATGCTTGTCTCAATTACTCTGGGTTTTGCCGGTTGTACTCTGTTTAAGACTGGTGTTACTGTTTGTCTGCCAAAGCACAGTGTCTGCTGGCAAACCGGTTTAATATTGTGTTTTTGTCTGTACTGATTCACCCCCCCCTCTCAGTACCGGTCTGGTACTATCTGTTCATCATTGAGTTATCATGCACATCCTTATGTTTGATCCTTCTTCAATGCAACTCCTCATGCTCTTGTTATCTATCACATCCTATGGTCTATTTTCTTTTAATAACATCCCATCTCAAAACCAACTCTCTATAAAACTTCTTTTGCATTTGTGGTTCGACCACCCATTCTAGTAATATCACACACCTTTGGAATCAATGCATATCACTCCTTCCCAATGCACACCATTGCACTAGTATAAAAATGTGGCTTGCTTACCTTTAGTGCCATAAAATTGTGCATATAACCATTCTTCCATATGATATAGGTGTTAGCCCTTTCATTATACATTATATTTTTATCAAATTACCATGGTCCACCCCCCAAAAAGTGGAACAAATCCATTAGCATTGTTGGTATTTTGCATAAAGATTTCATTAATGATATGTTGTCATTGATGTCAATTGAATGGGTAATGGTATTCTTGTTATTATTGATATTGTTGTTTTTGATATTGGCTAGTAACCGGTAAGAAGAGCTTTGTGGAAGATGTTGTAAACTGGTATGCTAAGTTTGTGAGTTGAACCAGTGAATCGGTGTAAAGGGTTAAACCTTTCTATGTAATGCAACCGGTAAACCCTATCAGTTGTTAAACCCTATCCGATCAAGTTTGATGGTTTATTATTTGATAAGCGGTAATGATGGAGACACGTGTGATCATTGAATGGGGATATGTTCAAATTGTTTTAGTGCGTTTGTTTTTGTCTAGGGAAAGAGCAAAGTGGATTGCATCTAATGCACAACGTGTGATGAGTTACAAAGTCCGATGAAGCGGTGATCATGGAGCGGTTGGAGTTGACTTGAAGAATGTAAAGAGATTGTCATGATTTCTAACGGTCAAGATTGTACCGACTTGTTTGTAATCTCGATGATGAGAATTAGGTTTTTTCTGTGTTACCGACCTAATTGATTTCTATTTAAGGTCGATGAAGTTGTTTGTAAAGGTTGTTGGCAAGATTGATGAAAACCTATTGAGTGTGTAGTTGCCTAACTAATGAATGGATATGCACTTTGAGTGAAGGCAGATTGAAGCTTAGAAGGATCTGATCAAGCAAATGTAGTGCTACTTAGACAGATCAAGAAAAACTGTCGTTTTCTAACAATTACAACAAAAGTTAAATCCCTTAACCGGGTAAGCTCCAACAAGCTTGGTTACTCATTAAATCCTCTAACAAGGTGGTCCATTAGCTTGGATTCTTAAATCCTCTAGCAAGGTTACTCCTAACAGGGTATTGTGCTTTTTATCAAGGCATATTTGTAAATCCCTTAACCGGGTGATTCCTAACCGAAATTAGTTCTTAACAGGACTTATTGTAAAGCTTTAACAGGCTTGGCTCCTAATAGGGCGAACTTCATAAGAGTTCAGATAGCTATCCTTGTGAGTCTCATCTCACTGTGGTTTTTACCTATTTGGGTTTTCCACGTATAAACATTTGTGTCAAGTGGTGAATGCTTTTGTGGTTGTGATCTTATTTGTTGATGTGGTTAATTTCTGATAAGGCATGTTAAGTAGAAGCATTGAGAGATGAATATGTTGAGTTATGATTAAGCATTGTTGATGTTTACAAGATTGAAGTTGTTTACTGTTAAAGTTGTAATAACAATTAAACCGGTTGATGTCAAGTATTCTTATGAATATCTTGACTGAGATATGTTTATTTTGTTTGACTGAGTTTGAGTTTGGGAACTTTGTATTGGTTTTTCAAGATACTAATTCATTCCCCCCCCTCTCAGTATTCTACCAGATACTTATTCTTTCATCATACCATCAATTGGTATCAGAGTGTCTCAGGTCCTCTTAATCTAAAAGCTTAACAGCTTGAGGAAAATTTCTTGTAGATCATGATAAAGAAAGAAGGTCTGAAGTTCAACAAAGATAACTATAGAATATGGAGTGACATAATGAAGATTTACATTAAGAGTCTTGGTAGTTAGTATTGGGATCATATAGAACATAAGTATACTACACCTACTGGACCCCTGACTAATGATCATAAGAAAGAACAACAAGAAAATCACTAGGCATTGGAAGCTATTATCAGTTCCATGTCTAATGCTCAATATGTAGATGTTCATGGTCTTGAAACTGCATATGAAGTATAGAAGAAATTAGAGGAGATTTATAGCGGTGATGAACATGTTAAGATTGCCAAAGAGGAGAGTTTAAGAGGAAAGTTTGACAACATGAGAATGTTTGAAGGTGAGAATATCCAGTAGTGCAGGAGGGAGAGTGGAATATGCCACAGTAATCAGTAAGGTACTGAGAACCCTGCTACTGGTCTATGCTATCTGAGTTGTAGCTATTCAGGAGCTGAAATCCATTGACAAGACAAAGGTAACTCTTGACTCTATTATTGGCAAACTTACTGCTTTTGAACTAAATGGCTATGATGGTAGTGTACATAAATCATAATTTGCATTTAGAGCTTCTGTCTCTAACCCATCCGTGAGAAGAAGTAGAGATACCGACCATAACTATGAATCTAGATCCAACAGAGATGCTGAAGATGAAGACAACTTAGTGGAACTTGAAGCATTATTGGAAAAACGTCTGCCTAGAGGCACTGGTAAATATAGATGTAAGCTACCTTTAAAATATTTTGCATGCAACAAGATTGGTCATATAGCAACAAACTGCCCTAATGGTGAAAATGAATACAAGAGAGACAAATTTAAGAAATACAAGTGTAAAGGCAAGAGAGATTGTCTTGTAGCTATTGACAGTGGTATTACTGATGAAGAATCTGATGATGATGCTAGTGAAGATATTGTGTTTGTAGCTATTAAGGAAGAAATATCAGATCAGAAGGCACTAGTATCCAGAATGGATAACTTTGACGATTGGATCATTGATAGTGGTTGTTCACATCACATGATCGATGATCGGAGCAAATTTCTTTCCCTAAAGGAATTTGATGGCGGTGTTGTCAGATTTGGCAATGACTCACCCTGTATGGTTAAAGGTAAGGGAGTTATTTCTCTTAAAGTGAAGAGCAATGCTGACGATGTCTATTGGGTTGATGGCCTAAAGCACAATCTTTTAAGTGTGGCACAACTTAATGACAAAGGATACCCACTGGAGTTTAGAAATGGAATGTGCAAAATCTTTGACAACAAAGGTGAATTGATTACAACTGGGAAACATACCAGAGGTAATCTATTTCATCTCAATCCTAAAGTTAGCAACTATTTGATTGCAAAAATAGATGATAGCTAGCTTTGGCACAAGAGATTTTGTCATATAAATTTTGACAATATTGTTAAAGTAAACAAGTCTAAGACAGTAAGAGGTCTACCTCAGCTAGACAAACCGGTTAATGCTCTTTGTAAAGAATGTCAACTACGAAAGATGACTTCTTCAAATTTTAAGAGCAAGTCCTTCTCAGCAGAGCACTTGTTAGATTTGGTTCATATAGACTTATGTGGACCAATAGGAACAAGAAGCATTCAAGGTGATAGATACTTCATGATCTTCATTGATGATTGTTCAAGGATGATGTGGGTCACATTCTTGAAGGATAAGAATGAAGCTTTTGGTAAGTTCAAGGAATTCAGAGCCTTAGCTGAGAAAGAGAGTGGCAAAAAGATAAAATGTCTAAGAACAGATCGAGGTGGTGAATTCACTTCTGCAGAGTTCACTAAATATTGTGATGATGATGGTATCAAGCGGCAACTTTCTACACCAAGGACACCACAATAGAATGGTATAGTAGACAGAAACAACCGGTCAATGGTTGAAGTTGCTAGAACTATGTTGATACAAGGAGGTGTATCAAAAACATTTTGGAAAGAAGCTGTAAGTACAACTGTGTACATAATGAACTGAGTTCTGATAAAAAGAGGTAAGAATAAGACCCCATATGAATATTGGTATGAGAGATCACCTGATGTTAGCTATTTTAAGATATTTGGAAGCAAATGTTTTATTAAAAGAGGTTATTACATAAGCAAGTTTGAAGCTAAGAGTGATGAAGACATATTTCTTGGCTATTCCACCAAGAGTAAGGCCTATAAAAGCTTCAACAACCATACACAAAAAATTGTTGAGAGTGCTGATGTTCGTGTAGATGAATGTCCTAAAATTTCAGAAGGAACCAGTTCTGAGAAGAAGGATGAAGATCCTTGCATTTTGCTTTTGAAACCTGAAACTGTTAAATCAAAAACTGGTAAAGCAAATCCTAGTGTACTTGTTCAACCAGAACAAATAAATTCTAAAGAAGATGATAATGAAGAGGTTGAACCTAAAGAGAATGATCATGTTATTCCTAGGTATGTGAGACTCTATCACAGTCCTGAATAGATAATTGGGGATAAGGATGCAAGTGTACTAACTAGAAGGAGAATAAGAGAGAACTCTTGCATGATCTCCACTTTTGAACCTAGAAGTGCTAAGGAGGCATTTGGTGATGATCATTGGGTGAAAGCTATGGAGGAGGAGTTGGATCAAATTGAGAAGAACAACACTTGGACCCTGGTACCTCGACTGGTAAACAAGAATGTTATAGGTACTAAATGGGTGTTCAGAAACAAATTAAATGAAGATGGTGTTGTAGTTCACAATAAGGCAAGATTAGTATGCAAACGTTATGTGCAAGAAGAAGGAGAGGATTATGGAGAAACTTTTGCACTAGTAGCAAGACTAGAAGGTGTCAGAACATTGCTTGCATTTGTAGCTCATAAGAAGTTCAAGGTATACCAGATGGATGTTAAGTCTGCATTCTTGAATGGGATACTAGAAGAAGAGGTTTATATAGAGAAGCCTGATGGTTATGCATTGATAGATAAAGAGGACATGGTGTGAAAATTGCATAAAGCCTTGTATGGATTAAAAAAGACACCCAACGCATGGTATGAATGGCTTCATACTCATTTGATGAAGATAGGCTTTGCTAGAACCAATGATGACAACAACATTTATCTCAAGTCTGAAGGAGATGAAATATTGGTCAATGAAGTATTTGTAGATGACATTATATTTGGAGGTAATGATGCCATGAGTAATTGTTTTGTAGATGAAATGAAGAATGAATTTGAGATGTCATTTGTAGGGGAAATAAAAAAATTCGTAGGCTTACAGATACAACATATGAAGAATGGTATTTTCATCAATCAATCCAAGTATGTGAAAGAGGTTTTGAAGACTTTTGATATGAGTGATTGTAAACCGGTTGGAACCCCAATGGTTACAAGTTGTAAATTGTCCAAGGAAGATGCATCTAAGTTTGTAGATGAAAAGGAATACAGGTCAATGACTGGCAAATTACACTATGTTGTTCACAGTCGACCAGATATTGCCCATGCAATTGGTATTGTTGCTATATTTCAAAAGAATCCAAAGGAGGCACATCTGATGGCAGCCAAGAGAATTCTTAGATATCTGAAAGGTACTGTTGACTATGGGTTATGGTATCCATATGGTGGAAATTTTGATTTGAAAGTATACACAGATGTTGATTGGGCAGGAAATATTGATGACCAAAAGAGTACTACCGGTGGAGCATTCTTTCTAGGAGGAAGACTAGTCTCATGGAGTAGTTAAAAGCAGAGTTGCACTTCACAATATACTGCTTAAGCTGAATATGTAGCAGCTTATATGAATTGCACACAAGCTATGTGGATGAGGCACATTTTGGAAGGTTTGAAGATGGAAATCTCAGAACCAATAAAGATTTTGTGTGATAATACAAGTGCAATAAACATTTCTAAAAATCTTGTTTTGCATGCAAGGAATAAGCACATTGAATTGAAATATCACTTCTCAAGGGAAAAAGTTCAAAGTAAAGATGTTATCTTGGAGCATGTTTCTACCAAGGAGCAACTTGCAGATATCTTTACCAAACCTCTGCCTAAGACCACTTTCAAGTATCTTAGAAGTCAATTAGGGGTTGTCCCTCTTCATGAAGTTAGTTGAGCATGATGCCGATTGCATCAGTCCCTGAACCACTTGCAGAATTTTACATGGATTGATGAAGAAGTGGATGTATTCCACAGGGGGAGCATCAAGTTGTAGAATGATGTTGATACACAGTGAGAGCATAATTACATGTTTTACTTTCACTTTGGCATTGTTGTCAAAGGGGGAGAAGAATTATGTGATTGAGGAGAAGAATTATGTGTCTGATTAGGTGAACCAACGGCAAGATGAAGATAGACAGAGCAAGGTGAATACTTGGTAGTGTGAACCACGATTCCTATTCACCAATCTCAGCAGCAATCAAAGGTGTTGATATTTGTATTGCCATCAATGCCAAAGGGGGAGATTGTTGGTATTTTGAGTTTGTTGGTATTTTGCATAAAGATTGTATTAATGATATGTTGTCATTGATGTCAATTGAACCGGTAATGATATTCTTGTTATTGTTGATATTGTTGTTTTTGATATTGGCTAGTAACCGGTAAGAAGAGCTTTGTGGAAGATGTTGTAAACCTATATGTTAAGTTTGTGAGTTGAACCGGTGAACCGGTGTAAAGGGTTAAACCTTTCTATGTAATGCAACCGGTAAACCCTATCAGTTGTTAAACCCTATCCAATCAAGTTTGATGGTTTATTATTTGATAAGCGATAAAGATGGAGACACGTGTGATCATTGAATGAGGATATGTTCAAATTGTTTTAGCGCGTTTGTTTTTGTCTAGGGAAGGAGCAAAGTGGATTGCATCTAATGCACAACGCGTGATGAGTTACAAAGTCTGATGAAGCGGTGATCATGGAGCGGTTGGAATTATCTTGAAGAATGTGAAGAGATTGTCATGATTTATAACGGTCAAGATTATACCAACTTGTTTGTAATCTTGATGATGAGAATTAGGTTTTTGTTGTGTTACTGACCTAAATGATTTCTATTTAAGGTCGATGAAGTTGTTTGTAAAGGCTGTTGGCAAGATTGATGAAAACCTGTTGAGTGTGTGGTTGCCTAACCAATGAATGGATCTGCACTTTGAGTTAAGGCAGATCGAAGCTTAGAAGGATCTGATCAATCAAATGTAGTGCTACTCAGACAAATCAAGAAAAACTATTGTTTTCTAACAATTACAATAGAAGTTAAATCCCTTAACCGAGTAAGCTCTAACAAGCTTGGTTACTCATTAAATCCTCTAACAAGGTGGTCCATTAGCTTGGATTCTTAAATCCTCCAGCGAGGTTACTCCTAACAGGGTATTGTGCTTTTTGTCAAGGCATATTTGTAAATCCCTTAACCGGGTGATTCCTAACTGGAATTAATTCTTAACATGACTTATTGTAAAGCTTTAACAGGCTTGGCTCCTAACAGGGCGAACTTCAGAAGAGTTCAGATAGCTATCCTTGTCTCATCTCACTGTGGGTTTTACCTATTTGGGTTTTCCACGTATAAACATTTGTGTCAAGTGGTGAATGCTTTTGTGGTTGTGATCTTATTTGTTGATGTGGTTAATTTTTGATAAGGCGTGTTAAGTAGAAGCATTGAGAGATGAATATGTTGAGTTATGATTAAGCATTGTTGATGTTTACAAGATTGAAGTTGTTTACTATTAAAGTTGTAATAACAGTTAAACCAGTTGATGTCAACTATTCCTATGAATATTGATCTTGACTGAGATATGTTTACTTTGTTTGACTGAGTTTGAGTTTGGGAACTTTGTATCAGTTTTTCAATATATTGATTCACCCCGCCTCTTAGTATTCTATCAGATACTTATTCTTTCATCATACCATCAAGCACAATGTCACATAACACTTTTGCATGGTACACTTTGATGTGGAACCTCACCTAACATTTATCCCCCACCAAAATTTGCTAAAGTATAATTGTTTGTAAAATTTTAATACAAAACTGAGATTTGCAGTTTAAATGAAATTAGATCCATTTGGATCATCTTATATGATATTGTCAAAAATTGAAAAATATGCATTGTTATGTAAAAAGTTAAATTTTCCATGTTTATAGTGTTTTATTTCACATTTATTGGGGAACGTGATGAGCTTAGGACTTAGGTACTAGAGGGAGATAATGGAGTGAATTTTAACGTGACCCTAACCCAAAGTGGTTGAGTGAGGTAATTACATGTGGGAGTTGATTAATCAAGTGAAATTTAATGAAATATGAGTGATTATTTAACCAAGATAATGGTTGTCCCTTTCATGCCTTGAGCTCTTGTAAAGGATAAGGTTGACTTGGGAAGACATGCTTACTCTAGGAGTGTGGGAATTATATGATCGGTCATCTTTGTTTGTATCAGAGGGTATTCAATTCCACATGGTACCTATCCTTTGTGCTTCATGATGACACTCCCTAATTGGATCTCTAGCATCTAGTCCCGAGGTATCTTGAATACAACTTGAAAGATGCAGCACGCCTTCATATGTTGGCGTTTACTTCATTTTATTAAAGACCACACATTCTTTGTGTTTTATGTGAGTGTAAGCCATCCCCCTCTTG
Organism: Cryptomeria japonica; assembly: GCF_030272615.1. Classification (NCBI taxonomy): domain Eukaryota; kingdom Viridiplantae; phylum Streptophyta; class Pinopsida; order Cupressales; family Cupressaceae; genus Cryptomeria; species Cryptomeria japonica. Next base: position 533,198,055 of record NC_081413.1, read on the forward strand.
TATTTTATGTGAGTGTGTGTTTGGTCCATGTGTTTATCTCCTAGCATAATGAGATGGACCTATAGTTTTTGCATGGTCTGGTGGCATGGTAACCATTGTTGGGGCCCAGACGCTATTGTTTAGAGGCAATAATGGACACTATTACCCATCATAACTTCATGCATTCTAGTAGTTCACTTCAAGAAAATGTGCAATTTAAGGACACTTGAGTCCTATTCCATGTAAATTGTAATTATGCTTATTTGACCTCTCTTTAAAAGGGAATTATAATTTGAATAAATGAGAATGGATTGGTTTGGTTGTGTGCCTAGGTGTTGGTATCAAGCATGAAGATCTTGTCTATTTCCTTTCAATATTGAATGTTGCATATGGTTAAAAATGAACTTAGGAACCTATATTTGGACTTAAAATGAACATCCTAGTTGTAGCACCAAATCCCTATTAAACGTTGTTTTCACGATCAACATTATAAAAAATATTTTGTGTTTTAGGCTTTGAGGATCAAGCTTTTTCCCTTTGGATTTCATTAAGTATGTGAAAAAGGTAACGCGAAACCTTGACCCTCGAGCCCTAAAAGCCCCCTCCTTCATCACTAATATTCTCTAAGTGTGTCACACATTAGACATTGAATGTTCACCTTAGCACTTCAATTTTCTTGCGAAAAGTGAGAAGGCTCATCCCTAATACCGAACCCCCAAAATGTAACTTTTGGGCTTACATCATTGATAGTTTTCAAACATTGGGTATCACATTTTTGTTGTTTCGATTTCGATCCATTAGCAAACTGGACAAGTCAAAACCTTGACCCTTGATGCCCAAAGAATACTTTTTGGACTTCAAATTTCCCAAGTTTTAAAACTTCAAACTTCAGATATTCCATGTTTGTTAGGCTTTGGACTTCAGAGTTTTTGGGTTTGTTGAATTTCGGACTTTGCACTTTTGCCTTATTGGTTTCATCTATATCTAGTGATGGTGAACCTAAAACACCGAAACCCCGATCTAGTTCTTCGAACATTAAAGCTTGGGATTTATCTCTTCTAGTTTCATTTACTTTGTGATCAAGGTAAAGAAAAACTCCAATCCCCAAACCTTGATAGGGAATGTGTTATTTCTCAATGTAGTGCTACTTTTTGCCCTATCTTCAAAAGATCATAACTTTTAGCATGGTGATCAAAAGTTAAACTTCTCTATATCATCAGAAAGAGATTGAAGATATCTAGAACTAGTTTCTTAAACTGTACCTATGACCATGGTTCTAAGAGATCAATGAAATTTTAGACCCCAAATTCCACTCTAGAGACCTCCAAAAATGTAATTTTTGGAGATAGAATATACCTACAGAATTAGACCTTGTTATTTCACACATCCTGGTTGATCAACCTTTGATATTATTAACGTAATATGTTCAAAGGTGACCTTATTCACTTCCTTGATGTTCCTTTTTAGTTGAGTCTACCTTGTAAGGTTTAGTCTTCCACTGGTACCACCTTGTTGATGCATTGGTGAGGGATTCTCTCTTATCTTTATTTGTGGCATTGTATTCTTATATGAAATTTCTATACACATTGAAGTGTAGGTAAGTCATGTGACCCCCTTATATTTCTATGTAGTGCTATGTTAATGTGAGTGATTCAGAATAAATAAATAAATAAAAATTCATCAAGTTTTGCCTTGGTCCTTCAGACAGGGAATTACTCCCATGCCATCTTAATACGAAGCTATTTATGTCAACCACAAGTAACCATAATGATTGGAATAACATATGAACCATTTAAGTCTTTAGATGGACCTATTCAGTATTGCATCTTTGCCACAATGATGAGTCATGAATCATGTAGCTTGCTCATTTTTATAAACAATAATAAAAAAAATTCCAAAGTGCATCACTAACAATTTAATCTACAACCAGTTATTTAAATTGACCTCAAACCTTAGAAATTATAATGCTTAATTATAAATTTTCTTTATATATAATTTTTTTAATTATATTATAAAAGTACTAATTATATAGTTTTTGGTGTAATAACTAGTCTTGGTTACAACTTTTTTTTTACTATTATCTTCCCAATACACAACTATTGACGCAACCACGACAGGAGGGTCCTCAAAGAAATCTGTTTGGACTGTGCATCAAGATCAACACAACAATTCAATCAAAGAATAGAGAGAATTCCAGATCGGGCTTTGATTAAATCATGAATTCAAATACAACTGGCCGACAACATCCGAGCTTCAAGCAGGCTAATAGGCCCGATTACAAAATACACATTCAATCTGGAAACCAAGAGATGTTCAAACTCAATCTATATCTATCTAATCATCATATATTGCTCTTCCTTACTCTACTAGGATCTAATACATCAATATATAGCATCTGAAACACATTCGGATCAACCAAAGAAAGAATATAATCCCCAAGGTGGGAAAGTGTAGCGTGCAAATAGGTTGGCCCCAAGCATGAAGAAAATCCTCTGGAAAAGAACTAAAATGAAATGTGGATGAAAAGGAAGGTCGGACAAGCATATGGGAACATCGTATGAGGTGCCAATAGGATCTGCAAGTCAAGGAGATGCTTCGCAAGGTAAGGAAACACCATCTAGTCGTTAAGGTTCAAACTGGTCCAGAAACTGAGAACTACTAGACATTCCAGAAGAAAAAAATTGGTGGAAAGAGATCCAAGATCAAGGTACAAGAACATGTCTACAAGCTAAATCTAGCTCCACGCTGAAAATGAGCAACTTGGAGGGATCCAGAGTGAAACATAGAAAAAAACTGAAAGTAAATATTTTTTGGTTGATGCAAGATTGTGAAGAACCAAGGATGCTCTTGCATCGGACATCTGGTGTTATTTGAAAAGTGAGTCCCTCATTTTGATGGGGCTAGAGGAAAACCAAGATGGTCTACCTCAGCCTAAGATATCCAATAAGAATCTTCCACTAGTTTGTCTTTCCACTTCACAAGATATTCTCTGTATTGTCTTCTTTGCGTGCTCTTACCAACTCTGTTATCCAAAATATCCTCAATCTCATCCAGTTTCTTCTTAGGAAACTGCCTTTCTAAATCTGGTCCACTATCATCTCTGAATTTTGCCTCATGATACTGATAGAGGTCTTCTATGTTGAATCTCGATGATATGCCCAAGGTATCTAGTAACTCAACTTCATATGCATTGCCTGAATCAAACTTTCTCAAAATATTACAAGGTCCAAATTTCCTCATCTTCAACTTATTGTATGTTCCAAATGGAAATCTTCCCTTTCTCTGATACATCATTACCTCATCCCCAACTTCAAATTTCTTATCTCTCCTTTTCTCATCTGTGTTCTCCTTATACTTCTAGTTCATATCTTTCAAATGTTGTTTCACCTGGTTTTGTAATGACTTCACGTGGTCTGCAAACTCCTCTACTTCAATGCTTCTTTTATCCTCATGGTTGATGTCTCTTAATTTTGATATACCTTTAGGATTCATTCCAGTAACAATCTCAAATGGTGTTTTCCCAGTACTCCGGTTCATTGAATTATTGTAGGTAGATTCTGCTTGTGCAAGAATCAAGTCCCAACCTTCAGGTTTACCTCCAACCAAACATCTCAACAAATTTCCTAAACCCTTGTCTACTACCTCTGTCTGTCCATCTATCTATAGGTGAAATGTAGAGATGAACTTCAATTCAGTCTTCATATTCTTCCAAAGTGTCGTCCAAAAGTAACCAACAAACTTAGTGTCCCGGTCTGAAACAATGCTTCTAGGTAACCCATGCAATCTCACAATTTCCTTGAAAAATAGGTCTACTACATGCACTGCATCTGTTATCTTCTTATAGGGTATGAAATATGTCATCTTTGAGAATCTATCTACTAACACAAATATAGAATCATTCCCTCTCTAGCTCTTAGGCAAAAAAAGTACGAAATCCATGCTTATGTCTTCCCAAGGTCTCTCTGGTACTGTCAAAGGTTTATACAATCCAATGTTTTGACTTCCACCTTTTGCAACTTGAGAAATTCTTCAACTTTGAACATAAATCCTTACATCCTTATGAATCTAAGGCCAAAAGTAATTCTCACTTATCAAAGCCACTATCTTGGCAATGCCAAAATGTCCTGCTAGTCCTCCACTATGCTTCTCCTTTATCAAATAGTCTCTCAAGGAACTCTGGGGTACACACAATTGATTTTATCTAAACAACATCTCATCTTGAATGAAATAATCCAGCTATTTGCTTCGGTCCATCACAATAGGCTCTTTACAAGCTTTCCAGAGTTCAACAAAATTAGGGTCTTCTTCATACAAGGTCTTCAACTCATCAAACCCCAGTACTTCAATTCTCATTTCGGTCAACAAATTTATTCTCCTACTCAAGGAATCAACAACTCTATTTGTTTTTCCACTCTCGTGTTTCAAAACAAAATTATAGCTTTGTATGAACTCAACCCGTCTCACGTGCCTCTGGTTCAACTTACCTTGACTATTCAAATACTGCAATGCTTGATGATCTATATACAACACAAAATCCTTAGGCAACAAATAATGTCTCCACTTCTTGAATGCTTGAATTATGGCATAGAACTCATGATCATACACTGAATATATTCTCCTTGCATCATTCAAATTTTCACTAAAGTAAGCTATTGGTCTTCCTTCCTAACTTAACATTGCTCCAATTGCATTCCCACTTGCATCACAATCTACTTAAAATACTTTGTTGAAATCTGATAGGGTTAACACAGGCTGCTCTGTCACTTTCTACTTCAACAACTCAAAACTTTTGTTTGCTCCAAATGCCCATCTTAAATCCTTCTGGTCTCCTCTCATCGTCTCAGTCATAGGGCTACAAACTGAACTGAAATTCTTAATGAGCTTCTGGTAGAAGCTAGCCAATCCATGAAATGATCTTACCTCTCCAATTCTTTCTAGTGTAGGCAATTCAACAAAATCTCTTATTTTCTTTGGGTCCATCTTCAATCCATCCACAGATATCACAAATCCCAAATATACTAGTTATTCCTTCGTGAAACTACACTTCTTAAGGTTTATCAACAATTTATGTTCTCTCAACCTCTGTAAAACTTGTCTCAAGTGCAAAAAATGATCCTCTTTTGTCTTATTGGAAATCAAAATGTCATCCAAAAACACAATCATAAACTTACCCAAGAATCTCTTCAAGACTTCCTTCATCAACCTCATCAAAGTACTTGGTGCATTAGTCCAAACAAGAGGGTCCTCAAAGAGAACTGTCCAGATTGTGCAGCAAGATCAACACAACAGAAACAACAACACAAAATAGAGATATTTCTAGATCGGGCTTTGATTAAATCATGAATTCAAATACAACTAGCCGACAACATCCTGGCTTCAAGCAGGCTAACGAGCCTGATTACAGAATACACATTCAATCTGGAAACCAAGAGATGTTCAAACTTGATCTATATCTATCTAATCATCATCTACTGCTCTTTCTTACTCTACTAGGATCTAATACATCAATATATAGTATCCAGAATACATCTAGGTTGGCCAAAGAAAGAATACAATCCCCAAGGCGGGAAAGTGTAATGTGCAAATAGGTCGGCCCCAAGCATGAAGAAAATCCTCTTGAAAAGAATTGAAATGAAATGAGGACCATGGGAACATCGTATGAGGTGCCAAACAGCTTCGCAAGTCAAGGAGATGCTCCGCAAGGTAAGGAAACACGATCTAGCCATTAAGGTTCAAACTTGTCTGGAAACTGAGAACTGCTAGACATTCCGGAAGCGAAATCCTACCGAAAAGAGATCCAATTGAGCTAAGATCCAGGATCAAGGTACAAGAACATGTCTACAAGATAAATCCAGCTTTGCACTGAAAAATGAGGAACTCAGAGGGATCCGGAGTGAAACACAAAACAAAATTGAAAGCAAATATTTTTTGGTTGATGTAAGATTGTGAAGAACCAAGGATGCTCCTGCATCAACTATTCTACCATAATAACTACATTTATTGATACAAATATAAATAATGAGTGTTCATAAAAATATTGATATACCTTATTATCTATGCAATATATATAAAAGAGTGCAAGGTAGATTTAAAATCCATCATTGTTCCAAGAAAATACAAGTAATTTAAATTAAGTATAATCTTATGCAATTCATACATCATTCATGGTTTCATCGATAACATAAATAATTCCTTGGAGAATCTATGATAACTTTTTTGTTGTTTTGAAATGGTGTAAGATTTTTCCACCATGTGACTACAAATCACTTACACATAGATCCAATGAATTTTATCTAACTATCAGGAAGGTGCTTCACAATGTCAATGTCTAGGGACCGGGGAATATAAGGATAAACAGTTGGATTCAAGTACACATAGATTTTCTATTCAAACATTAAAATATAAATGTGCATACCCACACAATGACTAGCTAGTATAAGAATTGAATTTTACTTTGCTACATTTTTAATATTCTTATTACCCATTTCACCAACACATAAACTCTTTTATAATGAATATGACCTACTAAAATCTTGAAATATAGTGCATTTTATGCTCCACCACATCTCTTTCCTTTTTCTAGTTATTTGATAGCTATGATGATGAAACAAGAATGAAATAATACTTGTTATCATTGACAAGAATCCCTACTACATAATACTTACTATAGGCATACACGCACACCACACTTTAAGAAAGATATGAAAGTTTCAAAACACACATTTCTTATGACTAATGAATCCACCACTACATGTACTAAACTATTGGGACAAATAGATAATGGTATCTATTGTCTATATGATATTAGTTAAAATCTATTTAAACATAATAAAAGCGGGTAGCTCTTAGCCTCTACCACTTACATGCTATTATTGAAAGCTATCTGCACCCTTTATAGTCTATTTATTTTACTTTTTACATAATAAACACCTTGAATATAGATATTGGAATATTGTTATTCTTAATTTGTTTATATGTTGAATTAGTGTCATATTTTTATTTATCCTTAGTTACATCTATAGCTATTAGAAATTATAACATTGACAGGTAAGTATAGTGATAATCCCATATGAATTTGTCTTACAATAAAATACATACATAATTCAATACAAAATTACAAATTAAGCAATCTCAATGATCATTAACTTTGAGCTATTCCACATTATACATATTATTGACAATATATCTTTATCTGCACCAGCTAAGCTGTATCCATATTATTTTCAGTAAAGGAATGTGGCATGCTCTGTAATTAATATCATTGAGCCTATCTTTGAAGTTGATGTGTCTATGTTTCATCATCCACATCCAGACACTTTCTAGAAAAGATTTGCACTTTTCATATATTTGAAACAAGAAAGTCATGTAAATTGATGACTTTCAGATTGATAAGTTATTAGACATTTGAGGGTAACAGATAATTTGCAACCAAGATTAAATGAGACGAAAAGTTTACAGTTTAAGATGCAAAGCTACCGGCAACATATATACACGGATAAATACAAGTAGCCTAGTACTAATTAGTACCTATTAGAATTGTAAGTGATAATTGATTGATCATTAACTTAACTATTCTGAACTCAAACAATTAAGACTTGCTGAATCAACAATTTGATTAAGTAGGAAAACAAAGAACAATGTAAAAGTGGATCAAGACGAATCCATGAGAGGAAATGTACCAATAGAAATGTGTTCAAAATTATCTCTTAGTGCTACGTGTGAAATTTGTATGCCTTAAGATGGAAAGGTCAAGGCCACACAAAGGTAAAGGTAAACATCCACCATGATAATATATTGACAACCACCGCAACAACATTATTTAGGGGAAAGGGCTTATCTAAGATATAGGTGGAAGTCTCATTCATATTCATATAAAGCATGCAATTGCATGTAAAAATAAGAGGTCTTTGAATCACAAGTGATTCAAAGGAATAAGGGAATGGATAGATGAAATTATTTAACCAATGAAATAGAATCATGAGATCCTAAAATGGATATGGATAAAATAGTAGCAACATGTGACAAAATCCCAAAATATTTATAAGGAAAGAGTCAAAACAAGTAACAATAACAAACTTTATTGTTCCAAATGACACATGTAGTTAAGAAAATTCTTATTTTAAAATTTTGACATTGATGAATTTTGATATGTTTGGTTATTGTTAAAAAATTGACAAGTTTATTTTATTGCAAAGACTCAAGAGATCTAAGACATTTCTAAGTAGGGTGAGATCTAGGTACAAGCATGCTATTTCAAGATGGAGGACTTGAAAAAATAAGTTATAAATCACATAGTTACAAATCAATATGATCCTTACTAGTTGTGTGCTTGAATCACTATGCTATGATCAGCTTGGGGTCAATGGTGATGATCTACAGAATAGAAAATAAACTTTTCTTGCTCCAAATTATGAATATAGGTAAGAGAATTGTTATTACGAATTTTGATCTGTTTTAATGTAGTAAGTTTCATTTATTACAAATAGATCTAAATAGATCTAAGACATTTTAAGTAGGGTGAGCTCTAGATGCAAGGATGCCAGTTGAAGGTGAGAGACTTAAAATGCAATAGAGTGTGTTATATTACTTGTTAAGCTGGTAGTAGCCATATATTACTCTCATCTCACCTTAATAATGATCAATGCAACCAGAGGGTGTCTAGAAGAAGAAGAATAAAATGACTTGACAACAAGTCACATAAAAAGTAATATCTTGTTGCACGAATGTTCTGTGATCCATCATCAGAATAGTAGGAGCTAGGAGACATAAAATCTGCTCTTTGTCAGCATGAAAGATACACTAAAATATCTTGGCAGTATCAAGATAACCTTGTCTTCATTCTTCTCATAGTCTTACTACTGTTCTTGGAACATTTTGTCACTTGTTTACTATCATTTCTCATATCTTCATTCTTCTCATAGTCTTACTACTGTTCTTGGAACATTTTGTCACTTGTTTACTATCATCACAGACCTGCACCTATTTTTCCATCTATTTTTCATATCTTGATTAATTAAACTTTACTCTGTTCCTGTTTCTCATTGTCATTAATCACTATCACCATTCCCCTTTTTATGGTTGGTCAAATACAAGTCTTTTGTCTGCAGCCTTGGACTATCATCCTTTCACTACTTGTTCTCATGATTGTTTCATATGTTGCCTCTTATAGAAAAAACTTGAGTTACCGGGTTCGGCCCCCTAGACCCCTGGTACTGGTCCGGTACGGTCTTGGTTCGGGGTTCGGGTCCGGTTCGCCTGTGGTTCGGACAGGGTTCGTGGTTCACAGGCCTGGTTCGAACCAGGGCGAACCCAAGAGGACCCAAGTCGAACCCAGGGGTCTGACAACCCAAAAATGGATTTTTTTTTCGCAATTTTTTTTTTTTTTTTTGAATTCCACCTCATAAAAAATTAAAAAGACCCTATGTCTCAAGCCACACACCTATGCATCGTACAACCAGGAGAGAAGCACAAGTCTTGTATGAAAGAACAAGTCAGAAAACACAACTCCCGTACGGGAGAATGCACCTTGATCAGAATTTTGACTTCTTTGGCATTGTTCCTGACGTCTTAAAAAAGCAGAAAATTGATGCACGCCATGGAGTTCCGTGTGGGTTTGAAGGTTGTAATTTAGTATTGGCAGGTTCTTTGAACCCGAACCGGTGCCCGAACCCGAACCGGTAACTTAGGAAAAAACTATCACATCACAATGTATCGTAGCGCCTTTTTCATGCTTCTTATGCATTCACAGAAAACTTGATTACTCATGACAATATTCTTTAAACTGTTGCAAGGGTTCAATAGAGTTCGGGTTCAATAGAGCTCTGTACCATTTTGTTCCATATTCGCAGTGATAAATTGTCAAGGTCTTGTTGTTTACGTGCTAAGCTCATAAAGCTTTTCTTTTCCTCTTGCACTTGTTTAATTGTCGTCACTTGGCTTAGCATGCTACTGCCAATTTTGTCTAATCACCACCCTCTTACTTGTCATCCAAGCATACTTGACTGTCCACCACTTGATGTCATTTATGGATTCTTTGCCTCTTGCATGATAGGTGGCCCTTTCATGCTATTCCTGCTGTCATACTATATCATGCATGATTGCTCACTTTGAATGTCTTTCTTGCATTTCACTAACCTCAACAGTCATCTCGACCATCCTTCTTTGTTGGCACACTCTCATGAACTGATTGCTCAAACACTGTCTTTCTATTAATAGTCCTAACCGACTGCCACTGTCCTTGGAATGTTTTATTTCTTTTCCTGAGAATTGCCACTAACTCTCCTTACTGTGTAGGCATCTCACACTTGTATTCTTTGTGCGTAGACAAAGGCATTGGTTGTTACCCTCGTTGATTCTAATGTTGGGGAAACTCTGCAATCATATTGTAGGTCTGCTTAATGTCAATGATGACAGTGGATTCTCCCATTTAACGTACCAAACTACTTCTTCTATGGAATACCTCATCCTAGGATGATTCAGGGCACACACAAAACCTATGATTGGCAAGAAAAATGCCTACTCCTCACATGTCTAATGGCTATGACTGTGATGTTGCTTTCATATTATTCCCCCTTTTTCTAATGACTATGACTGTCCTGTCACTCTTGCAAAGCCCTGTCTTTGCTTGTGGTTAACCTCAGCAACATTCCCTTTTGTCTAACCTCCGTTCTTTAGTTTTTCCCATTGTTGATGATTCCACCATCTCTCTCTCTCGTTCAACTTGTTCAACATGTTCATCCTTCAAAAGAACATCCTGATTGTCTGAGCTATCAAGCCAGTATTTGTGAGGGTATGGATGAAAAAAACTGGTGTGCAAATAAATATGACCATTGATGAAAAAGCCTGGTGTGCAAACAAATATGAGCACTGATGAAAAAACCATGGTCACAACTAAGATTAGATACTAATTTCTGTCTAGGCATGGTGTAGAGCTCTTAGACAAGCTATCGGAGAAGAACCCATGACCTGAATCTAGATTGATGTTTACTATCAGCAGCAGAAAATCCCATAAAAAGTGGGGGTTCGAGGATGGGCAGGCCGGGAGGATTAGCGGTCAGAGGGGCAAGCGGCGTGTAATCCTTCCACTGTAAGGAGCGGGAGGTAATCGTTGCTCTGTGAAACCAGCCTCACGCGGTCCCCTCCGCCTTACGCTGCGAGACAGAACCTCCTTCCTTCGAGGGAGGGCCCCACAGCAACTCTCTACTTGGATCAGGGCACGCCACATTATATGCCACGCATCTTCCCTCCTACCGGCCTTGCCCCACCTGTTCCTCCACCTTGTGCGTCCCCACTCGGGTTACAAGCCCACGCTACCGAGCTCGACATCAGTTACTGTTGAGATCTCCATATTTAAATATGCGTTACATATTTTCCGCTTTACATGTGGGATATATGTACCGCGTTATCCTTTCCCTGCAGACCTCTCTCTTCTCTTCTCTATTCTGTCTCCGCGTCCACCCGATTTATCGCACACCATTCAATTTAACATGCTGACAGTCTGATTCTTGTTTCCATTTCTAATCGACTGACTCCGCTTCTACACTCTATTCTGTCTCCGTGAGCACCCAATTTAGTGCACACCATTCAATTTAACATGCTGACTGTCTGATTCTTGTTTCCATTTCTAATCTCGACTCACTCCGCTTCTACAACAGATACCGCCACTTGTATCTTTCAAGTTTTTGTGTTTTTGTATTCAATGAAACAGATCGTTAAAAACTCTGCTGTTGTGTTTTCAAATTTAAAAGTCGATGCATTTGAGCATATAAGCATGTAGATTTTGCAATAAAGCAATCATACAAGGATGCACAGTAACGGCTACAAACAACGCATAGTACAACAAAATGGTGATTGTGGTCTCCAATTGTCAAAGTGCCTATGCCTTCTAAAAGGGAGACGTCTATTCTCCATATAAAATGATGTCTGATTAAAAACACAAATTTGCATAATACAATTATTTTTTAGCGGATGTTTTGCATTTTTACAGCATTGGTTCCAAACAGATTAAGAAGATCAAACCGGTAGAAATCGCATAAAAATCTTTTGCGATTTTGTGTTTTTGATCAGGTTTTGTTTTGTATGGAGAATAGTTGTCTCCCTCTAAAAGCATTGCTCTTGATAGATTTTTCAAATGGATGCACATATGCTGACTTATTATTATAATCAATAATTTGCCCCTATCTCAACCATAACATAATCTTATACTACTTTGTCACAATATATCCAATAATCATTATTCTTAGCTTTTCTTATATTAAATTTAGAGGGAAAGTGCTATATAAGGAGGAGAAACAATTATAAATTGAGGCATTTGAGCATAAAGGCGTGTAGGTATCTGATCATGTAGTTAGGAATGCAATCATACAAAATGGTGATTGTGGTCTCCAATCGCCAAATAGTCATTATTCTTAACTTTTATTTATTTCTATTATGAAGAATGAGATACTTTAGCCAAGGATTTTATCATCACTTGGGAAGAACCGTTAAATGCATTAAAAGATATGTAATCAAGAGAAGTATCAGATATATTAAGGTGAGGAATCATATAGGATGGTAAGGGGAGCACAAATAATTGTATGGAGGAGGGAGGGATTATGCTTACCACCTAGTAATGTATCCAAAATGTATGTAGTAATGGAATAAGAAGCGACACGATATACATCTTTATCATAAACTACAGAAAATTGTGAAGTTAGAAAATTAATGTGGACATTATCAAGAAGAGGTGTAGCAGGGATGGTCGAGGTAGAAGAAATTGAAAAATGGATATCGGTAAAGAAAGTGTCATAAAATGGCGTAAGGGTTTTTAAGTCATCAATTTATATGCTAAGGAAACAAGTGAAGGTTAAGTAGTAGAGAAGGATATCCAAGATACAATAAATGGAAATGGAAAAGGAGTGTAAATAAGGCAAATCTACAATATGGACAAGGATAAAGGGAAAGGTAGGAATAATGAGGCGAGGTCCCAAGATACATCGATAGTAGGTAAAATGCATAAAAGAGGAAAGCATGATGCCCCTGATGTAGAGGTTTGGCATGTAGGAAAAGGGGAAGGCATGATACCCCCTAGTGTAAACACATGGCAATGTAAGCTTTATTTGTGTGATGGGTGAAGACATGATGTTTCCCCAAAATAAGCGTGACTCTAGGGGTGAAATATGATGGTGTAGGATGTAAAGCTTTAAAAGTGTGAGATGCCAAGGTGAACGCAGTTCAAATAAATCTATAGAGTGAGATGTATCTATATAAGCTCAATGTGTGAAGCTCTAGGGACCAAGATGTGTCAATATAAGGCTAAAACATATGTTGTAATGAACATGATATAGCATGATCAAATCAATAGGGAAGGTCAAACAATAATGATATAACATGCATGACCTATGGGTCACAAGTATGTGTGACATGTATAATAAGATATAGGAAGCACATGAAATTCACACGGAGAAAGGGGAAAAGATAAGTAAACAACCAAAGTGGGGAATAAAAATAAAAGAAAAATTAAGGCATAAGTAACTACTTAAAGGTAAGTTGAAAGCTAACAATGCCCCCAAGAGAGGGATGGTAGATATGTGAAGCAAATTTAGAAGGTGCAATATGTATGAAAGTTATAACAATAGAGGCATACTAAAAAGGGCTAGATCATAAAATAAAAAAAATACAAGGGAAGATAAGGCATGACATCAAAAGGAAGAAAATAAAATGATATCTAATGTACACGAATGTATGAATATATGTTATAGTGGCGCTCATAAATTGTTGAACAAAGTTCTTCCTAGGTACCACCTTTAGTACATCTATCTTAGTCTCATCAACCATTAGAGCATCATTGCTCCAAAAGAAATCATCCATGGACACCACTGCCTTATCCAATTTAATAAGTAGGCACCACACCTTCCCTCTTTACAATTACCTTCATAACATATTCATAGCTCCACATTACCACGAGGGACCTATTCACTTACCTCTCTGTATTTGTGTGTTCATGCCCTTATATACCACATTAGGGATGTATGTGCATCTTATTGCCTCGTATACTTAATTTGGTGTTTTTGTTTCATTAAGGGTTGTGCCATCATTTGCGATTGCACGTGTTAGTTACACATTTACACCTTGAGATCCGTCTCCAACTTTACTCATTTCCACCTGTATTATGATTTTACACATTCAATATACTTAACACTTTAATATTGCATGCTTATCCCAAATGGCATTTACTTTCATGTATTATTGTTCCCTTTTCTCCAATTCCTTTCATATGATAGAGGTAACCAATTTTAAAGTGTATATACTATTGCTAATATTCCTGTGATTGAGCTTCAATGATAGGTGCTACACATAGATAATGGAGGTTAGTGTACATTCCATATTGTTTTCCACCTATTCTTCTATAGTGTTGATACTGTCGATGTTACTTTAATGAGATTCGTTTTTACCTTTGCTATAGAGCAAAGCCAACTGAAATACCCCTGACGGAAAAAATAAAGTCAAGAAAAAGAAGTAAAGTTTTTACTTTAAGAATAATTAAATTTGGAAATCGATGCCTTTTTAATTATTCGGGAAGCTTCTTGATACGCTAAAAATTCTATTAAAAACTTACAATATAGTCACAACCACAGGGTATTGAGAGTGGTTGTCTAACTATGTTTCCCACACAAATAAACACGCACAAAATAGAAACAAACTACAAATTGACATGTGATTATTATATCAATTATGTGGACATAATCACAATTTACCACAATGGATTTTTTCATATGGTAACACACAACATGAAAACACAACTTCCATACTTGGCACACTGGCCAAAAGTAATATTATAGGGTTGCTCACACAATCACCTCACATGATCACACTATACATCATACTTCCTGATTTCTCAATCTCTTCTTAACATTTATTCACTCGCTACTACACTTACTTATTACCTCTTGATTCCACTAATCTTCATAAAGTGCTTGCACATGACTTGACAACACACATAATCTCAACATGTTACTAATCATATCTCCCCAACAACCATCACAACCACCCAAAATATTAATCCTTCGACACAAACTAAAAAAGTTCCAATTGAACATCGTTATCAACCAACACTCATTTACTCACAAATCAAGTCAACCTCCAACAATCATATTCAAATATCGAGATCAAATAACAATTGGTCGGAAATGACACACCAACAAGTTCAAAATTGGGCCTGATTTAGGGGGACTATGGTGTCTAGCGCCCTAGTCCACCAAGACTATAGTTCCTAGCAACACAGTCCACCTAGAAAGGGGTGAGAGAGAGGCAAGTGTGGCATGCATAGACTCAGAGCACATGATTTTATAATCTCATGAATGCATGACTTCAGTTTGTTAATAAAGGGCCAAAAATTGGCTTCAAAGGACCTATGAGGAGATACACTAAGGTAAGGGCCAAAAAGAAGAAGTATGAAATTGTAAGGGGTAACAATTTACAACACTACAGTGAGATAGGATGATAGAGCCCAAGTGTTTGAAGAAGGGGTAACTAATATTGTTGTGAAAGAAAAAAACCAAAGTCCCTATCATACAGAAAGAAGATGATATTACCTATCATAACAATATGATAAATGAATATAGTAGCTATTAAATAGGTAGACATGGCAGTTGAAGTTACTGCAAAGATGAAAGAGTAGAAGATAATAATCATAGAGAGGCTTGGGAGAAGTGTGAAAAATATTTGTAGAAAGATAGAAGAGGATGTGGGAGGAAAACATACTAAATCTTTAAAGGATCATGTTTCAAGAGTGGCGATAAAATAAAAAATAATTTAAATGTCATGGGAAGTAGGTGGAAGATAATGCAAGAGCTACATTCAATGATGAGAGGTGAACTACTTTGAAGAGGAAACCAAAGATGGGGATTGATTGGTTTCATGGAGAGCTCTAAGGTGCAACAAGAGGGGTGAGTTGATAAAAGGAATTTTTTTTAGGAACTATTACATGCCAAGTGATAAATGTTATGATGTGGTGACGGATAATAGCAACATAAATAATTTGTTTTTTATGGAAATGGTTGACAAGTTGGGGTTGAGGAGGACCAGGCATATGCACTTATGACCACTTGGTTTGTTGTAGCAAGGAGACTAAATTTAAGTGGAGGAATAATGTTGGGCAAGGTTCAACATCAAACTGTACTACAATGAAGTGCTATGTGACATTATGAAATGGATGTGTAACATTTTTGGTTGTGGGTACCAATGGTTGTTTGATAGAAATATAGTGTATTAGGGAAGACTAAAAACTATACCATATGGAAGAATGGTTAGATAAACAATTTGATACCACTGAGGGTAGGGGAGGGATATTTTTTATATTATTGCAAGGGTGTGAATTCAAAAGGAGTGACATGCATTGATTCCAAAGGTGTTTGATATTACTAGAACGAGTGGTCAAGTCATAAATCCTAAAGAAGTATTATAGAGAGTGTATTTCAAGATGGGACGTCATCAAAATGAAGTACTCTATATGACATGATAAATAAACAAGGTGATGATGAGTTACACTAAAAAACTTAAATCATTAAGGGCCAAGAAGAAGGATGTGCCACGATTAGGAAAGAGGCTAGCAAATGTGAAGGATAGGTTGATAAAGAAGAGAATTGGGTTGTAACAAAATGAAATTCTAAAATAAGAAGTATGGAGGGTTATTGATAGACCAAAGGAAATGTTAAATGGGTGAGTGCTCAAGGTGGATTACTTGAGGCATACCTAAGGAACTCACTAAAGAATTTGTCTTGTCAACTCAAAAATGTCTTGCTAATCCTCCACTGTGCTTTTCTTTGATCAAATTATCTCTCATTGAATTCCTAAGAATACATAATCAATTTTCCTTGAACAACATGTCCTCCTAAATGAAGTAATCTAACCATTAGATTCTATTTGTCGCTAGTGGTTCCTTGCGTGCTTTCCATGCATACAATACCAAGATCATATTCATACAAGTGCTTAAATTCCTCAAAACTAGATACTTCCACCCTCATTTCTATCAGTAGATTCCTCCTTTGGCTTTTAATGCATCTGCAACTTTGTTTGACTTGTCACTTCTATGTTTCAACACAAATGTGTAACTCTGCAAGAATTCAACCCATCTCATATGTCTTTGATTTAGCTTGTCTTGATTGTTCAAATACTACAAAGCTTGTTGATTAGTTTACAACACAAATTCCTTAGGCAACAAAAAATATCTCCACTTCTTTAAGGTTTGAATTATGGTATAGAATTCCACATCATGGACTGAATATCTCTTTCTAGCATGATTCAATTTCTCACTAAAATATGCCACTGGTCTCCATTTTGATTCAGCATTGCTCCTATTACATTTCCACTAGCATCACAACCAACTTGAAATACCTTGTCAAAACCTGCCAATGCTAACACTAGATGTTTTGTTACCTTCCACTTCAACAATTCAAAGCTTCATTGTGCTCTGGATGTCCACTTGGAGTCTTTCCTATCTCCTCTCATTGTCTCAGTTGTTGGCGTACAAATACTACTAAAATTTCTAATGAACTTCCTATAGAAAGTAGCCAACCCATGAAAAGATTTTTCCTCTCCAACATTTACTAGTGTAAGCCACTCAACAATTATTCTAACCTTCTTTGTATCCATCTTCGATCCTTCTACATAAATGAAAAATCTCAAATATAACCATCTTGTCTTCATGAAACTACACTTCTTGATGTTTATCAACAACTTCTCTTCCCTCAACCTCTGAAATACTTGTTTGATATGCAACAAATGCTATTCTCTAGTCTTTTAAAAAATAGAATGTCATCCAAGTAAACAATAACAAACTTACCCAATAATTGCTTCAATAAATCATTCATCAACCTCATGAAAGTGCTCGACACATTAGTCAATCCAAAAGGCATCACCAACCATTCATACAATCCCTCATTTGTATTAAATGTAGTCTTCCATTCATCTCCTCCTCTGATTCCGATATGATGGTGTCTACTCTTTAGTTCAATCCTGGCGAAATACTCTACTCCACGTAAATAGTCCATAATGTTATCCATCCTTGGAAATGGGAATCTATACCTCACAGTGATCTTACTGATTGCTCTTGAGTTAGTACACATCCTCTATTCTCCATCTTTCTTCGGCATAAGTACAATAGGTGCTGCACATGGGCTTAAACTTTCTCTAATCAATCCCTTCTTCAGTAACTCCTCTAATTGTCTATTCAAATCTGCATTTTCTATTGGTGTCATTCTATTTACCACTTTTTTTGGAAAACTATCTCTAGGTATGAGATCCATGTGATGACTAATACTCTGGATCAATGGTAGTCTAGGTGATCCTACAGGCTCCTCTTCTACATAGGATGCTCTTGCATGATTCTCAGTCTTCTTACCAATACTCCCTTGGTGACACTCAAATTCTATATGTCCTTCACCTCTGCACTTGAAATAGATTCCCCTAAATGGTCTCTTAGATCTATGCCCATCACTTCAGTATTCATCATTATGGAAGGATTATAGCCTCCTATGTCACTCCACTAGGGGTTTTTGTCTCTCTCCCTTTGTGATATGAATTATTATCTTTCTATTAATTGTGGAAGGGCTTATCTTCCTTTCTTTGCTTTGTATAGGTCTATGCCCATCACTTCTTGTTCACTTTCTCCTCCACCTTTGTTCCAACTGGTATACTTCCTCAACTATGGTTATCCTTACTAGACTTGATTCTTCTTGAATCTTTGTTCTCATTGATATACTACGCAACCTTTTCTTTACTTGCATCACTATGTCCAAACCTAATGATCACCTTGTAAAAAATTTCACTGTTTTCTTTCATAGATTTCTCCTTTTGTCTCAAGTTTTGTAGTCTCTTCAGCAATTCAAGTTCATAATCAATATATCTGAATTGATTCTTCAAATTTGTCACATCCTATCCCATTTTGTGATATTATCCTTTCCTCTCCTATTCTTATTCAACTGAACTTCTTTCCACCATAAAGAAACATGACCTTTCAACTTCTATTTTGCAAATCTCACTCTTTTTGGATCTTCAATTTCCTCATATTCAAAGTATTCCTCCATATAATTTATCAAATCAATCAATTCATTAGGGTTTAGGTTTCCTACATAATTTCCAATTTTACTTCTAGGTCTCTTAATTATCTTTGAAATAGCTTTCATCATCTTTATTTGATTTGATTCTTCTTCCTCTTCTTTAGAATATTCTTCAACTAGGTTTTGATCTAATTCATCATCATTATAGAAAATAAAGGAGTTGCTTCTTATATTTACCCTAGGTTTTTGATGCAAGGGACTATGAGGGTAATCATGAGGAATATTCATTATGTTGAGGAACTGAGAAATATATTGTAAAGTATTTATTTTATTATTAGTTGATAGGCTATGATAAAGAAAATTAGATGTATTTCACCACATTGTGTTGTTGGATGTTCTTGTTTTAGTAAGAGATATATGAATGGTTGATTGTGTAATATGGTGAAAGGAAATCAAATTGGAAAGAATGGGACGAGGGATCCTAACATTGCTAAGTGGGACTAGATGGTGGAAAAGTTAGAATCAAAATGAATTTCATCCTATTACTATTTAACATTGTTGGAGTTATACAATTTATCGCAGGGAGAGAAGATTAGAAAGAAGTGCATTGAGGAGTATTATCAATGTAGACTTAGGTCATGAAATCATGAGGAAGGATCCAATAAGGTTGAAAAATATGTTAATAAAATAATAGAATAAACCATAGAGGAATTGAGTATGTGGAATATTAGATAGTAGAGGTCTATTAATTAGATCTCATTGTAGAGAATGAGCTAAACTAAAAGAATGAAGATAAGAAGAATCACTAGAGAGAAATAAAAGAGGAATAGGTAAACTAGATGAGATAGTGTGATAGGGCTTAAGTGTTCAATAAAAGGGTAACTAATATCATTGTGAAAGAGAAGACCAAAGTCCCTAACATAGAGAAAGAAGATGATATGACCTATCACAATAATATTGTAGATGACTATAATAGCTATTACATAGGTAGACATGATGGTTGAAGTTACTACAAAGATAAAAGAATAGAAGATGATCATCATAGAGAGGCTTGGGAGAAGTGTGAAAAATATTCTTAGAAAAATAGAAGAGGATGTGAGAAGAAAATGTATAAAATCTTTAAAGGATCATGTTCAAATAGTGGTAAGAAATTAAAATGATTAAAATGTCTTTGAAAGTAGGTGGAAGATACTACAAGAGCTATATTAATTAATGATATGTGAACTACTTTAAAGAGGGAACCAAGGATGGGGATCCATTGATTTCATGGAGAGCTCTAAGGTGTAGCAAGAGGGGTGAGTTGACAAAAGGAAAATTTTTTAAGGACCTAGAACATGGTAAGTGGTAAATGTTATAATGTGGCGATGGATAATAAAAGCATATACAATTTGTTTTTAATGGAAGTAATTGACAAGTTGGGGATGTGAATGCACCTGTACCCACTAGGTTTGTTGTAACAAGGAGACTAGATTTTGGTTCTAGGAATAATGTTGGGTGAGGTTCAACATCAGAGTGTACCATGATGAAGTGTTATGTGACATTATGGAATTGGGTGTGTAACATTTTTGGTTTGGGATACCATTTTTGGTTGTGGATAACATCATTACATCACATGCCTTCATATGCAGAACAATAATGGGCTCACATACTCGTTGTAAGGCATTTCAAGTTATACAATGGAGGCATAGGCCTGATCATAGCCCTATAGATTGGCAGGTGAATTCTAAAGTTCTACAATTAATAGCATCTTATTGCAAAATGATCTTATATATGTTTCTCTAGGTCTAATAAAGATCTGTGTCAACCTCAAGGGTCTCAAAACCTAAGGAATGATGAATTGTGTAGGTCGGCCCCAAAACATGAGAAGATGCATTACAAAAGATGATAATAGGTTGTGTATCATGTAGAAGGTTCCACTAGGACCCAAAATGCCATGAATAATGTTCCAATTAGATCTGCACACAATGAGAATGGTCTACAAGCGGGATGCATCAACTAGTATAAAATGCTTTGACAGAGAAATGATAGAAATTTAAAGGAGCAACAACCAACGATAACATATGAAAATCACAAGATTTATGGATATGATGTAGATGACCTTGTGCTAATTGTAAATCCAGATTCACAAGGCATGAAGAGAAAGATGCAATCAAATGTGGAAGAAAGTGTTGAGACAACTACAAACTAAAATGCAAGAAATAAACTATTTTTGGTTGATGCAGGATTTCTTATTTATTAGGGATGCTCCTGCATCAAATACCTAGAGTTAGAATGAAAGTGAGCCTTTCACTTTGTTGGGGCTAGATGAAAACCAATGTGATCTACCTTACCCTAAGATATCCATGTTGAATCTTTTGTCGATTTTCCTTTCCACTTCACCAGATATTCCTAATACCGCTTGTTCCTAGTGTTTTTGTTGCAAATGTGAAGTTGATGGTGTATCAATATGGTTGTCATTAATGTCAACGTAATAATTTTGTGTTTCAGTAGTTGGTTTATGCTCTGCATTCCTGATATGTTGCAGTTCTAGTCATGAGGTTTTGATATGTTGTTGGAAGTTTCTTTGGGATGCTATGTTTATGATTTGGTGCTCCAAAAGTTTGTTCAGTGATGGTGATATTTGATAGTGATGCTCTGCAAAATGGGGGTTCGTTAGACAAAAACCTGTGGTCATATAACACATAAGAAGCACAAGAAACAAAGAGAAAAGTTAGTGTTAATCAACCAAAGACTAATCTAAGCAGGCATACCAAGAGAGACACTAAAAACATAATGAAACATTTAACTATGAAAATAAATGCAAGAAGACATCTCCATATGCCTTCCACCATGCTTGTAGCTCCTCCTCCCTTGTTCCTCTCCTCTCCAAGTTACAAATTAGTGTAGCTCACAACTTTTTGCACTATGGATGTCTTATGGAGATTCAAGATTGAAAAATGATTAATCTAAATGCTATTCAAGTGTGAACAGAAGCTAAAATGAGAGATTATCTAATTAACTAGTGTTAATTTTAAAACCAAAAGAGTGAATATGATTGATTTATGCTAAATGCTCTCTAAAAATGACTATAATGTAAATGCATACAAGTTTTCAGGATCTGGATTATGAAGAAATGAGCTCTATTTATAGAAAAAATGGAGCAATGGATGAAAAAATGGAGCAATGGATGGTTGAGATTGAGTAATCTCAACAAGGGTCGGGATTGAATGGTTTATGATCCATGTGAGGACTTTCAACCCAATCCCAGGATGACAAGTGTCAACATGAGATGGGTTGAGAGGATAGGGAAGAAGCATTAAATGCTTGACATGACCTGAGGGTTAACTTGGGAGGTAAGGTTAAGGTTGAGTTGAATGGATAAATTCATTATTCAAAGAATAATGCTTTTATCCAATGGATAAACTCTTGTGCAAGAGCTAGTGAGGATAACTATGGTCAAAGCAATAAATGCTTGAGGAGACACATGGGTTACATGAGGATTGAGTTAGGGGTCAAAGTCTCTAACCATGGGTGCAAGTGGATTTAACCATAAATGGTCATGTAAGAGCCATTAGTGGTTTGGAAGACTTTAGAGGTTAGCTTGTTGGACACATAAAGCAGTAAATGCTTTTCAAAGACTTTGGAGTCTTTGAGAAGTGACTCCAAGTTGCTCAGGAATGTGACAATAATTAGGGGATGTATTAGGCTAATTAGGAAGGGGTTAGAAGAATCTAGAAGAGTTTTAAGATTGCAAGTGGGTTTGGTGGGTGAGGGAAAATAATATTTTTATTAAAATAAAATTCATTTATTTCAACAAATAAGTACAAGTTGCATTTTTAGGAGAATGCAAGTGGGGGGGGGGGGATTTAATGATTTAAATAAATGTTTTATTTTTTTATTTAAAAGAGGAAAGAGGATTAAATTGAATATATGATTTATTCTGTGAATTTGGTTTAATGAATGAATTAAAATAAATTGAATAATTTATTTAATTAATAGGAGAATGTTTGAAGATGAATTAATTAGATGTTAATTTAATTGGTGGCTAGTGGATTTTTAATCAAATAAATAGCGAATATTCATTTAATTAAACTAGACAAATTTATGTGACTACAGATAGTATTTGTAGAGTTTCACAATTCTCCACATTTATGGTTCTGATGATAATATTTTGGATTTATGCTATTTATGTTGTGACACTTAAATTAATTATTTTAATTAATTTAACTCTCCCACATAATTAATTAATTTAATTATGTTAATCTTTATTCTTCTCAATATTAATTAAATTTAATCTAATTAATATTGTCACTATAATCCAATGATTTATTTATTTAATAAATCAATTTCCCTTTATTCTTCTAAGGCATCCAAAATTAATTCTTCCTAAATCCCCCTTTAATTAATTAATCTCAATTAATTAATTAATCTTTGTGATCCTACAAATCACCTTTTTCTAATCCATCATTAGCCTAATTAATTCTTCTAGAAACCCTCTTAATCCCACTTACCATTATTTTCTAATTTTTAAAATTGCCTCCACTCATTATCTCTCCTAGTCAAATCCTCCTACAAACCTCACTTGCTCTAATCCCACCTAATCCCTCTTCTAATCTTTCTTCTAATGGGTTGCTAGTTGCTAATCCCCATGATTAGCCACAAAGTCAATTCCTTGTCCCCTCACTCAACCACTTTCCTTAAATGTTCTTCTCACATCTCTCTATGCATCCCCCCATCCAACTACCTTCCTTAAATGCTCTTTTCTTAGGTGAATGTGAGATTCATTCCTCTAGGTATCCCTTCACCAAAAGAATTTTTAATTCCTTTTTATTCCTCCAATCCCCATGCTCCCTTTTTGGAGAATTTTAAATGCTTCTTTTCATCATCCAAGGAATTTTTTTTTCCTTTTGTCTTCCGTAGGTGCATTGGGAAGCTTTCCCAATAAACCTTGATGAGTGTGGAGACAAGAAATGCCTTTATGGCATATCTCTTGGACTCCACACTTGTTTTGTCAATGCCTTTTGATCCATGTGTGGGCTCACATGCAATCTTGGACCTCCATCTTGGATCAATCCTAGCCCTCCATTTCTTCCCCCCTTATTCTATAAATTGGGGACTACACTCCTTCATTTGACATCTCCAAGCTTTGTAAGTTCATTTTGCCCTTTTGAGTCTAAGAAATCATCCAAGCACCTAAACTATAGCCAAATTTCCACTCATCCATCACTTAGCCATTTATCTTGCATATCCATTCCATACTTAATTCATCCATTTCATCATCCTCTCAATCATCTTGTGCATAATTGGAGAGCCGACCACATTCAATCAAGGAGCAAATCTATTCAGGTTGGAGAAGGGGCGCTACTTCAACCTCATCCCCTTCAATCCAAGGAACAAGTGAAGATTTGTGAAGGTATAATGGTGTTTGTTAAGTTTATTTGAATGTTTATGCATATTCGTATTCAAACTAGCCATTTATCTTCACATTAGTTTTTCCTTGGTTCATTTTGGCATGCCTGGTGGGACCCACGTCCCTAATTTAACATTTTTGTGAAGTTTTTGTACATTTAAAATCGCAGGTATTGGATTAGCGTGAGCAACTGCACTTTGGCACGAGCGATACCGATTCAACGCGGGCAATACGAGCTTCGACGCGTCCAGTTTAAAATTTAAATTTTCATAACCCGCCCTTTTGCAGGTCTGCTAATCAACATGAATGTTGCGGGAACAACGCGTCCGCTTGCTATATTCCTCCATCCACTTTCCTATTTTTTTTATGCAATCTACTTTCTGTTCTCCAATTGGTTATTTAAAAACACATTAAAAGGAAAAACTTAAAAAAAATAAAAAAATTAGTTAATCTGTTTAGCTAGCCTTTTTATTTTTTAGAAATGTCACTTTAGCGCGTACGTAGGCACTTCAACGTGGCTGTCTGCAAAAAAGCGTGAGCGCTATTTCTGCAGAATTTTGTGTTATTGATTTGATTTTTTGAGTTTCGCAGGTTTTATCCGAGCGGTCCAAGACATAATTTGAGACTTCTAACTTGGTTTCTTGTAGGACATTGTGTAGAAGACCAAATTTTCACTAGATTAGTCTTGTGTGTGCTTTTCTAGATAGATAACACTTGGATTTTGGGCTTAAAATTAACCACTTGCTTCCGTGTCTTATTTTCATTTTTTTTGCATGCTTTTTAACCCTTAGCGAGCTTGCCCTCTCGATTTGCCTAGCACATTAGCACAGGCATTGGTGAGAGGGGAATGACCCAATTGACTATGACTAAACCCGATCATTCCAACTCACTATAATAAAATTACCTTTTGAGATGAAAATCTCGGAGGACAGAGCTATTTGAGTTTATACTCATATCAAGCACTTTGTAGGGCCCTTGAGGTCTAAATCACACTTGCGTGACTACCATTGTTATTGGTTCTTTGTAGGGCTATAGGCCTCAATCGCGCTTGCGCAACTACAAAGGGTAGTCTTCAAATGGAAACCCTTTCTAAAAGCTTTAGGAATAGAATCCACACGGTTCACCTCCGAAAGGTGGATAATCTTTGTGCAAGGGAGATAGTAACTCCCCCAAGAGACTTTCCATATCGTGCCCCCATTAGTGTTTGGATTTGGCTAATACGGCATTGAGAATCCATTGCGTGAGACTCAGAGCCCATATTCTGATTAGCTATTAGGTGTGTACCTGATTCAACAAGCAAAGGTTTTCCTCCTTAACCAACTCCCTAGGATAGTATGTTGTGCTTGATGTCTCTATTTGAGTCAATGGCTAATATGTTTTCTATCTCTTCTTGCCAAGAGTAGAATTGGTATATCCAAGTCAACATCCTAGTCATCATAGTCCAAGTCTAAGTCACCTTTTGTCACATTATAATCCAAGTCAAGCCTAGTCCAAGTCATAGTCCCTAGTCATCCTTATGTCATGTCCTAGTCATACCCTAGTCATGTCCAAATTGTCATCCTAGTCATGTCCTAGTTTTGTCCTAGTCACATCCTAGTCCAAATTTTGAATCAACCTTGGTCAAGTCCAAGTCACATTCAACTCCAAATGTTTCCAACAAGTCAAACTTCATCGGAACTCCACTAGCCTCATGTTTCATAAGCCTAAGTTGTACAAGTATCCTAAGAAATCTATCCCTCGTCCGATCAAGAAAAAGAAGCTCACACAAGAACAACTCATTCGATGCTGAAAGTTTTGGTATACCAATCACAAACTCTTGCTTAAACATATGATCTTTTTGCATTGATATCACGATTATATTCATGGTCATAGCAATGAGTTTGATGCTAGTGATGAACTAAGAGTTTGCGCTCTACACCAAGGATCGGGCTTGTCTTTCAATACCAACTATCGTCAAAATCGGGTGGTCATGTATACCTTCATATAATTTGCCATCCGAACCTGTCACTTATTGAGTCATTTTTATATCAAGGATAATCTAGTCATCAAGTTCTTCTAGTCATCACTATCACCCTTCTTTGATCTTTCATCATCAACCTTTTCTATGGACTTAGCACATCGATCAATCTTTAATCAATTATATTTGATCAAATCAATCCTTAATCAATCATCCTTCAATCAAATCGACCTCACTCTAGGTTTTTATACCTTGTGAATTTGTATTTAGACCTAATCCTTAATCAATTAATCATCTAGCCTTTGTGCTTGAGAAGGAATCTCCCCTAAGTACCTTTGCCTCATCTTTTGAGTCGATCAAGACTCTTATCCTGTGTCTTTATTTTGCTTGGGATCATTAGTCAATCCTTAGTAAAGAGACTTTGATCATTATCCTAAGGTCTAAATTTTACCCAACTTGGTTGTTACCTTGCTTGTGGTTTCATCAACATCCCCCACCTAAAATCCTCATCCAAGGACTAAGGTACAATCTTAATTAAACTCTCATCCTAATCCAAGGACCCCATCAATAAATCTATCCAATTTCATCAAATCCAAATCATATCAAAATCCAAAGTCGTAGCTAAGTCCTTCCATCAAAAATTTTCTTCCAATAAATTCTCCTAAGGTTGTTCTTGCATGGTCACAACTCGATCCCAAAAGAAGAAGATGGTTGAAAATCAATATGGCATGTCAGACATTAGTGTCCTATATCAAGATCCTACACAAGATCTTATGCAAAGTACACAACCCGACATCCAAGATCCCCAACCACAAGGGGACCCTAACATGGTGGATCAAGATGATCTCTCCCTAGAAGTGCAAACATTCCTAGAAGACTCTTACAATCAAGGAATGATGGAGAAACTCATCCGAAATAATCCTAGTGCTCTTCTAAAGACTCTTATTGAAAATGGAGCTCGCCTTCCCCTTGATTTTGATAGATCCATCCTCGATCAACAACCACAAGGAGACTTTTCTTCTTCTCACATCATTACACCTATTCTTCAACCCTAATCAATCACACCCTCACCTATCATTCAACCCCAATCAATATCGCATGCGCTATCCGTCCCCGTGGTTTCCATTCCACCCTCTTCCTTCTTGAAATCCATGCCAATATCCAATCTGATCACATCTATTCTCCAACATGCTTCTATGCCATCTTCTTCTACCCGACCACATGTCTTTATTCCACAAGCTTCTATTCCTCTCAATAATGTTGCTAATTTCATCCATTCTTCACTTCCTCCTATCACAACAATTTGGGGGTTGCAACCAATTGTCACTCAAGTCCCCATTACATCGCTCATCACATCCCACATTCCCGCTTCTTCATCATATCAATACATTAGTGGTGGTGGTATACCTTCCATGACTCATCTGATACTAGGGGCAAATACGGTCCATCATGTCCAAAATTCACAACATGATATAATCAAGGAAATCCAGGACATGAAAAACATCATAAAAAACATGAAGGAAGGGACTAACAAAAGAAAACCTTATTCGTTTGAGGAATTTTGTCCTTGTCCTTATGATCCGTTGATATTAGTCGCACCTTACCCGCTAGGGTTTGAGATACCTAAGTTCACGAAGTATGAGGGCCAAGGGGACCCCCAAGATCATGTCCGTGGGTTTCACATCTTATACCAAGAAGTCTCCTATAGTGATTTATATCTTCGTAGGCTCTTCCCTAAGAGTCTCATGGGAGATGCTCTTGCATGGTTCTCGTCTTTGCCCCGAGGTTCTATCACCTCCTTCCCGGACTTAGCAGAAAAGTTCGTGGCCCATTATGCTTATAATATTGTCAATGACGTTTCCATGATGGACCTTTGTAACATGAAACAAAGGCCTGGAGAAACCTTCACTAACTTCTTGCAGAGGTGGCGACACCTTATCAAGAAATTCCAGTGGATATGCCAGAACACCATCAAATTAAATTATTTCAGAAAAATTTGGTGCTCGAACTATCAAAACCCTTGACATATCAGTGCATAGAGTCTTTCCAGAAGTTGACTGACAAGGGCCTAGCCCTTGAACGCGTCTTGTTAGAGGAAGGTACCCTAAATCATTATAAAAAATTAAGTCAAAATTCCTCCTCTTATCATAATGACAAACCAAAATTTTGGTCTAAGAACACAAACGTAGTCAATGATGGTGTTACTGATGTAAAGCGAGTTCAGACCGTGGCTGCTCGTCCAAAGACCACCACCACCAATCACCAATTCAATACTCATCAAAACAACCAAAATCAATCTCAGAGGCCTCCCAACAATGTTTCAGTTCAGGGGTGACCACCCTGATCTAACAATTAGGCTCCAAGAGAGTATACTTCGCTTGCTGAGCCCATTGAGGTTGTGTTCCAAAAGCTTGTCCAAGTGGGTGCAGTTGTTTTTCCAATAACTCGCCCATTTGATCCTAATCAACCCAAACCTAGGTGATATAATGAGATTGAATATTGTGACTATCATCATATCAATGGGCATGATACATCAAAGTGTATGAAATTGAAGAACTACATACAAGATCTCATTGATAAGGGTGATATTGAGATAGCAACAACAAAACCTAGTAATAATAATGACAAACTCAAGATGTATCGGGAACCTTTCCTAAAGCATGACAAAGGCAAGGGCTCATCATGTAATGTTGTGAACTTCGATTATAACAATCATATACCAAACTTTGAATTTTTAGTGGGTCGCATTGAGCCTATAGATAACCATGTCAATGTCATCACTGTCCAGGGAGCTAACCCTCCCCCTTCCCAAGGCAGACCTAGGATCACTATTCAAGGTGAAAGGTGATCCCGACCCTTCTCAATAGACAAGCAGACCTAACCCTGCTAAGATAGTCATTCAAGGCACCACACCTTCCACTTCCCACTCTCATAATGATTGCAATGTAACTACTCACCATGGGAAAGTTACTGTCCAAGGAGGCCCTCCTCCATCGAATCCCCCTACCCCATGTCATCCACCCGCTGATATGACCTCCTTGACCATATTGGGAAGACCCCCGCACGGATCTTCATCCTAGAGCTTCTCAAGACCTCCCTCGTCCACAAAGAGATTTTGGAACAAGCCCTCCTCAAATCACGTGTCCCTGACAACATCAATTCTACCCAATTCCAAGCCCTCATTGGAAATCTCACCGCCCAACAACACCTTGCTTTCACCTCCAATGACGCTTCTGTAGGTGAGGATCATAACAAACTATTTCATATTGAAGCCCTTATCTAGAAACACAAGATTAAACACATCTCAATAAATAGTGGATGTGGACTCAATCTTTGTACATATAAGTTAATAAAGAAATTGGGGCTTTTTGAGGACCTGGTTGATACATTAGGACGAATCACAATCAAAGCCTATGATGATGCAAAAAGGGTTTCCAAGGGAATGATCACTTTATCTCTTCAAGTGGGCCCTGTTACAATTGAGACCCCTTGCCATGTTTTGGATCTTGATCTCCCCTATAATATCCTCCTCGGATGCTCGTGGATTCATTCCCTTCAAGTCGTTCCTTCCACTTACCATCTTTGCATCAAATTTCCCTTCAATGGTGGAGAGATCACTATCAAAGGTGATCCACAACCCTTTCAATATTGCAAGCTCCTAGAGGGGAAACATCCATATCATTGTCCGTTAAATAGACCTGCTCCAACTCCCCCATCCAACGCATCTAAAATCGCCTCCACCTCATCTCAAATAGAGCCCAAATTCAATATCCTAGACAATGGCTATGAAGAATACAAACTTAAGGATGTCTTATTATAGGTAATCTCCCCTTGTCTCCCTAATAGTTCTGATACTAAATGTAACTATAGATCCAATATCCAACAAGATGAGAGGGGGGGTGAATCATACATACTTAATCTTCCATAAAAACATCAGATTCAACCTCGGTAACATATACTTTAGTAATATAACAAAAACTGTTAAATATGCAAACTCAAAAGCATATAAACATCATAAACCTCATAACACCAGATTTAACATGGAAACCCAAATAGGGAAAAACCACTGTGGGATTTCGAACCCACTAAGAAATATACTCTTCTAGAGTATGCTTGGTTAAAAGCAAATCCTGTTAAAGATTACAAACACATTGCTAGATGTGACCTGGTTAAGGGATTTCCCTCAGATCTGTTAGGATCTTCACCTTGTTAGAAGTTACCTTGTTAAAGGATTTCAAACACTCAATCAAAATGTCACCTTGCTAGAGGGTTTTACAAATAAGACTGTTAAGTCCACTCAGTTAAGAGATTTTCTATCACTTTCACAAAATAACAGTAATAAAAATCTATCTGCAACTTCACATCTAAAATGCTAAAGCAGATTCTTATTTGTTCAATACAATCTAGACATAGAACTAATCTTGTCCATCTGCTGGGCTTCTATACTCTGTTATTCAAACAGGTCTTCAAACTTTTGTGCTCGGTAATCACTATGTAGCATCCCTGTGCATACACTTGCCCGCATACATTGTTTATCAATAGTTTCCTATTTATAAACAATTAGCTAACTGCTTAATCTCCTTGATCACATTTCCCATGATCAATCATAGCCATCAGATCTTCAATCTTGTCCAGGTTCAATGCATCTTTTGATCTGAAAACGTTTTACCCTGCCTAGGAACTTGCATATATTTCTTAGAACTTGTGCTAGGGTATTGCGGTTCAATCTACGCTGTAGATCTTCATGCCGACTTTCCATTGCCTTAGATTCATTAACAAACTTCATGCACGACATACCAATCATTTAATCAGTTCCAGCTCATCAGCTTCCTTCATTAAATAACACATGTAACCATTTAATGCATTCTGTTATAGCTCGATTACAACTCGGTTATAACTCGGTAAAGACTAAACTTCACTCGGTAGACATTCCACCTTCATTAACCGATAGCGATAACGTTAGGGTTTATCGACTAGGTTCCTTAGGGTTTACCGACTAGGTTCTTTGCTTGGTAACATAGTATATCATTATCCTTACAATTTACAACATATGTATGATGTTAAAACAATCTAAACATCATGATCTCATCATTGTCTGACTCGGTAATAGTTGCCCATTGAATACCTTATTCATCCCCTTATTTATCATATTCTTTATGTGTCTTTTACCAACATCTTTATATTCTTCAAATCATACTTCTCAAGATATGGCAACATCATACTGAATTAGAAAATCAATTTCTTGACATCAATGACAAAATAATAATATCAAGACAGTAAACATCCTTAATCAGTTATATCCATAATCATCAACAACCTTCTCAATATCCTTATTGAAATGTCAACAATCTTTCATTGTTTGTTATAATGCTATATTGCCAACTCTCCCAAGTCATTTGGTAACCCCAAATAAATAAATAAAGATCAAAAAATTGTTATACAATGTAAGGATAGTACCTTCAAACAATGGGGTCCACTTGATGAGGAGAGCCTTGAGACAAATATTTCTTCGTGGTTGTACCAGGAAAGAGATGAAGATCCAACAAAAATACCCAAGAAGATGTATCCAAAAGCATCAGCCATGGTGGAGAAGATGGGTTATAAAGGGCATAGCCTGGGGTTGGAAGAGAAAGGAATCAAAGCACCGATAAATCCCATCTCATACAAATATAACAGGGGCTTGGGTTATACTCCAGTACCTAACATCACTATCATTAGTGCCCCTTCAAGTCCTTCTTTGGATGTCAAAGACTCTGATGAAGAGGAATTCCATGAAATGCCTTTTGAATACGAAGATGACATCTTCTTTGACACCCACGTCAACACCATAACCCCCATAACCCCTTCCACCTCAGATGAACTACAACTTGTTCACCCTGAGCTTATAGATTGGGACCAACAAGACAAGCCCACTTTAGACATTTGTGCTAATGACAATGCTCTCATGACTCTTTTGAATATGGACAATTTATAAGACTACAACAGATTTTATGGGATTCAATTACATGAAAAATGATGCTTTGGTAGCAAGTCAATGCCCTTAGTCACAAAAAAGAATAAAAAGAAAAATCTTGATTCCCTAGGTGAAAACCTCTCCGAGGCACCTTTGGATGAGGAAAAAGTAAAAACAAAGGGCGTATTCGAAAGTGAAAACCTAGATCAGGCACTTGAGAATGAGGGACTTGACCTCCCTACCATTGTTCCTTAGTAGGATAGGTCAACTTTGTTGATAGAGGAAACATACACAATCAATGTGGGCACTGAAGACACTCCAAAGAACGTGCTCATTTCTAAGTCCTTGATGAATCAAGAGAGACATGACTATCAGATTTCTCATAGAAACAAAGATCAATTTCGCCTGGTCATATGCTGACATGCCAGGCTTAGATCCTGACTTGGTAGTTCACAATCTTGTTGTTCGTCCAGATACAAAACCAGTAAAGAAAAAATTACACAAGATGCATCCACACATCGCACTCCTCGTCAAAGCAGAACTTCAAAAAATGTTGGATGTTGGGTTCATAAAGCCAATAGACTATCCTGAATGGCTATCCAACATTGTACCTGTCGGTAAACCTGTTGGGGGCATCCGCATTCGCATTGACTTCTAGGATTTGAATAAAGCTTTCCCTAAGGATGATTTCTCGCTTCCCAACATAGACATGATTGTAGACCTCACAACGGGCCATGAAATGTTATCACTTATGGATGGATTTTCTAGATATAATCAAACCAGGATCATAGAAGAAGACCAACACAAAATGACATTCACAACATCGTGGGGCACCTCTTGTTATCAAGTCATGCCTTTTGGTCTCAAGAATGTCAGAGCTACATACCAACGAGCAATGACAATAATTTTCCATGACCTTTTGCACAAAATCATGGATGATTATGTGGATGACCTTCTAGGAAAATCCAAGACATGAACACATCCTTATCCTAAGGCAAATTTTTGAGAGATTTGAAAAATATAAACTACGCCTAAATCCCAAGAAATGCGTCTTTGGTGTCACATCAGGGAAACTATTAGGCTTCATTATTTTGCGTAGAGGCATAGAGGTTGATCCTGCAAAGGTGAAAGCTATCATGGAAATGTCTCCCCCAAAGACCCTTAGAAAGTTGCATAACCTCCAAGGAAAGCTCCAATCCATCAGATGCTTCATCTCACAGCTTGCAAACAAATTTCACCCATTTGCCCACCTATTACGCAAGAATACCAAATTCAAATGGGACTGTCTATGTCAGAAGGCTTTTGAAAAACTCAAGGAATATCTTGCATCGCCTCCGGTTCTTATGCCTCCTACTCTAGGACAACCACTTCTTTTGTACATATCAGCTACTGTAGTGGCATTGGGGGCATTATTGGTATAGACAAATGATTAGGGAAAGAAGCATGCTATATACTATATCAGTCGCACATTAGTAGGGTATGAGCTTAATTATACCCCTATTGAAAGAGAATACTTAGCACTTGTCTTCATCACACAAAAGCTCCAACACTACATGCTTAACAATAAAATGAAATTGATTACTAAGATTGACCCTCTCAAGTACCTCTTATCAGAGGCTGCTCTCACTAGCAAAACTGTTAAATGGGTCATGTTGTTAAGAAAATCTGACATCAAATATGTGGATAGAAAGGCAAACAAAGGACAAGTAATAACAAACCAACTGGCCAATGCTCTGCTTCCAGGTGATCACCCGATCCTCATAGAATTTTTCAGATGAATTCATAATAACTATCACTCCATCCTCCACATGGTAGTTATACTTTGATGGATCTTGCACCTAAAATGGACCGGGGGTAGGTATACTGTTGATCACACTCCAAGGAAAATACATCCTTAAATCATACAAGATAGAGTTTGCATGCACTAACAACATTGTAGAATATAAATCAATAATCACTGGAATCCGTCTGGCTATCCAATGTAAGATATTGGAATTACATGTTTATGGTGATTCTCAACTTGTCATTAAACAAGTCAATGACGAGTATCGAACAAAAGATGACAAGCTTCTTCCTTATCGTAGTATGGTTGAAGTCCTCAAGAAGCACTTTACATCAATCAAGTTTGATCAGATTCCACATACAAACAACAGAGCTACAGATGCAATGGCTACTATTGGTTCCCTCCTTTAGATGCCAACACATAGTTAGAAATGTGAGTTTTGGCCAAGCAACTTTTCATACCGGCATATGATCTACCAGAGTTTGAGATGGTGTGCATACTCGTTGGTCCTGAATCCCCTTGGTATTAAGAGACCTTCACTTACCTAAGAGATAACACCATTCCCCCACACCTGACCAAAACCCATCAACAAACCTTTATCCACCGATGTGCCTGTTATACTATCCTTGGAAACACCCTATTTAGAAGGCATTTCGATGGTTCCCTCATAAGGTGTCTAGACAAATAAGAGGTTGAATGGGAACTATGTGAAGTGCATGAAGGTATCTGTGGGACACTCAAGTGGCCTCACTTTAGCTAAAAAACTCTTGTGAATGAGATACTATTGACCTACAATGGAAGTAGATGCATATAATTATGTGAAGAAATGTATCCCTTGCCAGAAGCATGGCGACAAGATACAAGCTCCATCACAAGATCCACAACCTTTTATCACACCCTGGACCTTCTCACAGTGGGGGCTCGATCTCATTGGGAAAATCCACTCTGCATCCTCCAATGGCCATAAATTCATCATTACTGCCACTGAATACTTCACCAAGTGGGTGGAGGCTATATGATCACTACTACTATCTAATGCAACCTAGCACCATAATCACCTATTCCTTTCATGCATATATGTATGATCATTTACTAGTCCAACATATACATTTCCATCACCATTTATTCTTTCCATGCAACATAAGAAAGATCATCTACTAACTTCCTATCATGAAATGCAATCCATTACAATTTAACTAATCCTTTCCCATTAGGTTCATTTTAGAGCACCAATACCAAATATTCCAAATTCCTTTTACATTCAAATTCTCACATGATCCTATACTTTTTCTATCATGATTTACTTAATAGCAATATGATCTAATCACATTTCTAAATCCTTCTTAACATCATAGCATACACATAATACCAAATGTGCAACCCTAATTCCAATAACATTATTTTCCATTTCAAATTCAATTACAAGATACACTAAGATACATCCATATTTATCCTCATACTAGAGTCATAAGCACATTCCACATCAACTAATGCAATCTAGGGATACCCATTTACCAAGAATAACATCCCTTCCATTAAGAACCATTTATTTAATGCCTTCATAAATATTACATACATATTGAATATCCATTTACAACAAAAGCATTACAATGACTTCAAGCATCACAATCTATTGCAATACACAATGATCTTAATCTACTACAAGTCTTATTGCTTACATCCACAAGCTATGAGATACATTACATTACATCTCAATATATTTATTTCACAAATCATAATCTGGTCCTAAGATAACGTCTACCATTATATATATATATATATATATATCAAGAGCATAGCTCTTCTACTACATAACACACTTACAACATTTTCATGATATATACATAACAAGTGCCCAGAGATCAAATACATCTATCTGCTACAATATTCATCCACAAGCCACCATGATAGGAGAATCCACATCCACGCATAAAAACATCATAATGGAAGAAGGCATCAAACCACCCGACCATGTGGAACCAAAGGAACCACCCCTCGTGCTAGGGGATGACACAAGGTCCCAACACACACTCTAGACCTAAGCTAACAGCTAACAACCAAAGAGACTCAACAACTCAAACACTACAACAACACATAAGCATAAGCCAATCACAAGGCTAAACATAAATAGAAACTCCTAGAGGCATACCAGCAATCAAAAGGCATAAGTGAAAATCATAAACAAGGACACATGTAGGAGTGGAGTGCCATCGCATATTACAAGCATCCTTTCAAGGAACCTCTTGGTATGTGACATACATGCAAAACCAAATCAACTTATGAGAGATTAAGGGAGTTTGGTTTGTCATCACAATGGCCTTCCCAAGCTTATCCTAAAACATCCTCCCTAGGACTAAGTCTTGGGCCTCACATCCATTAATTATCTTGATTAGGTGAATCCTAGTTACCCAGCCCATCTAATTAATTATTAATGTTACCACTTGTTTACCATAAGGAAAATTTCAATGTGCCCTGGTGGTCTAGACTCTAAGCATTCTTACATGGAACCTCTTAGCAGCCTATCTTTCACGACCTTGATCATCACATGAAAGCCCACTCCCCCTAACATGTTCCAGAACAACAATAACTGCAAGGAGGCTCAAAGCAACATCCAAAGAATCCATAAACATACATAAACAACCAATGCCAACAATGTCAAAACAAGAGCCTCATATCATAATAATGAATCAATAGCCATAAGCATAAAACATCCAAATTCGTCATAAACATGAACCAATCCTCTACAACAAGACTCATCAACTTGTTGGAACAAAATGATAGAATAAACCTCACAACATGGCACATCAACATGCTGGAGAAAATATAAAACCTCTACGACAAGGCATATCAACTTGTCGAAGCACAAAATACCAATAAAACATCAAATCTGAAGGCGTACAATACAGGACAACATCAAAAAGCCTCAATACAAGCCTCTAGTACAAGAACAAATCGGAAAAATCAATAAAAAAGACCAAAATTGGCAAAATCATCTAAACCAGGCAGTTTTGCGCATATGTAGAATAGATTAGCGTATTTGTCAAATAAAATCGCGCATTTACAAAGAGTTTTAGTGCATTTGTTAATGAATTAGCGCATTCGTTAAATGTTTTAGCGCATGTGTTAAAAAGAATCGTACATTTGTTAAAAACTTTAGCGCATTTGTGTTTTGGCGCATTTGTTACATAGTTTCGTGTATTTGTTAAAACTCAAAAAAATGAAAAGAACTTACGTAAATAAAATAAAACCAAAGGCACAACGATAAGACCCGAGTATGGGTTCAAAAGAAATGCCCAAACAATACGAAATGAATGATATAAACGAATATAAAAATCATAAACTATAATGAGAGTAAATATAAAAACAAAGCCTCACGACTCATAGCCAAAACTCACTCAGAGAAATACAGAGAACCAATATGACTCCTGCAACACCAAAGGCAACCAAATCATTCAAAGATACAATACTAAATCCTTGAAAACTCACACCTAAATCTCATACAAGAACAAGAATCCAGTTTCAAAAATTATCGAATAGCCAAGCAAAATCTCCAAATGGTAACCCGACAAAATGCACAGGTTGTCATTTAAATAGAAAATACATTCAAAACCAAGCCTCAAAACCGGCCAATGAAAATAATCCAAAAACCAATAAATCTTATCTACCCAACCTCATATAATATTTTATTTCCCTAATATAAAACTCATTTACCAAGTACCAAGAGAATATCTAATAAAATATCATAAACTATTATTCACTACATAAATAAATAAATAAACAACCATGCCCAATTAAATAACCAAGGGCTAATAATTTAAAATAAAACCAATTAAATAAATAATTAAATACAAATAACCAAGGTATAAGCAAATAAATAAAAGTCATTAATGAAATATTAATCAACACTAAAATATGAAAGCAACATTAAACAATAAATAAATGAACACATAATATCTAAACAATAAATACCAAATAAACAATAAATCAAAAATTAATAAATAAACACTAAATCCCAAATAAATAAATAGAAGCCATCAATAAAATATAAATCAACATTAAAATATAAAAGCACTATTAAACAATAAATAAATAAATAATAATTAAACAATAAATATCAAATAAACAACAAACCAATAAATACCAATTAAAAAATAAATCGATCAAATAATAATTAATCAAATGAAACTATAATAATAATCCACCAATTAATTTAATCATTAACAACATGATAATATTTTCTTGTGGTGATGTCATAAGTGATGACGTTGAGATACCCTAGGGAGATGGTAGTGATGTATGTTGTGTTTATTCTACTTGCGTAAATAGTTTATGTTTTATGTTATATGATCATGATGAGTAAGTGTATATTATGTTAATGGATGTCATCCTCATATTAAGTAGATAATGTTATGTGTTGCACTAGATGATGTTTAAAAAAAAAAAAATTATCTCTATTAGTTTGTTAGTTTGTTTTATTTCTCTAAGGTATTTTGGCAGGCATTACAGCACCTTAGAGCTCTCCATGAAACCAATCAATCCCCATCTTTGGTTTCCTCTTCAAAGTAGTTCACCTCTCATCATTGAATGTAGCTCTTGCATTATCTTCCACCTACTTCCCATGACATTTAAATTATTTTTTATTTTATCGCCACTCTTGAAACATGATCCTTTAAAGATTTAGTATGTTTTCCTCCCACATCCTCTTCTATCTTTCTACAAATATTTTTCACACTTCTCCCAAGCCTCTCTATGATTATTATCTTCTACTCTTTCATCTTTGCAGTAACTTCAACTGCCATGTCTACCTATTTAATAGCTACTATATTCATTTATCATATTGTTATGATAGGTAATATCATCTTCTTTCTGTATGATAGG
The DNA here is from genome assembly GCF_030272615.1 of Cryptomeria japonica. Taxonomy (NCBI): domain Eukaryota; kingdom Viridiplantae; phylum Streptophyta; class Pinopsida; order Cupressales; family Cupressaceae; genus Cryptomeria; species Cryptomeria japonica. The sequence continues at coordinate 533,237,031 of NC_081413.1, forward strand.
GACTTTGGTTTTTTTCTTTCACAACAATATTAGTTACCCCTTCTTCAAACACTTGGGCTCTATCATCCTATCTCACTGTAGTGTTGTAAATTGTTACCCCTTACAATTTCATACTTCTTCTTTTTGGCCCTTACCTTAGTGTATCTCCTCATAGGTCCTTTGAAGCCAATTTTTGGCCCTTTATTAACAAACTGAAGTCATGCATTCATGAGATTATAAAATCATGTGCTCTGAGTCTATGCATGCCACACTTGCCTCTCTCTCACCCCTTTCTAGGTGGACTGTGTTGCTAGGAACTATAGTCTTGGTGGACTAGGGCGCTAGACACCATAGTCCCCCTAAATCAGGCCCAATTTTGAACTTGTTGGTGTGTCATTTCCGACCAATTGTTATTTGATCTCGATATTTGAATATGATTGTTGGAGGTTGACTTGATTTGTGAGTAAATGAGTGTTGGTTGATAACGATGTTCAATTGGAACTTTTTTAGTTTGTGTCGAAGGATTAATATTTTGGGTGGTTGTGATGGTTGTTGGGGAGATATGATTAGTAACATGTTGAGATTATGTGTGTTGTCAAGTCATGTGCAAGCACTTTATGAAGATTAGTGGAATCAAGAGGTAATAAGTAAGTGTAGTAGCGAGTGAATAAATGTTAAGAAGAGATTGAGAAATCAGGAAGTATGATGTATAGTGTGATCATGTGAGGTGATTGTGTGAGCAACCCTATAATATTACTTTTGGCCAGTGTGCCAAGTATGGAAGTTGTGTTTTCATGTTGTGTGTTACCATATGAAAAAATCCATTGTGGTAAATTGTGATTATGTCCACATAATTGATATAATAATCACATGTCAATTTGTAGTTTGTTTCTATTTTGTGCGTGTTTATTTGTGTGGGAAACATAGTTAGACAACCACTCTCAATACCCTGTGGTTGTGACTATATTGTAAGTTTTTAATAGAATTTTTAGCGTATCAAGAAGCTTCCCGAATAATTAAAAAGGCATCGATTTCCAAATTTAATTATTCTTAAAGTAAAAACTTTACTTCTTTTTCTTGACTTTATTTTTTCCGTCAGGGGTATTTCAGTTGGCTTTGCTCTATAGCAAAGGTAAAAACGAATCTCATTAAAGTAACATCGACAGTATCAACACTATAGAAGAATAGGTGGAAAACAATATGGAATGTACACTAACCTCCATTATCTATGTGTAGCACCTATCATTGAAGCTCAATCACAGGAATATTAGCAATAGTATATACACTTTAAAATTGGTTACCTCTATCATATGAAAGGAATTGGAGAAAAGGGAACAATAATACATGAAAGTAAATGCCATTTGGGATAAGCATGCAATATTAAAGTGTTAAGTATATTGAATGTGTAAAATCATAATACAGGTGGAAATGAGTAAAGTTGGAGACGGATCTCAAGGTGTAAATGTGTAACTAACACGTGCAATCGCAAATGATGGCACAACCCTTAATGAAACAAAAACACCAAATTAAGTATACGAGGCAATAAGATGCACATACATCCCTAATGTGGTATATAAGGGCATGAACACACAAATACAGAGAGGTAAGTGAATAGGTCCCTCGTGGTAATGTGGAGCTATGAATATGTTATGAAGGTAATTGTAAAGAGGGAAGGTGTGGTGCCTACTTATTAAATTGGATAAGGCAGTGGTGTCCATGGATGATTTCTTTTGGAGCAATGATGCTCTAATGGTTGATGAGACTAAGATAGATGTACTAAAGGTGGTACCTAGGAAGAACTTTGTTCAACAATTTATGAGCGCCACTATAACATATATTCATACATTCGTGTACATTAGATATCATTTTATTTTCTTCCTTTTGATGTCATGCCTTATCTTCCCTTGTATTTTTTTTATTTTATGATCTAGCCCTTTTTAGTATGCCTCTATTGTTATAACTTTCATACATATTGCACCTTCTAAATTTGCTTCACATATCTACCATCCCTCTCTTGGGGGCATTGTTAGCTTTCAACTTACCTTTAAGTAGTTACTTATGCCTTAATTTTTCTTTTATTTTTATTCCCCACTTTGGTTGTTTACTTATCTTTTCCCCTTTCTCCGTGTGAATTTCATGTGCTTCCTATATCTTATTATACATGTCACACATACTTGTGACCCATAGGTCATGCATGTTATATCATTATTGTTTGACCTTCCCTATTGATTTGATCATGCTATATCATGTTCATTACAACATATGTTTTAGCCTTATATTGACACATCTTGGTCCCTAGAGCTTCACACATTGAGCTTATATAGATACATCTCACTCTATAGATTTATTTGAACTGCGTTCACCTTGGCATCTCACACTTTTAAAGCTTTACATCCTACACCATCATATTTCACCCCTAGAGTCACGCTTATTTTGGGGAAACATCATGTCTTCACCCATCACACAAATAAAGCTTACATTGCCATGTGTTTACACTAGGGGGTATCATGCCTTCCCCTTTTCCTACATGCCAAACCTCTACATCAGGGGCATCATGCTTTCCTCTTTTATGCATTTTACCTACTATCGATGTATCTTGGGACCTCGCCTCATTATTCCTACCTTTCCCTTTATCCTTGTCCATATTGTAGATTTGCCTTATTTACACTCCTTTTCCATTTCCATTTATTGTATCTTGGATATCCTTCTCTACTACTTAACCTTCACTTGTTTCCTTAGCATATAAATTGATGACTTAAAAACCCTTACGCCATTTTATGACACTTTCTTTACCGATATCCATTTTTCAATTTCTTCTACCTCGACCATCCCTGCTACACCTCTTCTTGATAATGTCCACATTAATTTTCTAACTTCACAATTTTCTGTAGTTTATGATAAAGATGTATATCGTGTCGCTTCTTATTCCATTACTACATACATTTTGGATACATTACTAGGTGGTAAGCATAATCCCTCCCTCCTCCATACAATTATTTGTGCTCCCCTTACCATCCTATATGATTCCTCACCTTAATATATCTGATACTTCTCTTGATTACATATCTTTTAATGCATTTAACGGTTCTTCCCAAGTGATGATAAAATCCTTGGCTAAAGTATCTCATTCTTCATAATAGAAATAAATAAAAGTTAAGAATAATGACTATTTGGCGATTGGAGACCACAATCACCATTTTGTATGATTGCATTCCTAACTACATGATCAGATACCTACACGCCTTTATGCTCAAATGCCTCAATTTATAATTGTTTCTCCTCCTTATATAGCACTTTCCCTCTAAATTTAATATAAGAAAAGCTAAGAATAATGATTATTGGATATATTGTGACAAAGTAGTATAAGATTATGTTATGGTTGAGATAGGGGCAAATTATTGATTATAATAATAAGTCAGCATATGTGCATCCATTTGAAAAATCTATCAAGAGCAATGCTTTTAGAGGGAGACAACTATTCTCCATACAAAACAAAACCTGATCAAAAACACAAAATCGCAAAAGATTTTTATGCGATTTCTACCGGTTTGATCTTCTTAATCTGTTTGGAACCAATGCTGTAAAAATGCAAAACATCCGCTAAAAAATAATTGTATTATGCAAATTTGTGTTTTTAATCAGACATCATTTTATATGGAGAATAGACGTCTCCCTTTTAGAAGGCATAGGCACTTTGACAATTGGAGACCACAATCACCATTTTGTTGTACTATGCGTTGTTTGTAGCCGTTACTGTGCATCCTTGTATGATTGCTTTATTGCAAAATCTACATGCTTATATGCTCAAATGCATCGACTTTTAAATTTGAAAACACAACAGCAGAGTTTTTAACGATCTGTTTCATTGAATACAAAAACACAAAAACTTGAAAGATACAAGTGGCGGTATCTGTTGTAGAAGCGGAGTGAGTCGAGATTAGAAATGGAAACAAGAATCAGACAGTCAGCATGTTAAATTGAATGGTGTGCACTAAATTGGGTGCTCACGGAGACAGAATAGAGTGTAGAAGCGGAGTCAGTCGATTAGAAATGGAAACAAGAATCAGACTGTCAGCATGTTAAATTGAATGGTGTGCGATAAATCGGGTGGACGCGGAGACAGAATAGAGAAGAGAAGAGAGAGGTCTGCAGGGAAAGGATAACGCGGTACATATATCCCACATGTAAAGCGGAAAATATGTAACGCATATTTAAATATGGAGATCTCAACAGTAACTGATGTCGAGCTCGGTAGCGTGGGCTTGTAACCCGAGTGGGGACGCACAAGGTGGAGGAACAGGTGGGGCAAGGCCGGTAGGAGGGAAGATGCGTGGCATATAATGTGGCGTGCCCTGATCCAAGTAGAGAGTTGCTGTGGGGCCCTCCCTCGAAGGAAGGAGGTTCTGTCTCGCAGCGTAAGGCGGAGGGGACCGCGTGAGGCTGGTTTCACAGAGCAACGATTACCTCCCGCTCCTTACAGTGGAAGGATTACACGCCGCTTGCCCCTCTGACCGCTAATCCTCCCGGCCTGCCCATCCTCGAACCCCCACTTTTTATGGGATTTTCTGCTGCTGATAGTAAACATCAATCTAGATTCAGGTCATGGGTTCTTCTCCGATAGCTTGTCTAAGAGCTCTACACCATGCCTAGACAGAAATTAGTATCTAATCTTAGTTGTGACCATGGTTTTTTCATCAGTGCTCATATTTGTTTGCACACCAGGCTTTTTCATCAATGGTCATATTTATTTGCACACCAGTTTTTTTCATCCATACCCTCACAAATACTGGCTTGATAGCTCAGACAATCAGGATGTTCTTTTGAAGGATGAACATGTTGAACAAGTTGAACGAGAGAGAGAGATGGTGGAATCATCAACAATGGGAAAAACTAAAGAACGGAGGTTAGACAAAAGGGAATGTTGCTGAGGTTAACCACAAGCAAAGACAGGGCTTTGCAAGAGTGACAGGACAGTCATAGTCATTAGAAAAAGGGGGAATAATATGAAAGCAACATCACAGTCATAGCCATTAGACATGTGAGGAGTAGGCATTTTTCTTGCCAATCATAGGTTTTGTGTGTGCCCTGAATCATCCTAGGATGAGGTATTCCATAGAAGAAGTAGTTTGGTACGTTAAATGGGAGAATCCACTGTCATCATTGACATTAAGCAGACCTACAATATGATTGCAGAGTTTCCCCAACATTAGAATCAACGAGGGTAACAACCAATGCCTTTGTCTACGCACAAAGAATACAAGTGTGAGATGCCTACACAGTAAGGAGAGTTAGTGGCAATTCTCAGGAAAAGAAATAAAACATTCCAAGGACAGTGGCAGTCGGTTAGGACTATTAATAGAAAGACAGTGTTTGAGCAATCAGTTCATGAGAGTGTGCCAACAAAGAAGGATGGTCGAGATGACTGTTGAGGTTAGTGAAATGCAAGAAAGACATTCAAAGTGAGCAATCATGCATGATATAGTATGACAGCAGGAATAGCATGAAAGGGCCACCTATCATGCAAGAGGCAAAGAATCCATAAATGACATCAAGTGGTGGACAGTCAAGTATGCTTGGATGACAAGTAAGAGGGTGGTGATTAGACAAAATTGGCAGTAGCATGCTAAGCCAAGTGACGACAATTAAACAAGTGCAAGAGGAAAAGAAAAGCTTTATGAGCTTAGCACGTAAACAACAAGACCTTGACAATTTATCACTGCGAATATGGAACAAAATGGTACAGAGCTCTATTGAACCCGAACTCTATTGAACCCTTGCAACAGTTTAAAGAATATTGTCATGAGTAATCAAGTTTTCTGTGAATGCATAAGAAGCATGAAAAAGGCGCTACGATACATTGTGATGTGATAGTTTTTTCCTAAGTTACCGGTTCGGGTTCGGGCACCGGTTCGGGTTCAAAGAACCTGCCAATACTAAATTACAACCTTCAAACCCACACGGAACTCCATGGCGTGCATCAATTTTCTGCTTTTTTAAGACGTCAGGAACAATGCCAAAGAAGTCAAAATTCTGATCAAGGTGCATTCTCCCGTACGGGAGTTGTGTTTTCTGACTTGTTCTTTCATACAAGACTTGTGCTTCTCTCCTGGTTGTACGATGCATAGGTGTGTGGCTTGAGACATAGGGTCTTTTTAATTTTTTATGAGGTGGAATTCAAAAAAAAAAAAAAAAATTGCGAAAAAAAAATCCATTTTTGGGTTGTCAGACCCCTGGGTTCGACTTGGGTCCTCTTGGGTTCGCCCTGGTTCGAACCAGGCCTGTGAACCACGAACCCTGTCCGAACCACAGGCGAACCGGACCCGAACCCCGAACCAAGACCGTACCGGACCAGTACCAGGGGTCTAGGGGGCCGAACCCGGTAACTCAAGTTTTTTCTATAAGAGGCAACATATGAAACAATCATGAGAACAAGTAGTGAAAGGATGATAGTCCAAGGCTGCAGACAAAAGACTTGTATTTGACCAACCATAAAAAGGGGAATGGTGATAGTGATTAATGACAATGAGAAACAGGAACAGAGTAAAGTTTAATTAATCAAGATATGAAAAATAGATGGAAAAATAGGTGCAGGTCTGTGATGATAGTAAACAAGTGACAAAATGTTCCAAGAACAGTAGTAAGACTATGAGAAGAATGAAGATATGAGAAATGATAGTAAACAAGTGACAAAATGTTCCAAGAACAGTAGTAAGACTATGAGAAGAATGAAGACAAGGTTATCTTGATACTGCCAAGATATTTTAGTGTATCTTTCATGCTGACAAAGAGCAGATTTTATGTCTCCTAGCTCCTACTATTCTGATGATGGATCACAGAACATTCGTGCAACAAGATATTACTTTTTATGTGACTTGTTGTCAAGTCATTTTATTCTTCTTCTTCTAGACACCCTCTGGTTGCATTGATCATTATTAAGGTGAGATGAGAGTAATATATGGCTACTACCAGCTTAACAAGTAATATAACACACTCTATTGCATTTTAAGTCTCTCACCTTCAACTGGCATCCTTGCATCTAGAGCTCACCCTACTTAAAATGTCTTAGATCTATTTAGATCTATTTGTAATAAATGAAACTTACTACATTAAAACAGATCAAAATTCGTAATAACAATTCTCTTACCTATATTCATAATTTGGAGCAAGAAAAGTTTATTTTCTATTCTGTAGATCATCACCATTGACCCCAAGCTGATCATAGCATAGTGATTCAAGCACACAACTAGTAAGGATCATATTGATTTGTAACTATGTGATTTATAACTTATTTTTTCAAGTCCTCCATCTTGAAATAGCATGCTTGTACCTAGATCTCACCCTACTTAGAAATGTCTTAGATCTCTTGAGTCTTTGCAATAAAATAAACTTGTCAATTTTTTAACAATAACCAAACATATCAAAATTCATCAATGTCAAAATTTTAAAATAAGAATTTTCTTAACTACATGTGTCATTTGGAACAATAAAGTTTGTTATTGTTACTTGTTTTGACTCTTTCCTTATAAATATTTTGGGATTTTGTCACATGTTGCTACTATTTTATCCATATCCATTTTAGGATCTCATGATTCTATTTCATTGGTTAAATAATTTCATCTATCCATTCCCTTATTCCTTTGAATCACTTGTGATTCAAAGACCTCTTATTTTTACATGCAATTGCATGCTTTATATGAATATGAATGAGACTTCCACCTATATCTTAGATAAGCCCTTTCCCCTAAATAATGTTGTTGCGGTGGTTGTCAATATATTATCATGGTGGATGTTTACCTTTACCTTTGTGTGGCCTTGACCTTTCCATCTTAAGGCATACAAATTTCACACGTAGCACTAAGAGATAATTTTGAACACATTTCTATTGGTACATTTCCTCTCATGGATTCGTCTTGATCCACTTTTACATTGTTCTTTGTTTTCCTACTTAATCAAATTGTTGATTCAGCAAGTCTTAATTGTTTGAGTTCAGAATAGTTAAGTTAATGATCAATCAATTATCACTTACAATTCTAATAGGTACTAATTAGTACTAGGCCACTTGTATTTATCCGTGTATATATGTTGCCGGTAGCTTTGCATCTTAAACTGTAAACTTTTCGTCTCATTTAATCTTGGTTGCAAATTATCTGTTACCCTCAAATGTCTAATAACTTATCAATCTGAAAGTCATCAATTTACATGACTTTCTTGTTTCAAATATATGAAAAGTGCAAATCTTTTCTAGAAAGTGTCTGGATGTGGATGATGAAACATAGACACATCAACTTCAAAGATAGGCTCAATGATATTAATTACAGAGCATGCCACATTCCTTTACTGAAAATAATATGGATACAGCTTAGCTGGTGCAGATAAAGATATATTGTCAATAAAGATGAAAAACAAAGATGTTAGAGAAAATGACCCCCGTGCTCCGTAGAAATTGTGTGAAGTATAATACCATGCAGACAGAGACTTTCTCTCAGAAAAGAGTCAATGTTCCGACAACATTCATTGTTGAAGACAAAGTGATTGATTGTCAGATATATAAAGGGTGCCTGGAATGAAATTATTGCAATACAATCAGCCCTAAAACAAATATCTTATATGGGATTTCTGGGAACCAATGCTTACCTTACAGTCAAAAAACCCATGCTAATAATACAAAAGGATCTAAGCTCAAATGCAACAAAAGGAGTTCAGAGTTAGATTGATTGAATTGTGCAACCTGATAGGGTTTTCAAGATATCAAAAAAGCCATTGTGTCCTTTTTCATAGACACCTTAGATAATTCATGGTCATGGTCATCTTCATATTCATAGCGTTTGATATCCTCATCATCAACGGATATGTGATCTGTATTTAATTCAATCCCGTCGACAAAGTATGAATTTGATTGCACTCATATTTAAGCATTTGTCGCTACAAGAGGGAAGCATGTTGTTTGTGCAATCAAGGATTCTCAGTGTGTCTCATTTGCAAAGAGAAACTTGTGACTCTCTAAAATCTTGTCATTTTACAATTATAGTTTAGAGGAAAACTCTTTGTTTTTCCATCCAAAATGCTTACAAATCATGATTGCAATTGTTTGAGGATGATTTTTTTCTGCTCTAAGAAAAGAAGAGTTATTGTGTACAGGGGAAAATTAGAGTCCGTGTGCTTCTTTTGATTTCAATATAGATTTATATCTCCAATGTTAAACATTTCTTTCTGAGATTGATTATTCTAATGGTTAATTAGTTTTTTCTCATGTTAGTCCCTTAATTTCTAACTCTTGGTTTGCAGATTTTGATCTAGAAGTCTTTGTGCTTCTGTAATCGTTGTAATCTGTTCTTGTTCTTTTTCATGTGGCTTTAAAAAATCTTTGGTGTGTTCTTATGTTCGTAGTTAGATTTCTTTTCTACTTTTCCTTGATTCCCTTTTGGTACTTTCTGGTTAAAAGTATTTGAAAATCTAAAATTCCATCGTATGAGGGACCCGCCCCTCTCAAACACACAGAAAAGTGGTTAATCTCATAACGATTTCTTCATTTGTTTGTGCATTTTGGTACTTCCCATTGAACAAGAGTAGTGATATTTTACAGAAACAAAACCATTTACTTACAATATAACATTAATTTACACTTTATATGCACACACAACCACACACAAAAGAAGAATAAATTATTTTTATGCACCTCAATACTTGAAAAAGTTCGTCTTTCATTTCCTTCACTTTGTACTTTAGGGTCTTGATGATTCAAATTAAATTTCTTATGGATAAATAAAAACTCAAACAAAGATACATGTTATGAGAGACTAACTATGGTAAGAAAATCACAAAGTTATGTTGATTTGTTCTAATGGTGTGTTATGGAATCATTGTCATATCTTTACACTAGGTGCCATCATGCCTTTCCCTTATGTGTTATGCTTTCACTCCTCTATCCTTACACTTGGGGGTATCATGTCTTCCCCACTTACACATTAGGGACAGCATGTTTTCCTCACTTACATTAGGAACATCATGCTTTCCTCACTTGCACATTTTACCTACTACGGATGCATCTTAGGACCTTGCCTCATTATTCCAGCTTCATGCCTTTGTCATAGACACTTGCCCCATCATTTTGATTCCATGCATTGCCATTGCTTATTGCCTTTCATTTATGTGTTATTTCTTGTCTCGAGTATATGTCCCCTAGTTCTAGCTTCCTGCCATTATTTAGATTTTCCATCGCCACTAGGATTGGTTGTTTTTCCTACACCTTTGTGTGCCCATTCTCTTGAAATCTACACTGGGGGGCATATGGCACAAGTATTTTCGGCCAATGAGGGTTGCATCACCATTGTATTTGTCATGCTCTGAGAGAAGCATTATTATTCATCAATATCATTCCTATCTTATGTGCTCACACAATGTATTGATTGCTATACATCCCCGTATGATTGTATGCTTCCATGCTTACATGATTAGATGACTATATGCTTACATGCTTAGATTATTTGTGAAGAATCTGATTCAGTCTTACATTTCAGCCATTGATGATTAATATTATATTAAACAACAAAAAATAAAACTTAAAAAATATTTCAAAGATATGACATCAGCATTTTAAGCGGGAGTCATTCATTCTCCATATAAAACACCACCTGATGGAAAACACAAAATTTGCAAATCACAACAAAATTTTACGCGATTTTTACTGGTTTGATCCTCTTAATCTGTCTTCTCAATGTTGTATAAATGCAAAAAATTCACCGAAAAACAATTGTGTTCGTAATCAAGAACTATTTTATATAGAAAATAGCAGTTGCCTTTTAAGTTTGTGAAGGCAGCTTAGAGTAGAGAAGTGGCAGTATCCGTGTAGCCTCTTGTAGAAGCGGTGTTATAAAACAGCAGTAAGCATGTCGATTTTGAATACTGTGCAATAAATTCGGTGGTGGGGAAGACAAAATTTAAGTAAAAATTCAATAATCTAAGCACAGAGGAGAGAAGAGAGAGGTCTACAGGAAAATGGAGCAGCTGCGATGGTCTAAGCGGGATATCTATGAATATGTCCCACACGTAGCTCGAAAAAAAGAAAAGCAACTCTAAATTTGGAGAGTTCAAGCAATTTGTATGTCGAGCTCGGTAGCGTGAGCTTGTAACCCTAGTGGGGACACGTAAGGTGGAGGAACAGGCGGGTCTAAGGCCGGCAGGAGGGAAGATGCGTGGCATATAATGTGGCGCGCCCTGATCCAAGTAGAGAGTTGTTGTGAGGCCCTCCCTCGAAGGAAGGAGGTTCTGTCTCGCAGCGTAAGGCGGAGGAGACCGCGTGAGGCTGGTTTCACAGAGCAACGACTACCTCCCGCTCCTTACAGTGGAAGGATTACGTGCCGCTTGCCCCTCTGACCATTAATCCTCCCGGCCTGCCCATCCTCGAACCCCCACCATTTGCACAAAATTTTATTTGCCATGAATAGATGAGGAGCGTGATTGAATGATACTGAGATGCTGAACGGATTTCTTTCGATGAAGAATATCTGGCAATGATGAAGAACTTTGGTAGACAACAACGATCTAGATGGCTTCCTAGAGTTTCAACTCATTTGTCAGGTACATATCAGCCAAGATTTATGGGATTTTCTGCTTCTGATAGGAACAAGAATACTCTCAATTCTAAGTCATTGGTTTTTCTCCGATAGCTTGTCTAAGAGCTCAACACCATGTCTAGACATAAATTAGTATCTAATCTAGTTGTGACCTTTGCTTTTTCCTCAATGGTCATATTTATTTGCACGCCAGGTTTCTGAGCAGGGATATGACTATAGGGAGGCATTAAGTTAGAGCATACTTTTCCATGAAGCTCAGAGAGTCAGAGGTCGGGGAAGCTTCCCCTCACTCAGAGGGTTAGATTCTAGACTCAGCGATGGAGGTGCCAATGGGATCGATTTAACTGGTGGAGAGAAAATGTTAAGTTTGCTCTTCCAATGGCATATGCTGTCACCATGCTAGCCCTGAGTGCGATTGAGTATAGAAAACAATAGTAAGATAGTGGAGAGCTGGTCAATTTCCTGGAGGCCATAAAATTGGGTACTCATTACCTCTTTTAAAAGCTAGATGTATTGTATGGGCAAGTTAGTGATGGCATTTCAGACCATGACTGTTGGCAGAGACAACTCCAGTGGAAAGAATTTGCAATGCCCAAATGGAAATGCAGAGCCCTCTGATTTCCTAGCCTTGGCTAAATCACTAGTTGATTATGTACTTGGTGAAAACCCAGGAGCCATTAGCTACTGATCACCAAAATTAAATGAGCATATGATATAAGGGGATCAAACCATGTATTTCAGATGGGTTTGGATTATGTTAATCTTCTCACTTCTCATTCTTGGTTTGCAGATTGATCTACGAGTCTCTGTGTTTCTGTAGTCAATGTAATCAATGTCAAAATTCAAATAAAACAAATTATTGATTTAGGGAGTATTAATTGTATGAGCTAAGAATAGTTAAGTTAATGATCAATCAATTATCATTTACAATTCTAATAGGTATCAATTAGTGTTAGGCTACTTGTATTTACTCTTATATATGTTGCCCGTAGTTTTGCATCTTAAAATTTTAAACTTTTTGTGTGCTGTGTCACAGTGCATATAATTCCTCTGCCATTTAATCTTTATTGCAAATTATCTGTTACCCTCAAATGTCTAATCAGTTATCAATCTGAAAGTCATCGTGACTTTCTTGTTTCAAATATATGCAAAGTGCAAATCTACTCTAGAAAGTGTCTGGATGTGGATGATGAGACATGGACACAGAAACTTCAAAAAAGAGGCTCATCAACGAGCCAACATTTATTGATATATTAATTACAGAGCATGTCACATTCTTTTACTGCAAATAATATGTGTACAGATTAGATGGCGTGGATCAAAATATATTGTCCATAAAGATGAAAGTTTTAAGATGTCAAAGAAAATGACTGTGCTCCAAAAAGTTCAGGCAGAAATTATCTGAAGCATACTATGGAAACAGAGACTTTTTATCAGAAAAGACTTAATGTTCAGAAGCAAATCTTTTGCATAAAAAAATGGATTTGTGTGTGGAGGAATCAGACAACATTGATCGTTGAAGACAAAGTGATTAATTGTCAGATATATATAGGGTGCCTGGAATGAAATTCTTGCTATACAATCAGCTCTAGAACAAGTATCTTATATGGGATTTCTGGGAACCAATGCTTACCTTACATTCAATAAAAACCCATGCTAATAATGGAGCAAAAGGATCTAAGCTCAAATGCAGTAAAAGGAGTTCTCATCATCAATGGAATGCAGAGCCCTCTGAATTCCTAGCCAAATAAAAAACACATACTGCATGCAACACAAATCCCAGAAGAGTACTAAATCTGACTAGAGTTGAATTCTGGGATCAAAAGTAACTTCTGTTGCTACCCTGTGGTTGTAACGTACAGTTTCAATAATAAAATTATAACTGTAGAATTAATAGAATTATTTATTAAATTATAAAGTCTTAAACATTATTAAAGTTTTAGATTAATTGGTTTTTATAAATTTTATTAATAGAACTAATTGAAAATCAAGCAGCATAGACAAGCACAGATATGATCCTCCCACATTTTTTTCATCATGAGCATTATAAAGTTATAAATGCAATGTGTTTAAAATCATAAAATTCTCATAATTATAAAAATAATTATCTAGAGAAGTGGCCAAAAAAATGAGCATTGCATATAATGTCATTACACTTTGTAAGTTCATAAACATCATTGATTGGCATCTGTTTAGGAGTCTTCATGACGTTATTCTTATCAATTTTAACTGTTTAGGAGTCTTCATGATGTTATTCTTATCATTGGGTTTTGTAGCATGCAATTTTGTTTGCTTTATGGATATAATGTTTTTGAAGGAGCATAAGCATTATGAGAAGGGTTGTACTTTCGATGATCTTCAATGAAATGCAATCCCCAAAAAATTAAAAATACTGGGAATGGTCCGTTTCATATCTCTAAAGTTTCACACATTGAGCTCTATAGAATTACTCATTGTATTCACCTTGCCATCTCATACTTCTAAAACTTTACATCCTACATTGTCATATCTCACCCTTAGAGTGACCTTTATTTTGGGAACATCATGTCTTCACCCATCACACAAATAAAAATTACTTTGCCATGCCTTTACACTAGGGGCCATCGTACCTTTCCCTTCCATATTATCCTTATACTTGGGGGTATCATACCTTCCCCTTTTTCTACGTGTCAAACCTCTACATTAAGAGCATCATGCTTCCCACTTTTACGCATTTTACCTACTATTGATGTATCTTGGGACCTTGCCTCAAAATTGCAGCTTCATGCCTTGTCATAGACATTTGCCCCATTATTTTGGTTCCATGCATTGTCATTACTTCTTGCCTTTGATTTCAATGTTTCTTCTTGTCTTGAGTACATGTCCCATAGTTCTAGCTTCCTAGGTCATCATTTACATTTCCATCACCACTAGGTACTGATTGCTTTTCCTATATCTTTGTGTGCCCATTTTCTTGGAATCCACATTGGAAGTATATGACACATGTATTTTCAACTAGTGAGCATTGCATCACCATTGTATTTTTCACGTTGGGAGTAGCATTATTATTCATCAATATCATTCCTATCTCATGTGCTCATGCAATGCATTGGTTGTTACACATCCTCACATGATTATATGACTCCATGCTTACGTGATTAGATGCCTACATGTTTATATGCTTAGATTACATTTATTTATTTATTTTGGATGACAATTCCTTATATTATATGGATACAAGTAATTATTGAGGGGATAGAGGGAGAAGGGGCCTATACTCTATCATTAGTTTTCAGCATAATATTTGGATAGCGTTTGGAGTAACGAGTTTTCAGCAAAGATTTCCTCAGCCAGAGATTTGAGGACTGCATATTTTAAGCCAGCCCGCAGCTCTTCAATATGAGCCACATGGAATGGTTGATGGTAGAGAGATTTGTGTATCATGTGATAATTTTCCTTATTACCTCAGCAAGAATACAAAAGTCTGCAGATTGAATTAATGTTTATACAGTCAAAGTGGAACGAATTTAGAGATTCTACAAAAGAGCTTTCTACTCTAATCCCCAAATATATTATTGTCTAGCCCTCCAGGATGTCAGATATATCAAGAAAAGAGGACATGGACAAGCTAGTTTTCAGTGCTTGTGAAAACTGAGAGTGTGAATGTTCCTCCGATACTTCTCATGAAAAATGTTGAGAAGGCACTAAAACACAACTCAAATATTTATCAAACCCTAAAAAGAAAGCTCAAAATATTGGCTGAAGGCATCATTATCATCTGTTCTTACACAATATAGCTAATCTGAAATTTTCAAAAGTAATATCTCATCAGCCACAAAATATATCAGAAGTTATATGACCTGGAGGGAATTCTACAAGTCACTAGGAAAGTGAATTTGTAAAACAATGGCAATAATGCAAGTTTTCAACAAGAAAGGTTAGAGGATGGGAGAATGGAAAAGAAACTATATATTAGAATTTCATTTGTAGAGGAGGGATCTTTTTCTGATCTGCAACTGGGAGCTTGGTACAGGGGAAATTGGTTTTAATGACTATCATGTGCATTTTTCCTCTTGTTGTGTTCACTATAAGACTTGAAGGGAGAGGAGAATGGCTCCACAGGGTCTCTAAGAGTCATTAAGTATTCACATGCATGATCTCTGATCTATCCTTCATTAGAGCTTGCATTTGAGGATTCAATAGAATTAGATAGCTGCTTCTGGATTAAATTGTAATAATGATTTTTTTTCCATGTTTCAGATCTCCATAATCAGAATATAATAGCCAAAAGTATCATAATCATTATTAAACCCATGTCTATTGTGAAAACCCACCACCTTGTTTAAAACTTTGTTCTTTGTCAAAATGCATCAATGCTTGGTGGTGTCAATAAAGCCCTACACAATGTTTGATTAGTGAATGATGGTGAATTGAAGGGGTTCGTTTTCTTTGGTCTGGTTTGCCTTAACACTAGTGTGCTCACCATGCTGTTAAGGGTCACTCAAGGTTGTTGAAATATGGGATAGCTTGAACCGCTGTGAAGGTTACTTGTTTTAGCGAGAGACCCTCATGGAAACCTATGCTTATACCTTACCTTTTCCCTAACTAGAATTCCCTAAGAATGAAGAGCGTGGAAAATAAAGGAAAAACTAAAGAACGGAGGTGAGACAAAAGGGAATGTTGCTCAGGTTAACCACAAGCAAATACAGGGCTTTGCAAGAGTGGCAGGACAATCATAGTCATTAGAAAAAAGGGAATAGCATGAAAGCAACATGACAGTCATAGCCATTAGACATGTGAGGAGTAGGCATTTTTCTTGCCAATCATAGGTTTTCTGTGTGCCCTGAATGATCCTAGGCTGAGGTATTCCATAGAAGAAGCTGTTTGGGATGTTAAATGGGAGAATCCACTGTCATCATTGACATAAAGCAGACCTACAATATGATTGCAGAGTTTCCTCAACACTAGAACCAGCTAGGATAACAACCAATGCCTTTGTCTATGCACAAAGAATACAAGTGTAAGAGGCCTGCACAGTAAGGAGAGTTAGTGGCAGTTCTCAGGAAAAGACATAAAACATTCCAAGGACAGTGGCAGTCTGTTAGGACTGTAATAGAAAGACAGTGTTTGAGCAATCAGTCCACGATAGTTTGCAAACAAAGAAGGATAGTTAAGATCACCGTGGAGGTTAGTGAAATGCAAGCAAGACATTCAAAGTGAGCAATCATGCATGATAAAGTATGATGGCAGGAATAGCATGAAAGGGCCACTTCTCATGCAAGAGGCAAAGAATCCATAAATGACATCAAGTAGTGGACAGTCAAGTATGAGGGTGGTGGTTAGACAAAATGGGCAGTAGCATGCTAAGCCAAGTGACTACAAACAAATAAGTGCAAGAAGAAAAGAAAAGCTTTATGAGTTTAGCAAGTAAACGACAAGACCTTGGCACATGATCACTGCGGATATGGAACAAAATGGGACAGAACTCTATTAAACCCTTGCTACAGTTTAAAGAATATTGTCATGAGTAATCAAGTTTTTATTGAATGCATAAGAAGCATGAAAAAGGCTATGGATGCTATGATACACTATGACGTGATAGTGTTTTCTATAAGAGGCAACGTATGAAACAATCACGAGAACAAGTAGTGAAAGGATGATAGTCCAGGGCTGCAGACAAAAGTCTTCTATCTGAACAATTATAAAAGGGGAATGATGATAGTGACCTAGATGACACTGACAAACAGGGAAAAATTAAAGTTTAAGCAATCATGATATGGAAAAAAGATGGAAAAATAGTTGCAGATCTGTGATGATAGTAAACAGATGACAGAATGTTCCAAGAATAAAGTTTAAGCAATCATGACATGGAAAAAGATGGAAAAATAGTTGCAACTTGCAGGTCTGTGATGATTGTAAACAAATGACAGAATGTTTCAAGAATAGTAGTAAGACTATGAGAAGAATGAAGACAAGGTTATCTTGAACTAGACAGTCAAAAGATACTGCCAAGATATTTTGGTGTATATCTCATATTGACAGGATTTATGTCTCCTAGCTCTCTACTATCCTGGTGATGGATCAGAGAGTATAATCCGAAACAATGATACAAAAACTAACATACAATCTAATCCAAAAATTTAACTTTGAATGATATGTATTGCTAGTAAAGGATTTGAATTTGTAGCAAGGAACACGTGTTTCATGTCAATCCATGAACAAGGAGCCATCAAAGGTGATAGAAATAATATTAATTGGAAGACCTATGAGATACATAGAGTTTCATGGTAATCATGCACTATCGAAAGCTTTCTTATGTGATAGTTTCATGAAGAAAAGACCTATACTTTGCCAAGTCCTAATATTTCTAAGAGCCTAATGTTTAGGGAACTTAATCACGACAAGGACTAAACTCAAGGACAGACCTATTAAAGGACAGTCATAAAAACAGACATGAGGCTAAAGATGTTTGGCCAAATGCACCTTTGCAAGTCCTTCAAAAGAGGTTTTGCACTATTGATCAAGGAGGGTTTGGTGTAATTTGTAAAGGGAAGTTGAAAGATGGATCTCTTCTAGCCTTTAAATGTGCAAAATGGAACATATATGACAAATATCTTTATATTGAAAATTCCAAAGTGGGTGAAACACCTCTGCTTGGTGGGATTACTTGGCTACCTAGAGCACAAGCAAGAACGAAGACTTGAAGTTGAATATGAACCAAATGGAACTTAGACTATTTGCTTGAAATTGTGCTTGAATCACCTACAAGATCTCAGTGCAACTCATATTCCTACAACCAGTCAAAGGGATGACCGATTATCTAGACCCGGATTATCTTAAAACTTACTAACTTACATGCAAAAAGTATGTTGATTCATTTAGCGTCTGGCTTATTGAATATTCAGAGAAGAAAAATGCTCAGAGAATCTGTTTTAGAGATAAGGATAGGTATCATGGGTATCTTATCTTATGAATTAGAAAATTTCACAGGGAAAAAAAAGCGGTCTCTATTCAAAAAGATGAAATTGAAATAATAGCAATAAAGATTGATATTACTAGAAGACTTACAATAAGTGTAAAATAAAGAATTGTGAAATTGTAGTCTATTGGAGATTGCTAGAATTAGAATTATGTAAGAGATTTTGTGTTTTATGTAGAATTCAATCATGAAACTTGTAAGAGAAACAAAAAACCTCCTTCAAACTTGCATGTAAGAATTACTAATCTTACAAGATAGAATCAGATATGGTAGTTGGAGGCGAGTCATATAGGTTTAGGCTTGATATTGATTAAGAATTAGTCATTACAAATTATACAATTTTAGTCATTATAATATAATAAATATTATTGGCTTGCGATACCATTGTTTTAATTTTTCATCTTATTATAACTTATTATCAACTAATGGCGTAGATATATAGATATTATCTATATATTATATCTATGTATGTGTTAGTGTGACTTATTGTGACAATCATCAAATCATAGTAAAATAGTTAGGGGATTTATTGAAATAGAGTTTAGCGTTTGTAGAAAGTATTTAAAAAATATTATTATGGTTACAAAGGAAGAAGTGAGAGTTTTAAACATACATATGTATGTATGTATGTATGTGTATGTGTATGTGCATATATGTATATATGTATGTATGTATGTATGCACACGCATACACACACACGTATACATACATGTGTGTGTGTGTGCATGCATAAAGGGACACAATCAAGGACAATCTCATGTGAAGTAAGAATTCTACTTCTTCATCTTTATTTAGGTTTTACTTCTTGAAAGAGATTTATCTTATTAAACTTATGTGTTAGAATTCTTAATATAAGATTAGAATTATCAATAGATCTAGATTTGGTTTAGATAAATAATAGAAGATTAATGTTATTAATTAATATATGATCAATCTAAGATTATATTTACAAATAATATGATTAATATTATTAATTAATAAGATAAAAAAATAAAAAAAATGGTAATTGCAACTTCTTGTCATAAGCCTGATTTCCTTATTGATGCTTGTCATGGAATCATGGTGCTCCTTGTCTCGGGTATATTGGAAAATAGAATTGGTGTAGAGGTGGCATGGAAGGTTGTTGAGTAATGATGAGTTTGGCTATAAATTCTACCAGTCCACCATTTTTTTGTAAATGTGAATGTTAATGAAATATCAATTTTCAGAATCTTTAAATAAGATATTTAGAACTCAAGTCAAACTTTGAAATATTAATCTTTAGAATCTTAAAATAAGATATTTAAAACTCAAGTCAAACTTTTTGATGCTATTCTTTTCTCTTTTGCTTAAAATTCCTAATGTTGACTAAATTTTGTGAGAATCATTTGCAGTTTGAGAGGTCTAGATGTTAAATTGTAATGTTCTTTAGTCTACTAGAATCCCAAAAGTATGTATTTCCTTGGATATTTCACTAATTATTTTATCTTTTGACTTTATCTTTGTATATATTCATGTAAAGATCCTAAGGACTTCTAGAGGTCATCTCAAAATTGCCAAAATAACTCTACAAGAATTTGGGATGCCTTCAAAGTTAAACATGATAAATGATGTTTTTTCCATAGCTTAAGATTTGCTATTTTTTTCCACTTTTGAAAAAGAAGTCTTAACACTTAATAAAGTTTCAAATGTATTAACCTTTTCAAAATTGTTCAAAGCCTTACCGTCCCAAAAAGATACATGAATGTTTTGAGAGGGAATTTTTTGTAATGAAAGTTGAATCTTTGACTAGGTTGAGTTGTTAGGGTTTTCAAAATGTTTCACATTCTCTTCATAGTAGCTCCCAAGCTATAATGGTAGTCATAAATTCTAACAAGATGAAGCATCTTGAGTGAAGAGTTGTTGTTTTTAACAATCATGTTTTCATATAATGAAGGAAAATCTAGGCCACATATGTAGTTGTGTTGTTCCCACTTCCAATTCATGGAAGGGGGAGATTTTACATGTAGACACATCCATGGTGAAGAGATGACATTGTAAGATAAATTGAAGAACTTCCAAGAATCGCTATTACTTTCCATGCAAGGGAATGCATGTGGGGAAGGTAAGTCTATTATTCTATTTTATTAAAGCCTTTTTAAAATAACCTTTGTCTTTAGACTATGCCAAAAGCCTTCATATAGTCTGCACAATCATTTAGAATCTTATCTAAAGATTAGTAGATGAATATTATCTTTGAGAAAGATGTCCCCATTAAAGGTGTGTTATTTTTCATGCAAAACCTACATAGGGTTTGTTGTAATGAATATTATTTCTATTTTCTCTTTTGTTATGTTCTTTGTCTTATGATCACTGTTAGACTTGAAGGGAGAGGAACATGGTTCCATAGAATATCTAAGAGTCATTTAGTATTCGTATGCATAACCCCTAATATATCCTTCATTAGAGGTTACACTTGAGGATTCAATAATCCTTTTTATTGTTAAAACCCATCACATTAGGTTTCTCAAATGGTGCACCTTGTTTAAAAACTTATTCTTTGTCAAAATACATTAGTTCTTTGTGGTATAAATAAAAGCTTGCACAATTTTTATTTAGTGAATGGTAGTGAATTGAAGGGGTTCATTTTCTTTGCTCTAGTTTCTTTAACACTACTATGCTCGCCATGTTGTGAAGGGTCAATAAAGGTTATTGAAATATGGGATAATTTGAATCAATGTGTAGGTTACCTGTTTTAGCGATAGAACCTTATGGAAATCTATGCACATACTTGTAGCATTGTAAATTGCATGCATATACAATTTCATCCTCACCTAGGCCTCTCCTTGGCATTCTAGCCTTCACTGCTCCATACCTGTTTTGATTCTGCTCACACCATCATGCAATCTACATTTTCAACTCTTTCTCTAGCTCTTGTTTAATATTGAGTCTTGATTGACATGACCAAGACACCATGGGTGCCCTAGTCCTCCCAAAAGAGGCCCAAAATTGGACCTCCCAATGATCACTTCTTGTGGATGGAAAATTTGGCTCCATATGGGTTTGCTCTAAAAATTCAAACAATTGTGGCATGGCTATGTATGTGTATTTATATATGCATGCAATTTTTTGATGTAGTTCTATGCAGAGAGATTTTCCATTATAGCTTATTATCAACTTATGGTGCTATTTTTAGATAGTTATGTGTTAAGCAATATTATTTCATTTTAGGATTTTTATAGGTTTTATCCTTATCAATTAGAAGGTTTTTGGTTGTAGCAACATATTTTCTTCTTGATGTTTTCTATGTTAAATTTATGATCCCCCTCTTTATGGTGCTTAGTTCTTGTATGTGTGTGTATTTATATGTATACGTGTATGAGCTAGGAATTAAGATGTCTCAACTTTTATAATTTTCTAGCATGATTTAATTAATTGTATTTATTTATTTTTATACAATGTAATTTTGTATGCACATACTAATTTGTCATCTTGTGGGAACTGGCATGGTGAAGTTTGTCACCATATTGGGAAGGTGACATATGTTTTTTTCCTCACATAAGAAAGTAGGTGTACCATTTGTTTTGGCATTATTCCAACCAAATTATGGCATCTTGTGCAATGTGTAAGAGGTTATGATGACTTATAATGAGTTGTGATGAATGATAGATTCTATGACATGTAAGAGTCGAGAGTGGGAATGAACATTATGAAAGCTTGACACATATGACAAGTGACATGAAGCATCTTTGCATGGATATTTTGGGTGCCCAAATTGGGCTATGACAGGTTGTAGAGAATCAACTATTTTTAGTTGGTAATGACAAATTCTCTTTCAACTGTAAGTGTTGTGAGTTATGACATATTTTATGGAAACTATAAGATGTGGAAGATCATCTATCATAACCTATTTTTATTCAATTCTAGGAATTTGAGATTGGGGGGGACAGTTCAAATGTTATGACAACTATAAGGGGTGTAAGGGAATACTGTACAAGTGTCCTTTTGCATGTAAAAGGTGTGGGAAAGTGTTCCAAGTGTATTTGGATGCTCATTCCTTGTTCCCTCATCTAGAAGCTTCCCAACACCTATATATATAGGCAAATTACTACCATGGGGGTAGCTCCCTTTTTATTTATAACAAGAAAATCAATGCATGAGAAATGGAGCATAATCCAATTGGCACCATAACCTTATGGTACCAAGAGAGCAACACTTAATACAATACTTAAGTCATTTTAATTATCAAGTTCCAAGACAATCATAATCCAAAATGGGCCTTAATCCACTCCATAGACCTGGGTCATTAGAGATAAGATGGTTGGTACCATCCAAAGCTGCCTTTGATATATATGTGTGTGTGTGTACATATATAAATATATGTACATGTATGTATGAAAATACATACATACATATATGTGTAAAGTGGAAAAATCGAACCCTAGTTGTTCTCCCCTCCCCAACTCCGAGGAGAGAGAAGGGAGAGTCACTAGGGTTGATGGTTTTCACTTAGGAGAGACTTTACATTCAAAAGAGGGGTTGAAACCCACAAGATCCAATCCCACACAATGCAAGATTGGATTCTAAATGATTTTCAAGGGTTGTGACATCAAGGATACCCTCTTTTGTAAAGAATGTAGAAAGATTGAACTAGGAATGCATGTAAAGTAGGAAAGATTCGCTTATAAACAGAGATAGGGATATGGGATGAAGCTGCGGACCTGGAATTAGCAGTAAAATGTCGAGACGGTGCTGTTCTGCAAATTTGAGCGAAAGTTGACAGGACGATGGCGCCCGACCTGCACACGGTCCTCCGAAAAATCTGCGAAACAAAGGGGGATCTGTTCGTCTCTGCACAAGGATTCCAGATCTTCAATTACAGTCGCGTACCTGCAACCTACACACAGAAAAGAGAGGACGATTGGGGGGTTAGGGATGAGGGGTTTGCCTTTAAGTCAAACCCCAGTTTTGGAATTAACCAAGAAATGAGAATGTTGTAAATGTAAATGTTTGTAATGTAATCAAGTACTGATACCTTGTTGTAAGAATGTTTGTATTCTTACATGCGAAGGTGTAATGATGGTGTATGTTGTATGTTGTAGGTGATCTCCTCTTCAATGGTTGAATCCTTGTCTTGAATGCAACACCTAGCCTTGAATGGAGACTTAGAATGCTCAATTGCTTGAAGGAATGCTTGAATGCTTGAATGTTTGAATGTTTGAATATCGCTTCCGCCTTTTGCACACATATGTTTTCCTCTCCTGTTTTGGAAGAGGAAATGTAGTTTATATACTTGTCAATTAGGGCTGATAGACTGATTTTTCCGACCTTAGGCCGACCAGGAAACATTATTTCCCGAATTGCAAACTTAAAGACCCAATGCCCAAAAAGAGACCGGGCCCAAAATAGGGCCAGGGACCAGGGCGTTGGGCGCCATGGTCCTGGGGGACCAGGGCGCTGGGCGCCCTAGTCCTGAAGGACTAGGGCACTGGGCGCCATGGTCCCACCTCCCGGGACAGCAGGGTGCAAGGAGGGATCAGGCCAGGGTGCAGAAAAATGCAGTTTTTGGTGTCACAAGCAGGTTTCGGGGTCTCCATTCAGGTTTAACGTTGCATCGCCATCGTGAAGACCCAAATGTAGTCAAAATTGCAAGTGTTGCAATTTTAGGATGCTACAATATGTATATGAATGTATGTATATGTATATATCAATATATATACATACAATTATGTATATGTGTGTGCACGAAAATGTGAGTTCAAAGGAATGCATAAAATATGTTTAAACACTAAAAGTCATAAATCAAAAGCAACATCAAGATTGGACAAAAGAAAACTTCAACAAACATAAAATGCAAACCAAAGAATAAGAAATGTAGTCTTCTTGATGCAACAATTTGTCCTTCGATGTGGGATTGGATGTATGCTCACGATATTGGCATTGCAATGGTACTCCAAGTGCTCAAGCTGAGATAGTTGATGGTATGAAGATGGTATCATGAATCTTGCAAGAGAATGATAATGGTGATATGAGCTCTCACAATAGCACGAATTCCTTAGTGTTGCATGAATATTGCATAAGAGCTCCAAATTTCCTAAGGTGATAGTTGCGTAATGATAGAATGGAGAAGGGTTTTGGCTAAGTGTAGGAGAAAATGGAACGTAGGGCTAGGATTGAAAGATGAAGATCAAGGATGGAGGATGGTTAGGGTTCTCACCTTCCATGAGAGGTTGACAAGTATCAACCTTAGAATTCATGAGAGGACATTGGGAGTTGGGAGAATTGATGGGTGGAGTGCAAGGAAGATTTTCCGTAAAGGCACTTCTTATCTCCACACTCCAAAGTACATGGCAGAATGGATAATGGAATTTTAAATTCCTTGGAGGGAAAAATGGAGAAGAGATCCATGTGGGTCCTTTCCAAAAGTGGTTGGCATTTAAGGTTGAGCTAGCTTTGAGAGAAAGCTACTTATGGCATCAGTTGACTTGTGTTCCTAATCTTTATGATTAGAGGTGTGCACATCATTAGAGGAGGGGATTAGGCTAATGAAGAGAGATTAGAGTATAAGTGGAAAATGTAGGAGGATTTGATATTTGGAGAGAAAATGAGTGGAGGAATTAAAAATTACGTTTAATTCCAAGTGAGAAAATGAGGAATTTTGAATTAAATAATAATTCAAATATGGAAGAAAAGGATAAGAGCAGTTAATTAAATAAATATGAAAGGCTATAAATAAATTTAATTAATTAATTTACCTGAGACTATAGAGGAAATAGATATCAATTAAATAATTAAATGACTACAGAAGAAAGGGATTATGATGATTAATTTGATCAAATGTTAATGATCAAATTTAGGTGTCTACATTTTGCCCCTCTTCAAAATGGTGTTAGAATAATGTTTTTTCAAAAAAAAAATGTCAATGACGTGAAGAATATTGAGCAACAACATGCCCCAAACAAAGGAAAATGTCAGTTGATCTAGTGGGGATATTTGATGCCCCCTCAAGAGGGTGGACGAGAAAGAAAGGGGCCCAGGCGGTCTCTTGATATGAAAAAGGGCATAAAACATGAAGAAAAGTAGAGAAAGGTAAAGGAAAGAGGAAAAGGAATGGAGTGAGTAGATGATAGATGTGGATGCACAGGCAAAGTATCATGCACATGATGTAGAGAGCCTCTTGCAACATATAGATGATCTGCAGTAATAGTTGGAGTAGGCTCAGAGGTAAGGGGAGAGCTCACCACAAGGTGAGAGCCAGGGAGAGTGCATTCAGGTGCTAGATGCGATGTTGTAACAACTACAGGGGATGTATGATGGTGTGATGGTGGAGAGGAACATGCTACAGGAGGAGCGAGACCAACTCAAATCATATTTGGCCATGATGCTAGACAAGAGAGATAGATTGCAGGCAGTTGGGGATGCCCTAGAGGCAGCATGATAAAAGGGGGTCGGTGGAGATGGATAGATTGAGGAGGGAGAGGTAAGAGGCCAGGAGAGAGAGGGATGAGGCTAGGAGGGTTAGTGAAGGTGTTGGAGAGGGAGCCCTAGTAGCCCTAGTATAATAGTAGGCCTAGCAGATACAACAACAATTGCTAGCATTAACATCGAACGTCATGTAGTACAGGGCAATATATGGGACAGTTGCATGCCTTCCAAGCAGAGATCAGTATATGTACCTCCCATGGCTATTGAGACATCATCCTGGTCCACTTCATGAAGTGGTTCTTCCAATAGGAGTGGGTATTCCATCTACGCTAGGGGATCACCAAGGAGTGGATTATTCTCCAGGAGCAGCGAACACTTAGAGAGGAGCAACTCCTCTAGACACAAGGTAGGATCAGTTATGGGCCCACCACCAACACTTGTTAGGACTTATTAGATGGGGGACATAGGGAGTGACAGTAGGAATATCACCGAGGCCTAGGTTAAATAAGGGACCAGATGAGGAATCAGAGAGATCAAGCGACTCTGTAGGTGACAGAGGACAGGAGGAGGATACTCCTATGAGACAAGCACCGACACACTTGGAGGAGGGTTCTGGAGGAGCTCCAGAGGTGAGCTAGACAAAGTTATATTTTTTAGCAAATGTTTTCAGCTCATGTATATTATGCAGTTGGCTATGCACACAGATGATTTATTTTACACATGATTCTTTTGATCCAATGGGCATTGTATATATTTGGGATATTCCTTAGATATTTATATGATGGACTATTGATGGTGGCCTATTTATGATGTGTTGTGCCTATTTGATTATGATAGATGCTTATGTATGCATTTGTTTATGATATGGATGTTTTGACATTTTGTCATGTATGATGTGATGTGTGTGATATGTAAGATAATACTATTAATGTGATTGGCATGTGTATTGCAGGATGTGATGCATATTGTTATATGTGGGTGATCCTAATGACTTGTGATGCAAGATGGGTGTTTATGATTATTTATGTGTTATGTGATAATTGTAACATGCATTCACTATGCAACTATTAGAATACAACATTTAATCAATTGTAACTTGTGGCAACTGACATCTTTAAAGAATGCAATATTGTAAATGAGAACCTTCATAACTTTTTTTTTGAAATGGGTGGTTAAACTAGAAAAGATGTAAGCATTTCCATATGTATGGAACATAATCAAGTATAGTGCAACTTAAACAAATATAGAATAAGGGAACTCAGTGTTCACAGTTTTCCTAATTCTCATTCTGAGATTTAAATGGTCTTTACAATGTTGAGAGAGAAAAAGTATCATCAGGGTGCTTTTCCACCCAACCACAGACTTACTAGTCCCTCGTGCCAATTCCAAACTGGAAAGGCCTGACCCTTTGTAGGGAAGTAATAGGTGTTGGATTCCAATGCCATCTAAGACTGGTGTTAGATCCTACATAATTCCCAATCGATCACAATCCATAGCCTACCCTAACTAGTATGACCTCTGATTGGGTTGCATATCTGGATCAAAGAACTAGATGATGCAAGCAAGACATTCAAACTAAGCAATCATGCATGATAAAGTATGAGAGTAGGAATAGCATGAAAGGGCCAGTTATCATGCAAGAGGCAAAGAATCCATAAATGACATCATGTAGTGAATAGTCAAGTATGCTCAAATGACATGCAAGAGGGTGCCGATTAGACAAAAGTGGCAGTAACATGCTAAGCCAAGTGACTACAATCAAACAATTACAAGAAGAAAAGAAAATCTTTATGAGCTAAACATGTAAACAACAAGACCTTGACACATTATCACTGAGAATATGGAACAAAATGAGACAAAACTCTATTAAACCCTTCCTACAGTTTAAAGAATATTGTCATGAGTAATCAAGTTTTCAGTGAAGGCATACAGATGAAAAATGTTATAGATGTTATGATACACTATGATGTGATAGTGTTTTCTATAAGAGGCAACATATGAAGCAATCATGAGAACAAGTAGTGAAAGGATGATAGTACAAGGCTGCAGACAAAAGACTTCTATCTGAACAATCATAAAAGGGGAATGGTGATAGTGACTGATGATAATGAGAAACAAGGACAAAATAAAGTTCAAGCATATGGAATAAAGATGGAAAAGTAGTTGCAGGTCTATGATGTTAGTAAACAAGTGACAAAATGTTCCAAGAATAGTAGTAAGACTATGAGAAGAATGAAGACAAGGTTGTCTTGAAAGTTGAACTAGACAGTCAAAAGATACCGCCAAGACATTTTGGTGTATATCTCATGTTGATTGAGGACAGATTTTATGTCTTCTAGCTCTTTACTATTCTGATGATGGATCACGAAATGTGCTCTGGAACATCAATACAAAAACTAACGCATAATCTAATCTAGAAATTTAGCATTGATTAATAAATAGTGCTAGTCAAGGATTAGGATTTGAATTTGTAGTGAAGAACACGTGTTTCATGTCAATCCACAAACAAGGAGCCATCCATCAAAGGTAATAGAAAGAATATTAATTGGTAGACGTATGAAATAGATTGAGTTTCATGATCATCATACATTGTCAAAAGCTTTCTTATGTGATAGTTTCATGAAGAGAAGACCTATGCTCTACCAAGTCCAAATATTTGTAAGAGCCTACATTAGGAGCATGATTTAGAGAACATAATCACAAGAAGGACTAAACTCAGGAACAGTCATATTGAAGGACGGTTATAAAAATAGGCATAAGGCTAAGATGTTTGGCCAAATGCACCTTTGCAAGTCCTTCAAAAGAGGCTTTGCACTATTGATCAAGGAGGGTTTGGTGCAATGTGTAAAGGGAAGTTGAAAGATGGATCTCTTTTAGCCTTTAAATGTGCAAAATAAGATTCAAATGACTTTATATTGAAGTCCAAAGTAAGATTCAAATATTGTCTAGGGTGAAAAACCTCAGCCTAGTCATATTACTTGGCTACCTAGAGCACAAGCAAGAACGAATACTTGTAGTTGAATATGTACCAAATGGAACACTGTGTGAGAACTTAGACTATTTGCATGGAATTGTTCTTGAATTACCTAAAAGATCTCAGTGCAACTCATGTTCCTACAACCAGTCAAAAGGATGGCAAATTATCTCAACCCGGAGTATCTTAAAACTTAGATTATCATTCTAAAATAAATAGTGGATTTATTGAAATAGAGTTTAGGGTTTGTATGTATTTAATTTTTTTTATTACAGTTAGAAATGAAGAAGTGAGAGTTTTAAATATACATGTGTGTATGTGTATATCAGAACAACCAATAAATCATAGTCAAACAAGTAGGGGAATTTATTTAAATTAAGTTTATAGTTTGGAAAAAAAAAATTAATAAAAGATGATCAAGGTTTGGAAAGAGGAATATTAAAGAGCTTTTAGAAAGTGGTGCCCGTATCTTGGGTACCTGAGATCGACTGGGGTGAGACTAGTCCATTGGAGGTGGCAAGATTAGATGTCTTGCGACGTGAGTTGAACTTCGGACGATGAGGGAGCAAACAACCTGCCCAAGCCAACCACGCTACCGTGGGCTGCATGAGAATGAATATTAAAAACTACTCATTATGTTTTATTTACTCATCATGTTTCATTTATCTTCTTAGAGGAATAAAATTTTAAGCAATATATATTTGTAATAATAATTACATAGGTCATAAAATATTATGTCATAATAAAATAAATAGATTTTTTATTTTTAGTTACATTTTTTTTCTATTGAACTAATATGTTTGAAATTAATTATATTCTTATACATATTTTATTATATTTAAATTATAATGAATTATAAAAAAATATTACTATTTTTATTTAATTAATTTTAACTTAATAAAATTATTATATATCAAGACTATTATTATTTATTATTAATTTTATTAATTTTTAATTTTTTATATATTTTGATTTCACATTTTTGGTTATTCTATTTTAGTTTTTAAAGTAGATTTAAATCTGAAAAGCTATTTCAATTATTTATGTTTAGTTTTTGAAATTGAAAAGTTATTAAGACTCCCTCAATTTATATTTTTTTTTTCTAATTAAATTTGAATTATTATAGAATAATTATGTTGTAAACTTTTACCTTAAATATTATAATTGTTTAAAATATAATTGTGATTAAAATTAAAATCAAGATCAAATCATAATTATGATTAAAACTATTTAACAATTAAATTTCAATACTAAAAAGGCTTGTTTCTTTTTAAAGGAGAAAATTCCTTTGTTTTCTTTAAGTTTCTGACAGAAAGAGGTAGAAGGAATATTTAAAATGTATAAAAATCTGGACTGTTTTGACAGTGAAATTGTTTATTTCTTTTTAAAGGAGAGGATTCCTTTGTTTTCTTAAGTTTGTGACAGGTATTTGATGTCTTTCTGGGTGCGTTGATGTTTCTTTAGTGAATGATGGTGAACTGAAGGGGTCATTTCCTTTGGTCTGGTTTGCCTGAATACTACTATGCTCACCATGTTGTGAATGGTCACTCAAGGTTATTGAGACATGGGATAGCTTGAACCGCTGTGGAGGTTATCTCTTGTTTTAGCAATAGACCCTCATGGAAACCTATGCTTATACCTTACCATTTCCCTAGGAATGAAAAGAGTGGAAAATAAAGGGAAAACTAAAGACAGAGGTTAAACAAAAGGGAATGTTGCTGCAAGCAAAGACAGGGCTTTGCAAGAGTGACAGGACAGTCAGTGTCATTAGAATAAGGGAGAATAATATGAAAGCAACATCACAGTCATAGCCATTAGACATGTGAGGAGTAGGCATTTTTCTTGCCAACCATAGGTTTTCTGTGTACCCAAAATGATCCTAGGATGAGGTATTTCACAGAAGTAGTTTTATGGTATGTTAATGGGAGAATCCACTGTCATCATTGATATAAAGCAGGCCTACAATATGATTGCAGAGTTTCCTCAACATTAGAACCAGTGAGGATAACAACCAATGCCTCTGTGTATGCAAAGAGAATACAAGTGTAAGATGCCTGCACAGTAAGGAGAGTTAGTGACAGTTCTCAGGAAAAGACATAAAACATTCCAAGGACAATAGCAGTCTGTTAGGACAGTTATTAGAAAGACAGTGTTTGAGCAATCAGTTCATGAGAGTTTGCAAACAAAGAAGAACAGTCAAGATCAATGTTGAGGCTAGTGAAATGCAAGAAAGACATTAAAAGTGAGCAATCATGCATGATAGCATGAAAGGGTCATTTATCATACAAGAAGCAAAGAATCCATAAATGAAATGAAGTAGTGGACAGTCAAGTATGCAGAGATGGCAACTAAGAGGATGGTGGTTAGACAAAATTGGTAGTAGCATGCTAATTAAGCCAAGTGACCACAATCAAAGAAGTGCAAAGAAAAAATAAAATCTTCATGAGATTGGCAAGTAAACAACAAGGCCTTGACACATTATCACTGTGAATATGAAACAAACAGGGACAAAACTCTATTAAAACCTTGCTATAGCTTAAAGAATATTTTATGAGTAATCAAGTTTTCATTGAATGCATAAGAAGCATGAAAAAAGGCTACAGATGCTATGATAAATTATGATATTGACTGTGTTTTATATAAGAGGCAACATATGAAACAATCATGCAAAAAAGTACTGAAAGGATGATAGTCCAAGGTTGCAGACAAAATGCTTCTATCTAAACAATTATAAAAGGGGGATGGTGATAGTGATTGATGACAATGAGAGACATGGACAAAATAAAGTTTAAGCAATCGTGAAACAAGGGACAAAATGTTCCAAGAATAGTAGTAAGACTATGAGAAGAATGAGGACAAGGTTGTCTTGAACTAGACAGTTAAAAGATACTACCAGGATAGTTTGGTGTATCTCTCATGTTGACAGAGGGTAGATTAAGTATTGCTAGTCAAGGATTTGAATTTGTAGTGAGGAAGACATGATTCATGTCAATACATGAACAAGGAGCCATCAAATGTGATAGAAAGAATATTAAATGGAAGACCTATGTACCAAAGTGAAGAAACAATAGTTTCATATAATCATACACAATCAAAAGCTTTCTTGTGTCATATTTTCAGGAAGAAAAGACCTATACTTTGCCAAGTCCTTATATTTCAAGAGATTAAGCTAGGAGCATGATTTAACGAACATAATCACGACAAGAACTAAAATTAGAGATAGTAAAATTTAAATAACAATCATAAGAATAGACATGACGCTAAAGATGTTTAGCCAAATGCACCTTTGCAAGTCCTTCAGAAGAGGTTTTGCACTATTGATCAAGGAGGGTTTGGTATAATGAGTAAAGGGAGGTTGAAAATTGGATCTCTTTCAGCCTTTAAATGTGTAGAATCAAACATATATGACAAATATATTTATATTGAATTTCAAAGCAAGATTCTAACATTGTCTAGGGTAAATGCACCTTTGCAAGTCCTTTAGAAGAGGTTTTGCACTATTGATCAACACTATTGATCAAGGAGGGTTAGGTATAATGAGTAAAGGGAGGTTGAAAATTGGATCTCTTTCAGCCTTTAAATGTGCAGAATAGAACATATATGACAAACCTATTTATATTGAATTCCAAAGTAAGATTCTAACATTGTCTAGGGTAACTGCACCTTTGCAAGTCCTTCAGAAGAGGTTTTGCACTATTGATCAAGGAGGGTAAGGTATAATGAGTAAAGGGAGGTTGAAAATTGGATCTCTTTTAGCCTTTACATGTGTAGAATAGAACATATATGAAAAACATATTTATATTGAATTCCAAAGTAAGATTCTAACATTGTCTAGGGTGAAACACCTCAACACAGTCAGATTACTTGACTACCTAGAGCACAACCAAGAACAAATACTTTTGGTTGAATATGTACCAATTGGAAATCTATGTGACAATTGAGACTATTTACATGGAATATTGCTTGAATTGCCTACAAGATCTCAATGTAACTCATGTTCCTATGACCACTGAAAGGGATGGAATATCATCTAGAATCTGAGTATCTTAAAACTTACAAACTTACATGCAAAAGTATGTTTGTTAATTTTTTGTCTTGCTAGTTGACTATTCAAAGAAAATGAATGCTCAAAGAACGCGTTTTATATATTTTGATCCTGCATGCTTCATATTCTAAAAGATTCGCCAATTCCATACAAGAAATATGTATTGTGCTTGGGGATTCTTGAAGATGGCAAGGACTAAGAAGATAGTGTGGAACCATGATGGAGAAGAGTAGGTCCTGCAACACAAATGGAAACATTGTTTTCATGCAAAACTCATAAGGTATGACACGTAGAAGAAGGTTGTTGGAAGGAAAGGAGCAAGTGCAGATGTTGTCATCAACTAACCTACCACACTTACCGCAAAAAGCTTGCTAAATTGTATATTGAAAATGCATCATCTAGAAGAGGAGTAAAATAGGTGGGTCATATCCCATTAGATAAATATTTATATAGAAAAATATGTAAAGAACAAAGTAAGATTTGATAAGGAGAGATAAAAGAGATACAACAAAGTTTTATAAATAATATGCTATTATGGAAGTTTCATGTTTCGATATTTTGTCAGATTAACTCCTTGCTCCTTTTGTATAAGAAAGTATGGGGTATAAATACAACATACATAAATTATTTGAGGCTTAGAACTTTATTCTATGTACCCCATTTTTATCACTAACATTGGTTCCATTTTTGGGACCCTAACTAAGTTGTATAAAGGATAGAAAGGATATACTAAATTTTTTAAACTTTGAAATTGTATAGAGAAGGAAGGAAAATGTTGAAAGATTTATAATAAATTATGACATAGTATCTTAATGTCCGCCTTATGAGAGGAGGCTAGGCACTAGAGAGAGGGAGAATTGGAAGGGGGGATCTCCAAAAGGAATCCTTGAAGCGATGTGACCAATAGAAACAATACCTAATAAATATCATGGAAAAAGATAAAGGAGTAATGAAATCCCAAATCAAACACACCTATGGCCAAAGGAGATAAAAATAA
Source organism: Cryptomeria japonica (assembly GCF_030272615.1). NCBI lineage: Eukaryota > Viridiplantae > Streptophyta > Pinopsida > Cupressales > Cupressaceae > Cryptomeria > Cryptomeria japonica. The sequence continues at coordinate 533,270,940 of NC_081413.1, forward strand.
ATCCAAGAGAGATTAGAGAAGAGATTGAACTAACAAAGAAAGTGAATGTGGCAAGCCCAAATGGAGAGGAAAGAAGGCAAAGACAAAATGTTGAAAGGGAAGAGAGATACCATAGAATCTTGGAAAATATGGAAAAGATGAGGAATGAGCATGCTATTGTGGGTATTGTTGAGCAAACCAAGGTGGGTGCAACCAGAAATAAGAAAGAAAGAGAAACCAAAGAGTAGGAATGAAAGATCTCAGAGAAGTCAAATTCACCATGGAAAAGTATGACAAAATTTAACTAGTTTCGAGAAAAACATAAATGATTAGAAGATCTAAAAAGCTATTGTTAGAAGATTCTAGTAGCATAGAGACTCCATCCCTAGCACAACTCTCCAAACGTTTGACAATCAAGTTAGATCTATCAAACATATTAGTCAAGTTAGATCATAGTTTCTTTAATTTCTCAAAAATTTGAAGGTCTCATCCATTTAAGAAGAGTATTTAGTGGAATTGGTTAGTATTGATAAATTAAGAAAGGAAGAAATAGAAAAGGATAAAAAAAATTATGTTTCATTTGGGGGAAAAAATATGTTCACTAACTAACAAAATGTCATTAACAAATAAGAAGATGAATAGATGTTATTAAGAGTCAAAATTCCCAAACCAGAATCCATCCCCTATGTTGCATAAAAGTAGGAGGATTTCAATTGAGGAAGTACTTCATAAAGAATAAACAAGTAAAAAGAGGACAAAGAAAAAGATTAGGCAAAGATTCTGAAAGAAGAATATTTTGAGATTAAATTGGCAAGTGATAAGGGCCAAGAGAATAATCCCCTATAGAAAAAAGCATAAAGAAGGAGAAAGAAAATAGTCCACCACTCCCCAAACCTAAATTAGAAAAGAAAAATCAAAATGGAATTAGCAGTCAAGCTACCAGTGTTTGGGAAAAACACTACAGAGGTTGTAGAACATATTTTCTTGTTGAAATCATTATGGGCAAGGCAGGGTGTAGATGAAGACAAAATTAAGTTATTAGAATTTGTGGCTTCATTGTGGAAAGACACCCTAGATTGGTATAAAAAGACCTACATAAACATGAAAAACATTGGGAAGAAGTGAAGATAGACTTCTTAGCCAATTTTGATACTTTAGACATTCCAATAAAGAGTGTATGTAATATGCGAGAATTAGTTCAAAAAGAAGTTGAATCGATCAAAGCGTATGATAGAATATTTAATGGATTGTGTTGGAGGTTGGAGGAACTCTTGACTAAATGGAAAGAATATCAAACAGTTCATTTTAGTCTACAAAAGGACATTAAAGAAGCATTGGATGGGAGAATTTGTTGCACATACATGGATGTTGTCACTAAAGAAAACACAAATGGACGAAAAGAGACCTTTGAGAAATTATAGTTAGCAATAGAGGATTTATCTTTTTAGCAAGGTATCATGGCTGGACGAGAAGAAAAGAAGTCTAAACATAGTGTTTATATTACCTCTAGAATGAATGCCCCAAAGCACAAGGAGAAAGGACAATGGTTGTTATCCAAGTAGAGTTAAAAAAATTATTGACCAAATAAAAAACACTATATTGTGGTACATGTGGTGAATAGGATAGTCACCCCCAAAAATTATGTCATGCTAATCAGTTATGCCTCAAGAAATCTTAAGACTATTCGGACCCTGGATGTTTGTTGAATCATGACTCTGACAGGGAGGTAGAAAAGAACGTGGATTATGTCAAAGTTTTTATGGAGCAACCTTTGTATGATAATGACAAGGGATATAAACAATCTCCATGGAAACATATCTTGAGGATAGTAGGCAGTCCAATTATAGGGGGGGAGGAGGATGCAGAAGGAATAATTGTAGGATGAATGATGCAACCTATTATAATTGCGGAATAGTAGGTCATTTTGTAACAAAATATTGGTTTGAGAAGAAGAAAATTTGTGCACTCTATGGAGATGATACCCATGATCTATTCAAATATGAGAGAGCACAACAATATTTTCATTATGCCCCATCGCATTCAAGGAGTGATGATTTGCAAGAAAATAGAGGACCAAGAGTAGTAAGCAGAATCCCACTGCAAGGTGTGAGAGGATGCCAATGCATATATAATTGGTTTTTTGATACTTCAAATGGAGAACATTCTAGAGAAGAAGATGGGGTATGTGCATCAAGTTATGGTACCAAAAGGGGGTCTTAAGATGCCACTTTTTTTAAAAAAATCAGCAAAGTCTGAACTTCAACAATAAATTGAACAAAGTTACACTCCAAATTTTAAGATGCAACAAGAATAAGAGTCAAAGTGCTTCGAGTCTACTTTCTAAACTACTAATTCATTTTGAAATTAGTCAAGATTAAGGGCTTCAAAAAGGGGGGCCACAAAAAGTGGTCTTGTTTTTATGCATAAAACATAACATAGCATCTGTTTTGGCCCCCTAAAATATTTTTAAAAAATTAGAATTTTTAAAATCGCTTCAGTGAGAAATTATCTAACACCTTGTTGTTTATGCCAGATTTTTTGACTAATTTTTTAATGAGTATATGATTTTTTACTAATTTTCGAAGTGGACACATCTTGACATAAATTTGAGCGTGCTCCCCCTTAAAATCGTTGAAAACTAATTAAAAATTAAAACTTCTTTTTAAGTTGTATAGAATGGAGTCTAGTTTCTAAAAATGTAAGTTTCTTCAAAGCTCAATGAACGTGTAAAAAATTATGCCCAAAATAGCGCATGTTGGTTTTTGACTAAAAATGGACACACTAATAAAAGAAATTAAAGATGAAAGACAACAAAATCAAAATGTGAAACAAATTACATGGTTGGATAGCTAAGAGAGAGATTAACGATATTTTGGTGTTTTTTTATTTGCATTAAAACGCATGCAAACCTGAGGGAGAGCACAACCAAAAATATGTGAAATTTTTTATTCTTCTGATAAAAACACATCTCAAGCCTGAAATGGTCGTCCCGCCCTTTGGGTTTGATGCCCAAGTAAAATCCAACCCAAAGGGTTGGTGTTTTCTAATGAAAACCATTTGGCGCTCGCCAAATGTTTAGCATTGTTGAATTGAAGGTTTTTTTAATGTGCAAATTTTCCGATTAGGGCACAAGTTACACCCACCCCCGAAGAATAATATATACATGAAAGATAACATTTAAGTATAAGTCACATTTCAATATGTCTTTCTTATACTTTAAGTTATATTTCATGTATATATTGGCAGGATGTTTGAGAGTGGTTTCATCTCTATAGGAGTTATAATGTAGATTCTAGTTTTTAGAGGATCATATAAAATTTTAGACTTAGTCAAATTTCAGTATTCAACATGCTCCTATTAGCATTATTTAGCTTTGTATCTCACTCTATTTATCTTTCCCAAACTCTAGACCTATCTCTCTCCCTCTCTTGTCTCTCTCACTTCTCTCTCCCCTCTTTGGGTATATCCCACCCTCTCTACCTTTCATTCCTTCCTTACCCCCATTTCTATCCTTGACTCCCTCCCTCTCTCTTCTTTTCTCTCACTCTCTTATTGTTTCTCTCCCCTCCCTCTCCATTCTCTTGATCACTACCTATCCCTTCTATCCTCTCTCTCCCCATATCTAAGGTTATCCCTCTCTCTCTCCCTATTTTCCTCACTACCTCTCCCTCCCTATATTATTACCCACCTCTCTCTCCCCCTCTAGGTTTCTCACCTATCTAATTGTCCACCCTCTATTTCTCTCCCTCCATCTCCACCTTTCTCTCCTTCCCCCTTACCCCTATCCATTTATGAACTCTCTCCCTCTCTTCTCTCTCTCTCTCTCCAAACCTATCTATCTTCTCATTCGCTAGGTCTCTCACTCCCTCCATATATACCTCTCCATCCATCCCCTCTTACTCATCTCTTTGTTCTTCTATCTCTTCTCTTATCCCTCCATCCTCTCTCTATGTTTCTCCCTTCATTTCTTCCCTTCTCCCTATCGATCTCCCTCTACCACTCTCTCATATTCTCTCTTTCTCTCTTATTCTCTATCTCCTTTATCTAGGTCATCACCTCTCCATCCCAACCTCTCTCCCCTCTCTAGGTTTCTCCCACCCTTCCTCTCCACCTATCTACCTCTGCATAGAGGTCTCATTACCCACCTCTCTTTATCCCCCTCTATCTATCTCACTCCTATCTCACTATCTATGTCTCTAACCTATCTATATGTCCCCTCTATAGTTCTCTCCCTCCCCCTTAACCCTATCCCTATATGAACTTCTACCTCTTATCTATCTCCCTTAACCTCTTATCTCCTCCTTCCATAGGCCTCTCACTTCCTCCATGTCTATCTCTCCATTCATTGCCTCTTACTCCTCTCTTTTTTCTTTTGTCTCTCATCTTCTACATCTCTCCCCTCTTTAGGCATCTCCCTCCCTTTCTTCCCCTCTCCCTCTCTTTCTCCCCATCCATTCATACCCCCATATATATCTCTCTCCCCCACTCTCTATTATTCTCTCTTCCCCTTGTATTCTCTCTCTACAGTCTAGGTCATCACGTCTCTCTCCCCTCTCTAGGTTTCTCGCTCCCTTCCTCTCCACCTATCTACCTTTACATCCATGTCTCATTACCCACCTCTCTCTATCCCCCTCTATCTATCTCAATCCTATCTCTTGTAGTCTAGGTCTCTCATCTCTCTTTCCCCATCTAGTTCTCTCACCTAACTATGTGTCCCCTCTCTAGTTCTCTCCCTCTCTCTTCCTCTCTACCTCCCTCCCCCTTTACCCCTATTTATTTTTGAGTTCTCTCCCTCTCTTCTTGTTGGCAATTGACACTCATTTGATTGGTTTCATATGTTTTCATTGATGGCAACATGTTCCGGCTTTATTACTTCGTTTGGTTGTTCACCGACAGACATTCACCGGCACCGGCACCGGTAGGAAGGATTCTATGGGTACCGGCATTGGAGGCCGACATGACTTACAAACAGGATACTAGTATAGGAGGCCGACATCATTTTGGGAGATCCGGCAATCGGCAATTGATTTTGATTTTTATGTGTTTATGTATTGAGCCAACATGTATAATCATTTTGTAATTATCTATGTAAGCCGACATGAGTCATAAAGGATTGTAAGGGTATATAGGTCAGTTGATTAGATCATTTTCAAATAAGAGAGATGTGAAGGATATGATTGTGATGATTGTAATGCGAAGACTATAAGGACATTTATGTAAGAGGTTATTCCAATAAGGGTTTAGGGTTTCAGAACCAGAACAGTTAGAGCTTGAACTAAAACTCAATCAGGCATAGCAGATGCATTAAATGAGTTCATTTTTATGTTTTCTTATTCAAAGTGACTATAGTCAGTGAGACTCCTTTGTGTTGAGCAGTGTCCTCTAGGTTGTAAGCCTTCCTGCATGTGTAGGCCCCCATATTATGTAATATCTTTTCATATGGCCAGTGGATTAATATTGTGGGTCACAAATCCCACCGTGGTTTTTCCTCTTTGAGATTTTCCACATATAATTATTTGTGTTATGGTATTCATTTGTGTGATTGGCTTATTGATTGCTTTACTTCTTTCAATTATATATGTATCGGTTTACAGATTGGTGAATGCGTGTATATTAAGGTTAAAATTGAACATTCCGGTAGAACACTGATTCACCCCCCCTCTTAGTGTTCTTGGATTCCAACAATTGGTATCAGAGCCTTGTGCCTCAGAGGAAGTTTAATAGCTTGAGGGAGATCTTGAATCTAGAATCCATGGATATGAATTTGGAGAAGCAACTTGAGGTATCACTTGAAGATTATGATGTTGAAAGATGAAGAACTTGAAGTTACAAGATGAATTGAATTTTGCCAAGGAATTTATTCTTATCCTACAGGAGAGGTTGTCATTTGTTCAAGCTAGGAGGAAGGAACTTCTACAAAATCAAGATAATGAAGAGAAAGATGCCCTTAATGAAAGATGTCAGAAGATGAGTCAGGAGAATATGGTCATGAGGAATGAAATGCAAGCCCTAACTATGAGGATGTCAAAGGAAATTGAAGACTGGAAGATGAATGAAGAAAATCTTAGGAGATCTCTGAAAGATAGATCTAAAGAATGCATCTGGTTGGCTCATGAAAATGATATGTTGAGAACAGAATTAGTGCAATCCCAAAGTAATTAACAAGAAATTGAAAGACAAGCGATAATCCTAAGAGATGATCTGACTATTGCAAGTGAGTACAAGGACAATTTCAAGGTTAGTTCAACACAACTTGATGAATTATTGAAAAGTCAAAGATAGAATGGAGATTCTAGTGGACTTGGATTTGAACAAGGTTAGAGCTCTGGTACTACAAATGAAGATCAAAACCAGAAGACACCGGTAAGGTAGCTTAATGCTTACAAATTTAATGGTAGATACTTTGTTTGTAATAAATTTGGTCACATGGCTAGGCAATGTAGAAATAGAGCAAATCAAAACTATAGTTCTACTCTCGGTCAATGTTCTAAATGCAATAAGTATGGTCATAAGACATAAGATTGTAGAATGACTGTTAAATGTCATGCATGTGGAAAATTTGGACATATGGCTAATCAGTGCAAGTCAAGCAATTATACCGGTTATAGCAAAGCAATTCAAAAGAACAATGTTACATGCTATGCATGCAACAAGATTGGACACGTAGCTAAGTTCTGTAGAAGCAAAAATCCACCAGTTAGCAATGATGGATCAAATGATAAAGGGAAAGAGAAGGTCAATGAAATCCGGCAAGATCATATCAAGAAATGGGTTAGGAAGTCTAATGATCAATCAGTAGATAGCAATGCTCTGGTTACTCAACCAGCAGAGGAGGTTGCTCTTGCACCAACAGGAAGCCCATCCGGTAATTGAGGTAGATGTCTTAGGGGTAGGCAAAATTCATGATAATACTGCTCAAGCCCTTGGAAGGAGTTCTGGAAGATGTTCCAAACATTGGAAATTTTTATCCAACATGGCGATGTTCGACTGAGATCCGGTATGTTCAACTGGAATTCATTCATATCAATGACGGATTAGGGTTTCTTGAAGGTTAAAAGGTTGAATCCACTTCATTTTTTTTCACCTTGCATTCAGAGTGATTAAGAGCAATTCAAAGTGATTCTAAGGTGATTCAGTGCGATCAAATATCTTCTTCAACGATTCTGCCAGCGATCGGAAGAGTTCTTTAGGGTTTCACCGACAAGTATTTCTTAGTTACTTATTGAAATCATCTTTCATCATGGAAGCGGGATCATCCTCTACACCTACTTTTATTGCAAATCCAATTGTTGTCGAGGTTAAGGATCGTCCTAGGCCAATTTTCAAGCAATGTCCACATATTGCCACCTTGGGATGATTCAGTTGGTACATTTTCCCATGTTCTGGAAGGAGTTGTATATGTGGAAGACGTCAGAGCATACATTCACTGCCACATTGTGGATCTAGGTACCAGTGACATCAAGAGCATGTATATGAGCAAGTTAATGGGAGACTCCAGAAAGATCAAGCCCGAGTATAAGCACATTGAGGATCTAGGGTTTACTGGCATTCTTGATATCCCTGAATTTGAAGATGAGATCATCATATATGTATTGAGCAGAGTGCATGGAGAATTCATTTGGTTGGACAAACCTTATAAGATCGTGAAGGAGGCCATTAAGGCCATCACCGGTTTGCCGCAAATTGGTCAGCGTCGAGAGAAAAATAATTCTAATGATCAGGTTAACAAACTCACCGACACAACTTCGGATCGACGATCAATGAGGGTCAGCACCATCACTGATAGAGATATCAGATTTGGCAGCATGTGTTGGCATTATAGTAAGAAAGATTGTTTGCATTTCAATATCAGGAGATTGTTGATATCAGTAAGGATATTGAGAAGGTTGTTGAAGATTATTGATATAACTTAAGAAGGATGATAACTATCTTTATAACATTATTTTGTCATTGATGTCAAGAGATTGATTATCTGATTCAGTATGATGTTGCCATATCTTGAGAAGATTGATTAGAAGATAATTAAGATGTCGGTAAAAGACACAGAAAGAATGAGATGAATAAAGGGAGGAATAAGTTATTCAATGGGCAACTATTACCGAGTTAGACAATGATGAGATTATGATGTTTAGATTGTTTTGATATTCTACATATGTTGTTGATTGTAAGGTTTATACTATACTATGTCACCGAGCAAAGAACCTAGTCGGTAAACCCTAAAGAACCTAGTCGGTAAACCCTAAGGTTATCGATATCGGTTAATGAAGGCGGAATGTCTACCGAGTAAAGTTTAGTATTTACCAAGTTGCAACCGAGTTACGACAGTGTGCATGGGATGGATAAAAGCATTATTTAATGAAGGACAATGATTAGCTGGAAATGTATAAATGATTAGAATGTCGTGCATGAAGTTTGTTAAGGATCTATGGAAAAGGAAAATCAATAGGAAGATCTACAACGCAGATTGAACCGCAATAACCTTGTGCAAGTTCCAAGAAAGGACTGCAAGTCCCGAGGTAAGGTAAAATGTTTTCAGATCGAAGGATACATTGAACCTTGTCAAGTTTGAAGATCTGATGGCGAAGATTGATCATGGGAAATGTGATCAAGGAGATTGAGCAGTTAGCAATTGTTTATAAATAAGAATTTGTTGATAAACAATGTATGCGGGCAAGTGTATGCACAGGGATGCTACATAGTGATTACCAAACACAGAAGCTTGAAGACCTGTTTGAATAACATAGTAGAAAGCCCAGCAGAGGGACAAGATAAGTCCTATGACTAGATTGTTTTGAGCAAATAAGAATCTGCTTTAGCATTTTAGATGTGAAGTTGCAGATAGATTTGTATTACTGTTATTTTTAAGTGACAGAAAATCTCTTAACCGAGTGGACTTAACAGTCTTATATGTAAACCCTCTAGCAAGGTAACATTCTAAATGAGTGTTTGAAATCCTTTGACAAGGTCACTTCTAAAAAAGTGAAGATCCTAACAGATCTGAGGGAAGTCCCTTAACCGGGTCACATCTACCAATGTGTTTGTAATCTTTAACAGGATTTGCTTTTAACTAAGCATACTATATAAGAGTATATTTCTTAGTGGGTTCGAAATCCCACAGTGGTTTTTTCCCTATTTGGGTTTCCACGTTAAATCTGGTGTTATGAGTGTTATGATGATTATATGCTTATGAGTTTTCATGTTTGGTAGTTTTGGTTATATTGCTAAAGTATAAGCTACCGAGGTTGAATCTGTTGATTTCATGGAAGTTTAAGTTTGTATGATTCACCCCCCCCTCTCATCTTGTTAGCTTGGTATCTATACGTAACAATTTGTTTCAGAACTATCAATTGGTATTAGAGCTTTGGACTCCAGAAGAAAAGTTTAAAGGTACTTGAGGCAAAGATCCGAAGATGTATAAAAGGGATGCACCGAAGCTGAACAAGTCAAGTTTCTCCACATGGCAGAAAAGGATGAAGTTGCATTTATCAGGAATTGGAGAATATGCAACATATTATCTGGAGAATGATTACATTGCATCGAGCACCAACCCTATGACCTTGGAAGAGATTAAGGCAAAGCAAGAACATATTCAAGCAATGATTGAAATAACATTTGCATTGACCGACTCAAAGTTTAATGATCTAGAAGGCTGTAATGATGCAAAAGCAATGTGGACTAAGCTCATATCTGTGTATGGAGGTGATGAACATGTTCAAAGAGCAAAAGTGGATAGTTTAAGAGGACAACTTGAATGTATGAGAATGAATGAAGGTGAGAACATAACCCAGTACAGTACAAGGTTAAAGGAGATTGTCAATCAAATCAAAGGAGCAGGTTGAACTATTGAAAAAAAGGATATAACAAGTAAGTTGTTGAGAACCCTTCTACCAGCCTATGCTATTCGAGTCTCTGCAATCAATGAATTGAGGTTTGTACCTAACATGTCAGTTTCTTTAGATTCTACTATTAGTAAGCTACATGCATTTGAGTTAAGTAATTTTGATAACAGTGGGTCTTCGGTAAATAAAGTTGAATCTGGATTTAGTTCTTTTCATATTAGTGAATCTGATGATTACAATGATAGAATGAGTAAGTACTCTAAAGGAGATCACAGTGGAGCAAGTGAAAGATTTTGCAAGAACATGGAAAAAGTGCACAAACTGTATGAGGAAATCAAGAAACAAGAAGAGTTTGAAGCACTATTAGCCAGAAGGCTACCGAGAGGCAAAGGTAAGTATAAAGGAAAACTACCTTTGAAATGTTTCAATTGTGATAAGATAGGACATATGGCTTCTAACTGCCCTGACAAAGAATCTAGTGAAAAGAAAGAATACCGAGATAACAGGTAGAAAGACAACCAATACAGAGGACACTGAGACTTCAGGAGAGATAGAAAGACATGTCTAATAGCTGATGAGGAATCCAATGATGATGAATCTGATGAAACCGATACTGAGGAAGTTGTTTATGTGGCTATTAAGGATGGATCTGATGAAGAAAGGTATGAAGAAAAAGCCCTAATATCTCACATAAATAATAATGATTCTTGGATTATAGATAGTGGATGCTTACAGGTGATAAACACAAGTTTGTTAAATTAGAAGACTATGATGGAGGCTATGTAAGATTTGGTAATGATGCACCATGTCTGGTGAAAGGTAAAGGATCTATAACACTTCTTGACAATGCTAAATGTGATGATGTATACTGGGTTGAAGGATTGAAATATAATTTGTTGAGTGTAGCACATCTAAACAATACAGGATACCGAATAGAATTTCAGAAAGGAATTGTCAAAGTTCATGACAAGCATGGAAAGTTAGCTGCTACCGGGACACAAACAAAAGGTAATACATTTCATCTTGACTAAACTCGGCACAAGTGTCTTGATGCAAAGATAGATGATACTTGGTTATGGCATAAAAGGTTTTGTCATGTAAATTTTGATAATCTGATCAAAATAAGTAAGAAGCACCGAATAAGAGGTCTACCAAGTCTTGAAAAACTTGAGAATTCTATGTGTCGAGGATGCCAGATGGGTAAGATGACAAGATCAAGCTTTACAAGTAAGTCCTACACTTGAAAAGGAATTTTAGATCTAGTACATACTAATCTTTGTGGTCCTATGAAAGTTCAAAGTTATTATGGTGATAAATACTTCATATTATTTGTGGATGATTACTCAAGGATGATGTCAGTCATGTTTTTAAAAGAAAAATCAGAAGCTTTTCAAATGTTTAAATGGTACAAGGCAAGAGTTGAAAATGAAACAGGAAGACAACTGAAATGTCTTAGATCTGATAGAGGAGGAGAATTCACTTCTGATGAATTTAACTTATTCTGCAATGATCATGGTATAAAGAGGCATGTATCTTCACCGAGAACACCTCAGCAAAATGGGATAGCCGAGAGAAGAAACGGATCAATTGTGGATTGTGCAAGAACCCTGATGATAGAAAAGAGGGTACCTCAAACATTTTGGAGAGAAGCAATCAGCATTGCAGTCTATACCCTGAACCAAGTTCAATTGAAGAAAGGAACTATGAAGACACCATATGAGATCTGGTATGGTAAGAAACCTAATGTAAGTTATTTCAAAATCTTTGGAAGTAGATGCTATGTTCACAAAGATGACAGAAATGGAAAGTTTGATCAGAAAAGTGAAGAAGGAACATTTCTTGGTTATTCTTCTAGAAGTAAAGCATTTAAATGTCTGATCAAATCATCTAACAAAATAGTAGAAAGTGCAAATGTGAAAATTGATGAATTTGCAGAAAGAAATGATGAAGGAAATTCCAAAGAACCAGAAGATTATGATGAATTTGTCTATGTTCAACCGACAAGTCTTACTGAGAAAACTGTTGAAGGAAATGAAGAGAATATCCAGTTACTGAGTGATGAAGAAGATCATACAGAGCCTACCGAGCCTATATTAGCCAAGTATGTCAGAACAAATCATGCATCAAGTCAGATTATAGGAGATAAGAATGATCCAGTGATGACAAGGAACAAACTGAGACAGAACACATGTCTGATATCTGAATTTGAACCAAGGATAGTGAAAGAGGCATTTAATAGTTAAGATTTTATAAATGCTATGATAGAAGAGATTGATCAAATCAAGAAGAATGACACATGGACACTAATCCCAAGACCAAAGGATAAAAATGTAATCGGTACTAAGTGGATTTTCATAAACAAGCTAAATGAGAAAGGTGAAGTCATTCGTAATAAAGCAAGACTAGTTTGCAAAGGTTATGCTCAAGAAGAAGGAATAGATTATGGTGAGACTTTTGCACCTGTGGCTAGACTTGAGGGAGTAAGAACATTGTTGGCATATGTTGCTTTCAAAAATTTCAAGGTATATCAAATGGATGTTAAATCTGCATTTTTGAATGGTATACTAGAAGAAGAAGTTTACATTGAACAACCTGAAGGATTTGTTGAAGACAAGAGTAAAGATCAGGTATGCAAACTGAACAAAGCTTTATATGGTCTGAAACAAGCACCTAGAGCATGGTATGAAAGATTGCACTCTTATTTGATCAAGATTGGTTTTATAAGAACAAGTGAAAACAACAATATGTACATGAAGAAAGATGAGGACGATGGAATACTGATCTCAGCCATATTTGTTGATGACATTATATTTTGTGGAAATGACTCCTTATGCAAGAACTTTGGAAATGAAATGTGCAAAGAATTTGAGATGTCACTAATCGGTGAGATAAAGTATTTTATAGGTTTACAGATATTGCAAATGAAAGATGAGATTTTCATTACTCAATCCAAGTACATAAAGGAAATCTTGAAGAAATTTGGAATGGAGGATTCTAAACCAGTAAGTACTCCTATGACTGCTAACTGTAAATTATCAAAGAATGATGAATCTGCATTTGTTGATGAGACACTTTACCGATCTATGATTGGAAAATTGCAATATGTTGTGCATAGTAGACCAGATATAGCACATTCAGTAGGTATTGTAGCAAGATTCTCTGCAGATCCCAAGGAAACACATATGACAACAATCAAGAGAATTTTCAGATACCTGAGAGGCACCAAAGATTATGGCTTAGTATATGAAAAGAGAAATGATTTTGATTTAAAAGTTTATATTGATGCTGATTGGGCAGGCAACATTGATGACAAGAAAAGCACAAGTGGTGGAGCTTTCTTCTTAGGAAAAAAACTAGTGAGTTGGTTTAGCAAGAAACAAGGATGTATCTCACAATCAACAACAGAAGTTGAATACATTGCTGCAGCATTGAACTGTACCAATATAGCATGGATCAAACAACTGTTGGAAGGTATAAATGAGAAAGTTACCGAGCCAGTAACTACATTCTGTGATAATACTAGTGCCATTAACATTTCAAAGAATCCAGTGATGCACTCTAAGACGAAGCATATATCTATAAAATATCATTATCTTAGAGAAGAAGTTCAAGAGAAGAAAGTGGTGTTGGAGTATGTTAGCACAAAGGAACAAATAGCAGATATTTTCACCAAGCCACTGCTAAGGGACACTTTTGAGTATCTCAGAAGCAGGTTAGGGGTCCAACCCCTATCTTCTACTCACTGACCGAGTTTGGTGAAAGCATCAATTTGATGAATCTACAAAATATTATGTGTGGATTGATGTTGATTTACGCACTTTAGGAGGTCACCTAAAGTTGTGCAGGAAAAAGTGAATAGAACTAGTTACTCTGACCGAGACTGAGATGTTACACAGCAAGGCAAATCACTTCACAAGAGGAAGTAATCATGATTTAGTTCTTTTACTTTTTGGCATTGTTGTCAAAGGGGGAGAAGACTAAATGGTTGAAAGGCTAAATGGTTGACTGAATGAAAGCCCTGAATGATGGAAATAACATAAGACTAATGACAGGGGGAGAAGATTGCAAAAGAAATGGAGAAGACTAAATGCAAGTCAACAACTCATAAGCCTAATGAAAAGAAAGAAGACTTCGGAAGATTTTAACAGCTCAAGGATAATAGGAGAAGTCTTACAACAATCTGAATCTGAATCAATTTGAATAGCTTGTTGGTATTACCATTTAATTGTTGGTTTTGCCATCAATGCCAAAGGGGGAGATTGTTGGCATTACAGTCAGAAAGATTGTATGCATTTCAATATCAGGAGATTGTTGATATTCAGTAAGGATATTGAGAAGGTTGTTGAAGATTATTGATATAACTGAAGAAGGATGATAACTATCTTTATAACATTATTTTGTCATTGATGTCAAGAGATTGATTATCTAATTTAGTATGATGTTGCCATATCTTGAGAAGATTGATTAGAAGAGAATTAAGATGTCGATAAAAGACACAGAAAGAAGGTGATGAATAAAGGGAGGAATAAGTTATTCAATGGGCAACTATTATCGAGTTAGACAATGATGAGATTATGATGTTTAGATTGTTTTGATATTCTACATATGTTGTTGATTGTAAGGTTTATACTATACTATGTCACCGAGCAAAGAACCTAGTAGGTAAACCCTAAAGAACCTAGTTAGTAAACCCTAAGGAACCTAGTCGGTAAACCCTAAGGTTATCGATATCGGTTAATGAAGGCGGAATGTCTACCGAGTAAAGTTTAGTATTTACCAAGTTGCAACTGAGTTGCAATAGTGCGCATGGGATGGATAAAAGCATTATTTAATGAAGGACAATGATTAGCTGGAAATGTATAAATTATTAGAATGTCTTACATGAAGTTTGTTAAGGATCTATGGCAAAGGAAAATCGACAGGAAGATCTACAACGCAGATTGAACTGCAATAACCTTGTGCAAGTTCCAAGAAAGGACTGCAAGTCCCGAGGTAAGGTAAAATGTTTTTAGATCGAAGGATACATTGAACTCGGTCAAGTTTGAAGATCTGATGGCGAAGATTGATCATGGGAAATGTGATCAAGGAGATTGAGCAGTTAGCAATTGTTTATAAATAAGAATTTGTTGATAAACAATGTATGCGGGCAACTGTATGCACAGGGATGCTACATAGTGATTACCGAGCACAGAAGCTTGAAGACCTATTTGAATAATAGAGTAGAAATCCCAGCAGAGGGACAAGATAAGTCCTATGACTAGATTGTTTTGAGCAAATAAGAATCTTCTTTAGCATTTTAGATGTGAAGTTGCAGATAGATTTGTATTACTGTTATTTTGTAAGTGACATTAACTGAGTGGACTTAACAGTCTTATATGTAAACCCTCTAGCAAGGTAACATTCTAAATGAGTGTTTGAAATCATTTGACAAGGTCACTTCTAACAAAGTGAAGATCCTAACAGATTTGAGGAAAATCCCTTAACCGGGTCACATCTAGCAATGTGTTTGTAATCTTTAACAAGATTTGCTTTTAACCGAG
Source organism: Cryptomeria japonica (assembly GCF_030272615.1). Taxonomy (NCBI): domain Eukaryota; kingdom Viridiplantae; phylum Streptophyta; class Pinopsida; order Cupressales; family Cupressaceae; genus Cryptomeria; species Cryptomeria japonica. The sequence goes on from NC_081413.1 coordinate 533,286,298, forward strand.
CATACTCTAGAAGAGTATATTTCTTAGTGGGTCCGAAATACCATAGTGGTTTTTTCCCTATTTGGGTTTCCATGTTAAATCTGGTGTTATGAGTGTTATGATGATTATATGCTTATGAGTTTGCATGTTTGGCAGTTTTGGTTATATTGCTGAAGTATAAGCTACCGAGGTTGAATCTGTTGATTTCATGGAAGTTTAAGTTTGTATGATTCACCCCCCCCCCTCTCATCTTGTTAGCTTGGCATTTGTACTTAACAATTTGTTTTAGAACTATTAGCATGATCATTGGATACAAGGTAACTCAATCTAGTCATTTTAATTTTGTTTCTAACTCCTACATATATGCCACACATAAGATCATGAAGGAAAAAGAGAAGTTAGATCTTTGTGGATGGATTTTAGATGAGTTGTTAATTAACCTTGGGAAGATCAAAGGAGAGAAGAAGGGGACATTCCAGTATGGGAATCTTATTTTCTGCTTGATGCTATTTTTCATTAATGAAACTCCCAGTTTTGGAAAGAGACAATGGGCATTTGATATCCCAATAGGAAGACAACTGAAACAATCTATTGCTACTTTGGGTAGTCAACGAGATGATAAGGTTTGGGGTTATTTCAAGGCATTCCAGAAGGAAATGAAATCCAAAGAGAGGGTTCCTAAACACATTGTTGAGAAATACTCAATCGAGATCTTCTTTATGGTTAAAAAGGATGAAACCTTAATGGAAGTAGTTAAACCCTGAAAGATATGGATAGAAGAAATGGGATATGAGGTTGATGCTTTGATTCTGGATGCTTATGCCAAGATGTTAATTGATACTCCTATTGATGAGGCTAAGAAATCCTTTGGTACTGCAAAACAGAAGAAGCAAGAGGTTTAAACTAAATTCAAGAAGAAGAAGAAAAGGGAGAAACAACAAGGCAAGGCCAACAAATTTGTTGAACAAGTACCCCAAGACATCAAGGCATTAATGGATGTTGTTCCGGAAAAAGGAAGGAAGAGGAAAGAGCCTGAAGTCTTCATTGAGCCTATTCCATCGGACTCTGGAACTAAAGATGACACACCTTTAGAATTCAATAGGGTATTGAGGAAGAAAGGTGAGGAGTCTAATGAGGAAGCAAGGAAGCAACTGATAAGGAAGGTCACAATCAAGGTACCAGCAAAGAAAAGAGCTCCAAAGGTAACACCTTCTGCTCCATTTGGTATAGGAAGAAGAAAGAAGATGGATCACACAAACCTTGTAATTGTATCTAGTAATGTAACTATTATCCCACCCAAGACTTGTGCAAAATTGATAGATGAAATCACTAAGGATGGTATGTTGAAAAATGTACAATTCTATTATGAGCACTTAGATGATAATGAGCAGAGAGAAGTTGAAGAAGTAGTTTTGTTGTATCTGAATATATATAAGAAAGCTTTGTTGGAAATTGAGAAGCAAATACCGGCACAACTATATGACAACCTAGATGCTAGGAGATTATCAGCTATGGAGGAGGATAAGCGCATAAATATTCAATAGTTATTAACTACTTGTGGATCCATTACTCCAAATGAGTTGGATATGACACTTGAGGTTGCAAACAGAACAATCTTTTGAAGAAAGCAAAGGATAGTTAGTCTTATGTTAGGAAGGGTTAATGAGATAATTGGTGAGACCCACAAGGCATGGGTTCAATTTTTTGTTGAAAACCTTGGTTTCTAGTATTCACCGAAAGCTAAAATAGATACTACTGACATCCCGGTTGAGGGGAAAGGAAAAGGTATATTAAGTACCTCACCTACAATTTTGAAAGATAATAAGGGATTGGATGTTGAGCCCCCGGTAGAATCTAATATACAGGATACATAAGTGATACCAGCAAATGTAGATATACCGATAGATTCACAGAGTGTACAGGTTACAAATGTTGAGGACAATAGTCCTCCAGATTAGAATGTATAGGTTGAGGACACAGTTCATAAGGAGGAACCAGCAGTAACTGATACTGCACCAAGTGGCGAAGCCACCGGTGAAAAAGAGGAAGTTATTAAAGTTATTAAACCATCAGAGGAGAAGGGAGAGGAATCTGGTAGGGAACCGGTAGCGAGCACATCATTGTTGTCAATTGACACCTCACAGGTAGAGCAGAAGAGAATAACTAAGATGAGTTCTACTGAGCTCATGATGATGGTTGCTCAGAAGATGATGAAGGAAGGATCTATGGACAAAGGAATTATTGATCAATCAAACCCAATTTTGCATAGACTTGTCCCGGAGTGCCATTTTGACAAAGGAGTAAGCCCATCCAGCAAGCTCAAAATAATCACAGAGCACATTTCTAAGGATTTTCAATCTTTACAACAGATATCTAACCGGCAGGCATTGGAGAGGTTCACACAAGCTAAGAGAGCTACTTTTGATCAGATGATTAAATCAAAGAAGAAAGAAAATATTGATAAATTGAAGCTAATTGATAATGCTTTAAGGCAATGTACTAATATTTACAAAGTATGTTATAACACTGGGTTACTTACTATAGATATAGATAAAGGGATTAAGGATTCTTAGGAGAAAATTATAGGTATAATCAATTCTTTTGGTGGCTCAAATTCTTTAACTACATCTATTGATGGTCAGATTTTGGTATTGGAAGCTCAAGTTTCAGCTCTTGAAAGGGATAAAGACAAAATCATAAGAAGAGCTAAAGGGCTCAAAGGATTGGTGAGTCCCCAGTTGGACTCCTTGAGTGTACATAAGAAGGAATGCATTGATATGGTTGGTAATCCCACACCAACAGAGCTTAAAGAGAAAGAGTCCTATGCTCATATGCTCAATGGACTTGTATCTGGTTTCGACACATTCAAATCCAGTTGGGACACTTATCTAGAGCTTTTGGATAAAGCCTATATGGAAATTTTCAAGTATATTTACCTCCAGTAAGGTGTTTTGGGACATATTCTTTGTATAGACTTTCATTCTTCATCCTGGTTTTTGGTACTTTCTTTTGGCATTGATGTTAAAGTGGGGGGGGGGGGGGGGGTATAGGTGAAAAATATATTCTTTACATCAAGAGATTTGGAGATATGGAGTATTTGTACAGATCATGATCACAGATGAATATTCAGCTTAGGGGGGGCAGTCTCAGGGTGAAACCGACAGATGGAAACCATTATCATTTTTCACATGAGTGTTGCCATCAATGCCAAAGGGGGATATTGTTGGCAATTGGCACTCATCTGATCGGTTTCATATGTTGTCATTGATGGCAACATGTTTTGGCTTCATTCCTTGGTTTGGTTGTTCATCGACAGACACTTCACTGGCACCGGCACCGACAGGTATCTTCACCGGTAGGAAGGATTCTATGGGTATCGGCATTGGAGGCTAATATGACTTACAAATGGGATATCGGTATAGGAGGCCGACATCATTTTGGGAGATCCAGAAAAAGATAATTGATTTTGATATTTATGTATGTATGTATTGAGCCGACATGTATAATCATTTTGTAATTATCTATGTAAGCCGACATGAGTCATAAAGGATTGTAAGGGTATATAGCTCAGTTGATTAGATCATTTTGAAATAAGAGAGATGTGAAGGATATTATTGTGATGATTGTAATGCGAAGATTATAAGGACATTTATGTACGAGGTTATTCTGGTAAGAGTTTAGGGTTTCAAAACCGGAATAGTCAGAGCTTGAACCAGAACTCAATCAGGCATAGTAGATGCATTAAATGAGTTTAGTTTTATGTTTTCTTATTCAAAGTGACTATAGTCAGTGAGACTCCTTTGTGTTGAGCAGTGTGCTCTAGGTTGTAAGCCTTCCTGCATGTGCAGGCCCCCATATTATGTAATATCTTTTCATATGGCAAGTGGATTGATATTGTGGGTCACAAATCTCACCGTGGTTTTTCCTCTTTGAGGTTTTCCATGTAGAATTATCCATGTTATGGTATTCATTTGTGTGATTGGCTTCTTGATTACTTTACTTCTTTCAATTATATATATACCGGTTTACTGGTTGGTGAATATATGTTATAATAAGGTTAAAATTGAATATTCTGGTAGAACACTAATTCAAACCCCTCTCAGTGTTCTTGGGTTCCAACACTTCTCTCTCTCCCCTCACCTCTATATCTCCTCCTTCCTTGGGTCATTCACTTCTTCCATGTCTACCTTTCCCTCAATCCCCTTACTCCTCTCTCTCTTTATTCTTTCATCTCTCCTCTTATCCCTTCCTCCCATTTATAGGTATCTCCCTTCTTTTCTTCCCCTCTCCCTCCTTATCCCCATCTCTCTCTCTCTCTCCCTTACCTACTAATTATTATTCTCTATCTAATGTATACATCATAAACTTCCCATCACACCCTCTCTCCCCCTCTCAGGGTTTCTCCCTCTTTCCCTCTCCACCTCTCTACATCTCCATCCATATCTAATTACCAACCTCTATCTATCCTCCTCCATATATCTCAACTCTCTCTCTCTCTCCCTATCTAGGTCTCTCACCTCTCTCTCCCCCTCTAGGTATCTTATATCTCTGTCTAACCCCTCTCTATTTCACTCCCTCCCTCTCCACCTCTCCCCTACCTTCTTACCCCTCTCTCTCTCTCTTCTTGGAATTATCTATCATTTTCTTCTCTTTTTCCCTCACCTATCTACCTCTCTCCTCTCTAGGTCTCTCACTCCATATATACCTCTCCCTCCCCCCCTCCTTAGCCCTCTCTTTCTCTTTTTTCTCTCTCTCTCCTCTTCTCTCTCATTCTCCTAATTCATCAACTCTCCTCTTCTATCCCCCTTTATCTATCTCACCCCTCCTTTCCCATTTAGGTCTCTAACCTCTCTCTTGCCCTCTAGGTATCACATCTCTCTATATGCACCCTCTCTAGTTTTCCCCCTCCCTCCTTACCACTCTCCCTTTATATAATATCTTATTCTCTTCTCTTTTTTCCCTCACCTCTCTATCTCCTTCTCTAGTTCTATCATTTCCTCCACCCTATTCCCTAAAACCTATACCCTAAACCCTATATTAGATAGATAGAGAGAGAGAGAGAGAGTGGGTGAAGGGAGATGAAGACTCTTCATGGAAGGAGTGAGGGACCTTAAGAAGGATGAGAGAGATAATTAGAGAGAGAGAGAGAGAGTTCATAAAGGGAGAGGGGCAAGGGGGGTGAGTTAGATGATTATAGGGGGAGAGAGTTGAGAGACCTAGATAGGGAGAGAGATCAATGACATAGATAGAGGGGGATAGAGAGAGGTTAGTAATGATACAAGGATGGATAATTAGAGAAGTAGAGAGGGAGGGAGGGAGAAACCTAAAGAGTAGAGAGAAAGAGATATTGGGAGGGAGAGGTGATGACCTCAAGAATAAAGAGAGAGAGAATAAGAGAGGGGGAGATAATAAGAGAGAGTGGGGTAGGGAGATAGATATGAGGGCAAGGAGGGAAGGGGATGGAGATGGAGAGAGGAAGAAAGGGAGGGAGAGGCCTTGAGAGGGGATAGAGAGGTGAGAGAGAGGAAGATGGAGAGATAGAGGAGGGTATCAATACAACCAATACCCTCAACCCTATGTACCCAAACTATTTACCATCAATCATGTACCCTATACCCTATACCCTAAACCTTATATCCTACAACTTATTATCTAAATCCTATACAAGGGAGGGAGAGGTGATTAAATAGAGAGGGGAGGGAGATAGAAGAGAAGAGAGGGAAGAATAAAGAGAAATAGAGAGCTAAGAAGAGAGGGAGAGGTGGGCAGGGAGTGACTAAGAGACCTAGAGAGGGAAGAGGTAGATAGGTGAGGGAGAGAGAGAATAAAATAAGAGAGATAAGTTCACAAAGAGAGAAATAGCGGTAAGGAGTTGGAGAGGAAAGAATTAGAGAGGAGAGAGATATAGGTGAGAGATCTAGAGCCTAGGAAGAGAGAGGTGAAGGACCTAGGGTGGAAAGATAGAGGTGAGGGAGATAGAGGGGGAGAGAGAGGTGGGTAATGAGACAAAGAGGGAGAGGTAAAGATGGAGGGAAGGATGTCTAGGTTAATTGAATGCATGGACAAATAAGCAATGAGCCAATTGAGCCAATTTGAGACTGATTATTTTAATTTTTAATTAGCTTCTTCTTATATTAATCTTCTCACTTCTCATTCTTGGTTTCCAGATTGATCTAGGAGTCATTTCTGTAGTCATTGTAATCAATGTCAAAATTCGAAGGATTTTCTTAGCTACTTTTGTAATTTGGAGCAAAATAAGGATTTTTTACCTACTTTTATAATTTGGAGCAATAAAGTTTGTTAATTGTTTTGGCTCTTTCCTTCCATGTGAAGACTATAAATCTTTTAAAATACTCTCATTTGTTGTTATTATTCATCTATATCTATCTTAGAATCCCATGATTCTATTTAATGGGTGAAATCATTCCTTCTTTCCATTACCTCATTCATTTAGATCCCTCATATCAAGACCTCCTAGTTTTACATACAATTATATGATTTTTATGACTTAATAAGTGTACACTTATAATGTGTTTGGAACCCTCTTGAAATTTTGAGACTTCCACCTATCTCTTAGACAAGCCCTTCGACTAAATAATGTTGTTGTGGTGGTTAAGACTAGTCAATGCTAGTTATGGTGGATGTTTACCTTTGTGGCCTTCAACTCTTGATCTTTAAGGCATACAAATTTCATACACAACATTAAGAAATAATTTTTAACACATTTCTATTGGTCCAATTCCTCTCATAGTTTCATCTTGATCCACTTTTATATTGGTCTTTGTTTTCCTACTTAATCAAATTGTTGATTTAGCAAGTCTTAATTGTTTGAGCTCAGAATAGTTAAGTTAATGATCAATCAATTATCATTTAAAATTCTAATAGTATTAATTAGTGTTAGGCTACTTTGTATTTATACTTATATATGTTGCCAGTAGTTTTGCATCTTAAATTTTAAACCTTTTGTATCTCGTGTCATGGTGCATATAATTCCTCTTACATTTAATATTCGTTGCAAATTATCTGTTAACTTGAAATGTCTAATCACTTATGAATCTGAAATTCATCAATTTATATGACTTTCTTAATCTATATATTGTTAATAAAGATGAAAATTAAAGATGTAAGAGAAAATGATTGTGATCCAAAAATTTCATGTAGGAATTATGTGAAGTATACCATACAAACAAATACTTCTTCTCAGAAAAGATTAAATGTTCAGATGCAAATCCTTTGCATACAAAAATAGATTTATGTGTGGAGGAATCAGACAACATTAATCATTGAATACAAAGTGATTAATTGTTAGATATATGAAAGGTGCTTGGAATGAAATTCTTACAATATAATCATCTCTAAAACAAGTATCTTATATGGGATTTCTGAAAACCAATGCTTACCTTACAGACAATAAAAAACCATGCTAATAATACAAAAGGATCTAAGCTCAAATGCAACAAAAGAAGTTCAGAGGTAGAATGTATTGTGCAACCTGGTAGGGTTTTCAGGATAATTTGCTTACAAATAATGAGTGCAATTGTTTGAGGAGGATTTTTTATGCTCTAAGAAAAGAAGAGTTTTGTACAAGGGAAAATTATAGTCTATGTGCTTCTTTTGATTTCAATAAAGATTTTTTTTTCTTATCTTAAAAATTTCTTTTTGAGATTGATTATTCTAATGTTTAATTAGTTTTTCACATGTTAATCTCATCACTTCTCACTCTTGGTTTGTAGATTTTGATATAAAAGTCTTTGTGTTTCTATAATCATTATAACCTATTCTTTTTCATGTCGTTTGAGAAATATTTGATGCATTCTTATGTTCGTAGTTAGATTTATTTTCTATTTTTTATTGTTTTCCTTTTGGTACTTCCTAGTTAAAAGTATTTGAAAAATCTAAAATTTTATATTGTGAGGGAGATGCCCCTTTCAAATGCAGAGGAAAATGGTTAATCCCATTATGATGGCTAAATCACTCATTGATTATGTACTTGGTGACAACCCAAGAGCCATAAGCTACTGATGTTAATTCACCAAAATGAAATAAGCATATGATATAAGGGGATCAAACTATATTATTTAGATGGATTTGGATATGGGCGAGATAGGCCGAGTTGGAGATATGAAATGGAATCACGACTTAGATAAGGTCATATGTGACGATACAATCACTTACACATGGGGTGCATGCTCTATTGAGGATTTTGTGTTAATTTAGAAGTCTATCAAGGCACACACAAGGTTCTTGAGGCTTGTGCATTTTTTTGTTTATTAAGAATTGCTTTCTTCATCTATCTTTTTGTAATGCCCTTAAAATTTGAAAGAAATTAACCAACCCCCTTAGACAACACCCCTCATACATCTCTCATATAACCTTAAAAAAAATGAAAGAGATTATTTTTTCTTGCCAAATAAGATAAACCACATCAACCACACTAGAAGACAAATGATACAAGAAGACAAAAGAATAAAAATAGATACATGTTTTACCCAAACATATTTAAAAAGGTATTGATTGGTTTTTGAAGAGGAATGATTAATTAAGGAGGGATGCTTCTCTTGAAGGTGTTGTATCCCTTGTAAATGGTTACAAATTTGTGACTCTTCATTCCTGTAGAGAATAATAAATAGGGTAGATCTACTCTAGGAGAAGGCATCGAATGATCAAGGAGGAAGAAATAAGAAAATAAGAAAATCAAATCTAAATTAAGAGTAGAAGTAAATATTTAATAACACCAAATAAATTAGAGATAAATTCTCTAAATCAAGTTAAATTATAGGCGTGCATATATGCATTCATACTATAGTAATATTTGCAAAAATTAATGATTTTTGTGAGTAATCTAAATAGTTATCTTTATTATAAATATGTAAGGAACTCATTTAATAATCTATTTTAAATTTAGAGAAACTAATTGCAATAGGAAGTATAGCCAACCACCAACCTTCATGCTCTCATTGAGTATGTCACCTCAAGATGGAATAGACGACCATCCTTCCATGCTCATGGGCTAGGAGGTGGAATGGAATATCGTCTTTCCATTCTCTTGGGCTTGATCAAGGAGTACAACCAGCCTTTGAGGTGAATGGAAGAGTGACCTACCTTCCATGCTCTCGTAATACAAGGGCGACTATAGTTTGCAAACGTTTCAATGAATTCCTAATAAGATTATTGCAAGGATCCACATTGGAATGGCTATTGCCTTAATTATAGTTTTAATATGAGAAATATCTATATGATTTCATGATGCATACTGATAATTAGTCACAATAGATGTTATCTTGGCTTATGATTTAACGTCAATTTCTAGTGACTAATATAGTGTGCGGGACCTAGATCAAGAATTCTCTTATAAAGGGCATTTTAATTGGAAAATTTAGGTTCTAAGATGTATTATACTTCTTATTTTTTATTAGAATTGTGGTTCTAGGGAAAAATGGAGGAATATCCCCACTAGGTTTCAAGGGAAATTACACTTTTAAGGAATAGAAATTGATGTATTACTGGGTTATTTTCTTTTGTTAAGTTTACATGTGGAGTAGGTAAAGAAGAAATTTGGTATTATAGGAATACAATCTTGGCATGGGGGGATGGAAATTTTATTTCTTAGGTTAATTTTAGAAAACTTATGGTGGACTTCATAGAAAAATTTAAGGCACGTGTTCAAAACCTTGAAAAAGTCATTAAGGATAGAAGCAAGGGCATCACTTTGTTGGCATAGGAACATGTTGAATGAACTATAGTGACACAATAATTTATGTAACATAGAATAAATGATATATCCCAAACAAGTTTGGCAATATCTAGGTGTAGGCAAGACCTTCTATGACTATCAACATGTAGAAGATCGAAGTGGTATATATTGTATGTCAACATATTGTAGTTTTAAATTTTACACAAAAAAATATCATTAATGGATATTTCTTGAAAATCCAAAGAAATATAGAATATGTTTGAACCAAGCAAATATCAAAATATTCTAATTATTTTCTAAGCACTGAATATAAAGAGAGGGAGTTTATAAGTAAGATAATTAAGTATTTGATGATAATATTTTATTTCTAGAAACAATCATTCACAAGGGCTAAAGGGTAGTAAAATTCACTAACCAATTTTAGGTCTTCTAATTGATTTTTAGTTCTCACTAGATTAAGAATATAATCTTTGTGCATCATCCCTACCGAGTATAGATTCTTTTCAGTGTTTATTGTTGTGTGTAGGTGGTGGATTAAGAACAAAGCTACTAGTAGAGTTGCTAAAAATTAAACAAACCTATGAGGGATAAAAAATCATGAGACTAGCATGAAACTCAACCTTGTCTGATAGCTTATTAAAGGATTTATAAGCATCCTTTTTGTTTTTGAGTTATTTGAATTAATGCTATTCATAGTGAAATTTTAGGAGGAAGCATATTTTGTAGAATCATCCTTCAAGACAATGGAGGTTAGTATACATTCCATCATATTCTAGGCCTATTCATCTATAGCATTTACCATGTTCGTGTTACCTAACTAAGGTCCATTTTACATTGACTATGAAACAAGATAAAATGACATACTTCTTAATTGTTATATTCATCACTTGTCAATTTTATTGCAAACCCATTGAAATATTATATTCATCATTTAACAAAAAAATTATCAAGAGTTGAATCTAATATGAAAATGTATTATTAGCCAACTTGCACATGTTAGGTTTATGGTGATAATGCTATATTTTTCTTGAAATATAAAATTTGTATATTTTTATATACATTTGTCACTATCCAAGAAGGCTCTATTGGAGATAGAATAGGTATTGTCCAAGAATTTATTAAATACCTCATAGAAACCCATCTTAACTTGTTTAGATAGGCGATCTAATCATCTTTTCTAGTGTAACAACAATTAGAATAGAAGGCTTTTTATCTACATGTAATTCGCTATTGTAATTGCTTGCAATAATGTATAGTGCAACTTCTTATAACCAAGATATTACCTTTAATGTGATTTGTTGTCAAGTCATTTTATCCTTCTTCTATACCCCTTAGTTGCATTGATCGTTATGAAGGTGAAATGAGAGTAATATATGCCCATTATCACACTTCACAAACATAATGTGGCACACTCTTTCTTGATTAGGATTTTCTCATGATATTCATTTTAATTACAAATGACTTAGATATATTTTTAGTAAAAAAAATTAATTTCATTTCCAATGATAACAAAATATATCAAAATTCATCAATGTTAAATTTTGAAACAAAGATTTTCTTAGCTACATTCATAATTTTGAGAAAAAATAGCTTACTTTACATTGTTGTAGAACACCGCCATTGATCCCAAGTTGATCCTAACATAATAATTCAAGCTAAAATGAATATTGAAAACACTATTAATAAGAATAATTTTAACTTGTGAATATGTGATTCATTTTAGCACAATAACATGGCTTTTTTTTAAATCCCTCACCTTCAATTAGCATGTTTGCACCTAAAGCTTACCCCACTTAGAATATATTAGATCTATTTGTTATAAAAGAAACAAACTATATTTGCAACTATAACAAAACATACCAAAGTTCATAATAACAGTTCTTATTGACATTAATAATTTGAGGCAAAAATAGTTTATATTCTTGTAGAACGTCACCATTGACCCCAAGTTGATTCTATCATAATTATTCAAACAACAATGAATATTGAAAATACTATTAATATTTGATTTGTGAATATGTGACTCATTTTAGTACAATAAATCGACTTATTTTATGTCCAACATCTTCAAACAACATGCTTGCTACTTGTTGCCCATATTTTTGAACACTAATAAGGCCAAGTAGATGGTTTATTCATATGGGTAGACTACTATTTTACACTAAACATGTTGAACATGATATTCAACATCAAAGTGATCTGATGGTCACATTAGATGGTCATAATGGCATTCCAATGGATGAGAATATTGAACATGTAAACCAACACAATAGTGGCTTGATAGATCATTTAGGTAATTAGGATGTCCTTTTGAAGGATGAAGATGTTGAACAAGCTAAAAAAGAGAAAGAAATGGTGGAATCATCAATTCCCCAACAAAGAAAATGCTATTTGGACCTATGAAGTTGTAGAACCCTCTTCCAAAATTGGTTGTGGATTGTTACTTACAGGTCTTAAAAACATCTAGGTAAATGATACCAAGATAGAAAAATGGAACATAGCATACATAAAACAAAAAATAAGAAGAAACTGAATAGATAAATTTGATGCTTGATTTTATTGATAAAGTAATGTTTATTTATACAAATGTGTAGTGAATAGATTCCCTATAAATCTGTTATTCAAATTGACAACTAACTAGAGAAAGAGAATAGATCCATGTTAGTCATTATTTGTAACTTGAAAACTCTTTGCCACATACGCAACACACACGATGATTCAGTTTTGACTATTTTAACACTCCCCCTCAAGGAATAGTTAAATTTAGACAGACTCCTAACAAATCTCTAAATAATACAAACTTGAGACTAAACTGACTAGCAACATAAACAAAACAATACATTATATACAAGCTATTCTTCAAAAATAGTTCATAGATTAGTAAGACTTCTTCAAGTTGCTCTCATCCAACTATCATCCAAGTTTCTAACATCATGTTGATTTGTATCTAATGGTGTGCAATGGAATCATGACTTATGTAGACACTAAAAAATGTCTTTTTCATCATGTACTAATTATTCGTCTTAATTAATTAAGTAATTATTTAATTATTTAATTAAGCTAATTATTCTTCTCAATTGACTCAATCATCATTCTTCATCTTATTAATTATAGAATTTCTATTCTTTAATTAAATAATCATTTAACCCCTTTCTAAATATTAATTAAATATTATTTATTTAATTAATTACGATTTGTTCCTTAATTAAATTATCTTTACTATTTAATTAATCACATCTGTAATGTTTCAATAATTTCATTTAAATTATTTAAATTAATTTACGTATTCCTCCAATTCCCCAAATGAGAATTTCAGTCAATTCCATCTAATTTCATTTCTCTCAAATTCATATTTCCCCAAATTCAAATTTTAGTTAATTTCATCTAATTTCATTTTTCATCAAATTCACATTTCACCAAATCTGAATTTCAGTTAATTTCGTGTGCATTTCAGCATTCGAAAGTCCAAATTTAAATCCAAATTGAAAATGAAAATGAAATTCAATTTCAAAATCCTACAACACATGTTGAAATCATAACTGATTGATCAAATCAGTTGACTAATTAGTTAACTCAGTTAACTCTTCAATCTCCCCTTTTCACTCCAACTCACTTTTTCTGACTAGTCAATCAATCTACTTATCTCTTCAATCAATCCACTTATCTCTCCAATCAATTCAGTCATCTCCTCAATCAATTCAGTCAAATAGCTAGTTTATTCAGTCTACTGGTTAATCAATTGAGTTCACTCTCCAATCAATCTAGTTAACAAGTCAATCTATTGAGTTAACAAATCAATCATGACTAGTTCATTGATCAATCAATTTCAGTTTACTATCAATCAGGACTTGAGTTCAAATCCTCACCCCTTCTGTGTTGAAAATCTATAAATACAACATCTTTTTCACAAAGCAGTCTAGAATCACAGTCTTCAAAATAGTTGTCTAATCTATGCTAGGAAATCAGTGCAATACCTAAGAGCCAATTCAACAACAATTAAGGAGAAGAGCAATGGAAGCTTTGTCAAACTCATTGAGGGAGTCTTAATTAGATTCATTTGTTCAATTCAATTGATTTTGCATTATTCAATTGTCATTTAGGATTAATTCTAATTAGATTAGAGTTTGTGATTCACTCTTATAATCTAATTGATTTATGATGATTTTAACCTTGAACACAACTTACATAATGTCATATGTGATGGCATGAGTTGACACAATAACTTACACATGGGATGCATGTAATATTGAGGATTTTGTGTTAATTTAGAAGTCTATTGAGGCACACGCAAGGTTCTTGAGGCTTGTGCATTTGTATATTTATTAGTAATTGCTTTATTCATCCATCTTTTAAAGAATAGTAGTTAATGTATTACTAGGTTATTTTCTCTTTGTTAAGATTGCATGTGGAGTAAGCAAAGAAGAAATTGGACACCATAGGGATACAATATTGGCATGGGGGGATGGGGAATTGGTTTCTTGTGTTAATTTTTGAGAACTTGTGAATAAATTCATGGAAAAATTTAAGCCATGCCCTCAAAACCTTTAAAAGGTCATTAAGGATAGAACAAAGGGCATCACTTTGTTGACTTAGAAACATGTTGAATGAACTATGGTAACATAATAATTTATGTAACATAGAAAAAAATATTTATTCCAAACAAATTTGGCATTATGTAGGTGTAGGTAGGAACTTCTATGACTATTAACATGTAGAAGATCTAAGTGGCATATATTGTATGTCAACATATTGTAGTTACAAATTTAGCCAAAATTTGATGTTATTAGGAATGAAAGTTGTTTTATTTATAGAATCAACGTTGAAAAAAATAATTTGGTGACATTTAAAATTTGAGTTTCTTTTTAAGCACCTTGATCTCATTTCGAGCACAAATGAATTCTTCCTTAATATCCATTTCTCCTTCAATTTCAACATCCTCTCCTAGTTCAATATTTTCTTCATCTTCTCTCACAAGAATGTCTTTACTTTACATGACATCATTCTTCATCTGTATTTCCATGAAGAGAGTTTCTTCCCTATCACTATCACTATTTAAGACACTTTCATCACCCTTCTCGAATTAGCTATTATCATTGTTGCAATAAAGGCTTTTGTTAAGCTTGTGGAAGACCACCTTTTCATCTTCATTTTTCTTGTAGTCTTTTTCGTATTATTGTTTTTTTCTAATTTTTTTAATAATCATGATTTTCATCATCATTATTATCTTTTACTTCATATGGGTCACACTTAGCAACAAAATGCCCAATTATACTACAATTAAAATAATTAAATGGTAACTTACCTTTGTATTTGCCAAATCCTTTCTTTAGTTTTCTTAGAAGGTGAGATTCCTCTTCATCTAATTCAATACTTATTTTAGACTCTTCATTCTTCACTTTCTTCTTTGAGGCTTTGAAGGTTGATTCTCTCTTTTATGGCTTATCTTGTTTAACTTTAGCCCTCATTTCATATGCAACAAAATTCTCATGCAATTCATCTATTTTTAACTTATTTAGGTCTTTAGCTTCTTCAATGGCAAATAATTTTGCATTAAACCTAAATGGAAGATATCTTAGCACTTTTTGCACAATCACGAGTTAATCATGAGTTCATCAACTTTTTTTACCAAATCCACTGATGGAATTGACAATACAAAGGAGGTAGGCTATTCAGACTCTCAAATTATCTTTGATGAGTTTGGAGTTTTGTCATCTTAACTTTGTCATCACCTTAATAGATGCTCTAGAGTTTATCTCATGTCTCACTTTTTTATTTGAAATGCATCACCTTAGCAAATTCTAATCTTTCTAGACCAAACAAGATAACATTCATGGGTTTTGCATTATTCTCACTAGCCTTGTTTCCAACTTGATTTGTTGGTGGGGTTTGAGGAGATTGATAACCATCTATAATTAATTTTTAAATTTCAAACCCTAAATCCATCAGATAGGTCTACATCTTTAAACTCAAAAAAGTATAATCAAATTTGACAAGCAATGGAGCTCTATTAGAGGATAACCTTGTCATGTGTACTTCCAAGATCTACTTTACAACTGTTAGGATACACAAAAGGAACCATCTTTGATACCAATTGATGAGCATACACTTATATTAAGAGGGGGGAGTGAATTTGTATAAGACAATCTTTTACTTAATCTAAGAACTTAATAGTCGTGATTCATTAATAAAGACAACAAAAAAAAAGCAACATTAAGTACACAACATCCACACAAGAGACAACTCTAGATTTATGTGGAAACTCTTTTTGGAAAAAAACCACAGTGAAATGAATACTTGGATCTAATATTCAAATCTAGTCTCACAAAATATAATGAAATATTCTTAAAATGTTTGCAGGCAACAACCTACTAGAGACACCAATCCCTAATTACAAAATTTGTAGGAACCAACCTATTGGAGACACCAAAACCCGCAATTAAGGACCAATTCAACAACAGAAACCAATATTTTTGATAAGAGGTGCAGCAACCTCAATTTCACAAATAATTCACCTTCTGAATGTTGCTATGTCAACAAGTAATGAACATAGCTCTCCTCCAATTAGCTCTACTTTGCCCAACTTAATTATGATTTGTCATATTATTTTCTCTATTCCAATTTAAATAAATTATCTTTGTTCTACTCTACTCCATTATGCTACATAACATGTCACATTTAGGACCATGGGAATTGCATACACATTGACTCCCCATAGCTACCTGAAGACTTTTTTCTTTATATATTGATCCATACATTTTAAAATCATAGTGAAGTCAACTCGAAGAATTTAAACTCATCATTGTAACATGCATAATGTCAACCAAGAGATAGATTAAAATTTATCATATAAATCTTGAGGTCAACCATGTTTGTTGCACATATGGATGTCTCTGTTGTCATTGATGTCAAACCTTTGTCAATCCTATATGAATCGGTAATTGTTGGTGATCTAGATATGTATATATTTAGTTGATGTATGGTGTATTTGGATGATGGTTTGGATGTTTGTTTCTATGATACTATGTTACAAAATTGATTGCATATTCACGGTGTGCTGATAAGATGATATGAGGTGATGATTTAATGTGTTTTTGAAAGTTTGGTGTTCCCTACCTAGTCTGGAAGTGATTCTATTATCTTTAGTGTTTACTCTAGTGAAACTCATTGTGGTTCGAAATGAGTCTTTGTATTGGATATGTCTCAAATGATCATGTTTGACTATTGGGATTGCTTTGCTCATCGTGACTATGTTGCAAATCAAGAAGTTGTGGTTTGTTTGGGGTAAACCACTTTCTTTAGGTCTTGGATAAGACACTGTGTTTTTAGCATATTAAGTATTGTACTAGTTTGTGTGTATTTATTTGATGGTTGTACGTAAAGTCTTTTTATGTTGATTGGAAGGTGTCTGACTTGGTGTGAACCCTCACATGTTCTTTTTACCTTTCAGATGATGTATTTTTGGGTTAATGCTATGTATACATTACATATTCTTTTGGCTGACCTAGTGAATTTTATTTTGGATCCGATTGATATATATTGAGTGAACTAGTTTTTTTAGAACATAGAGAGACATATAATGTGAAAGGGGTGTGTGATTGATGGATGCAAAAGTAGTGTCATGAAGGAAGTGTGAACATTCAGAGATGTATAGCGTAGACATATGAGTATACATTGTGAACTATTATTTGCATTCTAATAGATGTTATTTTGTATAAAGTTTCATCTACTATTCCTATTGTTTTGTAAGATCAATTTATATCTTGCTCTAAAAAAGTGATATTCAGTTTGTATTTTGTAAGTGTATTTTTGGTTGTAAGATAGTTGTAGTTATGCATGTATGCTTTGTGCATGGTGTGAGGAGCTTTGTAACTTTCTCAATGAGGAAATGTTGGTATATTTTTTACCACTAGTTATTTATGGGTTGTGAAGTTGGTATGTTATTATATATTTTAAAAGCTTTTGGACAACCTATTTCCTCTAAAGACTTTGCAACTTTCCCGTTCTTCTAAAAGATGTTTGTTTGTGTAGATTTGGAGCATTATTAGTGGGTTCAGATTTGCACAAAGTTGATTTTATAGGTTTTGCATGTTAACAAAATTTTGTGGTTTGTCAATCTCTGGGAAAGGTTGTGTTTAGACAATTTTGGGTTTGCAAGAATTCTAATTTAGTTCCTTGACTATGGTGTCGAGTTACATGGATTTTTTTGGAAAATCAGATTTTGTTAGTGAATTGATATTTGAGTCTTGAAATCTATGTGCTATCTTATTTGATATCTCAATTTTACAAGTACTAATGCAATGATGAGTTTGCATATTTTAATATTTGGGATCTATGAGTTATGTAGTTTGGTGGGTTGTCTTTACCCATTGGTTGCATTGAAGACTCGGATGTGGATTGTCTATATCCATAGACCTTTTAGTATTCATGTAGATTTAGTTAGTTGGCCTTATTTGTGGTCATTTTCACATTGGTATGGTATTTTTGGATGAGTAGATGGATGTTTTTTAGTACATGGATAGTCAGTTGTTGGGACTTGTAGCATGTTGTTAATCTTCTTGGCTTGGGACCTTGGTCTTACTTTGGTGTTACTGACATTTAAGTTGTATGTGCATATACTTGGATGATCTTCATATTAGATGATGACATTATAATGATGGTTGGAGAGCTCAGTATTACAATTTAGTGGGAGTTTTGGCAGTGACATGAATTCATTGTTGGTGATGGATGTTATTCTTTAGTGTTGCAGATGTTTTTGGAGGAGCTCTTATATTTTTTTACTATAACATTATTCTTTCCCATTTGCAAGTTAACTATTTCGAGATGGTTATATTCATGTGATTGGAGATTTTTATTCTTGGTTTAGAGTATTTTTTGGTATTATGTCTTGTTTTGAGTTCTGGCATGATACAGGTTCTATTGTGATGAGGATGTTTATAATAATTACATGTGATATCCTAAGAAGAGATAGTTAGATCATGATTTCATGGTTAATTTTTTGGTTTTGCAAACATGTAGTTGGAACTTTAATATTTGATCTTGTTTGGTTCTCTTGGTATTTGGTACAGTGGTCATTTACTATGGTACTTAGCATGGATTGATGAGTTGTTGGTTCTCATGGATACTTGGAGACATTGGGTAAGGCAATTATTGTGATAGTTACTCTTTTGAGGTTTCAACAAAAAGTATGAGAAGCCTTTGAATTGAATATAGATGTGAGTTCATGATGGACCTAAAAGGAGGTTCTTGGAGAAAGTCTACGTGACTTGGTATCTAGAGGAACAATTCCATTCCCTACTCTTGGTCTACTCAATAGATAATCAAATGAAAGGAATGGCCCTTTTTTTATTTTAGATAGATCATGTTTTATGCTTTCTCATGTGATGGATCTTGAGTTATATCTGCTAGTTCTAGAAGGTTCATTTGAGGAGTGTTTGGCATGTTTATCTCCTTGGGTTTTTATTTTGACTCGTTATAATTTTTTGGAGATGTTATTAAGGTAATTTTCTAATATGGGAGTGAATTTAAGTTTGATCTC
Source organism: Cryptomeria japonica (assembly GCF_030272615.1). Lineage (NCBI taxonomy): Eukaryota > Viridiplantae > Streptophyta > Pinopsida > Cupressales > Cupressaceae > Cryptomeria > Cryptomeria japonica. Next base: position 533,305,506 of record NC_081413.1, read on the forward strand.
AACCTTATTTTGGAGAAGCTTACATTTGTGATGGTGATATCTAAAAAATAGATTTTGTTTAATCTAATGAGATTGAGTGTTTGGGTGTTGTCAAGGCTTTCCACTGGGGTTGTGAAGGAGATATTTTATTTGACATAACTTAGCACTTTGAGGTGTTGGCAGAAGGACATGATTGGGATATGATTTACAAGTTATATCTTTGTTCTATGCCTACTTCTTGGAGCTTTGTATTCATGTGGTTCAATGTGGTGGACTCGAGAGAGTTGTGGTGACATGTTACCAAAGGTTATGCAACATTTTGTGTTGCATGTGTAGATCATTGTGATTTTTCTTTGTTACTACATGGTTTATTTAATAGCCACCACTTGATATGGGTGTTGATTGGTAGACTTGGTATGACGTGATCTATTTTTAGATTCAACATTAACCATGCAATGGGAGTTCTTGAATATGTATTTTTTTTATTAACAGATTTTCACGTGGATCTTTATTGCGATTTATGGGTTGGATATGTTATTGACATGATTTTATTGATGTTGTTGACATCTTAAAGGTAATAATATACTTACAATTTCAAAGGAACTAAATGTTAAATGCATTCTTTAAGAGTTTTTGTTTTTTTGTGAGAGTGTTGGAACCTCCCGTTTTCAAGCTTTGAATTTGAATATTTTCAAATGTCTTGAATACCTTATGTGTTCTAACTGCGATTACTTACTTCAAATATCTTGTGTTGGGATCAGGGACTTTTGAAATAAAGAAAGAAAAATTAATCTAACATAATCTATGAAATAATAAATCTACTATTCTAAGAAAACAACAACAATTACTAATTTTTAACCAAGAAATGACAACAAAGTGTTACTTTTCTTAGGCAAATTTGAGTTTTCTAATTAGTTTCAGAAAATATTTTTGTGGTGCCTATGTTGGTTTATGTTCTTGGGGGTCCATTTTTTTTTGTTTCTTCCTTAGTAATAATTAGGTGCCTCTCCTTGTTGATAATGGGGATACAAATTTATTAACTCTAAGACAATTAGAAATCATGTTGCAATAGAGGAAGTTTTGCAAATTCTTTACATAATTGAAAATTAACAAGTATTCTTGTAAGAGCATAAGAATAATGTGGGTGGAGTTTGTAGTGTAAAAATGGCTTGTTCTTTAGAGGTGATTCACTATTCTTGTGTTACGATTAGGAGCATATGGATTGAGAGATCCTAGCAAGAAGTTGGTGAAATTGTAATGAATTGTCAACCTCTTTGTTACAATTGGAAATGTGAATATTTATAGACTATAAGTTGCTTAATCTACAATAAGAGATTAGGGGAAGATAAGAGAAATTATGGATAAAAGACTATATATCTAATGTATAGAAGATTGAAGAGCTGATTAAAAGTCAAAAGGAGAGGCGGATCAATTAGTGAAGGTGAAGGCTTAGTCAAGACTAGAAAAAAATATTAATCATGAGCAAGAATGGTGGAAAAATGACTGGAATTGAAGCAATCACACATCCCCAAAACATGGGGTCTTCTCTTTTGCTAGGGTTGGTCGCCCAAGTGACCTTACAACTTAAACTAAGTCACTTGAGTGATCCTCTAGTTGAAGGTTTACAAAAAGGTCTTTAAAGATTTGTGAGGCTTGAAGATTGAAACAAAGGATGGACGTTGTAGATGAAATACCAAGAAAGAGTGAAAAAATATCATCAAGCAAGAATACTAAGAGGATGTATAATTTATGCTATGTGGGTCAAGAATTAAAACACAAGATCTATTGGACTACCACATTGGCTTCTGCAGTTTTGGGTATTTATAGATCTCATCTAGGAGACTAGATCCTAGGAGTAATTAAGAGTGTAATCTAATTCAAGATGGGAAAAGTTTGGAAGATGGTTTAGTAATAATTTGAAATGAAAGATTTTGTATGTTAGAAAGTTGGATTGAAGATTGAAGATCGAAGATAAAGTGTTCACCAAAAGAATCAAATTATGTACTAAGTACAAAACATAATAATAAAATAAATAAAGTATGTGTTTTTTTCCTCTATAATCATCTATAACCTCAACACTATTTTTATCTAAATTAAAAAAATTATTTATCTAAATCACCATAGAAGAAGAATAAAAATCCTTACCTTACAGTAAAACCTCACATCAAATTTGAGTAATAAAATTTGCTTTATATAAATATTACCATATCATTTATTTTTATATTATTAACGTTTATCAGCGAATTTCAACCATATTTTTGCAAGTAAATAGAAACCCTCGTTAGTAAATTTCAACCTTAATCTATAATCAACTATGAGAAATCTCCAAAATCACAAAGATGGGAACCTGAGCATCAATAAATAGAAAATCTTATAAATGATAAATATTGAAAACAAAGCCCTCCTAAAAAGACATAACTTCTCCAAGGGTTAGGATGTCCTAGTAATCAATTGCAATATGATAATTGCTAAAAATTGAATATTATATACTTAGAGTTGACTTTGGAAAAACTGCATGGACACAATGATATATCTCCCCAATACCTTACAACACTGTAAGAACACTAGTACATTTGGGCCTAATTTCCGATGGCTAATTGTCGGAATTGCAACAACACCATGTCGGACTTCCGACCAAGTTTACCATCGAAAACTCATCGTCAGGCTTCCCAACGATGCCATTTGCATCGGTCATCTGACGATGTTATGAACTCCTTCGACGGCGGGTATATTTGGTCCCCTGAACATAAATTTTGGTGGATTACTGTCGGAATTCCGACGGATGCTATGTTTTCTCCTCGACGATTGTCCGACATGGAAGTGACGTCGGATATACAACATCCTTGTCAGATGTTTCTTTAGTTATCGTCAGAATTCTGATGGTGAGAGATGATGTGGGTCAAACGGCTTTGTCGTCGATGCATGAAAGCATTGAACAAGTTCTACTTTTAAAAATTGCATAAAACATTTATTATTTATTTGATTCAGTGTTATTTGCAAAAAAAGATTATCAATGATGTTTCCTTTCTCCAAGAATTGTCTAGGATCTTTCCGTCAGATAATATGTAACATCGAATGACTAAATCTTTTCTTTAAAAATGCTTATTTTATTTAATTATTATCTGAGCATGAATTAAAATTTATATCTGTACAGAAGCAGAACATACAAGCTGAAGAGTCATGTGCAAGTAAATTTCGTAAAAGAAAGCAAGCAGGCATTATCTTGAATGACATGGAAACAAGCTCATCAGCTTCTTAGAAGAGAGCAATTGGAGAAAAGAAGAGGAAAGTGTTAAAGGGTGATAAATACATAGAGAGTATGCAATACAAACAAACAATGTCTGGAGTGTGTGATGTGACGTCTCTAATTTATGTCTGGAGGGACTAACTGGTTTTGGAGTTCCTGCGAAACCTATTGGGCCATGCTTGGAGGAAATCAATGTGTTCATGCAAGGAGCACCTTTTTTCTATTATGAGAATGATGCTTTTGCACTGAAGGATATTTGGAAGGCAATATCCAAAAATTTCTATAGTGTGGAACTAAAGTTGGCGGACTCGAAGTAATTTTCAGCTTTCAGAAGACCAAGAGGTTATGTACACAATCTCCCAATAGAAGGGTGATTTCAAGCATTACCTCTCCCCCCCATGACTATTCAGGAAGCACTTCCTCAAACAAAGGACTATTGGACTCCATGGGATCAAATAAAAAAATTGAAGCATAGACTCTAGACGATTGGGTGGTGTCCTTTGTGAAGAACTCTGCACTATAATTGAAAATTCACGAGGGAAACTGCAAGATAGTGAAGAGAAATACATTCTTGAAAAGTGGGAAGAATGGATCTTGGTTTGGGTGGGGCCAAGTCAGGTGGCTCCTCTAGAGGTTGACGAGATAGAAATCATATTAGGATTTGAAAAAGATCACACTCGTGGAACTTCTTGTGCAACTGATCGATTGCGTTGTTTGGGTAATGCATTCCAAATAGATACAGTTGCATACCATTTATCTGTCTTGATTAAAGCCTTTTATCCTTATGGCATTAAATTAAAGTACTTTCTCTTCTATCTGGTATTGATGGAGAAGAGGTTGCATTGCATCGACCTAAAATACATATTTTCGCAAATACAACACAAGTTAAATGTATCCCAGGTTGATGCAAAGCAACCTCTTCTCCACCACTACCAGATAGAAGAGAAAGAACTTTAATTTAATGTAATCAAGATAAAAGGCTTTAATCAAGACAGATAAATGGTATGCAACTATATCTATTTGGAATGCATTACCCAAACAACGCAATCGATCAGTCGCACACGAAGTTCCACGAGTGTGATCTTTTTCAAATCCTAATATGATTTTTATCTCGTCAACCTCTAGAGGAGCCACCTGACTTGGCCCCACCCAAACCAAGATCCATTCTTCCCACTTTTCAAAAATGTATTTCTCTTCACTATCTTGCATTTTCCCTCATGAATTTTCAATTATAGTGCAGAGTTCTTCCCGAAGGACACCACCACATCGTCTAGAGTCTATACTTCAATTTTTTTCTTTGATCCCATGGAGGCCAATAGTCCTTTGTCTGAGGAAGTGCTTCCTGAATAGCCATGGGGGGGAGAGGTAATGCTTGAAATCGCCCTTCTATTGGGAGATTGTGTACATAACCTCTTGGTCTTCTGAAAGCTGAAAATTACTTCGAGTCTGCCAACTCTGGTTCCACACTATAGAAATTTTTGGATATTGCCTTCCAAATATCCTTCGGTGCAAAAGCATCATTCTCATAATAGAAAAAAGGTGCTCCTTGCATGAACACATTGATTGCCTCCAAGCGTGGCCCAATAGGTTTCACAAGAACTCCAAAACCAGTTAGTCCCTCCGGACATAAATTAGAGACGTCACATCACACACTCCAGACATTGTTTGTTTGTATTGCATACTCTTTATGTATTTATCACCCTTTAACACTTTCCTCTACTTTTCTCCAATTGCTCTCTTGTAGGCAGATGATGAGCTTGTTTCCATGTCATTCAAGATAATGCCTTCTTTCTTTCCTTTACGAAATTTATTTGTGCATGACTCTTCAGCTTGTATGTTATGCTTCCGTACAGATATAAATTCTAATTCACGCTTAGATGATAATTAAATAAAATAAGCATTTGTAAAGAAAAGATTTAATCATTCGATCTTACATATTATCTGATGGAAATATCCTAGACAATTCTTAGAGAAAGGAAACATCATTGATAAACTTTTTTGCAAATAACACTGAATCAAATAAATTAAAAATGTTTCATGTAATTTTTAAAAGTATAACTCCAATGCTTTCATGCACTGATGGCAAAGCCATCTGACCCACACCATTATCCATAATAGAACAAATCAATATAATAGGCTATTATAAAGAATATATACAAAAATATGAAAGAACATTAAATTACCATTAGAATCCCATAAACCATTAAACAGTGAAAATAGATATAAATTTGTAAATGTCTCCCTACAAACACCACAACCATAACCAAAACAAAAAAAATTCTTACCTGCAAAAACTAAGTAGCTAGTGAGTTGCAAGTCTACAACATCTCTCAAATGATCGAACCATTTCTTAATTTTGTTCTTCGGATTAGTCAATGGATTTAGTTGCATGTACAAGTTTTATATTTGAAGCCTTCCATTTCCCTATATTTGAGGCTTAATAAAATTCTTGTGAGTAGAATGGTGAAGTTTATCACCCAAACAAATCATATGCAAGGGAGATAATCACGTAAGGTCCATCTGATCTTGAGACATTGATGCCCACTTTAGCATGTCACATCCTAAATTGACAAGACTCGTGATTGGGACCCAAAATATGACCCCTCATTTATTGCCTCATGTGTGAGAAAAAATTCAAACACTTTATGTATGATTAGGTATAAAAGGAAGCCTACCCTATCATTTGAAGGGGTCTACCTACAATTCAAGTGATCTCTTAACTATAAAATCAATTAAATTACAAGTGAACAAGCACTCAAGCATTCATCAAGCATTGAAGGATAATTCAAGTTAAAGCACAACATTCATGATCAACAGTCTGCATGACATCCTAAACCTTGTGTGGGGATTCAAGAAAGATTCATCAAGGTATCATGTTCAATTTTAAGCATTTTTAGATTAGATCTAAAGGGGTCATTTTAAAGAGGGAGGAAGAGATATTTTCCTAAAGATGTCTACCTCCAAAAATAGAGGAGATATTTAATAAAGATTGTGTGCGGGAAAAGCGGGTCGATGAAACTTAAATGTGAAAATGTGGTCTCAAAGAGCTAGTTCACACACTCACAGGACTTCTTGGTGCAAGTTATGGAGTCATGAAGAATGACTCAACTTCCCAAGGTAGGTTCCATGGTTCTCTATCTCACAAGGTCCCTCAAGCCAATGCCTTTGCTCTCAGATCACTAAACAAAGTGGCTTAGGGATGACGAATGCAAGAACGAGGGATGCTTTAGATTAATTTTACCATGAAATACATCCTATCTATGCATGATTCTACAAATCAAGTAAACTAGATTATAAGATGACAAGGTTAGTAGCAATACTATCCTAACATGATATACTAGTTAATGATTTAAGCTAATGATAAAGGAAATAGTCTAAAATGCTTATTAGATTAATTCCTATTACAAAGAGAAGCTAGATGTATTGATAAATTTGAGCATAAATGAGATACTAAAAGCTTGCATGGATCCTCAAAATGGAGGAATGAGAGCTCTATTTATATGGAAAATGGGGCAATGGATGGTCAAGATTGAAGAAGTTAATCAAGGGTCAGGATTGAAAGTTGTCAATCCATGTTTACAATTTTCACCAATGAAATGGTGACAATTATCAACATAAGATTTCTTGAGAGGAGATGAAAGAAGCATTAAATTCTTGAGAAGACATGAAGGTTACCTTAGGAGGTACGGGTTAAGGTTAGGTTAGGGTTATCCAATGGATAAAGCTTTTACCCAAAGGATAAACTCTTGTGCAAAGGTTAAAGGGATAACCATGGTCAAAGCAATGAATGCTTGATGAGACCCCTGGGTTAGATGAGTGTTGAGTTAGGCAAAAAGTCTCTAACCATGTCACTAAGGGTTAGTTAACCATTAATGGTTTGGAAGACTTTGGGGACAAATTTGTAAGAGTCCTTCCAAATTTGGGGGTATTCAACAAGTTAGCTTGTTGAATGGATAAAGGCTTTGTTAGGCCCAATATGGAAAGCTAATGTACTAAGAGGGGAGGGGTGAATCAGTACTTCAAAACCTTTCTTCAACAATAACTTTATTGTTAAGCATAAACCAAAAACTATTGTAACATAACATAAAGCTAAAACAAATAAATAACAATCATACATGATTCACTCCATAACACATATATTTTGGTTATGCATAAACTCTTGGTTAGAGAGAAAAACTGCGGTGGGATGGCACCCACAACTTCACTACTGCAATAATAAAGGTTGCTCGGTTAGAGCTACATGTTTAGCTATTTCTGATAGCTTACCCTGTTAGGAGTATCAAGATCGTTAGATCTACCTTGCTAAAGGATTTTACAACACTTATTCTAAATGTTGCACTTGGTTAAAGGCTTTACAATTTATAGACTTTGTTAGAGTCTTTTACCCTTTTAAAGGTTTTTCTTACAACTCAAAATATTACAATAAAATCTTTACAAATATCTGCAACTTTACATCTGGAATGTTATAGCAGATTCTATGTGCTCAAAATGAGATTACCTTGCTTATAGCATACCTCGGTAACCCATAAAGTAACTCAGTAAACCTTTCTATTTACTCTGTTCCTTGACTGTTCTCTGAAATCCTTCTCGGTGACCTCTGTGTCTCTAACAGTCACAATACTCAGTGCTTCCTTATCTATTACACATGTCTTGCTTCATACACCTTATTTCTTCCATGTTTTTATCCTTAATCCATGTTGTATAAATAGATCTCTTATGTCGGTGATCTGGTTCATTGCTTCGATCTTACAAACATGATTTATCGAATGAATAACCATACAAAATATTTCATTGGATAGATGACCTCAAAATCATACAAAATCTCTAAGTGCAATTTCCAATGTGATAACGGTTCTTTGTTCCTCGATCTTGTAATACGTTTCCACACATGTGTCTAGGTTCAATGAATATGGTAAAATGTTTCACTCGGTGTATATCACCTCGGTATATCATTTTTGCTGCTCGGTAGACAGCTCGGTGTATACTAGGCTCTGTAACTACTTTCTTCTATAACCGACTGCTCTATGCTTACCGACTGAATATTTTGGTAGTAGTAACCGACTAGAGTATATAGAATGACTTTGGATATAAAACTAATGGCAACTTAGTAAGTAGTAACAGGCTTTAATGCCTTTAGAAGACTTTACTCCAAATTTGAGAAGTGACCTCCTCAAATTTAGGGAAAGGGGATAATGAATGGGTTTAGGTTAATTGATTAGGATTAGATAGATTCTAGAAGAAATTAGGAATAGGCTTAGGATGCAAGTGGGAGATGTAGGAAAATGCAAATGGGTGAGGGAAAATAGAATTAATTAAAATAAATTGCTTTATTTCAATTTGGTTGCAAGTTGGGAAATTAAATAAATTAGATTTATTCAATTTGAGGTAAACTATTAATTAAATGTAAATTTAATTAAAAAGTAAGAAGAAGGGATTTAATTAAATAAAATGATTTATTTAATTAAATGATGTAAAGGGGGGAAGCGAATTTAAATAAATAAATTGAATAATTTATTTAATTAAACTAGAAGAATGTGGGTGATTTAATTAAATAGAGGAATGGGAATAAAATGAACATTATATATTCATTTAGGAATATGGTCATTTTTATTCGTTTACATTTTGCCACTCTTTGAAGTGACGTGTGTGCACATGTTGATTCAAAGAAAATGATGTGTCATCATGATTTGGTTATGATCAGTGTGATGTTATGTCGAGATGTTCATGTCGTGCCCTAGATTTGATAAACGATGTTGATAATGCCCCCTCGGGAGATGAATCAAAAAATTTGAACATTGATTTATTTTGGATAACTTTGATAAATTTCATTGCATTGTAAATTTTTTGGCTATGTTGAATGTGGTGATTTGATTCATCTCCCAATAATGATGTTTGGTAGGGTTGTATGATACACCACGAGAAATTTACGTGTTCCTCCATGTAACCCTAATTTTGATTTACCCTATTAAAGGGAAAAAGTGATCTCTTTTTGTCTCATTTGTGCTTGTTGACTTTAGAGAAAGTGACCCTTGGAGAAAAGTCAACATGTCGGTTCCTTATGCTTATCTTTGATTTGAGCGCGTTCGGAGGTATCGAAGGCTCATCGCGTATGGACCACCAGTAAGTCATCCTTTTTAACCCCTTTTGGATTTTTATTTTTTCGTTTTTGATCATGTTTTCAATTTTGCCATGCAGATTTAACAGTTTAGCACGTCGGGGTCAAAGCACAGCGTATACGATAGGTTTCGTAGCGCGTCAGGTTCAATAAAATAGGGTAGCATTTGAGAAGATTAGGATCGCGCAGTGGTAAGTTAGGGTAGCGCTTAGGGTTAGGTTAGCGCACTGGGATCACAGGGTAGTGCATAGGGAAAAATGGGTAGCACGTAGGAGATACCTAGTGCATAGGGTTCTTAGGGGGTCGCATGGGTAGGCATAGGTAGCGCGTAGGTATACCTTAGCGCATAGGGTTAGGTTTGCAGTGCAGGAACCAAGTAGGATAGCGCATTAGGAGTGTCAGCGCTTCAGGTAGGTTAGGTGGTGCGTTAGAGAAAAGGGATAGCGCGTAGGTGCAGGCTAGCGCATTAAGAAAATAGGGTAGTGCATAACAAGCAGTTTAGCATGCAGATAAGAGTGTTTAGCACATAGGGGAAAAATTTTGGTAAAGTGTGATTTTTGAATGAAGAAAATTGGTAGGTTGATGCCAGTTTTTGTTGGGATGGGTGCGAATTGTCAATTTGCATGTATGTTGTCGTTGTTTTGATAAGTTGTCCAATAGGAGTTCTGATATAACTTGATTTGATTTGCAATGTTTCAAGTTGGTTTTTGATCTGATGTTGATTTGATATGGATGGTGGATATGAACTTGATTTGATATGAATTGTTTCAAGTTGATATATATGTTGAACTTGAGTTGTTTTACAAGCTACAATGGTTGTGGAAGTTGAGTTGTTTTACAAGCTAATATGAATGTGAAACTTGAGTTGTGTTACAAGTTGATATGAATGTGAAACTTGAGTTGTGTTACAAGTTGATATGAATGTAAAACTTGAGTTGTGTTACAAGCTGATATGATTTGATATGAAAATGGATTGATATGATGTGAAACTTGATTAGATTTTCAAAGTTTCAAGTTGATATGAATTGTATTTGGATATGAATTGTTTTGATGAGGAAACTAATATTGGACTTGTTTTGCTTTGTGATAGGAGCGCATTGGAGTGGTTCAGTCGTGAGAGTGATTTCTGAGACCGTGTTCATTGATACCACGATTGATGCAGGCTGATAGGGATATTATTGAGAGGTGTGGCCTATCCTCTTTGTTAGGCATGCCCTAGTTTATTGTTAACTGGGGTTTGTTGACAGTGTTGGTTGAGAGGTGGCATAGTGACACGAACACCTTTCATTTGGCGACAGGGGAGATCACAATGATGCCTAAGGATTGCTACCGGATTCTACAGATTCCTGTAGTAGGTGCACTATTACCCTTTGAGCAGACTGAGGAGGGTGGGACAGAGGCACTTCGTCAGATTCTTTAGTTTGATACAGTTTGTGGATACGAGATCCCCTGGTAGGAGTTCCTAGATTTGGATTACGCTCCTCTACCATCATTGCTGGCAGGTTTCATAGGTGGTTTCTTATGTCCCGACCGGAGGTCAAAGGGACTGGTTGTAGGATGGGAGTTGGTCTTGGAGGACATGGTGACACAGGGTCGTCGATTTGCATGGGGGTCGGCTATGTTGGCCCACTTATACAAGGATCTGCATCAGGTGGTGTACTTGGGTTATAGCAGCCTATCCGCTGGAGTTACAAAGCTACAGGTATGGGCGTGGGAGCATATTCTTCTAGCCAGGCCACTGGCGAACAGAGATAGGCTTGTTGGGTGTGCTTATGCATACGGATATCGAGGGATAGTTGTCTAGCGTAAGCTAGGCAAACTAAAGCACTGGAGGAGAGTTTTAGATGATATTGATACGGTTGTTTGGCGACCATATACAGGTTGTGAGGTATGGGCAGAGGATGGGATGGAGATGCCCTATGTATACATGTCCAGATATCTGATAGGGCGGACGCCCTTTGTTATTGAGAGATTTCTGCATAGCTAGGTGTTGTGGCAATATGGTCGACAGCAGGGGATACCACAGGGAGCATGTTTATATGCTCGATGGAGACAAGATGTTCTAGAGTGGGGCCCCACTATTTATAGTGTGGCGGCAGTTGAGGAGTTCTTTCACTTAGCCGGATAGATATGGGACTATGCCCCTGAGATAGTGGATGCAGGGATGACTGATGAGTTTGCAACACTCTTTGCAGCGCGTGCAGTGGCCAAGATATCAGATCCAGCGGAGATGATTCCCACTTTTGATGATGATGAGGATGATTAGCTCAAGAGGATAGGGAGACGGGGAGAGGCTGGTGAGGAGGTGGATGAGGGAGGTGGTGATGGTGGAGGAGGCGATGGCGGAGATGGTGGAGGAGGTGGCCAAGGTTGGCAAGGGGATAGGGGGAGATTGGATCGGGGGAGAGAGGAGATAGGGGTTGAGATGGTGGTGACAGAGGGATATGGGTTGAGAGAGTAGTGCGGCGGGCTGTGGTGGATAGAGGGAGAGGAGGTTTGGCGATTGGAGTTGGGGGTGAGGAGAGGGTTGGAGAGGTGATAGCAGCGGTGGGAGGTCATGATGATTTCAGACAATCGGCCCAGAGGAGGAGGTTAGATTTTTTACCTCCACCAACACCAAGGACAGGTAGAGGGATAGGGGGTACCCCTTCACAAATACCCCTACAGATGCGGATTCTGACGCATTTGGAGGACGTGCAGATTAGATCTCTGTAGTTGTCAATGCAACAGTTGCAGACATAGTTGTTGGCGCATCAGTGTTAGATTATTCAGCTGACCACAAAGTGGGATACAGAGATAGAGCATTGGGGTCGAGCAGAGGATCTCGCGGCGAGTTTGCAGAGAGCGACAGCAGATGGCCCGATGAGAGATACCTTGAGAGAGTTGGCTTTGAGAGCCAAGGAGGAAATGTACTACTAGAGACATTAAGAGGATGCGGTGCCCAGGGAGCGTCGAGTGCAGAGTTTCACAGCATCGAGATCCAGTCGATCTCGACAGACTGGGTCGAGGACAGAGAGCAGAGGCATGACAGGGCCTCCTAGACAGGATCCACCTGGAGATCTAGGTGCTAGGACATCTGCAGTGAGACCGTCTCCTTCAGGAGATAGTCATACCTGAGAGACATTGCCTCTATTATATTCTAATCATTTTGTTGTATTGGCACAGACATGACATATGTACATTGGTCATTTTTGAGATATATATGACACCATTTTCTTTGAGCCTCATGTGATGTGTTATGGATTATGCTTTCTATATGATTTTGATTTTTCTATGATGATGATGCAATGCTTAGATGTATGTGATTTGATATGCAATGAATATGATGTGTTTAATACATGATGTTATGAGATATATCTTGAAAATAAGATGTATGATATGATATGGTGTGAGATGTATCTTGAAAATGAGATGTATGATATGATATGTTGTGAGATGTATCTTGAAAATGAGATGTATGATATGATATGTTGTGAGATGTATCTTGAAAATGAGATGTATGATAATGATATGTTGTGAGATGTATCTTGAAAATGAGATGTATGATATGAGGATATTAATGCAAGATTAAAATGATATGCAACTAATTGATTTGATAGGCAACTAATTGTAAAATGATATGCAACTAATTGATTTGAGCATCCTCATTCTACATTGGTCATCTCTGTATAGCCACATGTTTTTGCTTTCTTTGTAGGTATCATCATTGAGCATTGATTTGTTTGGGATATGTTAAAAATTTATACAAGCATAATGGTATAATTGAACCATAATACCCTGAGAAAAATTTACATGATTTTTTATTTTGCAAGATAGCACAAGCACCAAGGTATAATTGAACCAGGATGACCTGAGTGTGGATTGCGTATAAATAGACAAGATTAAACCATTTGTATGTGCAATGTGGGATCATGTCTTCAGTGATATGCTTTGAATCACGTCTCGAGACAAGTATCTACACAATACAAATGATCGCCTCACAGACAAAAAACTAAAAAAATATTGGAGTCCCCATGACTTTCTCTAGCGTTGAAGCTTTTGTGAAAATGTAGAGGATCCAATAATTAAAAAAGTTCAATTGCAAAAATGGTCAAAACTTTATGCAAGATGCAACATTTGATACTTCAGAAAATCATCCATCATATTTTGTGAATCTCGTTAAGTGATCAATGTGTGGTTTTTGAGTTTTGTTTGTTGGATATGATGTTCTGAGTTTGCTACAAGTTTTGATGTCTTGAACTTGCTGCAAGTTCTGATTGATGTTGCCCCTAGCTGAGTGTTCCTCAGAATGTGGATATGTATAGTGATTACCAAGCCATGGTGAGCTGCGGCGAAAGGATATGATGATAAACCAGGATAGTGACTACGCTAAGTATGTCCTGGATGGATATTGTGATAAAAATGTCAGGCAATGGTCGATAGTGTTTAACTGTGGATATACTGGTATGATATAGATAGAGGAGTTGCCCTCTCACAATAGCGCATGTTGCCAGGTTTTCACTAGTTGCTTTTATTGTATCTCTTTATTTGCTTTTTCCTGAATTTTGATATTTTATTTTTTATTTTTGACTTTTCCATGCATTAGACTGCTCAAGTGTAGTATTTCTTCATATGGATGTTGTTAGTTGGTTAGTCGAGCACATCTCCTTCTGAAGTTGTTAGCTGATAAGCACTTGATCCATAGGCTGATATGATGACATAGGGACCTAACCAGTTAGGTTCAAATTTCCCTTTCTATTCCCGATCTTGCTGATTTCTAGGATTTTCTTTGAGTACTAGGTCACCAATTTAAAAAATTCTGGGAATGACCTTGTGGTTGTAGCTTCTGCACATGCGTTGCTAATATGCTTTGAGATGAGTGTAGGCACGTTGACATCTTTCATCTAGCAATTCTAGCTCTTGCAGTCGGTTGACACAATACTCTTCATCTAGAATTAGGCTTTACAAAGAGACTCTGAGAGATGGAATTTCTACCTCCAATGGTAAAATTGCTTCTGATCCATATACCATTGAATATGGTGTAGCTCCCGTAGGTGTGCGGATGCTAGTTCTGTTGGCCCAAAGTGTTGGATTGAGTTGTACATGCCAATCTTGCCTGCATCATTCATTGTTTTCTTTAGGATTTTCAATATTGTCTTGTTGGATGCTTATGCCTGACCGTTCCCCTGTGGGTAGTAAGGTGTAGAGAAATGACGTTGGATTTTGAATTTTTCACATAGTTCTTGCACATCTTGGTTCTTGAAAGGTCATCCATTATCTGTGATGATGGAACTTGGAATGCCATATCTGCAGATCAGATAATTTAGGATGAAAGAGGCAATTTGTTTCCCAGTCACTGTGATCATGGGGACCGCTTCAATCCACTTGGTAAAGTATTATGTTGCAGTTATAATGAACATGTGTCCATTTAAAGATGAAGGATGAATTTTGCCGACTAAGTCTAGTTCCCACTGGAAAAAGGGCCAGGATGTTGTGAATGGTTGTAGTTCCTATGTGGGTGCATGTATAAGATTGCCATGGATTTGGCATTTAGGACACTTCTTTGCAAAGTGATAAGAGTCTTTTTCCATTGTTAGCCAGTAATATCCCATTCTTAGAAGCTTTTTAGCAAGAGTAGGACCACTTGAATGTGTGCCACAGATACCTTTGTGAAGCTCTTGTAAAGCGGGATCAGATTCATTACGATCAAGGCAACGAAGAAGAGTACCATCTAGACCTCGATGATACAAAGTATCAGCAGTGAAAGTATAACGGGTGGCTTGCCGGATAAAGTTACATTTTTGGTTTTGGGATAGGTCAATGGGTAGGATATTGCTCTTAAGATATTCATATATCGGTCCATATAATGGAGAGTTTGAACGGGTCAAGGCATAGGTAACATGGGAATCAGAATGGTCATAGGCTGGGGAGAACAGTTGCTCTACCAGAAACTTGTAACGATTATGTTGCTCTGGAATTTGCAGCAGTGAAGCGATAGTAGCCATTTCATCGGCTGCTCTATTGTCCAACCTTGGTATTTTCTTGAAGGTGATGTGTACAAAATATTGTTTAAAATCATCCACCATTCGCTTGTATGGTAGCAGCTTGTCGTCCTTCGTCTGGTAGTCATTGTTGATTTGATTGATGACTAGTTGTGAATCTCCGTAGACTTTTAATTCTGTGATTCTCCATTCCACAGCCATTTTGATGCCTATAACCAATGCCTTATATTCAGCAACGTTATTTGTGCATGGAAACATAAGCCGATATGATCGTGGTATGGTGTGTCCTTCAGGAGTGATGAACAGAATGCCAGCACCTGAGCCATGTTGAGTATATGATCCATCAAAGTATAGGGTCCATTGTGTGGTGGAAATAGCAAGAACGTCTCTGTCTGGAAATTCAATTTCAATAGGTTGTTTTCCTGGTAGTGGTGCTTCAGCCAGTTGATCTGCAATTGCTTGTCCTTTGATAGCTCGTTGCTTTGTGTAGTGGATATCAAATTCACTAAGAATCATGACCCATTTAGCCAATCTGGTTGTAAGAGTTGCTTTGCTGAGCAAATATTTGAGAGGGTCAATTTTTGCAACTAGCATAATTGTGTGAGCTAGCATGTAGTGTCGGAACTTTTGAGAGGCAAATACCACTATTAGACAAGCCTTCTCAATGAATGTATAGTTGAGTTCATATCCATTGAATGTCCTGCTAATGTAATATATAGCTTGTTCCTTGCCTTGTTGATCCTCTTGTGCTAATAATGCCCCTAGCGATATATCTGTTGTTGAAATGTAGACAATGAGTGGCTTCCCTGCTATTGGTGGCACTAGAACTAGTGGGTTCATTAGATATTGCTTGATTTGATAGAATGATTCTACACATTTGGCTTCCCATCTGAACGGTACGATTGAACGGGAGACTTTTATCTCCTAGTTGAGCGATGAATCGCCTGATTGATTGGAGCCGTCCTTGTAGAGATCTGAGTTGGCTGATGTTCTTTGGTGGTGGCATCTCCATAATGGCTTGTACCTTTGTTGGATCCACTTCAATACCCTTAGCTGAAACTATGTAGCCTAGTAACTTGTCTGGTGTAACCCCGAAGACACACTTCTTAGGGTTGAGCTTGACTTGGAACTTTTCCAATCTGTCAAAAATCTTTTTCTAAGATGCTTAAATGTTCTGCCCTGGTGAATGATTTAGCTAGTAAATCATCCACATAGTCCTCCATGAAGGTATGCATCATGTCATGAAAGATTGTTGTCATTGCTCGTTGATAAGTTGCTCCTGCATTCTTTAAGCCAAATGGCATGACATTCCAATAGTATGTTCCCCAAGGATAGGTAAATGTTGTTCTATCTTGATCCTCTGGGGCTATCTTGATTTGATTATAGCCTGAAAAACCATCCATTAGTGATAGCATTGCATGGCCTATTGTGAGGTCTACAATTATGTCGATACTGGGTAAAGGAAAGTCATCCTTCGGACAGGTTTTGTTGACATCTCTAAAATTAGTGCATATTCTGATACTGCCATCTGGTTTTGATACTGGTACAATGTTGGAAATCCGTTAAGCATAGTCAATAGGTCGAATGAATCTGACATCTAATAGTTTCTTTAGCTATGCTTTAACCATGAGTGCCACATGTGGATTCATCTTTCGCAGTTTTTGCTTGACTGGATTAGCTGCTGGAGTAATGGATAAGTGATGCATGATCAATTATGGATCAATCTCGAGCATATCTGCATATGACCAAGAAAAGTTGATTTGCTTTTTTTTTTTTTAATTGATAAACTCTAATCTTTCTTCCTCTATCAAAGATTCTGCCAGGTGTATATTTTTGGCTACTTCTATAGTACCAATGTTGATTGACTGAGTGGGCTTAATAAATATGGGTGATCGCTCATGATAATGCTCAGGAAGAGTGTCAAGTCTCCCATCTTTAGGTGCCTTAAAAAGGTTTTCACCCTCAGATGCGTCCTTCATTTTTACTTTTTTGTGATTTATTGCTACCATTGATTGGTTTTTAGTAGTGGATCTTTTATTTTGTTCATTTTTTGTGATTGAGAGACTTGGCACTCCCCTAATTTCATATGTCGTTACTTTGTTCACTAATGAATTCGTCATTTGGGAAAATTGGTATATCATGAGTTTCAGGTTCGTCCCAGTCTATGAGGTCAGGAAAGACAAGTGGTAAGGAGTCATTAGGTGGATCAAGTTCAGTTGCAGTAAGTGTCAGGATGGAGGTATCATCGTGGTTGGCTTGGGTGTTAAAGAAGTTAAGGATTTCGTCGAGGTCTTCGATGGTATCATCTTCTGTATAGACTTTTTCGTAATGTCACTGCTCGTTTTCCTTGGCGTAATAGATATTTTGTGGACCAAATTCAAGTGGTCTATATTATGTGTTGTGTTCTTCTTGGGAGATGGGTGTATGACTGTTATTTGCACCAATATCCTCGGTAACATTAGAACAGCTGCCTCATTCATATTCATTGGAATCAGTCTCAGAGGTATTATCCCAGATTTTGGTAGTGTTGTGGATTGGTATGTTGTAGGGTGAGAACGGGTCTTTGATGATCGATACAAGTTTGATAGTTTTCTCTGATTATGTGTCAGATCCTACTTCCACTCTTTGCATTTGTTCGTATATTGTCTCTCCTCAAGGAGGAATGATGTTACTAGGAGGTGATTCCTCTTTTTCGGATATTGGTTCTTTAATATGATGTGCTTCTACAATAGATGTTTCCTTCTTTTGTTTGATGGGCTTCTCTTGATGTTGCTTTTGTTCTTAATTTTCATGTTCTTTGCGTATTGTCTTAGCTGACTCAAATAGTGCTTCCTGCCAGGAGTCCTCCTTGTATTTCTTCTTTGCTTTCCACTGAGGTTTTTGGTATTTGCTTGGTGTTTTCCTTGGTGGTAGAATATATTCATAGCCCAATCCTTTTTTGTCTTTATTGAATTGTGAAGGAGGATCTAATGGTTTTGTGACACCTTCTTGATGTTTACTAATAGGTCCTTTGCCATTATATCCCATTTGTTGCATCATCACGTAACCTTTTCCATATAGGTGTGTTGGTATAGACACCTCCACAGTAGTTGCTCTGTCTTCTTCCTCATCCTTATATAGTCAACTAAGGATGTCCTTTTCCTCTGATTCATGTGCTAGAGTGCCTAGTTGGATAAATGTGCCATCAAACTTGGTGATGGGCTGGGTTGCTTGATGTGTTGATGTTGTAGGTAATCCATGAGATTTAGGTGATGCTGGTAAGTTGGCCAAACACATGGGTTCCAAAGAGTACTCTCCCATGCCTTGCTCTTTGATTTTCATTTTCTGCTTGAAATCTATAGATAGTGATGTAGACTTTTCTTGTTGAAGATCTGGTGTCGAGTAACTTTGTTTTTCTCTATTATGTGGAACCAACCTATCTTGGGCTGCCCCCATAGCATTACAATGTTGAATGGATTATGATCTGCTGATATAGAAATATCCTGCCCATTGTAGGGGAATTTAACACACTAATGATTAGTAGAAGGTACTGCTTGCATTTCATGTATCCAAGGTCGACCCAATAAGCTATCGTATGTGAGGTCTATGTCTAAGACTTGGCACATGGTGTCCTTTTGTATTGGTCCTACTTGAATTGGCAACATTACCGTTCCTTTGGATGATCTCTCTTCGTCATCATAGGCTTTGATAGTGATCTTTTTGTGTGGATCAATAGATTGATCAGAGAAGCCTAATGCACGGATAAGTTTTAAGATACAAATATTGAGTCCAACTCCTCCATCTATTAATACTCTTTTGACTCGATGCTTGTAGACCAAGACTTCAATGTGGAGTGGAGTATTGTGTGGATGGCTCAATGAGATATTATCATTCTCAGAAAAAGTGAGGTTATGAGGCCCTGCCATATGAGCTACCATGGCTTGGAATTTGTCAGCATTTAGATCTTGAGGTACATTTGTTTCTAGTAACGCTTGTTCCAAGATGTCTTTGTGTTTTGGTGAAAGTTTCAGCAACTCCAGTATAGATATTTGAGCAGGAGTTTTGTGCAGTTGACTGACTAGATCATATTGAATTTTGGGTATGGTGTTTGTCGTTGACATATGCCCTTTTAAGACATATTTTTGAGCTCTGGTTGTTACATTGACAGATTCATGTTCACGCTTGTCTCTAATTGTGATAACATTAACTTGATTGTCCTCAACTGATATATGATTGATAGTGTTATTGTATATGTGATTGATACA
Organism: Cryptomeria japonica; assembly: GCF_030272615.1. Classification (NCBI taxonomy): domain Eukaryota; kingdom Viridiplantae; phylum Streptophyta; class Pinopsida; order Cupressales; family Cupressaceae; genus Cryptomeria; species Cryptomeria japonica. The sequence continues at coordinate 533,325,072 of NC_081413.1, forward strand.
AGCCCCACATGTATCATTCGAGGTTGAGGCTCCATCCTTGTTGTAGTTTGGAAGAGGATTCTTAAAGGCTCCATGGTCACCATTTGTTTTGAGACCATCAACTGTCAAATCGCCTCTATCAATCATGTCTTGAACAATGTTTTTCAGCCTCATGCAATCATTTGTTTGATGACCTTTGTTGCGATGAAAATCACAAAAAAGTGAGTCATTCCACTAGGGTGGTTTGATTTGTGGTTCAAAGTTGTTGATCGTTGGTAAGGAGATAATTTTGTTTGTCGGGAGTTCTCTGAATGTTGATTCTAGTGATTGTCCTAATGGTGTGTAAATGCATTTTGGAAAGTTGTTTGCATTACCTGGTGATTTTGGATTGGGTCCTCGATTGGTGTTATTATTTTGGGTATTGTTGGTGTTGTTTGTGTTGAGTTGATCTTGATTGGTATTTGGTGCATAAGTGTTAGTGCCTTGGTTAGCACCTTTGGGATTCTTTGTAGCTTGAGGATTACCTGATAACACGAGCACAAGTTGCTTGGATTTTGGATCATTTGATTCATTGCCTCCTTCATTTCCAGTGTTTTTGTTTCTGGTCCAGAATCTGGATTTGTCTAAGTTGTTGTTGTTTTGGTTGTTGTAATTGGATGTACTTGTTCCTTCTTTGAAAAATTTTAATGTTCCTTTCTTGACACATGCTTCTTCTACTCGGATGCCATTCTCAATCAACTTGGCAAAAGATGGTATGCACTGAAGTTTGAGTATGTAACTCATCTCACTATTCAAGTTGTCGATGAAAATCTCCATCTTTTCCTTTTTAGGCATATCTCGAGGATATCTTGAAACCATACGCCGCCAATGTTGAAGAAATACCATGAATGTTTCATTGTTTTTCTGTTTGGTGTTACAGACATCTAACATGGTGATAGCGTGTTGAATGTTATAGGAATATTGAGTTATGAATTTGTTGACTAATTCATCGAATGATCTGACAAGAGGTGTGATTTTGGATAACCATTCCATTGTTTTCCCTCCCAGGCTTCTTGGGAATAACCTCATCAAATAGGTATCATCATGGGCAAATTCAAGACTCATTGTACAGAATTCTTGAACATGATCATGGGGATCGCTTTTCCCATCATATTTGTCAAATTTGGGAATATCTGAGTTTGGGGGAAAAGGCACCATTTTTAATCGTTTGTCAAAAGGATAAGGACAAATTTTAGTTAAGGAGTACCATATTATTGTCCCTTGTTGCATGTCTTGCATTTGTCTTTGTAACATTTACATTTGTTGAGTGAGAGCAATCAAAGGTGCATTATTTTGCTGAGGGAAGAGTTCTTCCCTTTCATTAGTTCTAGGCTGAAATGGTGTGTGGAATGGTATGTTTTGCTCAGGGATGTTTTTCTCAGGGATATCTTGCTCGGGCAAGTTCTGTTCTGGTAGATTTTGCTCATGTATGTTTTTTTCAGGGTCATGGGTTTCTTCCTCTCTTTGTCATTCTTGATATTCATAATGTCGAGACCTTGTTCTAAAAATGTCAGTGTCAAAGTCTTCAGGAAGTTTAACTCCTTTGCTTGTGAGCATGAGTAGATATTTTTTCTTGTCGTTTTCCATTAGTCTTTCCATAAGTTTTTGAAATGACACGCTTTCTTGACATTCTTGGAGGAGTTCCTAAGAAATTTTGGTGTCCTCTAGATGTGAACCCTCGAAATGATTTGATAATCTTTGATTCACGCAGGATTCTGGTTGCATTTCGCTTTGTTTGTTTCATTGAGAGCGAGTAACATCAGTCATCTAATAAAAGCTTTTTGTGATAAAAGGAACGAACTCCTCTTCGATGTTTTGTTCAAGGGTTGGTGGTTCAAATTGAGGTATGTTGTAAGTGATGCACTCTTCAGGAAAGAAGGTCAGATTGATCTTTCCTCCTTGATTCAGGTGTTGATTGAAGGCTAACTTTTGATAGAATGCCCTACTCCTCAATGGTTCCTTGTCAAATTCGTTTGTTTTGTCTTGAAGATACAAGCGCATATGACGAAGGAATGTTCGATGAGAGTTGAAGAGTTGGTGATTGATGTATAAAAATGTATTCCGTTTGGCAAGTTTCAGAGAACTGGGTTGTTGTTTCTTCAACTTAATGTTATGATAAATACTCTTTCTTCTTAGAATATGAGGATTAGTCATGCATAAGCGATCAATGGTTTCCTTTGATTTGTTTTGGATTTAGTTTAGCTTGTTTTGGAAACTCAAGTTTTACTTTATCAAAGTGAAGGTTTAGATGCCCCCTCACGACAAAGCGTGTCAAATGATATGGAATATGAGTTTTCTCGATATGGAAACTCAATTTGACAACTTGGAGTTTTAAAACAAGTGTGTTTTGGGATAGAAATCTGTTTGATTGAAGGACCTGTTTGATACTTGTGATGAGGTTTCCTGATTTTGATAGGAGAGATGTGTTATCTTGCGACTAGTTTTCAGATTTTGGACAACTTTGTTTGACAGAAAACTTGCTTTTGAGAATAGTTTTGGATACTCTGTTTTGGTTTTTTGTTTGATGAAGTTCAAGTTGAGGAAGGAAAGCTCCTAAAATTGTTCTCAAATTTTTCAAAAATGACCTCTGTTTTGCCCCCTGTTTTCCTGGTTTTGGCTATGTGCTAAGACAGAGAAGCAATACACTATAGAAAGTCCTTAATGCGCTAGAGAAAAGACCCCGCGCGCTATGCTTCCCCCTATGACGTGCTAACTGGATTATTTTGATTTTATCTTGGTTCAAAAGGTTGCGCAATAATATGGGCCACCAATGCGCTAACTGTTGATCTCTACGCGCTAAGGTTTGGTTTCCATGCGCTAAGTTGATGCTTCAAAGCGCTAAACTATTTTCAAAATGCGCTACTTAAAACTGCTAGTTTTGGATTCTGATGAAGCACTAACGTTAACACTTAATGCACCAAGTTGAAGGTTAAATGCGCTAAAAGATAGTTTATACGTGCTAAGAGGTTGCTCTTACGCACTAAACTACCCTGATATTTTGACTTGGTTGTTTTTCTGGAATTTTTGGAATCTTGCTTTGAGTTTTTAGTGATGATAGATGATTCTCTGAAGTAACAAATAAAGACACAGCACCAAAGAGAAACATTTTGCTTAATCTAAACAATGAGTGTATGTTCTGCAAGGATGTGTTCAAATCCCCAATGTTTTAACAGGTTTAGATACAACAAGCAATTCAATCAAACGCTTTATTCAAGGGTCATAAGTAATATCATAGCCCACTAGTCTCGATACTCCGTCAGCTTAAACAACTATGTCACCCCCTAGGGGGCGCCCATTTTTTTGCCTTTTGCCAGAAATTAACCCAGAGTGAATTGCTTCACAATTGAGTAGTTATCTTGGGAGATATATGGTGAGCGATCTTGGGGGCGGATTCTTCCCCACCCTTGCACTATGATATTACAAATGTCTAGATACTGACTCGGCTCAAAGTTTCTATGCTAAAGTTCTTAATCAGGCTTCTCGTTCGGCCGTCAGTGATAAACTCCCTCAGGAGGCTTCCCAACCTTTAGAACAAAGGCTTTACGTATCTCAAGGATACTGGGGGAAGGCTAATCGCTGCATGCAACCATTGAAAAGGACTTTCATCACTTTCCACTTTTGATTATAGTGGGTTGGAACACTTGGCTTCAAAGTCCTTTCCCACTTAGGTCATTCCCTTCACACCGGCCAAAAATGGCTTTAAGAGTTTTTCAACCCCTCGGGAAGGTAGGCCTGCTAAAAGGATTTAATGCAATATGATTGAAAGCGTAAGAGTGGTCTAATTTTTTTATCACCCAATTAAGGGGAGAGCATATTCCTTCCACTTTCGAGACAAGGCAAACAAGGTTATTTTTATCTTTCAAGTCAATGGTTTGCTAAATCTATATGGAGATGTTGCTCCATGAAAACATGGTGTTTATTTTATCCTTTTAAGGCAATGATTTTTTGATCTATTGAAAAGGAACCTGGTCAACAAAATAAATGTGATGTTTGGTCAACAAAAGAAATCAATCAAAAGGGGAAGATCTTCCCTCTTTAGTTGTAAATGGCTTTTGGACATGTGTGTTTCTTTACTTGTAAAAACTTAAAGTGGATCCTTTTATGCAGCAAAAGATGGTGAAGTTCTTTTTAAGCCCCTTTGTTTGCAAAACTGAAAATTTGCCTTTGTTCATTTTAAAACCCAATTGAAAAATTTATCTCCTAGAAAAGAAAGGAAAGATTGTTTTGTGGTTCTTTTTATAGCCCAAACAAGGTGAGTTCGATTTTATTTAACAAGAATTAAAAAAAAAATCTAAATTCTAACTAACTTAAATAAGTTAGTAAAAATTTAAACTATTTGTGATTCTAGAAATAAAACTAAGCTCCAATATGCAAGAAACTGTCAAAAACCCTGCAAAATACCAAGTAAAATAGTTAGAAAAATCTTTGGATTTTGTGGACTTCAACAAGTCTAATTTCAAATTTGGTTACAATTTTTAATTTTGCCTCTGTCTATGATGTGCTATAGAAAAGACTGTACGAGCTACAAAACAACTAGGATGCGCTATCGGACAGACCTGATGCACTAAAATATTTTCGGAATGCGCTGCTCTGTTTTTCTCCCCTGTCGAGACCTACAGGAAAATGTTAGTAGAGATGATACGCTAAGATATGGTCTGCACACGCTTGGGAATGAGTATGACATGCTAAACAGTGAGCCGGATGCGCTAGAAGATTAACCAAATGCGCTAAGGGTCGTTCCCTACGCACTGAATCATGTTTCCTGCATTCCTGCAAAAGTGATTATATTTAAAAACCGATTTGATTAATGGGGTAGGGCCCCACGGTGGGCGCTAGAAATGTGTGCGGGAAAAGCGGATTGATGAAACTTAAAATGTGAAAATGTGGTCTCGAAGAGCTGGTTCACACACCCACATGACTTCTTGGTGCAAGTTATGGAGTCATGAAGAATGACTCAACTTTCCAAGGTAGGTTCCATGGTTCTCTATCTCACAAGGTCCCTCAATCCAATGCCTTTGCTCTCAAATCACTGAGAAAAGTGGCTTAGGGATGACGAATGCAAGAACGAGGGATGCTTTAGATTAATTTTACCATGAAATGCATCCTATCTATGCATGATTCTATAAATGAAGTAAACTAGATTATAAGATGGCAAGGTTAGTAGCAATACTATCCTAACATGATATACTAGTTAATGATTTAAGCTAATGATAAAGGAAATAGTCTAAAATGCTTATTAGATTAATTCCTATTACAAAGAGAAGCTAGATGTATTGATAAATTTGAGCATAAATGAGATACTAAAAGCTTGCATGGATCCTCAAAATGGAGGAATGAGAGCTCTATTTATAGGGAAAATAGGGCAATGGATGGTCGAGATTGAAGAAGTTAATCAAGGGTCAGCATTGAAAGTTATCAATCCATGTTTACAATTTTCACCAATGAAATGGTGACAATTGTCAGCATAAGACTGCTTGAGAGGAGATTAAAGAAGCATTAAATGCTTGAGAAGACATGAAGGTTACCTTAGGAGGTAAGGGTTAAGGTTAGGTTAGGGTTATCCAATGGATAAAGCTTTTACCCAAAGGATAAACTCTTGTGCAAAGGTTAAAGGGATAACCATGGTCAAAGCAATGAATGCTTGATGAGACCCCTGGGTTAGATGAGGGTTGAGTTAGGCAAAAAGTCTCTAACCATGTACTAAGGGTTAGTTAACCATTAATGGTTTGGAAGACTTTGGGGACAAATTTGTAAGAGTCCTTCCAAATTTGGGGGTATTCAACAAGTTAGCTTGTTGAATGGATAAAGGCTTTAATTCCTTTAGAAGACTTTACCCCAAATTTGAGAAATGACCTCCTCAAATTTAGGGAAAGGGGATAATGAATGGGTTTGGGTTAATTCATTAGGATTAGATAGATTCTAGAAGAAATTAGGAATAGGGTTAGGATGCAAGTGGGAGATGTAGGAAAATGCAAGTGGGTGAGGGAAAATAGAATTAATTAAAATAAATTGCTTTATGTCAATTTGGTTGCAAGTTGGGAAATTAAATAAATTAGATTTATTCAATTTGGGGTAAACTATTAATTAAATGTAAATTTAATTAAAAAGTAAGAAGAAGGGATTTAATTAAATAAAATGATTTATTTAATTAAATGATGTAAAGGGGGGAAGCGAATTTAAATAAATAAATTGAATAATTTATTTAATTAAACTAGAAGAATGTGGGTGATTTAATTAAATTAGATTTAATTAAATAGAGGAATGGGAATAAAATGAACATTAGATATTCATTTAGGAATATGGTCATTTTTATACGTCTACAAAGATATCATCTTTTAAATTAAGAAATGGTCAGGAGATTAAGAATACAAACCTTCCATATTACACACTTCAAGGTATATTCAAACCTATTTGACCTAGGAAATCCCCCATCAACAAACTTATTTTCGTCATTTTGTATGTAGGAAATTGATTCAGGAGTTACGTGTGAAGAATTTGGCAAAGTAAATGATGACAATCAAACTCAAATTTTATCTATCTTGAAAGCCTTTTATCCTAATGGCATTAAATTAAAGTTCTTTCTCTATTTTCTGGCGATCTCTAGAGCAGAGGTTGCTTTGCATCGACTTGGGATACATTTAACTTGTGTTGTATCTGCAGAAATATGTATCATAGGTCGATGCAATGCAACCTCTGCTCCACCAATACCAGATAGAAGAGAAAGTACTTTAATTTAATGTCATCATGATAAAATGCTTTCAAGATATATATTAGGTATAAAAGGAAGCCTACCCTGTCATTTGAAGGGGTCTACCTACAATTCAAGTGATCTCTTAATTATAAAATCAATTCAATTCCAAGTGAACAAGCAATCAAGCATTGAAGAAGAATTCAAGTTGGTGCAGGTGCATTTGGAAGACCAAAGGACTCAATGAAGCCATTAAAGACTTTTGAAGGTCTTAGGAGTGAAGAGCCAATCAATTATGATGTCTTAAGGTCCATTATGGCCTTTAATTATGAAAATTGTAATAAGTTTGTAATTTGTCCTAAAGGGCCTGGTAAGGACCTTAGGACCAACAAAAAGATGTAATAGGAATTTATGGCTTAGGGAGTCTATAAGAGTTTAGGAAATTTCAATAAATCATTTCATGACCTTGTGTGTCAGAAATTAAGAGTTTTTGATCAAATGGTTGATGTAATGCTTTGTACAGCAGAGAATGTTGGTGTACGGACTAGGACAAGCAATAACAGCAAATTTTTGTTTTCTTGAATTTTTTTGGTGTTTTGGCTTATGGTAACTTTGTCTTGAGTGTGTATTCAAATTCCTAATGCATTTAAGAGACCTTGAACATCTTATTTTCAAGGAAGATGCACTGATAATCCATTTGTCTCTGACTTTAGACTAGTTGCATTGACTATTCTAACAGATTTGTGCAATTTGGCATTTGGTTTGGTTGATTTACAATGAGAATGGTCATTCCATGAATGTAAAATGTCTAATATTCATGGGATGGCACTCCTCTAACATGTACAATAAATTACTAACAGTTTGATGTGCAGATTGGGTGGAGAACCGAGGTGATCACCAAAACAACGAATGTAAGAGTGGAGAAATTGCTTGCTAAGGAGCAGCAGTAGCAAATCCACCTTAAGGAGGGGCACATTTTACGATTGACAGTGTTTATACATTTCAAATGAAAGGTGAATCCATCATCATTTGGATGGTATAGTGTTTGGAAGAGGGGTATATGAGAAACCCTACTTTTAAGGGTTTGTGAGAGGCTAAATAAGGGATTTTGCATCTAAGAAGGTTAAAACTAATAAATAATTACATTTCCTTAGTTTTGAATCATATTGGATGATTTTTGAGATTCTGGGAGTCAAGGAGTTAAAACATTATATACTTCCTTTGTAAAACTGTCATTTTTTTGGTCCAAAAACAATGCATAGTTACAGGACATCATATACTTTCCAAAGAAACCATATGCAATCTTCTAGTATTTTTAAGAGAAGACAAATGGGTGTCTTAATATCAAAAAAAAAAAAATAGTTGTTTAGGAAAGTTGAGATAAAACAATTCATTTTCCTCGCTGGAGGGCTAATTGGGCAACTACGCCTAGAAGGCTAAAAAGAGGGCTTTGCACCTAAACAAGTTCTTGGAACCACAAAACCAATTAAAAAAACTTATTTGGAGGTAGTAAAAACATTTCATACCTTTGGAATCATTTGAAAAAGTGTTGGTTTGCATTTGACCTATTTGAGCCATTTGGGTGCTAGTAGGCCTAGGGGTTTGGACCTTTTATTTCCCTTATAAATATTAAAGGTTCATTTATCACACCCTTCCTCTACATCACAAGTTAAAGCACAACATTCATGATCAATAGTCTGCATGACATCCTAAAACCTTGTGTGAGGATTCAAGAAAGATTCATCAAGGTATCATGTTCAATTTTAAGCATTTTTAGATTAGATCTATCCTTTCCCTCAAAAGGAAAACATTATACTTCAAGGTTAATTCACAACCTGAGGTTTGACCTAGGAAATCCCCCATCAACAAACCTATTTTTGGTCATTTTGTGTGTAGGAAATTGATTCAAGAGTTACATGTGAAGAATTTGGCAAAGTAAATGATGACAATCAAACTCAAATTTGATGGCATGAAAAGCATAAGAGTAGGCCATTTCACACCTCCTAGTCCCAATAATTTTTGACAACCTTTTGATAGTAGATTTTGTGTACCATCCTAATCCAAAAGCATTCATTTTGTCTACAACTGATAGTCATTGCTAAAATCAGTTTAAAGTGTATTCATTTAGGGACCTTTCATAAAATATTCTCAACTTACACATCATAAAAGGATCTTAAATTATTCATTGTTTATAATGATAAGAATTTGGTTGTTCCATACACCTTCCTTTACTAAAAATATCATCGACCAAAATATTGTGCAACAGTAGTATGGAGTGCATTTCATCTATTTTATACCCAAATATTTCATCATACCACTTTGTTTTCAAAGGTAACTGATCGATTGCGTTGTTTGGGTAATGCATTCCAAATAGATACAGTTGCATACCATTTATTTATCTTGAAATCCTTTTATCCTGATGGCATTAAATTAAAGTTCTTTCTCTATTTTCTGGTGATCTCTGGAGCAGAGGTTGCTTTGCATCAACCTGAGATACATTTAACTTGTGTTGTATCTACAGAAATATGTATCCTAGGTCGATGCAATGAAACCTTTGCTCCACCAATACCATATAGAAGAGAAAGTACTTTAATTTAAAGCCATCAGGATAAAATCCTTTCAAGACATATACTAGGTATAAAAGGAAGCCGACCTTGTCATTTGAAGGGGTTTACCTACAACTCAAGTGATCTCTTAATTATAAAATCAATTCAATTCCAAGTGAACAAGCATTCTAGCATTCATCAAGAATTGAAGGAGAATTCAAGTTAAAGCACACCATTCTGTATGACATCCTAAAACCTTGTGTGAGGATTCAAGAAAGATTCATCAAGGTATCATGTTCAATTTTAAGCATTTTTAGATTACATCTAAAGGGATCATTTTAAAGAGGAAGGAAGAGATCTTTTCCTAAAGATGTCTACCTCCAAAAATAGAGGAGATATTTAATAAATATATCATCTTTTAAATTAATAAATGGGCAGGAGATTAAGAATACAAACCTTCCATATTGCACACTTCAAGGTATATTCAAACCTATTTGACCTAGGAAAGCCCCCATAAACAAACCTATTTTTGTCATTTTGTGTGTAGGAAATTGATTCAAGAGCTACGTGGGAAGAATTTGGCAAAGTAAATGATGACAATCAAACTCAAATTTTGATGGCATGAAAAGCAGAAGAGTAGGCCATTTCCATACACCTTCCTTTACTATTTTAAAAATATCATCGACCAAAATATTGTGCAACAGTAGTATGGAGTGCATTTCATCTATGTTATACCCAAATATTTCATCAGTGTATATATCACTTAACAAACCACCTAATACTTAATCGACATGTCTATCATATGCAAGACAATGGATACTAATCGGTATGTATTAGTTAAGCCCGATAACAATCAATGTTCACAGTTAATATATTAACCAATATTAATCAGAGTGCATTGGTTAAGCCCGATAACAATCGGTGTTCATAGTTAATATGTTAACCAATATTAATCGGAGTGCATTGGTTTTAATGTAAATCGATACCAATCGGTATTCTGTGCTATGAGATTTAAAACTGATGATTATCGGTAGTTAAGCATTGATTGAATTTTTCAAGTATGGTTGAATATATACAAATTTAAGAATGATCATCGATCAAATGAAGGAACAATAGCTTGAAGTCTTCATCATAGTTTATCGATAGGATAGATGATTGAATGAGAGAATTCATTTATCTCTCATTCAATCATTTATATTAACGAGGCTATCATGCATTAACAGGATAAAGGGACCTTATATCAAATTGAGGAAGGCATGAGAGTGATATATGTATTAGTGTAATTATTATACTTTTTGAATATTTATCCTTGGTTACATTCAAACCAAATTACAAGTTACATTCAATATAGGACCACAAGTTACATCACCCTATCTACAAGTTACATTCAATATAGGACCACAAGTTACATCACCCAATTAGGGTCAGACCAAATTACAAGTTACATTTATAGGGTCTGTCCTATTCGAGCTAGCTACTATTTTAACACATTCTAACACATGTATCTATTTATATGCAATAATTAGTAGTAGCTACATAGACTAGCATGGTACATAAGTTCTTTTCTAATAGTGCCCTTCATATACAATTCTTTCAAGATTATTTAGTTGTATCTACCTTCTTAGGTTATGCAAATGTAGATTAGATTAGGTTATGTATCTACTTTCTTGCTTTGTAATTCTCGTTGTGTTTAATAAATTTTTATCCCTTTGGTGAAAAAAAAGGAGGTTGATGATAAATATCTATGTTGTCTATTAGTTGATTCCCATGACAATAAGTGGTTAATGATGATACAAAGTAACACTAACAGGAAAATTTGATGACAATCTAATACACATCACTGTTGAACTTACCCCTGTCTCATATAACCCTATGTTGGCTACGCCCCACCATAATTAGAAGATCCTAATTACTATTGTCCTAAACCTTGCATTGACCGTCACAATTTCACAGTAAGTTGAGTTAGTCCATTAGCGAGATTGGGAAAGAGTTTGGTATTGAGTTAGGTGTTGGTGGAAGGTTTAAGGAGGTACACTGTCATTATAATTAATGTTAGAGAGTGTTGTGTGAAGAAGAATGGCCATGAAAGGAGTGACTGTCCTAAGTGCTTGAGACTGTCACAAAAAGTGAGTGTTGTAGCAGTGAATCTTCCTTTGACTTTTGGGTGTTTGGGAGGGTAAAGACCCATGGTGGTATATGTTGAGTGGTTGGGAGGGTAAAGACCCACATATCAACTATCTACTTTGACATCCTAGGATGGTGTCCACCTACTCTAAAACCTTGTGGGCACTCTCTATCTGATACTAACATATACATAACATGTGCCTCTCATATAACCCTATGTTGGCTAGGCCCCACCATAATTAGAAGATCCTAACTACTAAAAACACTAGATTCTCCCCTAAAAGGTTGTTGAGTCATAGAAGGCCTAGCTTGATAGCCCTATAGTATCTCATACCTAAAATATCCTTGTGTCAATGATGGTCACATGTGACTACCCTATGGCCCCTACTATGATCTAGACCTTTGTCCCTAATATTGATACTATTGGGTTTTTCTTTGTAAATCATACAGTAAGTCTAAATTATCCTTTGAAGGATGGGGAGGCCTATGGACACTTTAGTCCCTTCATCAAGGTTACAAACTTCTCTCATGCCTCTTGTGTCCTCCCATGTACCTCCTTTTCCATAAGAGACTTTGCCATAGCAACCCTAAAGTCATTTGGATTGGCCATGTTTAAAAAAACTAAAATTTTGGGCTTTCCACCCCTAATGAAATAATTGACAAGTAACTTGTCTTGAATGTAATCTACAAACTACAAGAACTCCAAAAACTAACTGTCATGTTGAGCCACTATGAAACCTTATTATGTAAATTGTGAACTCATCTATGCATCTCTGTCAAAAATATTTTGAAATAGAACACACTTTGAAGCACTCCAAAATGGTATCTGGAGAGGGTTTCCAATGTGAGTTGGTGCATTTTATCCTCCCAGTACCACAAGGTGGAAGCAAGTCCTCTCAAAAATTGCATTGAAAATTATGCCTTTAGGTTGCTCACATATAGATGCAACCCAAAGCATAAGTCCAAGCTAAGTAACCAAGACTTATCCTCAACCCCATTTGTGGATCTTAAAAATGTAGAGGATTGGAGATGAAGCAACTCTCGAATATGATACTTTGGCTCATGATATGTGCTTTCTATAGTCTATACCTTTTGTATTTATGTATGATGAGGCTAGGTAATGTGTATTGATCAATATTCTATCTCCTCTATGTGTATTTCCCAAATTCAAGGTGAACTCCTAATAAGCTCCCAAGATGCAAGTATATGCTCCTCTACTACAAGTGGATCCTCATGGCTTGTAAGATTTGAGGTCCATACTCAGTCTACTCATCTTGGTGAAAACTCTCAAAGTGATATGACCCTTCCTTCCATTTCCTACACCTTATTTTCTAACCCACACCTCATAACCTTTACCTCACTTCCTATCAGTATTACCTTCCATCTACCTTTCATATCCCCTATCTTAACCTCCTCCACTTTCCTACATCCTATCCTAAACCTTAACCTCATACACACTTACTTTTACTTCACCTACCTAACCCCATTCCATCCTTCACATCCTTTTATCTCCCCCCATTCACTTTCCTACCTTCCAAACCCCTAACATATCCTAACTTACTCTTTCACCATTACATCCTTCATCACTTACCTCCCTATCTTATCCTGACCCACACCTCATAACCTTATACCTCTCAGCTTCCATTTTATACCACCTTCCTAATGGTACACTTATTCTCCCTTCCAAAACATCGACAAAAAATAGCACTCAATCACTACACAGTGCTCTCACGGTTTTGCAGTAGGGATTTTTTGTCACAACCATATATACCAGCATCCATAATTAGGATATATTTTACATAATGGCACTCAATCACGCAGGTTTAGGTCATCCCTCTCCTTAATTAGGATATATTTTTAATATGGAAAGTAGTGTTAATATGTTTCAGGCTTACTATATTGTTCATTATTTAAAATGCAGTGTTTAATTAATATATGATTGTAGGATTGTTCAAGGGTTTAGGTCTTGTAAGAAATTCTTCTTTTAAATCGATCATATCATATTACAGAAACCTCTCACCATCTCTACTATTGGCAATTAATCTGATAAATCTATAATAAACTTTGAATCTAAATATTTGAATATATATAACAATGAATTGGCTGATTATACCCTACCTTTTTTCTTTCTTCAACCGGATCTTGTAATTCCCAATTTAGAGTGAAGCGATGATAATTGAAATGGCCGCCCTGACAAACACATCCTTTGGCTCAAATGCAAAAGGAAAGGAAAGCGATGCTACGATAGCTGACCATTCATACATCCTGCAGCGATTAAACCCACAGGTTCCCTACCAGAGGAGACTTATCCAAGCTGGAGCTTTTGTAATGGCAGAGGTCCATGGGACGAAGAGGTGGGATTTTGTAATGGCAAAGGTCCATGGGACGAAGAGGTGGGATTTATGAAATGACTTGGTCTTTTTTTTTTTTTTTAAGTAATGCCCGCGGTCGTCGGAATTTCGATGAACGCAAGCACTTTTTCTAAAAAACACAAATGGCATTGCCAATTCCTTCTCTGTCGAAACCAAATGTTACATTATCATTGAAATTCCGACAAAGGGGCATTTTTTCAAAAAAAAATCAAATTTGATCACAATAGACCTTCTCCGTCGGAAACCTCCATCGGAATTTTAGGCCAAATGTATTAGTGGAATCACAAAAACTGGAGATCTAAGCAAAAATTTATGAGCTTGAAGGTCCAAAATGGAAATATATATTTAAAAAAACACTAGAAACAATATTTTAATAAGACATACACCACTAGGAAGTTCTCAAAACCATCTTTTCAGTGATATCTTATTTGCGTATATCTAATACCCAAGTCAAAATTTATGGCTAATGGAACAAAACTACCTAATAAGGGCTTAAGAGCAAAGAGTGCCCCTCCTCCCAGGATGGTTGGTGGGTGGTGCCATTTATGGCTGGGTGACACACTATTGTGACCATCCAACTATCAAATTAAATCCTAACAAGTAACAAAAAACAAAAATATAAAAAGTTCCAAAAATCATACCAAGGGCAATATAGAGTGATGAAAACACCACCTAAGTGACAAAATATTCTACCAAATATTCCCTATATTTTTCTATCAATTGCCATATTGATCTATCTATAGTAAGGTTTGTACAATCATATGAACTATATGGACATATACTTTGCCAAATATGTCAAAACCCTTGAAAATGCCTCAAAAACTTTTGGTGTCCAAAATATGTGTCATATATGAAACTAAGGGTTTTTGGGCCTTTTGGACTCAATGTTAAGAATTGTTTTGCACTAATATGCACCCAACAAAAGCTTATGCCCAAATCACCCTCTAATTTGAGAAGGATTTTGTAGATTTGGAGCTTTGATACCATGTAGGATCACTCAAGCTCTCATATCATGTAGAACCTTCAAAATAAACTAACAAACCCTAAGATCACTTGCAAAACAAAATACAACCTTCTATAAGAGAACATGACAAAGAAAATAGCTTGCTATGATTAAGGATACCATTAATGTATAATGACCAATGGATCAAATGAAAAGTATACCCTATGATCTAACATCCTAATCTTATGTTGAAGATCTTATGATATGATCTTATGGTGAAGATATTATGATACAGTCTTATGATATAAAGTGTACAATAGGCCTTGCTTATATAGCCAAGGCGAAAGATAGAATTAGACAAGATCATGACATGTATCTCAGTCCTATGAAATAAGACAATTAATATAACATATATTAAATGCCTAAAACACAAGAATTAATGAGATCATACAAGATTAAATCTCATTTACAACTAAGACTTCTAGAAATATTTGTAGAACTTGAGTAAAATTAACATGTGAATAAGACCTACTAGCTGAACTTGTTAGGTGAAACACCTAATTCGCATCAATATGCATTGCTAAACTTCTAAGTTTGTGTAAGTTACAGAGTTACAAATTCTCTCATTGTAATGTCCTCAACTCAAAAATTAGGTTTATTTTCAGATCTATAAATAAATTTACCAATTATACTAAAATTCACCCAAAAACACCAAAACTAGTTAACTAATTATTGCACAAAGAGGGAAACAAGTTAATGAAATTCCAAAAAACATCATCAAATTTATTTTCGGGTATGAACATCATTTTTAAAGGTCTAAAAATATACTTTTATAACAAAAAATAAATTTGATGGTGTTTTTTGGAATTTCATTAACTTGTTGCCCTATTTGTGCAATAATTAGTTAACTTTTTTTGGTGTTTTGGGGTGAATTTTAGTATAACTGGTAAATTTACTAACAACAAATTACACAATTGTGCTTGAAGATTTACCAAAGAAACACATGAAGAACACCCACACACTAAAAAGAAGAAACTAGCAATCTTACAAAATATCCTTTAGCCCAAATGCAATATATGGATGAGAATTTACTTTGGAATCAAAGGGTTTTCATCTTTCGACCACCCAAAGCTCATGGGTTTTCATCCATAATCATTCTCCTTCAACGAGTTTTCATCCACCAAAGAATTTGTTTTCAATTTAATAAAAATGAGAGAAGAGATAATAATCAATCACACCATTCCAAATGGCCCAAACACGATATTTATATCCATCAAGAAAGATTTTGGAGCCCAAAATACAAAACCCAAAGGCAAGCATGACTGTTGAGTTGCCCCAAAATTCCCTCCATATGTAATTGACAATTCTTTCTTGGAACTTCTTTCTTCATGACCAGAAAAGGGCACAAATTCCAATGCCCAAAAATGAGCCTCATGAAAATTTAATTTAATTGGATACAATAATAAATATTAAATGAATCTTTCTTATTATTACCCAATTAACCCTTAAAATAACAAAGTGAGTTAATATTGACCTAAATCCAATTTTAAACAAAATGTAAAGACCTCCATATTATTAACATTATAAAATACAAAATTTACACAAATTAATCATTCATTAATACATCTTGCTCAACCTACACTGAATAGATACAAGAAGTTACAATTTGACATAATATTTAAATAAATGTGCCAAAAGATTACCAAAATATAAGAAAAATATTTATAGTTACATAGACCATAAGGTCGTTTTACAATGAGTATATAAAACATAGTTGATAAACTTCCTAGCAGGAGCTCCCAACATCTATCTCTCATGAGCACACCACGAGCGAGAACACTGCCAAAGTGATTTACCACCCAACTTGGTGCAGGAGCACCTAATTTTAGTGCATTTTCAAGATTTTGGTGTGATGGTCCATATTTTAGATTAGGTGTTTGAATAATAGACTACTTAGGGGTCTACATGTGTGTTTGATAGTCATTTGAATGGTGATTGTCACCAAAGTTGTTTGTTTTCACAAGTTTGGCCTATGAACCCTTCTAAGCCTAAAATGGCACAAATTTGCATTATGATGTAAAACGTCTTGTAAAGCCTCATTAGGAATTTAGGAATATCATTTTAATTTTAGGGAGTCATTCTAGGAGGTCTAGTTTGAGTAGAAAGGCATAAAATGCAAAAATGCACATTTGAGCAAAAGTTGTCATTGTTGCTTGACAACTTTTTGCAATTTTTTGACCAACTTTGCATTTTTTGAGCAAATCAGTGGTTAGGAAACCAATGAAGAGTTGGTTATGACCAAAATGGCATATAAAATTCTCTGAGAATGATTGTACATGGGTTGGAACATTTGTGAGCGAGTTTGAATAGATTTTGAAGACAATTTCCAGATTTTACCTTGTATTTTTCTCAATTGTTGGAGCAGCAGTCCGTACATAATGGATTGATCTTGCTACTATTATTTCATGGTGGTTTTGTGTATGATATTTGGTTGCTCAGAAGGTGTTTTTGTCTTTCCTTAGTGCAATTTTGAAGTGTGTTTACAAATTTGTATTGCTCACGGCCTGAGCAAGGGTTCAAGAGCCCAATCATGGTTCCAACTTGAAATCTTTTGAGTTTTGCTCAATGACCCTTGGGATTAAATTCATGGAACCCTTGTACAATGTAAATATGTTTTGTAATGGCCTGGAAGTTGTTTGGAATCAACTTGCCATCATTTCCTAGGCGAGCTCAGTCATAGCCCGGTTAGGAAAATGATTGAAAATGTTGTATTTGCTTGCAAGGAAGAAGAGTTGTGAATAAGCCAAGTGTTTGGCTTGAAAGTGTGATGTGTGGAAGAGCCTCTATGAAAAGGTGGAGGTGTGATAAGGTGGAGAGAGCAACAAAACCCATTGGAGAAGACTTCTAAGTCCTAAACCCTCTAAAAATGCCATTTTTGGGATCCGTACCAGTAAGGACAAACCCGACTACCTAACCTAGTGGATCATAAATTTTGTCCAAAAGGGTGCTCAGATAACCAAAGGTTTTGGAAGGATATTTGAGAGATTTTTGAGTAATTGCCCAAAAACCGGTAAGGTAGGGCTAATAAGGGCTCTAGGGCTACTAGGCCTAGAAAATAGGAGAAAGAGGGAGTGATGTGAAAATGGTGAAAAACCAGTTGAAGAATAATTTGATTGGAACTGAAACACCTACAAGACACCCCCTAAAACCCCTGTAAGTACATGTTGGAGAGTTGGATAGCATAATGGTTGGATTTACCCTTATGAATCTCAATCATGCCTGAAGCAACTAAAGAGCGCAAATTGATAGGGAGCACTCCAAGAGAGTTTGAGTGTTTAACTTGTGAAAGAACAAGTGAAGAGTGATAGGATCCCACTAAAACATCATTTAACTACCTATTGAATCAGGTGTGACTCTCTTTGAGAACCCCTCTAGATCAAAGTGGTATCAAAGCTTCTAAGATTTGGGAAGAAGCCAATTCATGTCAAAGGTGTTGGCATTGTGTTGTCATTAATGTCAACCAGTATGGGATAACCACCGGTAGATGAGATGTGTGTGCAACACTGATATGAAGGAGTACAGGATGTGATAACTTGGATATCACCTTGTGTTGTTGAACACCGGTAAAGGTAAAAAATATGATCACAGAGGTCATCAGTACACAAGTTAGTGCCTGACTTGTGTGATGAGATGGAGAAGTGTTTTGAGCAGTTGCTTGTGATGAAGAAAGCGGTCATCATGTGAAGCATTGACTGACAGCAAATGTGCTCACATCAGATCACATGAAGAGCATTGCAGGATGCAGAAGACAAGGTGTTACCTCATCTAGCAAGTGGAGCTTATCTCCTATTATGCATTGAGTGCATCATAGATTGGAGAGATAAAAGTAAAGAGGTAAAGGGAAACACTTGAAGGATTACACTGAATCCATCGGTGAAGTGAAGGAATGCCCTAAATGCATGAGATTAGGGTTATGCACTGGACCAGAAGAGAAGGCATGATGCCAGTATAGAGGAAGTATGAAGTGTTTGTCATCTTGACAAACCGGTTGTGATATGGTCAAAGGTAATCGGGGAAAAGGCAAGGCTGAGTAGATGCAAACAGAGGAATATGGCCTGACTGAAAGAAGATGGAGCCTTGAGAAAGAATGATGACATGGCGTCATCAAGAGTGGTAACTGGTATGTAAGTCTATCAGCTATATAAGCAAGGTGTAGTTGTAGAAGACCTCCCCGTTGTGGAAATGAGCATACTTAGGACTTACCAGTCTGGAGACCGGTTTGAGAGTTCCATCGACAATTCAAGATGAGAGAAGATATGACAAGGTAATTGGTAGAATGGCTGAGACCGGAAGGGTTAGCAAACCGTCTGAAGTAAGGAACTGATAGGGTGGTTATTTGATGATTCTACTTGGACTGACTTGAAGTGCCAAGCTGGAAGATAGTCGACATGGAGTCAACATGGCAAACCCGCGGTTGGATAAAGATAGAATATACAACGATAGGGTTATTGCAGGGTTGGTCAGCTTTAATGAAAATTCACCCAAATCATGAGACATGTTGCAGAGCGATTGCAGGGGTTTGAGGCTTGAGGTCTGGAAGACAACTATGAGCCAGCTAGGAGAAATTGAGAAGATCGAGGCAATGAAGGAAACAACCTGACAGATCTTTTGTGATTGACAGAAGGATTAGCTATGAGGGTAAAAATCAAATCGCCAGGAATAAAAGGCGTGATCGAGGAGATGCAACTATGGCAGAGATGTGCATTCAGATGTCAGAAAGATTAGATCGTGCAAGATCTGATTGGATTTGGTTTGCCTCGAGGATGCTGAGGAAACCCTAACCGCCTGAACTTTGAATTGGCCTTTGGTGGGAAATCAAGGCTATAAGTAAAAAGGCCAAAGAGATTGTTTGGAGCTGCTGAAGTGGTGAATATTGTGTTGTTGCGAAGTGGAAGACTTCTACAAGTAAGAACAAGATCAACTGAGTGCTTAATGAGCATCTAAGAAGAGAGTGAGAGGGAACATGGTTGAAGCCTTCAATCGGTTGGAGAGAAGAACCAGTAGTTCTTATACCGATAGAGTGTGATATCGGTGATGTGCAGAGAGTGAGTTGTAGATCTAGCAGAGAAGCAGTAGGTGCAGAGCAGGAAGAAGAGTGAGTCGGTAAAGGAGAGAAGGTACTTCACTGATAGAGTAAAATATTTGATAAGGTTGCAAGATTTGCTTGTAACATGATAACAACTTATGTATTTGAAGTTTGCATTGTGAACACTGAGTTGTAGCTCGGTGCAGGGGTTGGTGCTCCTTTGGGTTGTAGTCCATAAATTTGATAGGGATTGTAGCTCCTTGGGTTGGTGCCCTAAATTCAAGGGTTGGTGCCCTAAACTTTGTAACCATGTTTTACTGTGAGGTTGGATTGGAGCAGTAGACTCCAGCAACATTGCTCACCAAGGTTTTTCCCATCTTGGTTTTTCCTCGTATATGTTGGTGTTATGTGATGTCTCCTTGTGTGTGTGTGTGTATTTGAGTTAGTCTCTTCACTAACCGCATTGTGTTTGATTCACAAACTGGTATTGCTCACAAAGGGGAGCTGAAAGGAAAATTTTTGAGCACCACTGATTCACCCACTCCCCCTCTCAGTGGTACATTGTGTCTAACAAAAGACTGAGTCAGTAGAATAAAATAGCCTTAGGATGGTGACCAATGTAGAGTTATCCAAGAAGGTAGAAGATCAAGAGGAAGAGAATAGATTCCTTAGGGTAAGACTGCAACTGTTGGAGAGAAAACTAGACGTAGTTGAAGACAACACTGAGAAAGTAACAATTTAAATCAATGGAGGGAAGGGTAAGGAAGTAGTAGAAGAGGATAGCACACCTGAACTAGATCCTATTCTACCTAAAGAACCTTTCCTTAGAGCCATCAAAGCCTTAGGAGGAAAATCCCTAGAAGGTGTGCCACCTTTTTGTGGAAAAATGGAACTAGAAGTAGTCATGGAGTGGATTGAAGGATTGGAGAAACACTTTGAATGTGATGGGATTAGTGAGGCACAAAAGGTGAAGGTAGCCAAATCTAGATTGAGAGGAACAGCCTCAACTTGGTGGAAGTTCATCCAAGAGGAGAGGCAAAAGGAGGGTAAGAACCCAATAGCCACTTGGAAAGGAATGCCAGCCAAGGTGAAAGAAGCCTATATCCCAGAAGACTATGAAATTTAATTGCACAAGAGGAGACAAAAATTGAGACAAAGAGAACTAGATGTGAGCAGCTACAGTAAGGACTTTCAGAATTTGTGTCTAAGATCTAAGGTGGTGGAAGATGAAAGCATCAAGGTAGCCAAGTATTTGAATGGCTTAAGATGGAATATTCCAGAAGAGTTGAGTTTATTGTGTACTACTAATGTTCATAAGTTCTATCAATTGGCACTCAAGGTGGAAGAGAAGAGCAAAAAGAAACAAGAGCAAAGTAACAGAGGCAAAGGTAGGGGAAGAGATGGTAGAGGTCATAGAGGTAGCTATGGTGGAAGAAGTATAGATCAAATATCCCAAGGGGAATCCAAGTTGGTAGAGAAAAGTGGGGATTCCAATAGCAAGAGCAGCTATAGAGGAAGGGGATATAGCAACTCTAGTAGAGGAAGGTCTAGTGGATCAGGAAGAGGGTCCTATTTCGCCATAATGAAGTGCTACAATTGTCATCAACTTGGACACCCGGCCTATAGATGTCCTGAGAAGTCTTCTTCATCCCAAGGAGGTGAGAGGAGAGTAAGTTATATTCAAGAAGATGCAACAAACATGAAGGCATCATAAGTGAGTTTAGATTCAGAGGCTGGAGAGAATATCATGATAAGAAGAGTTTTGATTAAAGAACCGGTTAAGGAGGAACCTTGCCAAAGAAATCCTTGTTTAGAATAAAATGAAAGATTATGGGTAAAGTATGTAGAGTGGTGGTGGATTCAGGATCCACTGATAACATAGTATCAGAAGAAGCAGTGAGTAAGCTCAACATACAAAGAATCCCACATAGTGATCCTTATAGGGTTACTTGGCTCAACAAGGGGCAACATGTTCTAGTGAATGAACAAACATGGGTGGAGTTCACTATAGGAGGCTACAAGGACAAAATCTTGTGTGACATCTTGCCAATGGATGCTTGCCACCTACTCCTAGGGAGGCCTTGGCAGTTTGACAAAAACAATACACCATAGGTAGAAGAATGCCTATACTTTTCAAAAAGATGGGATCACCTATAAAATTCAGTCCATAAGAGACCAAGAAGAGGGCAGATCAAAAGGTCCCAATGTGATGTTGGTTGGTGAGAAGGAGTTCATTAACACTCTCAAGGAAGGAGGAGTGGGGTTTGCACTTGTAGTAAAACCAAAAGAAGAAAGTATGCATTCCCAATGAAGTACAACATATTCTAAATCAGTTTTAAGGACATTAACAGTGATGGAACACCAACAACCTTGCCTCCTCAACGTTCCATAAGTCACCAAATTGACTTCATACCCGGAGCCTCATTGCCTAATAAGCCAGCCTATAAAATGACATTGGAGTAGAACAAAGAGATACCTAAGCAAATACAAGAACTCATGGACAATGGTCTGATAAAGAAGAGCATCAGCCCATGTGCAGTTCCCACCATTTTGGCCCCAAAGAAGGGAGGTACTTGGAGACTTTGAACTTATTTTAAAGCCATAAACTGGATTACAATCAAGTATAGATTCCCCATTCCAAGAATTTAAGATTTGATGGATTGTTTAGGAGGTGTTGAATACTTCACCAAGATAGACCTCAAGAGTGGTTACCACCAAATTAGAATCAAGGAGGGAGATGGATGGAAGACAGCATTCAAGACCACAGAAGGACTTTATGAAGGCTTCTTATGTCATTTGGACTCACAAATGCCCCTAGCACATTCATGAGACTCATGAATGAAGTCTCAAGGATTATAGTTAACATGCATTCAAAGAGACAATTCTCTAAACAACAATTTAGTCGACACATCAGTGTCAAAATAAATTTAGGTGTTTTTGTAGGCCAGCCTTAAACCACACACACTAAGCAACAAATTAAGTCTAGATAATGTTAGTCAATTCTGAGTGTTTAACACTTATAAGCCTAGAAGTGTATTCTTAGTGTGGCCACACACCTTAGCCAACATATTAAGCCTAGAAAATGTCAGTCAACTTTGAGTGTTTAATAATTTTAAGCCTAGAAGTGTAAACTTAGTGTGTGTGATTTTAGTCATTCCATTTTGATATTGTATAAAATAAAATTTCAAATAGTGTATCAAATGAACTTACCTGGCATGGCATCCATACCTCTATGTCATATATCCTAATTGTTATTTTTTTCCACCATTTCACCATTATATCCTCAGTTGCTCAATAGATGATTAGGAATTGAAAATCTACCCACACTACCTCCTCTAGTCTTCTTGCATTTCCCTTCTCAGATCTACTAGTCTTTTCCTCCATTAGGTTACAATATTCAGGAAGCAATATTTGCTCAATCCACCATGTTGGATCTTTTCTAGTGTTAGTCTTATTTTTTTTAAGAATGATCATCAACTACCTCTAAATTTCTCCCCATTATGGATGGAAATCCCCATAAAGAGGAGATCATGCCAAGAAAGAAGCAAGCAAGCAAAGATAATTGAGGACACATGGTAGAAGGAACCCAAAGAACTCTCTTACATTTATCCACGTTTCTACCCCTTCCTAGAGTTTGTCATTATTCAATCTCCCTTCATCTCCAAAAATACCACTTTTTTCCTAACTCCCACTTAACTCTTAATTTAGCAACAAAAACATGTGGTAATTTCGCTCTAATAATTCCTCCACTCCCACTTTTTACTCCAAATGAACTTCAAGCAATTGAGTGTTTAAAGGCACTACTCTAGCCAATTGGGACACATGTTGCAATAATAACCATGTTTTTTAAGGCAAAGTCATCATTAGCTCATTAATCTAATAACTTTAATTCACCCATTAAAAATGCCAAATAAAAATTGGATTTATAATTGATGCACACTTAAAAAGGACACAAGAAACATAAGACAAGTCATTAGTGTTGTTAGTGACAATCAAAGATGAAACACAAATGAAACTATGATCCTAAACATGCATATCAAGAGAGATATAAAATAGGTAATGAAAAACATACAAAAACGAAGGAATGAAAAAAAAAAACCCTCCTAGATGCTCTCCAACATGCTCATAGTTTCTCATCCCTTGTTCCTCTCCTCTCCAAGTTCCACATGAGTGTAGCCCTCAACTTTTTGCACTATTATGGATGTCTTATGGAGATTCAAGATTATGAAAATGAAGATAACTAATTATGCAAATGTAAACAAGCTAATATGAGAAAGTATCTTAATTATTCTATGTTAATTTTAGCTAAAATAACAAAGAAAAATGCTTCTAAATGCTCTCTCAAAATTACTATAAGTTTGATGCATACAAGATTTTTGGATCCTTTTGAAGAAGGAATGGGCTCTATTTATATGAAAAGTAGAGAAATGGATGGTTGAGATTGAGTAATCTCAACAAGGGCCAGGATTGATGGGTTTATGATCCATGTGAGGGTTTTCAACCCAATCCCAGGATGACAAATGTCAACATGAAATGGCTTGAGAGGAGAGGGAAGAAGCATTAAATGCTGGAGATGACATGAAGGTTACCTTGGGAGGTAAGGTTAGGCTTGAGTTGATGAATAAAGCCTTTATCCAATGAATAATGTCTTTATCCAATGGACAAACTCTTGTGCAAGAGTTAATGAAAATAACCATGGTCAAAGCAATAAATGCTTGAAGAGAACCATGAGTTAAATGGGGGTTGAGTTAGAGCGAAAGCCTATAACCATGTGGGCAAGTTGAATTTAACCATTAATGGTTATGTAAGAGCCATAAATGGTTATGTAAGAACCATTAATGGTTTGGAAGACTTTTAAGGGTTAACTTGTTGAAGACATAAAGCCTTTAATACTTTTCAAAGACTTTGAGGCTTTGAGAAGTGACTTCAAGTTGCTTAGGAATGTGACAATAATTAGGGGATGGGACTAGGCTAATTAGAAATGGTTTAGAAGAATCTAGAATGGGTTTAGGATGCAAGTGGGTTTGGTGGGTGAGAGAAAATAGGATTTTAATTAAAATAAAATTACTTTATTTCAACCAAATAGTGCAACTTGCATTTGTAGGAGAATGCAAGTGGGGTGGGGTAGTTTAGGGATTTAAATAAATATTTATTTCTTTATTTAAAGGGGGAAAGGGGTTAAATTAAATAGATATGTTTTATTCATTTAATTGATTGTTAGAGTGTGGCTTAATAAATTAATTTAAATAAATTGAATAATTTATTTAGTTAATAGAAGAAGAGGTTGAAGATGAATTAATTAAATATTCATTTAATTAACTGATGAAGGATGATTAATCAAAATATTCATTTAATTAAGTGGACAGATTTATGTGTCTACATTTGCCCCTCTTTGAGACGGT
Source organism: Cryptomeria japonica (assembly GCF_030272615.1). Taxonomy (NCBI): domain Eukaryota; kingdom Viridiplantae; phylum Streptophyta; class Pinopsida; order Cupressales; family Cupressaceae; genus Cryptomeria; species Cryptomeria japonica. Next base: position 533,350,251 of record NC_081413.1, read on the forward strand.
GCAGTTTATCGCGTTGTTTCAAAGAAAGAAAGATAGATGTGAAGAAATTTGTCCAATAAATGTTAATTTAGTGGGTGGTATGCCCCCTCGAGAGATGGGCTAAGAAATTTCAAAAAATCAGGCAATCTCTCGAAAAAAAAAAAAAAGTCGGGGGGAGGTAGAATAGAATAGATTGGAAATAATGGTGAAAGAATGGGAGAAAATGGAGTTAAGACAAAGAAATGAGAGGCTTGGGAAGTTCACAGGAACCACAGTGATGAGCGGGGTGAATTAGGGTTAGGGCTGGGGGTATATATGGAGGGGAAGGGGTAAAAACTGGCTCATTTGCACCTATCTCCCTGGCAGCTTAGAGCTCTGATAGTGACCTTTGGCGAAGGAGTGAGTAGAAGTCATCATGGTCGTGCCTATAGCAGATCACCGGTTAGAGTGGATTCATCGATACCAGCGGCCAGAGGACTACAGACTAGCAGTACGCAAATCTTGAATTTTGCTTTTTATGCATTTTTGTCATGTTTTTTCAAGCATCAAAGTCCAAGTAAGACAATAGTGCTAAAACTGTGTTTTAGCACTTTTGTCGCCTAAAATAACATTTTTGTGCCACAATGGCACTATTACATAGTTGCTTTAGCACTTTTGTTTGTTTAGCGCTTGTGTGTCATAGATATAGGGCGTTTGTAGTGTTAGCTTTGTTGTGCACTTGTTGTGGTGCTTTTGTCATTAAATAGCGCTATGGTATAGTTGTTACAATGCTATTGTCAGTAGAGTAGCGTGATTGTCAACAGAGTAGCGCAATTGTGGTAAAATGCCCCAATGTTAGATAAAACATTTGTTGATGCCTATGTTGAGTGATTGATTGGTTGTTTTGATGAATCATAGCAGCCCCATTGAGACTATGTCATTGTGATAAATGTTTGTTGTAGTCTAGGTTTGCCATGATCGATTACCTGTTGAGACCCGAAGATACCTAATCAAAGTATCTGTTGATAGTCTAGGTTGAAATGTAAGAAAGTTTGTAGCAAAACAACTGATATGAGTTGATATGTGTAGGAGGATCTTGCCATCTTACAGATGTGGGAGTGACACCCTACGACACAGCAGTTGCATGAGCAGTTAACTAAGGTGGAGATAGATTGTGTCTGTGCAGCAGGATTATATGACATGATGTACCTACCCGTGATTCAGATGAATCGCAGACTATTGACAGCATTGGTTGAGCGATGGCACATCGAGACATGCTCCTTTCATTTGGCAATGGGAGAGATGATGGTGAAGTTGGAGGACGTGTGGAGGATACTGCATATCTAATCAGGAGGGAGCTTGTGACATATGATCGGACCCTAGGGACGGTAGTTGTGCAGAGGATATTCTTTGATGACGTGTATATTGAGGATGGCTCTGTGGCATGGGAGGATATAACAGAACTTTATGAGCCTCTACCAACAGTATTATCAGGGATTGTCGGGGGTTTTCTTTGCCCTGATCGACGTTCACATGGATTGGTCGTTGGTTGGTGCTAGGTGATAGAGCATATGGTGACTGAGGGACCTGCTATGCATCGGGGCCATGTGTGCTAGCACCCCTGTACATGGATTTATATGAGGCAGTGTACCGAGAGACGAGATCACTAGGGGTAGGGATCACTTTGCTACATATATGGGCTTGGGAGCACATGCCAGTCACACGACCGATATATTTGAGGTTTAGGGAAATAGATCAGCCCTATGTGTTTATGTATGGAAGTTTGATGAGCCAGTCCCATTTGGGGAAGTTGGAGTTTTGGTGGCGGGCATTGGATGATTTAGATATGGTCATATGGAGGTCATACCTTGATTGTGAGGTCTGGGAGGATGATGGAGAGGCCTTACCATATGTGTATGTGATGCATTTTTTATTGGTCGCACATCCTATGTGGTGGAGAGACAGTTGCTAGGGAGAGTGATGAGACAATTTGGACGGAGGCAGAGTATGTCGAGGGGTTCAAGGGAGTATGCACGAGTAGTGCAGGAGAGATGGCAGTGGGGGCTGATTTTACCTTATGATCAGCCCCTTCCAGAGTTTCGTACATTACAGGCGAGACCATGGCAGATGAGGCCAGAGATTGTAGATGCAGGGGTGATAAAGGAGTATACTCAGTATCATGTTGCTCATCTGATTCCGCAGATTTCTGATCCTACAGAGCCTATACCACCTTTTGAGGATGACAAAGGACAACGACAAAGGAGGAGAGGCGACAGAGTTGGCAGAGGTGTTAGAGGAGGAGGAGGAGGAGGAGGAGATGGAGGTGGTGGGGGTGGTGGAGGTTTTGGAGGAGTGGGAGGGAGTGGAGGTGGTGGGGGAGGTGGATTTGGGTGTGGAGGTGGATTTGGAGGTGGAGGCGGAGGAGGAGGATGATTACAGAGGAGAGGCAAAGGTGGGTAGCCTTTACGACTATCACAGGGTCCATTGATACAGGGAGCGGCGAGAGCAGGAGGGAGAGATATTGAGGGGGCAGCAGAGCCTATGGAGATGGGAGAAGGAGCCACAAGTGGTGGAGAGGATCCTATGGAGATGGGATAGGAAGTTGTAGGTGGAGGAGAGGGAGATCTGCAGGAGTTTATGATTATACAGTTGCAGACTCGGCTAATAGTAGTCGAGGCACAGTTAGAGGATAGAGAGGCAGAGATTGCAGCCAGGGATGCCTAGTTGATTGCACAAGAGGCCGAGTTGATGGTAGTGATGCAAGAGAGAGATGATCTGGTGGATAGATTGAGGGAGTTGTGGGATAGAGGATGAGTTGTAGCGAGAGCACAGGGTCCGACTGGGGAGGTGTTGAGGGAGATGCGGTGGGCTCAGGAGGAGATAGATTACTGGCGGGGATTATATGAGCGGGTGGTACCAAGTAGTCAAAGGGCACTGAGTTATTCCTAGATGCGGCGAGCAAGAGCAGAGTAGTGGTGGTGTTATGGGTCCTCCTCGGTGAGATGGTGAGGGTGGTGGGGGAACAGCATCTGACCAGAGTGCTATTTGAGATATTCTATACATTTGTTACATTGTTTTTAGACTGTTACTTGGATGGCTCTTGGTAACCGACATTTTGAGACATAATTGTACTCTGATACATGTATTCTTTTTTATGCGATATATGAGGAGATCTCTTTTCTTTTGTGATGATATGATATGTATATATGTGATGACATGTATGTTTTTATGCAGGATGATGATTATGATTTATGCTTAGATGCATGCTATGGATGATTTTCTTTCTAGATGTACATGTTGATGATATGATTTCTATATGCATGTTATGGATGATTTGCTAACATGTGGATGCAAGTAGGGGATGGATGATGCTTTTGTAATGCTATTTAATGTGATGCAATGATGACGATGTATGCTAAATGATGAGATGAGATAATGAATAATGATATTGTGATAGATAATACTTGTTCGTGTTGATGATATGATATGATGATGATATGAGTAGATGATGCATGTTTTTAAGATGAATCTAAATGTTATGTATGAATGCACTTAAATGGATGAACAAACATTTATACAAATGTTATGTATGTATGAATTTAAATGGAGGAACAAACATTTATACAAATGTTATGTATGTATGCATTTAAATGGATGAACAAAACATTTATGCAAATGTTATGTTTCTTAGATGAATGCACTTAATGAATAAATGTACTTGAATGATTAAATGAATGCAACTAAATGATAATGAATAACTGCACCTTAATGCAAGTAAAGGATAATGAATGCATCTTAATGAATCTAGATGAAACTAAATGGTGTAAAATGCACCTACTAAATGAATTTAAATGAAACTTAAATGATAATGAAATGAATGCATATTTAATGATTAAAGGAATGTACTAAATGGATAGATGAAATGTAAGTAAATGAGAACAAATGCACTTGATGTTTTAAATGCACTAATTTGATGAAGGAATCAATGTACTTAAATGAATAGCTAAATAAATCTAAATGCAAGTAAATGATAATAAACTGAATATCGTTGATGTAACTAAATAATAATGCCATGTCGTTATGATATATGAATGCAAGTTGATGAGAAATTGTGGATGTGGAATGAAGATGTGAGATGATGTATCAAATAACTCCATCATGATTGTACCCATGACAAATTTATATTAGGTGCTTTCTCATAGAAACCTGAATTACTTGCATGCAAACAACAAATATGAACAATGAATGAGCAAATGGATGGGTGATATGCAGTGGAATGCAATATAAATAGATGAGATGAGATGAGATGATGATCCATAGTTTATTCATAGTGCTTTATTTTCATCATCAAGCATGGCAGTATCATTCTTAGCCGAGGTAGCAGGAACCAAGTTTGAGCATGTCACCCGTAAGCAAGCATCGCAGACAAGGAAAGTTCCCCTCCATTCTGGTTCATGTGCAAATGATCGAGGTATACATTGTAGTTAGTAAGCCATAATGATCTATGACTGTATTTTTGAATAGGATCACATAGCTTAGTGAACTTCCCACATAGACACCATTAGTACATGCCCCAGAACATCATTGGAACAATCCATAGACAACAAACAAAGAAAAAAATATCAGGAACCATCCCGGCTACTCTAATCACTTGTGGATATCCTAAAAGTAACGTAGGAACTTGATATAAATAAATAAACAAATTAAAAACCGACCAAGTACTTTTTAGCCAAACCAAATTTTCTTGTCAAAGAAAATGTTATCATGTCTTGTCTGCAAGGAAGGATGCATCCTTGTGAAGATAGTTGTGTGTAGATGTTTTGATTGATTGGATGATTTGATAAGTGATCATCGTTTGAGTAGCTCAACATATTTGTTTGGTGCCTATTTGTATTGTGTATGTACAAATAATAATATATTGCAATGTTTTTGATTGATTTTTTTATGTTTTATGTCATGTTTTTTGGATTTTGTGAATGTTTTTGGGATTTTTGAAGATTTTATGAATGTTTTTGGTAGTATCTTTAGGACATTTTTGAATGATTAACTCAATGAATCATAAGTAATGTAGAATCCACTTCCGTCAGTAGGTTAAGAGCATTGCCCCCAGTTAGATGTCGTTATGAAAGTGGGACGTTAGACACCTGAAGTACTAACTCTGATTGCAGATCAATAACAAGCCATGGTTTGAATGATAAATGAATGGATACAATGGATGTGATCACAACAAGTCTGAAAGACAATGGAGCCATAGCCTTTATGAATGGTGCATGTTTACTAGGTTTTCACCACTGTACTTACCCAAGGTGCCACCGAAGTGGTTTTCACCATTTGGATGCATGATTTTTCTTTACTATTTTCTTGATTTTTTTGGTATTTTCTTCATGACATTTTTCTGAATGTTTTTGGTATTTTTTGATATATTGGAGCAGCCTGATGCTCTATACAACTTATGTATAAAACCATTTGAGGTGCATGTTGTTGATCAGATCTACCAGTGGTTCTCCTTCTGAAGTTGTCAATTGATATGCCCCAGACCAAAAGACGACAGTGATAACTTATGGACCCAGCCAGTTGGATTCAAACTTGCCCTGATGTTCTCTATTTGGTTGGTTGTGAGGATTCTCCATGAGAACAAGATCTCCTACTTCAAATGTGTGAGGTTTGACTCGATGATTGTAGCTTCTTCTTATGTATTGCCGATAGGCCTTTAGGTGGTTGTATGCAGCTTGTTGTCTTTCATCAAGCAGTTCCAAGTCCTGAAGATGTGAGACTCGGTATGCTTCATCATCTATCAGATTGTGCAAGGAGACCCGTGGAGATGGTATTTCAACCTCAATAGCCAGGATGGCTTCTGCTCCATAAACTAGTGAGTATGGGGTTGCACCTGTAGGGGTTTGAATGCTAGTTCGGTACGCCTATAGTGTTGGATTCAATCGAATGTGCCAATCATGACCAACATCATTGACTGTCTTTTTTAGGGTCCTCAATATATTCTTTCTTGATGCTTCGACTTGACCATTGCCTTGTGGGTAATATGGAGTGGAAAGACGGTGTTGGATATGAAACTTCTCACAAAGTTCATGAACATCCTAATTTTGAAAAGGAAGGTCATTATCTATGATGATGGACATGGGTACATGATACCGGTAGATGATATAATTAAGGATGAATGAGGTGATCTTCTTGTTGGTGTCTTGGGTAAGTGGAATGACTTCGATCCACTTTGTGAAGTATTTTGTGGCAGTAATGATAAATTTATGGTCATTGGATGAAGATGGATGGATTTTACCCACAAGGTCAAGTCCCCATTGATAGAAGGGTCATGGTGTTGTGATTGGTTGTAATTCATGTGTTGGTGCATGTATCAGATCTCTGTGAACTTGGCACTTCTTGCACTTTCTGAAAAAATAGTAGGAGTATTTTTCCATGGACGACCAATAGTATCCAGCGCGCATGATTTTCTTTGCTAGTGAAGGACCGCTTGAGTGAGCCCCACAAATTCCTTCATGTACCTCTTCCAAGGCTTTCATTATCGCATCTTGTTCCAAACATCAAAGGAGAGTACCATCAAGACTTCACCTGTATAAGGTGTCGGCAATAATGGCGTATCGAGCAGTTTGACCGATAAAGGTTTTTCTTTGGTTATTTGATTGGTTAGGGGGAAGTGTGTGGTCACAGAGGTAAGTGAAAAACTCATCGTACCATGGAGAGTCGAAACCGACAAGGTGACATATCATTTCAATTTCAGGGATATCATAAGCGGGGATCCAAAGTTGTTCTACCAAGAACTCATAGCGTGTTGAGTTTTGTGGAAGATCTAGGAGAAATGCAATTGTAGCCATTGTGTCGATAGCTCGATTCTGATCTCTTGGTACTTGCTCAAATGTGATAGTTGTAAATGAGTCTTTGAAACTATACACCATCCTTTTATATGGCATGAGCTTATCATCCTTAGTTTGGTATTCATCGGTGACTTGTCAGATGACTAGCTAGGAATCTCCATATACCTGTAGCTCTTTCAGATTACATTGTATAGCCAATTCGAGTCCTGTGATCAAGGCCTCATATTCCGCTATATTATTTGTGCATGGGAAAGTGAGCTTGTAGGACTTTGGGATGCTATCACCTTGAGGTGTGATAAAAAGAATACCTGCCTCTGAGCCATGTCTAGTGTATGAGCCATCAAAATATAGCTTCCAAGGTTGTGTAGCGATGATCATGAAGATCTCTTCATCTAGAAAATTGGAAACAAGTGGATGGTCACCTGCGAGTGGTGCATTAGCCAACTAATCTGCAATAACCTGCCCCTTGATAGCCTTGCGGTCCACATACTCTATATCAAATTTAATCAAGATCATAACCCATTTGGCCAAGCGGCCTGTCAATGTTTCTTTGCTGAGTAGGTACTTGAGTGGATCTATTTTGGCAATGAGTTGTACCTTGTGTGTCAACATGTAGTGCCTCAATTTGGTGGCTACCAAGATAACTGCTAGGCAAGCTCACTCAATAGGTGTGTAATTGAGTTCATAGCCTACCAGTGTTCGAGAGATGTAGTAGACCGCACATTCTTTTCCTTCCGCATTATGTTGTACCAGCAATACTCCTAATGTCGTATTTCACTAATACATTTAGCCTAAAATTCCGACGGAGAAGGTATATTGTGATCAAACTTGATTTTTTTTTGAAAAAATGCCCGATTTCGTCGGAATTCCGATGATAATGCAACATTTGGTTTCGACGGAGAAGGAATTGGCAATGACATTAGGGTTTTTTTAGAAAAAGTGCCCGCATTCGTCGAAATTCCGACAACCATGTGCATTACTTAAAAAAAAAAAAAAGACTGAGTCATTTCATAAATCCTGCCTTTTTACAAAATCTCGCCTCTCATTTGTCCCACCTCTGTAGTGAACCTATGGAGATCATTGGTGTGACAAACATGGCTGCAGCAGGGAATGGGGGAATGAAGTGCCATGGGCACAAAGTGCCAAGGGCTGGTACATAACCAGTGAGGATGACCACAAGGGAGCCCAAAATGGGTTGTGTAAACGGTGACGCTCGGGCCTCCGTCAACAACAATAAGAGCTATGGACGGAGGAAGAAGTCATCTTGTCCTTCAATTTGTACATTTAGGTTCAAGGTGTGTAGGTTGCTTTTCTTGATTTCTTAAATGGAACCAGTTATGAATATGGGAAATTGCTTCTTCACCTTTCGTTTCTTCAAAATTAAGAATGATCAATGGTAGGATGGCTAGAAGAACACCCTTCTTCGAATCTTCCACAAAATTGTTCTTCAAAATCTTCTTCTTCACTTCTATATCCCATTTGCATAATTAAGATATTGGCCTTCTATATGAATCTCATGAAGGAGTTTTGGCTTCCTAGTTAACTTACTCATTATCTAGTCTTCATTAGTTTACTAATTTGAAAGAAATTAGGAAAGGTCTAGTACCTTGTAGAGTCACTATAAAAGTTTTAAAATAAGATTGTGATTTACCTTCCTCTAAATGTGTTACTAGTATAGGGAGATCCTCTCTCCTCTACTTCCTTGATCTTCTTGAGACCTATTCATTCTTATAGTATGTAGTTCAGTTAATTCATATATCATACTAAAAACCCCATCTTCATTATTTTCATCATTGATCTTTGAGAACAAATTCAAAAAAGTCATATTGTTTATAGAGATATATGTCTTCTTCTACTACACCCCTCCATGATATTGCATTAGTCATGTAGACTAATTTAACAATTGTGTTCTTAGAAGAGCAATTTGAAGTGATGTGGCAAAGCTTGTTGCAAATATAGTAGATTATAGTTTTGGATCGAGGCTTGGGATACTTGCACTTGCAAAGGTAAGTGTGCTCGGAGCATGAAAATGATGATGATTAAAGGATCACTTACAAAAAAATGAGTTTGTATTTTTTGTGAGAGTAATGCTTGTGAGTAAAAGGCTAGCAACCAAAGGGGCCAGTTTAAGGAAAGTAAGGATCACGAGACTTGTTTTATTGCTTAGTAAAATTTTGACTATATTTGTTCTGATTGATGAAATGAATTATTTCAATTTGAGCCATATCAATGAGATGAATCAAAGAACAAGTTGCAATAATTGTTGGTGTAATAGGGATATTACCTAGCTACTTCCACTATTAGGTCATTTTTATGCATTATCATTTAAGTTTACTTAAGGTATACATAGGATACTTATCACTTTATGTCTCATATCATAAGATTAAGATACTTTCATAATCTTATGATATCCCACATGTCTCATCTTGACCTATATAATCAAGGGGTTCTATTTATAATCTCATTCATTCATATTGTAAACTTGCATTCATTGATAGGAATGTAGTTTATTCGTGTCATATTGATCTTCTCATTTTGTTGTGCTTTCCATTAGACCTCTATATCTTGGGTGGCTATCTCCATAGTCAAATCTTAAAATATTTACCTTTCTAGATTCTATAAAAGAAATGGTTTTATCAAGAATATCATATGGAATAGCTTCTAACTATTTGCATTTGATAACAATATTGTCAGAGCATTTTGCTTTATAGGAAAATAATCTAAACTAGACTTTTTTTTTTCAAGCTAAGACAAAACAAAGTAAGGTAGTACAATAATCACTTTCTCTAACTTGAGATTTTTTGGCAAAATTTTCCAAAAAAATCTCTAAATTAGTCACATAAACATACTTTCTCACTATCTTCTCCTCCATGTATAACCCCTTGGATCAAATAAGGGTATAATTCTGAATGCTCTCAAGTTATACATAGTAATATCTTTGTCACATTGTTTTAAGTTTCATATCTCATGGCAGTGGTTACTCTTGTCATATGATTGCTATTGTGTAGATGGGTCCTTGAGCCCTGGTTTAATCCCATTTTTTTATCTATATCAAAGATATTCTTGGCATCCTCACTCAATGGCGATCAAGCTCTCCCTACCTAGATTAACCTATCTCTAAATTTGGAAAATGGGTGCAGAAGTTTGAGTATGAGTACTCTTCGGTTATTTGTCATGCTTGTAAGGAGAAAAATAAGGATGAAACTTTCCCTATTTCCCAGGAGATTCAAAATATTGATTCTAATCAAGGGAGTTCCCCTTTGGATTGTTCAAGGATATATAATGCTTTGGGTTCTAATGATGGATGTGCCAATGATATTATGTCCCTTCATTGTCTCAAGAAAATAGGATTTGGAGAGAAGGGTCCTTCCTTTGTGCTCAATCAAAGAGCTTTGGATCAATTTTTTAAACTACCCTAATTTTAGGATGGTTCATTTTTGCTTTATTTATTCCGCCTCTTATTGTTTTGTTGTTTTGGAGCTATTTTGTTTTGTTGTTTTGTTGGGATTAATGCTTCATCTTTCTCTTTGCACAAGAGATCAGGGCCCTTTCAAAATCCCTTCTTATCTAATTAAAAACACTCAATGATGATGGATCATTATAGTCCCCCCTCTATGCTTGGATTTAAAAATATAATGAACTCTAACTACTTGTTTAATTCTAATAGAATATGACATTAGGGTACCTAGGTAGCATAAGAGGTTGTTCACTAAATTCTTCCACCTTAATGATAGTTAATGTTAAGGATTGAATGAAACAAACTCTTGTTCATGGATCACCTTCTTAGCCTCCTATGGAAGTCATTCTTTGTGTGGTCTACCATGACCATAATCAGGGTCTTAATAAATGTATTAGATACTCTCTATTATCAATAAGAGAGTTATCATAATATAGTCATGGCGAGTGGTTACAAATAAGATTAGTGGGTCCATAGTTCCCACTTGGTTTGTACTTAGAAACATTATCATTTCTTAGTTGTATGGAAACTACAAATTCATGCATCTAGGCAACAATACACACTAGCTATTATATGATTCCACTAATGAGAAAAGCCTAGTCAATCTTATAGTTTGTGGAATTAGTCATGTCCCTCATATAGAATATCTATATATGGAGTATTCTTGCCTATAGATTACCTATTATTTTGCTTAATAATGTGATTATTTCACATACATGCCCTTCTAATATGTTTGTGCATCAATCTTGAAACCATATTTTTATTAACCAACCAATGATAAGAATTATCTTAAACATGCCTCTATATTTGAATCCCACTAGCTTTGATAATCAACCATAATAACCTTAACAATGCATCGACGACAACAATGCCTAATAAATCATAAATTGTCTTAGGTGAATCTAGCCAAAGCCAACCCATCAAATCCACTAATCTCCCTTGCATCCCAATTATAAAATTTTATGGTAGTTGGAACAAGGTTGGGAGATTGAAGAGATATAAGGAACATTTCAACTTCCAAAATACCGAAGGAACAAAAATAATTAGCTAACACATCTTCTTTTGGGAATTTTTGTATTTATTTCTTCCTTTGCAAATCAACATACCCTATTTTGGTTTCCCAAATATTTACTAAATAACTTTGAAGATAAATTGGGAAGAGAATCCATCATATAGATATTTCTTTTCAACAGCCTTAGAGGACATTGTTTTGTCTATCATTTATTATAATAGCTAATACCCAATTTTTTTATAAGATAACAAGCAAAACCTCCTCTTCACAAACTATGTTTTCCTTAATAATCCAAGAATGAAAAAAGGAACCCACATAAAAATTACTTACTCCCTACCATGAAGGCAAAAGAACATCCAATTTAAAGATAGATGTACCAAAAGGAAAGAAATATCACCTCAAAATTTGTCTTGAACTTATACATTGATTCTATACACACGAGAATCCCCTTAATAACTCTCTCACAACTTTCAATGCTAGAAGAATGAGTGTTTTCACAAGACTTTCATACTATGATATTTATATCAAGATTCACTTGCATAGTTTTAGAGTCAAGCTGACCCATTCTCATGAGTAGTTTACATGAACCCCTCATAAGAATGGATCACTTAGTACTCATTTCATCAAAGTGATGCTCATAGCGGTGAAGCATTAGGGATTCCTAGGAGGTCACCCATAATAATACTACTCTAAATCGAGCACGTTTAACCATGTAGATTGTCCCAAGATCAAACCCATTCAACTTGCCACCCCATTTGTAAAACCTTCATCAAGTGGTGTGCCTTATAAACCATTCATTATAGAGCAACTTTAGCTTATCCATTGACAAGTGGGAGGTGTTGATATGTTTTTTATGCACATGCGAACGTAGAATAAAATACCCAAAAGTATCTTATCCTCTCTTGAACAAAGTTACTCAAATGCTAGAGATTTGCTTAAGGATCACTTGAGACAACTCCAAGGTTCTGGTATGTCGGGTCACGACGTGTGGATAAACATAGTTGGTTGATGTAATTGCTGGTATCACAAGGGGACTTACGTTGAATTGTCGAATGCTTGAATAGCTGGAACTTGATCATCTGATATTTCAATCTTGCGATGCTTTTTGTCCTAAACTAACTTGAATTGAAAAAAGGGCAAAAGGTGAAGTGTTAATAAAATATATTCTAAGGCCTAGACTGTAAGAAGATGGATGAATGATTAGATGGAATCCTACTAAGCGAGGTCTCAACATAGGGTTATATGAGATAGGGGTAAGCTCAATAGTGATTTCTCCTCTACAACCTTTGCCAATCTGTGCAAAAATGAGAGCTTGACAACATTCTTTCGCTTTTAGCTAGCTAAATTTTTCAAGAATTTTATCTCTAGATTTAATATTTCTTTTCTTGCATGAATCTATTAATTTTGAGATAACAGATCTTGCCTTCATGAATTGATCCTAGTTTATCCCTTTAACCCTGATTAATTTATTTAGAGTGTTTAGTTCCATTTTAATCCTTTCTTTTACAATTAAATATTATTAAAAAATTGTATTATTGTTCCAAATTTTGTGGATATTTAGGAGACACAAATAAAATATAAATGTAATCATTCCATATTTTTGTAGGAGATATTGGAATGAGACTAATAGGAAGAGTAGTAAACATGAGTCACAATGAGCACTTTAGAATAAATCTAAACATTATAAGGAAGAGTAGCTTGGAAAAATAGAAGCGTAATTTATTTTCCAATATGCAAGATTATTACTTGGGAAAGAATCTTGAAAGAGGATTGAAAAGATTCCTTGAGCTAACATTGTCTCACTTATCCAAAATTATGAGGAAGGATTCATTAATGAAATGGTCATTAACAAGATGGAGAGAATAATAATTAGGAAGAGATAGATTTCACATGCTACTAGGTGACTAGATTGGAGAGAAACTAGAGGCAAATCATTTAGCTTGGCCATGACACAAAGTCTTAGAATAGATGTCAACCTTGGTGAATGGAATGAAAATCCCAAACAATTAATGAGTGGTGAGACAAGTAGAGGCATCTATAAATTTTGTTTTGAATTATAAAATAAAGAAAAAATGGGACTAAAACCAAGGGAAATGCACATGGAAAGGATATGATGAAAATCAAAATAAATAGTTTGAAGATAATATTAGTTACCTAAAGGATATTCCACTTGATTATTTGGTATATCATAACTATTTTGACAAATTTTGAAACCATTAGAGGTACCTTTTGCTTCTGTAGATGAGGCATTCATTCATGTTGAAGTTGTGATAGCTTATTTGCCTCTTTGTAGACAACAAATTATCCATACGAATTATCATATATACTTGTAACCTCCATCCCAAACCACCTATTTCACTCTTCTTCCTTTGTGTACCTCTTTTATTCTTCCATTACCTCTTTGCTTACCTAAATTCAATCCAAAACATAGTGTATATAGCATCAAAAAAATTCCATATTTGATTAATATTATCCACAACATATTGAAAAGACAAATACCACACGTACTGTGTCATCAACCAAAAATAATTTACTTACATATTCAAAGTGTTCAATAATGGAGAAACATTCATGCGGTGCTCTACACATGTCCTTGAAGGTTCAAGAAATACTTATCCTCTATTGGTCCAAACTTTAAATCACTTTCCATGCATGAAAATAATTGCAACCATACACAATTTCCCACCCAATAGATTCTCTCAAACTAGTTTACTATCTTAACATAGGGTCAAGGAAAAGCGGGCCAAAATAGGAATCCAAGTGTCTTAAAAGCCTTCAAGACCATAGTGGTGAGGATTGAATTTCTTTCTTTAGTGGTATCTTTCTCTAGATTAATTAGTTGGGGATTCTATTAGGACCTTTTCCTAATTAAAAAAAAAATAGAAAGATTACATCCCTAAATATTGCATTCATAATAGAATAAATTTTTGCAATATTGAGACTAAATTCATAATAGATTTATAGTGATGAATAAAGAAATATTTAAGATTATCAAAAAATTGATGTTTTCTTTCTCCCAACCGTCATTGGATATTGGGTGATCTTTGAGGCATTATGTCAAATAGTTCATGTGCCTTATCTAAGCTTACATATTTTGCATGCATGTGTACCTGGGCAGTTGCACACTACAACATCTATACTCACTAATCACATTTGGTTGGAAGTTTCTAAATCCATTTCAAACACATCTTGTGCATATCCTGCAATCATAGCATTCCATTAGATCGTGTTTCTTTGATGCATCTCACTAAACAGTTCATGCACTTTCATGTCTATACTTCCACATTTTCCAAACATGTCAAACAGAGCATTTCCAACCGTAAGCATTTGATATTAATTGCCCTTACCTTCTGCTTTGATGGAAGCCCATACTCTGTTCCAAAGCTCCCATTTTGGCACAAGTAGAGAGTACGTTGGCAAATAAAACTGATCGAAATGGAAATCTATTTGTTGCATTAACTGCATTGTGAGGACGCTTATGTATTTCATCGACAGCATAAAGCAAGAAAGGACATGAGAATATCTCCTCGGGGAGGTATTCTATGATAGCTGCGAGGTAGATGAGAGTTTCTTATGCCATTTTCTTTGTTCTATGCAGTCAAACGCGAGAACACTGTTTGAATTCAAATGCTAACGGTGATTGTCTTTTTAACAGAAACAGACGGGAAGGGGCGTCAAGGGAAGGAATGGGCCCACAACACACCTAAGCAGTCAAAGCTTAGTGTGTGTTGTTTAAGGCTGCCCCCTTAAGACATCATAATTGATTGGCTCTTCACTCCTAAGACCTTCAAAAGTCTTTAATGGCTTCATTGAGTCCTTTTGTCTTCCAAATTCGCCTGCACCAACTTGAATTCTCCGTCAATGCTTGATTGCCTGTTCACTTTGAATTGAATTGATTTTATAACTAAGAAATCACTTGAATTGTAGGTAGACCCCTTCAAATGATAGGGTAGGCTTCCTTTTATACCTTATATATGTCTTGAAAGCATTTTATGCAACTGGATCTATTTGGAATGCATTACCCAAACACCGCAATCGATCAGTCACCTTTGAAAAGAAAGTGGTATGATGAAATATTTAGACATAAAATAGATGAAATGCACTCCATACTACTGTTGCACAATATTTTGGTCGATGATATTTTTAAAATAGTAAAGGAAGGTGCGTGGAACAACCAAATTCTTATCATTATAAACAATGAATATTTTAAGATCCTTTTATGATATGTAAGTTGAGAATATTTTATGAAAGGTCCCTAAATGAATACACTTTAAACTGATTTTAATATACCTTGAAGTGTGCAATATGGAAGGTTTGTATTCTTAATCTCCTGCCCATTTATTAATTTAAAAGATGATATCTTTATTAAATATCTTTATTAACTTGATTTCTCCTTCAATTCTTGATGAATGCTTGATTGCATGTTCACTTGGAATTGAATTGATTTTATAATTAAGAGATCACTTGAATTGTAGGTAAACCCCTTCAAATGACAGGGTAGGCTCCCTTTTATACCTAATATATGTCTTGAAAGCATTTTATCATGATGGCTTTAAATTAAAGTACTTTCTCTTCTATCTGGTATTGGTGGAACAAAGGTTGCATTGCATCATCCTAGGATACATATTTCCACACATACAGCACAAGTTAAATGTATCCCAGGTCGATGCAAAGCAACCTCTCCTCCAGAGATCACCAAAAAATAGAGAAAGAACTTTAATTTAATGCCATCAAGATAAAAGTCTTTAATCAAGACAGATAAAATTTGAGTTTGATTGTCATCATTTACTTTGCCAAATTCTTCACACGTAACTCTTGAATCAATTTCCTACTCACAAGAATTTTATTATGTCTCAAATATAGGGAAATAGAAGGCTTCAAATAGAAAACTTGAACATGCAACTAAATCCATTGACTAACCAGAAGAACAAAATTAAGAAACGGTTTGATCATCTAAGAGATGTTGTAGACTTGCAACTCACCAGCTAAGTTTTTGCGAGTAAGAATTTTTTTTGTTTTGGTTATGGTTGTGGTGTTTATAGGGAGACATTTACAAATTTATATCTATTTTCACTATTTAATGGTTTATGGGTTTGTAATGTTAATTGCATGTTCTTTCATATTTTTGTATATATTCTTTATAATAGCCTATTATATTGATTTGTTCTATTATGCATAATGGTGTGGGTCAGACGACTTTGCCGTCGGTGCATGAAAGCATTGAACGAGTTCTACTTTTAAAAATTACATGAAACATTTTTAATTTATTTGATTCAGTGTTATTTGCAAAAAAAGATTATCAATGATGTTTCCTTTCTCCAAGAATTGTCTAGGATCTTTCCGTCAGATAATATGTAACATCGAATGACTAAATCTTTTCATTACAAATGCTTATTTTATTTAATTATTATCTGAGCGTGAATTAAAATTTATATCTATACGGAAGTAGAACATACAAGTTGAAGAGTCATGTGCAAGCAAATTTCCTAAAAGAAAGCAAGCAGGCATTATCTTGAATGACATGGAAACAAGCTCATCAGCTGCTTAGAAGAGAGCAATTGGAGAATGGTAGAGGAAAGTGTTTAAGGGTGATAAATAGATAGATAGTATGCAATACAAACAAACAATGTCTGGAGTGTCTGATGTGACATCTCTAATTTATGTCCGGAGGGACTAACTGGTTTTGGAGTTCCTGCGAAACCTATTGGGCCACACTTGGAGGAAATAAATGTGTTCATGCAAGGAGCACCTTTTTTCTATTATGAGAATGATACTTTTGCACCGAGGGATATTTGGAAGTCAATATCCAAAAATTTCTATAGTGTGGAACCAGAGTTGGCAGACTCGAAGTAATTTTCAACTTTTAGAAGACCAAGAGGTTATGTACACAATCTCCCAACAGAAGGGCAATTTCAAGCATTACCTCTCCCTCCCATGACTATTCAGGAAGCACTTCCTCAGACAAAGGACTATTGGCCTCCATGGGATCAAAGAAAAAAATTGAAGCATAGACTCTAGATGATGTGGTGGTGTCCTTCGTGAAGAACTCAGCACTATAATTGAAAATTCATGAGGGAAACTGCAAGATAGTGAAGAGAAATACAATCTTGAAAAGTGGGAAGAATGGATCTTGGTTTGGGTGGGGCCAAGTCAGGTGGCTCCTCTAGAGGTTGACGAGATAGAAATCATATTAGGATTTGAAAAAGATCACACTCGTGGAACTTCGTGTGCGAGTGATCAATTGTGGTATTTGGGTAATGCATTCCAAATAGATACAGTTGCATGCCATTAGGATAAAAGTCTTTAATCAAGACATTACCCATTTGGAATGCAACTATATCTATTTGGAATGCATTGCCCAAACACCGCAATCGATATTGCACACGAAGTTCCACAAGTGTGATCTTTTTCAAATTCTAATATGATTTCTATCTCGTCAACCTCTAGAGGAGCCACCTGACTTGGCCCCACCCAAACCAAGATCCATTCTTCTCACTTTTCAAGATTGTATTTCTCTTCACTATCTTGTAGTTTCCCTTGTGAATTTACAATTATAGTGTAGAGTTCTTCACGAAGGACACCACCACATCGTCTAGAGTCCATGCTTTAATTTTTTCATTTGATCCCATGGAGGCCAATAGTCCTTTGTTTGAAGAAGTGCTTCCTAAATAGTCATGGGGGGGAGAGGTAATTCTTGAAATCTCTCTTCTATTGGGAGATTATGTACATAACCTCTTGGTCTTCTGAAAGCTGACAATTATACTTCGAGTCCACCAACTCTTGTTCCACACTATAGAAATTTTTGGATATTGACTTCCAAATATCCCTCGGTGCAAAAGTATCATTCTCATAATAGAAAAAAGGTGCTCCTTGCATGAACACATTTATTTCCTCCAAGCATGGCCCAATAGGTTTCGCAGGAACTCCAAAACCAGTTAGTCCCTCCAGACATAAATTAGAGACGTCACATCAGACACTCCAGACATTGTTTGTTTGTATTGCATACTATCTATCTATTTATCACCCTTAAACACTTTCCTCTACCATTCTCCAATTGCTCTCTTCTAAGCAGTTGATGAGCTTGTTTCCATGTCATTCAAGATAATGCCTGCTTGCTTTCTTTTAGGAAATTTGCTTGCACATGACTCTTCAACTTGTATGTTCTACTTCCGTACAAATATAAATTTTAATTCACACTCAGATAATAATTAAATTAAATAAGCATTTGTAAAGAAAAAATTTAGTCATTCGATGTTACATATTATCTGACGGAAAGATCCTAGACAATTCTTGGAGAAAGGAAACATCATTGATAATCATTTTTTGCAAATAACACTAAATCAAATAAATTAAAATGTTTAATGCAATTTTTAAAAATAGAACTCGTTCAATGCTTTCATTCACCGATGGCAAAACCATTTGACCCACATCATCTCTCGCCGTCAGAATTCTGACGACAACTAATGGAACGTCCGACGAGGATGTTGTGCATCCAACGGCACTCCTCTATCAGAATTTTACCCTTTGGAGTCGGAATTTTGATGATAGGCCGAGATCACGACGGTATTCTTTCGGGGTATGAGCATCCATGGTGGCCGTCGGAAAGGTTGGAGGTGATGTCAGAATTGCGACGACCACAAGGATAGTCGAAACTTTCGACACAAAGTTTTTGACGGCTTTTTTTGTCGGTAGTGTGACGAAATTGTGTCAGAATTCCGACGATTTGCCATTGAAATTTTGACCCGAATGTACTTGTGTTTGTAGCTAAAATGTATAGCAATAGAGGTCTGCTTGGATCAAGTAGAATCAACAATGGTGTATGCATTAGGTAGTCTTTAAGCATTTGGAATGCTTATTGGCATTTTATATCCCATTAAAAGTGGATACTCTTATGTAACAGATGCGTGAAGGGATGACATTTATCAGCCAATTGTGCAATGAATCTTCGAACTGATTGTAGCCGCCCTTGTAATGTTGTTAACTGACTGATATTATTTGGAGGTGGCATGTCCATGATTGCCTTTACTTTTGCAGGATCTACCTCAATGCCTTTACTTGAGACAATGTATCCTAGGAGTTTCCCAGAGGTTACTCCAAAGACACATTTCTTTGGATTGAGACGAACATGATATTGCCCTAATTTGTCGAAGGTTTTACCCAGTATTGCTAGATGAACCTCTCTTGTTAATGATTTAGCCAGTAAATCAATGGCATAATCTTCCATTATGGTGTGCATCATATCGTGAAAGATGGTAGTCATAGCTCTTTGATATCTTGCCCCTGCATTCTTCAGGCCATAAGGCATCACATTCCAACAGTATGTTCCCCATGGGCATGTGAAAGCAGTTTTGTGTTGATCCTCTAGAGAAATTTTAATCTAGTTGTACCCTGAAAAGCCATCCATAAGAGAAAGCATTGCATGACTTGCTCTTAAATCGACAATCATGTCAATATTTGGTAATGTTAAGTCATCTTTAGGGCAAACCTTGTTCAAATCTATGAAGTCTATACAGATATAGATGCCCCCTAGGTTTACCAACAGGTACAATATTGGAGATCCACTCTTCATAATCAATTGGTCTGATGAAACCAACATCTAAGAGATTTTTAAGTTCATCTTTGACAAGAACAACAATCTATGGGTGCATCTTTCTGAGCTTTTGTTTAACAGGTTTAGCTCCTTCTGCTACAGTTAGGTGATGCATGACCAAATCTGGATCTAAGCCAAGCATGTCTGCATAAGACCATGCAAAGTTGATTTGACGCTTCTGGAAGAATTCCACAAATTTTGGTTGTTCCTCTAGATTTAATAGAGATGCCAAATGTATTTGGTGAGGAGTCTCAGGTGTCCCCACATTGAATTCTTTTGTTTCCTCTATTAGGATGGTCAATCTCTCTTGATTCGTACTAGAGGGGAGGATGTAAAACCTTTCATCCTCAGGCGCCACAGAGAGGTTTTCACCTTTGGATACGCTCTTTGTTTTTACTTTTTTGGGATCAAACAGTGCCATGATGTGGTTTTCAATGGAAGATCCATGTTTTATTGTAATAATTTTGCAGCTGAAAGGTTTGGAATCTGCCCCAAAGTATGTTACGTTGTTAAGTTCAATGGAAAACCCAACTTTATGATCCTCACTTGGTATGTTATCCCATAATTCTAAAAATTCTATGAGTGCCTCATCATTTTGGAAATGGTCAAGGCATGGGGGATGGGGCTAGTTCCATTCAATGAGTTCAGGATGGATGATAAACATTACCTCGTCGATTAAGTTGAGTTTGTGGGAGGCATCAGTGAGGGTTAATATAGAGGAGCGAAGTTCATCGATGGTACTCTCCTTGTCAGATTCTGATGTAGGATTTGACGTAGGGCTTGTGGAAGTTGCTTCTTGCTCAGGAACCCAAAAGGTTTTAATCCATGCCTCCATAAACTGGGATATCTTTACGAGGTGGTGGAGGTGATGTGTCTTCCTCGTCTGAAGTATTAGATTCATTGAATCCAATTCCCACTCATGTGAGTCTGTCTCTGAATCACTCTCTAACATCTGATTACTGTACCAAGCTCGGGATGTCTTTTGAATTGAATAGTGCATTAGTTTTTGGCTTATGCACTTTTGGAGGTGGGATTGTTGGTGTTGCTGATGGGGTTATCAGTCCCATTGATGCTACTAATGGAGTTATTGGTGTTGTTGATGCTACTATTGATGGATTTATTGGTGTGGTTGATGTTGTTGATGGAGTTATTGGTGTTGTTGATGTTGTTGATGCCTTTCATAGGGTTGTTGGTGTTGTAGACATAGTCAAGGATTGCATCCTTGGAGTAACTGGCTGATACATGGGTTTGCTGGGTTTTCCTTTGAATCAAAGCTTAGGAAGAGATTCCTTTTGAAAACCTACTCTTGTTTTATCTTTTGGTTTCAACTCAGGTTGTAAGGGCTCATGTCGTCCTTGTTTGCAATGTCCTGAAGCACTATGACCATCATATCCCATTCTTTGCATTATGGTGAAGCCTTTGCCATATTTTTCAGTGGGGAGCTTAGCCTTCAGGCTTTCTTTGTTGATAGGGTCGGTGTAGATCCATTCTGCCAGGTCTTCATCCATGGTTTCTGCTTCTTGACTTCTACAAGAAGTGAATTGTGCCAAAGTGCACGTTCTCTTGGCCAGTGGTGTTTGAAGTAAACCTTGGGGTTTTCCATGAGTTCTAGGGGATGTGAGTAATTTCCCAACACAAAAGAGTTGGCTAAGATTATATTCCCCGAGACCTTCCTAGCCATTTTCATTTTCAACTTCTCCTGCTTTGGTATAGGGGTTGTTGAGCTAGAAAGAGAGGTCAGATTAACATATGATGTGGAAGGGATAGCTTCTCTGTTGTTAGGTATGGTGATCTTTGGTTGATGGTTAATATTATTACAATAGGAAAATGGATTTGCATCACAAAGGTTTGTAATTTCTACACCGTTATGTGGAAACTTGATACATTGGTGATAGGTGGATGGAACGGCTTGCATGGCATGTATCCAAGGTTTTCCTAACAAGAGATTATATGGAAAAGGAAGGTCTAGAACTTAGCAAACTATATGTTTCACCACTGGCCCAACCCTGATAGGTAATACAACAGCTCCTCTGGAAGAATGTTCTACATCATCATATGCCTTGATGGTTATCTTTTTGTTGGCATCTACCAATTCTACTACATAACCCAATGTTGTGACCAACTGCAAGGTGCATATATTCAAGTCGGCTCCATTGTCAATCAAGACTTGCTTGATTCTATGTTGGTTTACAAATCCTTCAATATGGAGGGAGGCATTATGTGGTTGTTGGAAGGAAGTGTTGTCACTTTCAGTAAAAGTGAGACATGGTGATGACTTTAGACTACCAACCATGGCTTGAAATTAATTTGCGTTGAGGTTGGCGGGGACTGACGCTTCTTGGAGAGCTTAATCCAAGATTATTTTATGTGAGGGGGATAAGCGCAAAAGATCTAATATGGAGACGAGGGTGGGTATTTTATCCAATTGCTCTACAAGATTATATTTCTTGGGGAGGGGTGTCGTTCCTTGTGGTGCTGCTCGAATGGTAATCTTGCTACGACACGTAACAACGTTGCATGCAAGATTTGGATCTTTGATTGTTAGAGTTGCAACTTGTTCATCAGTATCATAAAGGTGATTCACAGTATAATTATATGTAGCTTGTGTATAATTAGTTGTAGTATCTTTGTTTCGCCCTGAGGTGGAAGGACCCCTTTGATCATGTGATGTAAGTGGATTCTTGAACATTAAATGATCATCATTGGATGTTTTAGGGTCATGTCCTTCTATTTCAATTTCTTCTCTATCAATAAGATCTTGAACAAGATCTTTCATTCGATGGGAATTGCTTGTTTTATGCCCTCTTCCTTGGTGAAATTCACAATGTTCATGATCTCACCACCATGGAGGTTTGACCTGAGGCTCATAGTTAGATGTTTTTGGTAAAGTCACAAGATTGGAGGATACCAATTGATGTAAGATTGTTTTGATAGGTTCCCCTAAGGGTGTATATGTGCGTTTTGGCTTGTAGTTTTGTTGTTTTTGTTTTGGTTCCTCTTGTTGCGCATTGCGACCTTGATTTTATGGATTAGTGATGGTGTTGTTTTTAGGAGGGGGATTTTGTCCTACAAATCTAACCACAAGTTGTGCAATTTTTACTGTTCGTGCATCCAATATCTCGTCATTGACAACGTTCTTGTTCTTGTTCCAAAAAATTGGTTTATCACTATTATGACGTGGACGAGGACCATCTTTGGGTTCATTGTAGATTTTGATAAGTCCCTTTTTGATGAGGGATATTTCACATTTTAGTCCTTGAGTGATCATCTCTTCAAAGGAGTTTTTACCCTTCATGTCTAAATAAAATTCCATTTCATCATTTAAGTTGGAAATGAAAATTTCCACTAGTTCTTGCTTAGGTAGATCAAGAGAACGTCTGCTAGACAATTGTCTCCACCATTGTAGGAAAGTTGAGAACAAATCCCCTGGTTTTTGTTTGGCGTTGCACAAATTTGCCATGTTGACATCTCGTTCTATGTTTTGTGCATAATGAGCGATGAATTTTTGGACTAGTTCCTCAAATTTTCTAATGCCACCTAGTAATCGTGAAAACCATTGTGTGGTTGTGCCTCCCAAACTTTGAGGAAAGAGGCACATTAGATATGTGTCCTCATAGGCCACCTCTAAACAAGTTGAGTGAAATCCTTGTACATGATCCCTAGGATCTCCTTTGCCCCTAAACTTTTCAAATTTGGGTGTTTC
Source organism: Cryptomeria japonica (assembly GCF_030272615.1). Lineage (NCBI taxonomy): Eukaryota > Viridiplantae > Streptophyta > Pinopsida > Cupressales > Cupressaceae > Cryptomeria > Cryptomeria japonica. Next base: position 533,373,816 of record NC_081413.1, read on the forward strand.
GAACCCTCACAGAAAAGGTGGCATAAGCATGTTCCTATCAAAAGGATAGGGACAAATGTCATTAAGTGAAAACGAGTAGTCTTCACACCACTATTGAGTTGTTGAGCAAGATTTTCTACTTGTTGCCTTAACATGTCTATTTCTGAAGGAGGAGGAGGTGGAATATTTTCTTGATGATTAAGGTCATAGCAGAAGTAATCTCTACCTCTTCCACCATCGTGATGGCTATGTTGCTCAGATGTTTGTCGTATCTGTGTGGTGTCAAAGTTAGAGGGTAGTTTGGCACCCTCTTGAGCAAGTCTTAAGAAATGAGTATTTGCATTGTTTCTAAGGATTTCATCAAAGAGTCAGTTGAATTTGGGATTATGTTGTGCTCTTTCTATATCTTCTAGAGTTGGAGTGTTGGGTTCTTCATCATTTGTGCCTCCTCCCACAGCCTCATGAAAATCATTGACGTTTTCTTCCTCTTCTTCAATCTTTGGTTGTCGGTTTTTCTTTGATCTTGTTTGAGCCATATTTTTTATGTTTGTGAAAGTGCTTATGAGGTGGTGATGAAGTGTTTGATGGAAGACAAGTTTTGTGAAATGTTTGTTGGAAGATGGATCTCTAACACTGAAGGTTGGATGTCAACATAGTTCTTTGTGAATTGCTCTTTGTGTTTTTCAACAATTTTGATGTGATGAGGTATAGCAAGGTTTGAGATGTGTTACAAACCAAGCTACCTAGTGATGAGAGGATGCACTCATAAACTAGTTTTAACATGTGTAGAAATGCCTCTTAGGATGATTGATCCTAGATGTAGAGACACCCTAAAAGTGATTTGCTGGTGTGATTTAAGCAATATCTAAAAGAACCCAGGACAAGAACTCTTTGTGTTTTGAGAGTTGAATGGTTTTGTGATGTGTGGAAGTGAAAGTGGATAGAATATGTACCTCAATAAAAACTTTCTATTACAAAGGGGGTTTCTATTTCTTCTTCTTCTCTGACAGTGGTTGGTGGTTCTCCTCAAGCTTCGTTGTATGTGATGCATATTTGAGGAAAGAAAGTAGGATTGATCTTGCCCCCTTTGTTTTTGTGATAATCAAAAGCTCTATACTAAGTTAAAGCTCTATTGCTCAAAGGCTCTTTGTCAAATTCGTTGGATTTGCCTTATAGGTACAAGTGTATATGATGTAAGAATACCCTATGTGAGAGAAAGAGTTGCCTATTGATATAGAAAAACTTCCTTCTTTTGATAAGATCTTTTGAAGCAAGTTGTCTTTTCTTCAATGTGGTCTTTTGATGAAGATTTTGTTTTCTCAAGATATGAGTGATGGTCATACAAACTGATATTTCATTTCACTTGTTGATGTTTGTTTTGTTTATCAATGTTTGATGTAGATTCGTTCGATGGATACTTGGTTTGTTTTGAATTTCTTTGACAAGAAAACACAGCAAGCACACAAGCACAATACCCTTGCCTTTTTCAACAAAAGGCAAAAATAGGTGTGGGTCTAAATCAACCCAATCATGAAATTTTTGACCCTTTACAAATGTATTTTATGTTCCCAAAGCCTGAAGTCGGCCCAAATTGTTATTGGTCTAAAACAAGACGAAGACAACTCAAACACTTTTTATCCCTAAGGTCATGGCCAGTTGCAATATTTGCACCCCACATCTTGATATTTCTTCTACTTTGGTACTACATACCTTATGAATCCCATCATGGAAGGTAAGGATGTGATATACTAAGTATTGCACGAGCATAACAGATAGATGATCCCTATAATGGGGGAGTCACCACTTTCATCAAGCTACAAGTAGCCTTTCAAAAAGCCCTGTTTCTACTCAAGGAAATATGTATGGTGAGTATCTTGGGAGAAAAGCCATCTATGCTCTTACACTGAACTTTTCACAAATATCCTCAATCAATAGAACGGGTGGGCTTCTAGAATAAAATGTGTCTAGTAATGTTCAATGTTTTTGGATGTAAGTTCATTCTGCAGTGACTCACTTAAGAGCCTTGTAACTTGTGGTGGGGCCCATATGTCCTTTCGGCAAGTTACACTGTAGGAACAACTACACCCAAGGCTACAACTTTCGCTCTTACCTACTTTCTATAGTAACTCAAAGGATTTACCGCGCAAGGTCGTTCCCAAGAGTGATGTGTCTCTTGGCAGGGCTCTCTTAAAAATAAAAAATTTAGAGCATTACTAACACTTTTCTCTTGCACCTAGGACCACAAGAGCCAAGGGAGAGGATAGTGTGTGTTAGAAATGGGACCACTCTACAAATTTGCACAAGTGTGCCAAACATGGAAAACACTTGTTCTTTTTAACCTTTTTTATCGCAATGTGATTTATTTGCTATTTGGAGATGTTGCTCCAACAACCATGGTGTTCTTTTTAATCCCACAAAGCAATTTGTTTTCTAACTAGGAAAGTGAAAATCTTGGTCAACAAAATGAAAGCACGTTTGCTTAAAGTAAAAGCAATTTGTAAATATAAATGGACAAGTTGTTTGTTCTTTTTAACTTGCAAATAAAAGGTTGATTGTGAATTTTATGCTTGCAAGAAATGAAAGTTGTCTGGTTTGTTTTAAGCCCAAAATGAAAAGTTTATTCCTAACTTGCAAGAAAGCAAAGTTTGTTTGTTTGATTTGTGGTTCTTTTTAGCTTGCCAATGAAATCCTTTTTAAGCCCAAATTGAAGATTTTGTTGATTTTAGTACAAAATGAAAGATGAGATTCTTTTTAAAATGAAAGGAAAGTGAATTCTTTTTAATCTAACTTAAAAAAAAAAAATCTAGAAAGAAAAGAAATAAATTCCTAATCCTAATTCCTCGAATCCTGCAAACAAAAACGTTAGTAACCTGCAAAAAAAAAAGAAAAATTAGTGAAATGAAGATCTTTGATGGGCTTCTACAAGCCTAGATTTTTAATTTTTCGATTACACAATTTTTTATTTTTTTTCGAACTCTCTATTACAAAAGCGCTACTCTGTGTAAATACATAAGCACTACTTCGAACAAAAGCATCGAAGTATTAACAGAAGCGCTAAATAAATATCAACAGTGCTAAAAGATGAACAGCTGCGCTAATTTAAACTGTTCGACAGAATGAAAATACTGACAAATAGAGAGTGCAAAGGCGCTAAAATATTACAATAGCATTATTTAACAAACAATAGCACCACAACTACAACAAAAGCGTTAAATCTTGTATCAAAAGCGCCAGAACGCGAACAAAGGCACTAAATCTTCTTCTGTCAATGGCGCTAAAATGAGTGTCAAAAGTGCTAAAGCGCAACCTATGTGTGAAAATTTATGAGGAAAATCACAAAAAAGTTAGTTTAAATAGATCAGAAGGTTGCGTGTTCGATTCATGTCGGGTTCACCAAATGATGCACGCTTAAAAAAGACACAAGAAACATAAGACAAGTCATTAGTGTTGTTAGTAACAATCAAAGACAAAACACAAATGAAACTATAATCCTAAACATGCATATCAAGAGAGAGATAAAACAGATAATGAAAAGCATACAAAAATGAAGGAATGAGATAAAACCCTCCCAAATGCTCTCCAACATGCTCATAGTTGCTCCTCCCTTGTTCCTCTCCTCTCCAAGTTCTACATGAGTGCAACCCTCGGCTTTTTGCACTATTATGGATGTCCTATGGAGATTCAAGATTATGAAAATGAAGATAACTAATTATGCAAATGTAAACAAGCTAATATGAGAAAGTATTTTAATTATTCTATGTTAATTTTAGCCAAAATAACAAAGAAAAATGCTTCTAAATGCTCTCTCAAAATTACTATAAGTTTAATGCATACAAGATTTCTAGATCCTTTTGAAGAAGGAAAGGGCTCTATTTATAGGAAAAATGGAGAAATGGATGGTTGACATTGAGTAATCTCAACAAGGGCCAGGATTGATGGGTTTATTATCCATGTGAGGGTTTTCAATCCAATCCCAGGATGACAAATGTCAACATGAGATGGCTTGAGAGGAGAGGGAAGAAGCATTAAATGTTTGAGATGACATGAAGGTTACCTTGGGAGGTAAGGTTAGGCTTGAGTTGATGAATAAAGTCTTTATCCAATGAATAATGTCTTTATCCAATGGACAAACTCTTGTGCAAGAGTTAATGGAAATAACCATGGTCAAAGCAATAAATGCTTGAAGAGACCCATGAGTTAAATGGGAGTTGAATTTAACCATTAATGGTTATGTAAGAGCCATAAATGGTTATATAAGAACCATTATTGGTTTGGAAGACTTTTAGAGGTTAACTTGTTGAAGACATAAAGCCTTTAATGCTTTTCAAAGACTTTGAGACTTTGAGAAGTGACTTCAAGTTGTTTAGGAATGTGACAATAATTAGGGGATGGGATTAGGCTAATTAGAAATGGTTTAGAAGAATCTAGAATGGGTTTAGGATGCAAGTGGGTTTGGTGGGTGAGAGAAAATAAGATTTTAATTAAAATAAAATTACTTTATTTCAACCAAATAGTGCAACTTGCATTTGTAGGAGAATGCAAGTAGTGGGGGGGGGTAGTTTAGGGATTTAAATAAATATTTATTTATTTATTTAAAGGAGGAAAGGGGTTAAATTAAATAAATATGTTTTATTCATTTAATTGATTGTTAGAGTGTGGCTTAATGAATTAATTTAAATAAATTGAATAATTTATTTAGTTAATAGAAGAAGAGGTTGAAGATGAATTAATTAACTGATGACTGATGGTTAAATAATCAAATAAATGCTAAATATTCATTTAATTAAGTGGATAGATTTATGTGTCTACAATATTTATTAAATAATATAAACCAATTAAATTATAAATATTAAAATAAAGATAATTATGTGTTGTGACACAAAAGGGGATGTGACACTCTTCTCAACATGAATTTTCTTCTAAGTTTGTTTTCTCTTTCATCTTCATTGGGGTATCAAACTTCCCCATATAGTCACGCTCTTTGCCTATTCCTCACCTTTGCTCCCTCTTCCACTAGGACTTCAAAGTTTCCCATACCATTATTCATCTTCAGAAAACCACACTTCTCACAAATGCTCATTAAAGAGTCAAGCTTACCATCACAAACATGCCTCCCTTTTGAACCTTGAACCCCAACTTATGGCATGAGTAACAAGGTATCCTCAAGACCTCAAATCTAACACTCCTACCTCTTTTCACTATTTTTCTCCACCTATATCCCTACATGACTAGATAGTCATTAATGTGCAAGTTGGTGGTACATCTTCTATAAGGGTTGCTATAAGCACACAAGTATCATTTTTTTAATAAGGATGTGGTTCCAAGTGTACACCCAACTATGCAAAAAAGGCAGACAAGTTTAGTTGCCATTAATGAGGTAATTAGAGTTTCAAACCCTAAGGGACCCTTCACCATTATTCCCAAGGATAGTTGTAGTTCACAATGGGAATTCCTCTATGCCTTCCAAGTATATTTCTATACACATTCAAGCAAAATTTTAGACACGCTTTTAGGGGAAATGATTCTCAATAGGTATGAGCAATCCTTTTCATGAACTGGTCTTTAAATGGAGGCTATTTTTTATATATTTTGGTACTCTTTTTGGGTGTATTAAGGATTTTGAGTTTGAAAATAAGGAATAATATGAAACATATGAAAAAATACACAAATCCTAACCTAAATTATCGTGAGCTCTCATTACTTGAGTATCTAGATTTGAGGATGAAAACCCATAGATCTATGGAGGTCAAGGGATGAAAACCTTGTAGATCTCATGTCAAAAGATAAAATCCCTTATCTCAAGCTTGTTTGATTTTAAAGTTTCCTTGAGAGTACAACTATTATATTTCTAGTTTGTTATTGTGACTTTGCAACCATTGTTTCTATTATTAAGACGTTGTAGTCACCCTCATAGCAACGTATGGAAATGGGTTTTAGTCCTCTTATGCAATTTTAGCTTTGTTTGTGATCTCAATTTGTAATTTGGGCTACTTCTATTAATGTATAAATTGTGAACTCATAGCTACGGTTTCTTCTATTATTACAACCTGAATGTAACTTATACTAGGGGAAGAGCACCAGTAGCTGTCATAGCTAACTTCATGCACCCACAGATCCTAAATCGTACATCAGATTTTATTTTTTTTATTTCATTGTCTTTGTATGTGACTTAACTACTTAAACCTATTGATCTGGCTTTTGGGTAGTAACGATCCAATTTCTATGAGCTATTATGCATCGAAAGGTCAAAAAGTGGTCATTTCAAAGTGTCGCTCGATACTTGACCTCTTTTGCGCCAATAACCACACACAAAAAGGCCAATATCCATTTATAAAATACCTAAAAACTAATATGTTTTTCACCTTTTTATAAAAATAAATTAACCTAAATAGTTTATGTTATGCATATTATTAAAAATACATTTAATATTATAATGTTTAAAATGGGTGGTCGAAAAAATTGTTGACCACCCATAACCGCCTTCCCACGTATGCATTATGGGCCCACGTGGCATGAACTACTGCTATATATGTTGCCCTAAAAACTTAGGGAAATGAAGATTTTTGGGGGAATTTTCAACGTTCATCGTTGTTTCTCCTCTATTTCTCCTCTACAACCATTTCTTGGCCTCCTCTACAACCATTTCGTCGGCTCTTCTGCATTCCCAAGTAACAGTCGTGCTCTTCATCCTTGCATTTTGGATGTGCAATGATGGTTTTGCTCCTTCGTAGCTGCATTATGCTTTGTCTATTGATAATTTCTTTATATGCGGTCTAGGATTTCATTTAAAAGCTCTGTTATAGTATAATAATGCCGAAATCCTCACAGAGAATGGCAAAAAAATTGATTATCTCTTCATTTTCTTTGAAACCCCTTTATTATTTTTCATTTCATTTTATGGGTGCATTGTTAAATTGTGTCTCTCTATTTATAATTCCAAAATCATTATAGTCAATGCAAAAAAAAATTATTATTGTTCATAATTATTCGAAACCCCTTCATTATTTATCATTTCATTTTATGGGTGCGTTGTTAAATGGTGTCTCTCTATTTATAAAGCCAAAATAATTATAGTGAATGCAAAAAAAAATGATTATTGTTCATAATTATTTGAAAACCCCTCATTATTTATCATTTATTTTATGGGTGCGTTGTTAAATGGTGTCTCTCTATTTATAATGCCAAAATCATTACAGTGAATGCAAAAAAAATTGATTATTGTTCATAATTATTCGAAACCCCTTCATTATTTATCATTTCATTAATATGTATGCCTGATAGTATTATTTACAGTGAGTATATATTGGCTATATGGTTATTAAAGCCTTCTCGTGTACACATTATGGGCCCACTTGGCACGAATTACCGCCAACTACATTGCCCTACAAACTTTGGGAAATGGAGATTTTTTTGGGGCATTTTCATTGTTTTCTTTGCAAAATAACCTTGTTCTCCTTATGCCTGATAATATTAGTTATAGTGAGTATATACTCACTGTAAATAATATTATTAGGCATACATATTATACTAATTTCAGACAACTTAATAATATTATCAAGCATACATATTATATTTTTTTCAGAGAACTTTAATCTTTTCTATTTATTACTTCCAATAAATTTCACATGACAAATACAACAACATCATTCAGTAGTTAATCATATGAGAAATGAATCTGCATCTAATAGAATATCAACAATATCCATTTTTTAATCACATCACAGTTGCATCTTTCACTCTTGCATCTCGTGCTTTTATTTTTTGTCCTTGTGATATTAAGTTTCAAGCTTTGTGCCTATATGGTTATTGTCCATATATTTATATTTATAGGTATATATACATATACATTATATACATGTACATATATATGTATATACATATATGCATATACATATATATCTATATCTATATATATACATATGTATATCTATATATATACATGTGTATATAGATATTGTGAGAGTTAAGAAATACAACACCACAGGAGCCCAAAAGATCTCTGCAAGCTGAAATAAACCTGTTACAAGGAGATGCAAGGAAGCAACAACAGAAAAAACAAATACACAAAAAATATGCTCAAAAGATTAGAGCTCAATATTCATAAAATGTGTAATGTGATAATGATACAAAGAAAAGAAAAATAACCTCTAATAGGTCAAGAAACCCTAAAAGGGAAAACCTAGGCTTGCACATAATAATTAATAAAAGAATTAATTATTATGCACCTAATGTTAGCTTCAGTGTAAAAAGAGATAAAGGGAACTTAAATAATTAAACAAATGTTGTTTAATTAATCAAGTAAAGACTCGAATATTCTAACACCCCCCCTTAAGCTAGACTTAGGGAGAAGCTAAAACCTAGAACAACTACTGAAAGCATGAAAGATGGGTCCCGCCACAAGGCCTGATCAGGTACCCAAATACAATGAAATCTCTATGAAATAGAGAAAAAGGAGAAAACCCATTGGGAAAAAACTCCTCTCCAAAAAGAGATAAAAGAACATGTTGAAAGAAATAAGAAGGAAGGAAGGTCTCATAAAGACCCCCCAAGGACAACTTCGTTCACCCCAAGCATAGAGCGCAAATGAAGATAGTGTGGTGATGCAAAAGGTTTCATGAAGATGTCTACAACCTGCTCAACAGTGGGAATGTACTCCACAATGAGAGAACCATCCTGAATCAACTGGCGAATAAAATGCATGTGAAGCTCAATATGCTTCATCCATTGATGCTCTACTGGGTTGCGAGAAATATGAATAGCACTCTGATTGTCACATGAAAGAATAGTGGGACTATCAGGTGGAAAACCAAACTCAATCATCAACTGTCAAAGCCATAAGATCTCCTGACTAGCGAGCACAGCAGCTCGGTACTCAGCCTCTGTAGATGATAATGCATGAGTAGCCTTCTTCTTGCAAGACCATGTGATAGGACCAGAGCCAAGACAGAAAACAAAGCCAGAAGTAGACTTTCGATCAGTGACATCACCAGCCCAATCTAAGTCAATGTAGCCAACAATGTGAGGTTCCCCTGATCTGTAGTGAAGGCCATGAGAAATAGAGCCCTGAATGTACCACAAAATATGTTTGGTAGCTTGCCAATGACTCTCATGAGGATCATGGGAGAATCAAGAGACAAGGCCAACCACAAAGGAAAGATCAAGATGAGTGTGTGTCAGGTACAACAAACTGCCAACCAACTACTTGTAAAGTGTAGAATCTATTGAAGGAGTGGGACAAGTAGTAATCAAAACAACCCCTGACTGAAAAGGAGTGGGACAAGGATTACAATCAAGCATGCCAAAGTGTTGAAGCATGTCAAGAGTATACTTCTGCTAGTAAATGTAGATCCCGTCAGAAGACTGAATCACCTGAAGACCAAGAAAATAGTGCAGAAGACCGAGATCTGTCATCTCAAACTGGTCCATCAAAGCTCATTGAATATGCTGAATCATAGAGGATAAGCTACCTATGATGAGGAGATCATCAACATATAGCAGAAGAATCAGGATCTCACCCTTAAGAAGTTGAATGTACACTGTGTGATCGGAATGACTGCGGGTGAAACCAGTGGAGAGCAAGAAAGAATCCATCTTCTCATACCAAGGCCGAGGGGCCTGTTTGAGACCATACAATGAACGCCTAAGTTTTCAAACCAAAGAACTATCCTGCACAAATCCTTGAGGCTGCTCCATATAGATTTCCTCCTGTAGGTCCCCATGCAAGAAAGCACTCTTCAAATCCATCTGAAAAATGGGCCATCCCCAAGAAGTTGCAAGAGATAGTACACAGCAAATAGAGTTCATCTTGGCAACAGGGGCAAATGTCTTAGAGTAATCAATACCCTCAACCTACGAGAAACCCTTCACAACAAGATGTCATTTCTACTTATCAATCAAACCATCAACAACATACTTAGTGTGATGCAACCAACGGCACCTAACCATCTTTTTGCCCTTAGAAAGAGGACAAAGATCCCAAGTATGATTCCTCATCAAAGAAGAATACTCCTCCTCCATAGCCCAATCCCACTCAGGGTGTCTTGTAGCCTCTGAAAACTTTCAAGGATCATCTGAAAGGGCATGACTCAAAAGACTAGAACCCATAGTATGAGAGCGGGTGCGACAAGTATCTGAAGGATCACTGGCCATAGATCCTGTCACCTCAACAATAAAGCGTGCTGACTTGGGCATCTAGGGTGGAGCAAGTGGAGGTGGGGATGGAGGATCATCAACAGCATCATCAGAATCATCCTCAAAATAATCTTGAAGAGATGCAGTGGGAGGAGTAGGCAGAGGAGTAGACACTCGAGACAGGGTATCCACTGTGGGAAGGCGCTCATCGAACTGAACATCCCATCAAAATAGGACCTCTCTGGAATTAGGATCAAATGACCTGTACGCCTTAACATCCTCACAGTAGCCAACAAAAATGAGGGGTCAACTCTTCTACTCCATGGCTTTCCTCTGAGCATCAGGAATAAAAGCCCATGCCTCACTGCCAAACACTCGGAAAAAAGAAACATCAGGCTTGTCATGACACCAAGCCTCCTCAGGAGTCATATGTCGAATCACCTTGTGAGGCACCCGATTCTGAATATATTTGGCACAATTGACTACCTCAGCCCAAAAAGATGAATCCATGGACCTGGACTGAATCATACAATTCGCCATCTCTCGTAAAGATTTGTTCTTGTGCTCAGCAACACCATTTTGCTGAGGGTGTAGGAAACAGTAAACTAATGTTGCAAACCATGCTTAGTGCAAAAATCTCTGAAAGCCTAATTCACATACTCCCCCCCATTATCTGTACATATCCGCCAAATAGAACAACCAAACTGCTTCTCTACAAATGTCTTGAAGATTTGAAATGAATCAAAGACATCAAAATTGTACTTAAGAAAGTACACCCATGTGTGTCTGGAGAAGTCATCAATAAAAGTGAGTACATACTTGGCCCCAGAAAAAGAAGGAGTATGGAATGACATGAGATCACTGTGAATCAACTCCAAGGGTGCCAAAGCATGAGGAGCTCTTCCCTTCGGAAAGGGATCCCTGTGATGCTTGCCAAGCACACAACCATGACAAACACCATCAGTGCAGGAAATCTGTGGGAGCCCAAGAACAAGTGCATGTGTACTCATCTGCTGAAGATATCTGTAATTGACATGGCCCAAGCGCTCATGCCAAAGCTTACTCACTTAATCTGCATGTGTTATAAGAGATGAACCTGCACTCGCAGAGGGCTCAAATCCATCAAATTTGTAAAGATGAGATCCAGTATCAACACACCCAGTAGCCACAACTAAATCAGAGTCATGGAGGTCCCAAATAACCACATCATGTGGTGAGAACTCAACTATCTTACCAGATCCAGAATGACAAATCTGATAAATGGACAGGAGGTTCGTCGAGATATCAAGGACAACCAAAACATCCTACAGAGTACCCCCATCCAAAGAGACAAAACCTGAACCCAAGACTGAAATTTGTATGAGTCGCCCACTGCAATCTATGAAGTACCACAAGAGGCAAGAGAAGTAACCAACTACTGAGTGTGAGTCATATGGTGAGAAGCACCAGAATCTAATATCCAACTGGACCCATAGGTCGAAGCTCGAGTAGTGAGAGCATGACCTTTCCCTATGGAAGGAGAAGACGCCTGAGGTGAGGAGAGGTGATGTTGTTGCATGGCTTCCTCTAAAGCCTCTAAGTGTTTCCAACATCGAGAAACTAGATGTCCTTCCTTGCCACAAAAACTGCAAGTGTCACCTGATTTCTTCTTAGTCTTGGAGGAAGACTCACCAGACTGTGAAGATTTCCCATGTTTCGAAGGAAATGGTGGTTTAGAATCAAAATTAGGAGGTGGCTTGGAGGAATGCTCACTACTTGCAGAATTCTTCTTTGGCTTCAGTTTCTACTTTTGCTTCTCCTTAGAGGACTGAGCAACCAATTCTTTGTTCTTGGACCCTGCGAGCATGTCCAACTGAGAAAGGTGAGACTGCTCACGAGACAAACGCTCACAAAACACATCAAAGTTAGGCATGGTGAAATGAGCACCCAAGCCATCCATGGTGGAGTAGAAAGCAGAGGCAAAAAACCAAAAATGACCCCGAAGCTTCAAAAGAATCAAGTGAATGCACTCTGTGTCTGTCTTCATCTTGCCACACCCCTGGAGAACAAATCTAGTAATCTTGAACTTGTTCAAAAAATCCTCAATGGTGGGAAAGGAATCAGGTGACAAGGAAACAAACTTTGCCTCAATCTATAATGCCTGAATCTCATTAACCCTCCCAAAGAGAGACTCAAACTTCAACCACATAGTGCGAGGAGTGAGCAACTCATCAAGGTGAAATAGAAGACTGTCAGAGACATGCAAAGAGAGAAAACCCATGGCCCCATCCATCTTGTTCCTGTGCTAAAAAAGCTCATAAGGATGTTGCAATAGAGTTTGAACCTCATCCAAACAATACCACAACCCTCGTGCCCAGAGAAGCCTCGTGATGTGAGGCTTCTAGGTGTGTGATAGTTGTGTGATGTCAACAACTCAACTGAAGGATCTGCCATGAAAAAAACTTTGCACCTACACCTGATGAAAAATATGAGAAACAAGATCACATATCTGAATAGAGCATGCCAAGAGCTTTCTGATGCCTATTCATTTTAGAAAAATGGAGTCCGTTTGCCCATTCTACAGCCCCGGAAGTGTAGAAAAGAGACCCGACTTTAACTGGAAAAAGCTACAGTCAAATAGCAAAATCGAGCAAAAATTCGAACACCACAAGGTCTGGCTCGGAACCAGATTTTTGACACCTATTCGTTTTTAAAAAAATGACTCTATATGCTCAAGATATGGCCAAAAAATGAACCCCCCCTTAAAGAGGCAAGAGGGTGGAGGTCCGGTGGCAGGGTCGAGCAGAGGTGGCGCTTCGACGATGCTCCGGTGGTGGAGCGGTAGAGGCGAGGCTGCGGCTAGGCAGCGGTGGAGGCAGTTCGGTGCAGGGATTCTGGTGGCGGAGTGGCGGTGGAGCGCAGGGATTCCGGCAAGCGCAGGCGGCGCAGGGAGAGGTCGGCGGCCGGTGGGCGTCGACGTGCGGGGCCCGCTCTAACAGGGTCGGCGCGGGGTCGGAGTGTCAGACCGGTGACAAAGGTGGCAGGTCGGCGGGGTCACACAAACCCCAAAAAAACTTTATTTTTTTTATTTTCCAAAAAAAACTCTTTGCCTTTTGAATGATTTTTTTTCTTTTTTCTTTTTTTCTTTTTTTTAAAAAAAAATCAAAAATTTGGCTTGCATGCCGTAAAAAGGCAAAAAATATTTTTTTTGAAATTTTTTTCATGAACTGCGTGCCAGGACCGTACAACTTGGTACTGAAGAAAAAAAATACCCCCAGAGGCTCAGGAGTCAAAACTAGCCAAGTTTTATATGACCATAGGGGTTTTGGGGCCTTTCTGAGCACAATGGTGAGGTCCGTTTAGGCCCAAAGTGCTTAGAAAAAAAAAGCCTATCCCTAGGTGCATAAAAAAACTTCCTGAAACCCCAGATCTGCTTCCAATGCAAAAATTCTCAAAACAAGAACAGATAGCTACAGATCTAAAGCTCTGATACCATGTGAGAGTTGAGAAATACAACACCACAGGAGCCCAAAAGATCTCTGCAAGTAGAAATAAACCTGTTACAAGGAGATGCAAGGAAACAACAACAAAAAAACCAAATACATAGAAAATATGCTCAAAAGATGAGAGCTCAATATTCACAAAATGTGTAATGTGATAATGATACAAAGAAAAGAAAAATAACCTCTAATAGGTCAAGAAACCCTAAAAGGGAAAATATAGGCTTGCACATAATAATTAATAAAAGAATTAATTATTATGCACCTAATGTTAGCTTCACTGTAAAAAGAGATAAAGGGAACTTAAATAATTAAACAAATGTTGTTTAATTAATCAAGTAAAGACCCGATTACTCTAACAGATATACATATGTATATATATACACACAATAGCATTTTATTTTGTTCAAAGATGTTCAATGATGGATGTTTCAAGTTCTATGGCTATATGGTTATTATCTAATAGAATTATATGTATATGTATATGGACAATAACCATATAGCCACCGAACTTAACAAATTGTTAATATTTTTTATTCCAATATAATGTATGTCTGATAATATTATTTATTGTGAGTATTTACTTGCTATAATCAACAATAGAAATACTAAATTCCTTATTGAAGGGCGCTCATTCAGGTTGGTACACGCAGAATAACTAAATTCCCCCTGCAGTCAATGTTTGATGTTATAAATCTTTCAATTTAAATTATACTTGTTTTTAGTAAACCAACATTTCTTTCATATATTTCTTTCAATATCTCAAAATTGTATTTCATTCTAGGTTTTTCATTCAATATAGTCACTGTAAATAATATTAACAGGCATATTGTATGTCATATGATGGTTTATGCTCCTTCGTAGCTGCATTATACTTTGTATATTGATGATTTCTTTGTATGTGGTTTACGGTTTCATTTCAATGCTCTCTTACAATTTAATGTGGCTATATGGTTATTGTCCACACATACACACACACACACACACACATAGACACACACGATAGCATTTTATTTTGTTCAAAGGTTTTCAATTATGGATTTGTACTCATTGGTACCTGCAGAAATTCTTTTGTTTTTCCATCAGTTCTCTCAATGGCATTGAGGATTTCATTTCAATTATTTTTCTCTGTTTATAATGACCCTATATTATAGTATGAACTTGACTCATTATAATGTGAACTTGACTCCAGTTTCTTTGCTTTATTATTTATCATTTCATTTTATGGGTATGTTGTTACTTCCTTCTCGTGTACACGTTATGGGTTCACTTGGCACAAATTACTACCAACTACGTTATCCTAAAAAAATGGGAAATCAGTTACTGTTTGTTAATATTTCTATTTCAAGTTTATGTATGACTGATAATATTAGTTATAGTGACTATATACTCATTGTAATAATATTGTCAGGCATACATATTATACTAATTTCATACAACTTTATAATATTATCAGGCATACATATTATACTGATTTCAGACAACTTAATAATATATCAAGCATACATCTTATACTATTTTCAGAGAACTTTAATATTTTCTATTTATTACTTCCAATAAATTTCACATGACAAATACAACAACATAATTCAATAGTTAATCATATGAGAAATGAATGCTCTCTTATAGTTTAATGTGGCTATATGGTTATTGTCCATATATGTGTGTGTGTGTGTGTGTGTGTGTGTGTGTGGATATACATATGTATATATACACATATATATACATATGTTTATATATGTATATGTGTATGTATGTATATACATGTATATGTGTATATATGTATACATGTATACATATATGTATACACATATACATATATACACATATACATGTACATATATATGTGTGTGTGTGTGTGTACATATATATATATGCATATGTATGTACATATATACATATACATATACATACATATGTATATATATATACATACATATGTATGTATATACATATGTATGTATATATACATATGTATGTACATATACACATATATATATATAAATATATATATATGTACATATGTATGTATATATATACATATGTATGTACATATGTGTGTGTGTGTGTGTGTGTGTGTGTACATATGTGAATACCGGTATCAATGAATAATCAGGTGCCATTGATGTGGCATTTTTGATAGTGAGCAATTTCCACACTTATATGCATATCTTGTTTTGTTCTTCTTCTTATATTCTTATGTTCTTGTTATGTCATATCTTGTTAATTTCAATACTTATGTGGCCTCTTTTGATAGTGAGTAACGCACTTAGTTGACATTACAAAAAAATCATATGAGATTCATTGGTATAATCATTAGATAAAAATCATATGGTTGCAAGCAACACACTTAGTTAACATTAGAAAAAATCAAATGAGATTTATAACAACAAAATCAATTCATTAGTACAATCATATGAGATTTCAAAGAAAAAAATGGAACACCACAGTTAATTAACATTAGACAAAAATTATATATGCTTTACAGTTAAATTTTTATAACAACACTATCAATATATATATATATAGACACACACACACACACACACACACACACACACACACACACACACACACACACATATACATATCAAGCAACACACTTAGTTGAAGACCAAAAAAAATCATATGAGATTTATAATAACATAATCCATTCATTGCTATAATCATATGAAATATTTGAAAAACAACAACGGAGTTCTAAAAACATTACAAAATATGGCAGTATGTCATTTTATAATCATATCATAGTTATATATAAACTCAAAATCTTCTCTTTGGAGTGCTCAAAAAATATAATTGATCGCAGACTAGATCAATTATCCATATGGGTATTAAATGGAGGAGGTGTCACATATCCAAGCCCAACAGGTTGTGGCCCAGTAGAGGTGTTTTCTTGGTTTGGAGGGGCTTGTAAGCAACTTGCTATATGAGCAAGCAACTCCTATTTTTGCATGATGTCTGAGCATCCAGGTGTAGTCCCAACTTGCATATTACTAATAGCTACTAAGGCTGGGGACAAGAGGTTCATCATATCAGTCAGAATTGGGTGTTGGGGGGGTAGAGGATCTGTAGTTGTGGCCACATTTTTGCTTTTCTTTGCTTGTTTAGCTTTCTTTTCAGTTGCCTTCCTTGCCTTCTCAAGCTTCACTTCCTTATCTTTCTTTGCCTTCTCTTGTCTTCGAATGAAAATTTCTTGGGATTCCTACAATTTTCTTACTTCTTTTTCCACCCTAATAACCTCCCTTTCTAGTGCATTTGCTTCACGTTCTGCCTTCCTTTGCTTCATCTGTTCTTTTTTTCAGTCTACCAATTCCTCATCTCTTTTCCTTTCTACCTCTTTGTCTTGTTCCTTTTGAATGTACTCATCATATGTCAAAATCTGTGACTGCCTACTAAGACGTAACACCCCTCTCCTACCTCCCCATGCAAAATGATTCATTCTCTGCACAGGAAATCTCAAGAATCTGGTGATTTGCCTCGACACTTGTCGCCCATCCTCTTGGGTGCATGGCACAAAGTCAAGTTCTTCTTCACTTATGTGAATTTCTTCTTCACAATCAACACCATCTTGCTACTCCCATTTGGCTACATTGGTGAAGTAATGGATCACATATGCTGGATCAATTTCTGGCGGAGTTGGCATGGAAAGGGTTACATCATCAAAGTTGGTTGCTTCTTGAAATCACTCTAGTATGACAACTTGTGTTGGCAAATACATGCCTGTTGATGTTTCCACACCCTCATTTGGTTGACTGGTTTGTGGCGGCAGACTTGGTTCACTGGTTTGTGGTGGAAAACTTATACCATCAACCGTTGCTTGTGTTCCACTATATTGTTGCTCACTATAACCATACAACTATAAGCAAGCCTCCACTGCAATGTGCTCTGGTTCTTCTTCCATTGTAGTGGCAACATGTTCAATTCCACTAGTTTGTTGTATATCCCCTTCAACATCAAATGCCTCACTTGGTCTCATATCATTTTGTAATGCAGTTTGATGAAGTGGCCGAATTCCAGTCCTACGAAAGCCACTCATTATATTAGCTAGTGTTAATGCTTGGGTAAAGACCTAGCTCGCAAGAGTTGCCAACTCTTCCCTTCCGATTTCAATTTGTGGGTGATTTGGCATCCATATAGTCCTCTACTATTTGAAATAATTCTTGAATGGAGAAAATACAGAGACATCAAGTGGTTGCATTTTGTGGCTCGTATAAGCAGGCAAGGTTACAAAGTCTATACCTATCCACCTTTCTTCCTTAATTGTATTGAATGCC
The DNA here is from genome assembly GCF_030272615.1 of Cryptomeria japonica. NCBI lineage: Eukaryota > Viridiplantae > Streptophyta > Pinopsida > Cupressales > Cupressaceae > Cryptomeria > Cryptomeria japonica. The sequence goes on from NC_081413.1 coordinate 533,391,682, forward strand.
ACATGGCTGCCATGACTGTCAAAGATCATAAGGGCCCTATTAGAGGGTGAAACCCCACCAGGGACTGAACGTGCAAAATGTTCCAACCAATTGAGGAATAATTCCTTTGGCATCCATGCATGTTCTTGGACTGCCATGCATGCTCCTGGCTCACAGTTTGCAATGTAGTTTCGGATATGCCTCTTGGATTTGAACAAGTAAAAACCAGGAATACTAAACCCACATGCACTAACACATGCCAAAACAATAATCCACTCTCTACTTTTTGAAATAAGGTGTGATACAGACCTCTGCCCCAATTTGGCTATCACTCTCATTCCATAATTCCTCCCAGCTTGCACGCCAGTCTCATCACAGTTCCAAATTTGATTGGATCCATAGTGATTCAAGTTATACATCTTTTCCAAGTTGTCATAGAAAGAGGCAACAATACAAGGTTGAAGCATAATGGTTCTATCGGAATCCGCTCCTTTTGTTGTTCTCATTATCAAATATGGGTGCCTCCATCTAAAACCTACCCACCATGACCTCCCTGACATCCCATTTCCAAATGGATTGGGCCTATTCCCACTAAATTGGGCAACAATTGATTGTAGTTGACTGTTTGTAGACCGTGACCAATTTTAGCCATGTCCTTGCACCATTGGATAACTTCAGCCTCCTCCACTTCTAATAAAATGGTGTGTGGACCCCTCACAGTAATGCTTGTAACTCCCATAAACCATGCCCTCATAGAGGTAATAGGGATACCATACTTCATTGATGTGGATCTAACAGACATATGCTTATCTTCTATACATGCTATTGTTGCTTTCATGTCAGATATGCTCCATTTTTTTTGGCACCTTTGAGGGCAATACATTCGGTGTTTCAAGAATAGGATTGCAACCTACGCTGGAAGGCTCATCTACAATAGTAGGTTCGACATCAGTTGCATTGTTCGCTGCATTGGGCAAATTAGGAGTCACTATGTCTTCATTTTGGGTCATAATATCTTCGTGAGTGAAGTGCACCCCACAAATTACTCTAATTGTTCGACATCTAACGAATTTGTTTCCCTTTCTACCTTGTGCCATGTTGTTCACGTAACTTGCAACTATACAGTAAACACAGAGAGAGGCATGTCATTGAAATGAAACCCTCAATGCCATTGAGATAACTGATGAAAAAAAAAACAATTTCTGCAGGTACCAATGAGTACAAATCCATCATTGAACATCTTAGAACAAAATAAAATGCTACTGTGTGTGTCTATATATGTATATATATATATGGACAATAACCATATAGGCACATAAATTCAAACTTTATATCACAAGGACAAAAAATAGAAGCACAAGATACAGTAGTGAAATATGTAACTGTGATGTGATTAAAAACTGGATATTGTTGATATTCTATTAGATAATAACCTTAGAGCCACAGAAGTTGAAACATCCATTATTGAACATCTTTGAACAAAATAAAATGCTATTGTGTGTGTATTTCTATATTCTATATGTATATATACACAAATACATGTAGATGTATATAATGTATATATACAGATACGTATATATATATATATATATATATATATATATATATCAAAAGGACATAAAATAAAAGCACGATATGCAGGATTGGAAGATGTAACTGTGATGTGACTAAAAATTGGATATTGTTGATATTCTATTAGATGTAGATTCATTTCTCATATGATTAACTACTGAATGATGTTGATATATTTGTCATATGAATTTTGTTGGAAGTAATAAATAGAAAAGATTCAAGTTCTCTGAAAATAGTATAATATGTATGCCTGATTATATTATTAAGTTGTCTGAAATCAGTATAATATGTATGCCTAATAAAATAAACATCCATCATTGAACATCCATTATAAACAGAGAGACACTATTTAATAGTGCACCCATAAAATGAAATGATAAATAATGAAGGGGTTTCAGAGAAAACAAAGAGATAATCAATTTTTTTGCCATTCTCTATGAGGATTTAGACATTATTAAACTGTAAGAGAGCATTGAAATGCATGGGCATTATAAACAGAGAAATATCATTGAAATGAAACCATCAATGCCATATACCAATGAGTACAAATACATCATTAAAAACCTTTGAACAAAATAAAATGCTATCGTGTGTGTCTACACACACGCACACACACACACACACATACATGCATGCATGCATATATGCATATATACATAAATATGTATATATATATACATATATATGTATATATATATATACATATATATACATATATATGTATACATATGTATATATATATGTATACATATGTATATATACATGTATACATATATATATACATATGTATACATATATATACATACATGTATACATATATGTATATATATGTATATATATATACATATATATGTTTATATGTATATTTGTATATATACATATATACATATATATGTATATACATTTATGTATACATATATGTATACATGTATGTATATATATGTATACATATATATATACATGTATACATATATGTATACATATATATACATACATGTATACATATATGTATATATGTATATATATAGACAATAACCATATAGCCACAATAAACTATAAGAGAGCATTGAAATGAAACCATAAACCGCATACAAAGAAATCATCGATATACAAAGCATAATGCAGCTATGAATGAGCATAAACCATCATTTGACATCCAATATGTCAGTTAATATTATTTACAGTGACTATATTGATTAGAAAACTTGGAATGAAATAAAATTCTAAGATAATGAAAAAAATATATGAAAGAAATATTGGTTTACTGAAAACAGTATAATTAAAATTGAAAGATTTATAAAATCAAACATTGACTACAGAGGAAATTTAGTTATTCTGTGTATACCAACCTAAATGAGCGCCCTTGAATAAGGAATGTGCATAGGGAATTTGCAAAGCTTAGGAATATGCAGTGAATTTGATTGTAATGAAAGTGACATGGGAAATTATGTCTTATAAAATAATTCGAACGTGGAATATGAATGCATTCATTTGTGGTAGCTGATTTTCAAATTTGAATTTTTGTGGGAAACAATCGGTCATCTCATATTAAATATGCAGTCCTTCATTGCTTTGTTCCCTTCTGTTTTCTTTGCTGGCTTGAATGAAATTTGATTTTTTTAATTATTTTTATGCAAATTCTTGGTTACTAAGGAGCCTTACACCAATTGTTGCAAATGCAGGTACCAAATGTAGATCTATTTAATGGATGAAATTGTGAAGTGATGTTTGAGAGAATATACACATGAGTGTTTATGAAGTCAATATTTGATTGTTTTTATGTCATGTAATGCACCAATAACTGTGCATATGCAAACGTAATTTGAGTACATTTGTACTTTTTAGCCACTTGCATAGAGTGGTAGATGTACACATAAAGTTTTTAAAATAATAAATAATCATTATATTTTGTGCAAGATGATTTGTATTAAAATTGGAAATATACCAGTAGTTATTTTTTTTATATAACTTTTTTGTGGTCAACTACACATTTAGTTGTGAACATGTATTTGTGTTCAATTAAATATTTATTAGTATTTTTTTAATTATGTATTGACAAAAATATTTATATTTTTTTGGGGGTCACTATGACAATAACATGGCGGTTATTGGAACTATGTCAGCTATTGGTGTTCTTCCCCTATATTAAATTTATGAAGAAGCTCTAGAAGTTATCTTCCATATGCGACTTCATTTATAAATCTAGGTTCATATAATGTCAAGTTAAAACATGTAAAGTGTTAATGTGCAATCATGAGGAAATTTTGGGTTTGTTGAGTTAGGCAAAACTTTCATTGGGCTATCTTCTTTTTGTGAACATGACTTGTATTCTTGGGTTCAATGTTATTTTGTAAATGTAGTGTGAATGAATTTCAAAGTTTATAGAGTAGAGTAAAAGTATTTAAGCTTGTGAGTATATCATTTAAAAGAACACATGCATAAAAAATAGCTTAAGGCATTACAATAGAACAGTTTTTACAATATTTTGTTTGAGAAAATTTAAAAGTATGTTGGGATAAGGAATTTTGAAAGCAAGACAAAAAAGATCGTCTACTTTGATCTAAGAAACAACAAATTTACTAATATAATTCAAATTTCTCAAAAATAATTTGAACTTGTGAAGCTTCAAAAAAATATTTTTATGGTGCCTATACTAGCTTGTGTCCTCAAGGATTCAATTTGTTTCATATCCTCCTATGTTGTAATCAAGTGTTTCTCCTTGATGATAGTGGGGATAGGGATGTATTGACTTTGGGAAAATAAGAAATTATGTTTCAAAAGAGGAAGATTTAAAAATTCTTTGCACAAATTAAAAAGTCATAAGTAGTCTTGTAAGATCATAAGAATATTGTGGGTGAAGGTTGCAATGTAAAAATGCTTTTTTCTTTAGAGATGATTTACTATTATTGTGTTGGGATAAAAAAACAAGGAATAAGGGTGCATAGAAAGAATTTGGAAAAATTACAATAAGTAATCGACCTCTCTAATACAATTGGCAATGGGAGTCTTTATAGGCTAGAAGTTTCTCAATAAATGGGAAGAGATTAGGGGAAGATTGCAGAGATGATGGATAGAAGACTGAAGATATGATTGAGTCAAAAGGAGAGGTGAATTAGTTAGTGGGGGTGATGATTGGCAAGATCACTTAATCACAAGAGAAAATGGTGGCAAACTAATTTGAATTAAAGCAATTGTGCATCCCCAAAAGATGATAAGGTTATCTCTTTTTCCAAGGTTGGTTTCCCAAGTGAATCTACAACTTAAATCAAGTAACTTGGTGTAATGTAGTGGAAATGGGATTCACTTGTTTAAACATGCAAACTAGGAATTAAACCCAATCCCTCCAATTATCTTGGGTCAGAATAATCAATAGGCCCAACTTCAAACTCCCGAGAGAGATAAGTACAATGATTTATTTTTATCTTTTTGATTTGATTGATTGGATAATGATTGATATGTGAAAATGAAAGAACTGGGCTAAATAGTGCAAAACTAGCAATAATAAACATAAACAAACAAATGTATATGTGAGAATTAATTAAAATGTATAGATATTGAAAGGAGATGCAAAGAGGAACTTGTTTGTGAAATTTGAGCTCAAACTAACTAGTCACTGTAGTTAGGTTCCTTAGTCCTAGCAGATCTCTGGGTACAGAACAAAGAATCACATTGGTCTTAGGAGCCTCCAAGCTAAACTCTAATCAAACTTCAAGTAAAAAAACTTGGACTATAGCACTAGGTGCCCTAGTCCAAATGGATTATGGCACTAGGTACCCTAGTCCTAAGGACAAAGGTGCTTGTTATCAGTGTCCATCCCTTTTCTAATGAAAATTTATGAGAAACACTATTTGTGGGTCTTGGGACTCTTGTACCTTCAAACTAAAATTGGAACCTATTTTTGAACCTGTGCATGAAAGGAGAGGAAAATGGTGTTGGGCTATATAGGGGTTTGTCTAAGCCAAACCCCAGAATGGATTTAACCCTAAAATAATGATGATGAAAAAGACAACTTACCCCTGGTAGGGAAGAGGCTAAATCTGAAATGAAATGATTATACCTTTTGATGATGTAACATGCTCTTAGCATAAGTCCTCCAAGTGTTGATGCAATAAAAATGATAAATCATAACAAAATCCATTATTAAAACATAATTGAAGACAACTTGTTGTATCTTTATGCTCCTTATACTCATATATATGTTCTTAAGGAAGAATATTTGCTCTTGAATTGTGAAAATGAGATGATAAAATGAATTAGGAATGATGCCTTATATAAGGTTCTCAAGGCATTTTTCGCTTTTAGGCTGACTTACAATGGTTATATCTCAATTTCAACACTAGATCCAGTAATGTAAAGGCCAACATGTTACTCTCCTAAAATGTTAGCTAAAAAGCGTCGATCACTAGCAACAATTGCTAGTGACTCAACAAAATAGGCCTCAATTTTTAGGGAAGCGAGATAATAGGGCCCTAATATTAAACTTGGAATTTATATTAGGATTGGTAATATATAAGTGGGAGATAAAGTGCATTAAAATTTAAAATAGGATAGAACCCCAAATAAGTTTGAAGTGATATAGAAAAAAGGGCACACTAAAGTAAGGACCCAAAGAGGAGTGCATTGACGTTTTAAAATAGAATAGGACTCTCTTGAGTTGAGGGTTAATTCATGTAATGGTGTAATTTGGGGAATTAGGGTTTTTACCAAGTTAATCCACTAAATAACTCAATTGACATAATTATATTAAAAGAGGGTTGAACCCAATAGATCTAGGCTCAGTCCCAATGAGGAAAGGTCTAAGATTTTGATTGGATTCAATTGGTTAGTAGTGATTATCCTCTTTCTTAGATGAATTAGGAATTTAATTATGAAATTAGGGTAAAAGTATGAATAATTGAAGTAAATTGTCGAAAACAAACTGCTATAGATGTCCCATGAAGTTAGAAACTGAGATCTAGGCAAAAAAAGACATTTAGAACTTGTTCCCAAAAGTTCGGCCTAATTTTTCGGGAACAGGTAGCACAGATCCACCCTGGTCCTCTAATTTTTCTATCATCAAAAGTTTAACTTCTTCATCATCATTGACACTACCCAAATTCATGAGTGCACATGGAAAGAGAGGTAAAGATGTTGGGAATAGGGGTTTGCCTTAGGTCAAACCCTGGTTTTGGAACTAACCATGAAATTGAATTGATAAATGTAATGAAAGACTATAATAAAATACTTTCCTTTTGAGGTAAAAGTTGAAATGATTGAAAAAATAATGTATACCTTGATGAAGTTTTGATTGACCTTCACACAAAGGTTTAGGGTTTGATGTAGAATGTCTTCATAAAATATTAATCATGGATGCCATCTTCAACACTTGAACTTGACTATGTTGCTCCTCTAATGTTTGATGGATGACTGATTGCATGCTCACTTGAATTTGCTAAAGTGTAATTGAGATCTTGATTTCCATTCAGTTAGGATTTCTAATGAGAGGGGTAGACCTCCTTTCATACTTGACCATCTAAAAACAAGTTGAATTTCTAGAACAGGTTGACATGAGATCAAATTTTATGCTCAAATGAAATGATCGTTGTGAGGCCCCAATTTAGGGCCTAATTAGGAGGACCAAGGCATGGTACACCCTGGTCTTGATTTAGGACCAGGGCATACCACACCTTGGTCCTAAAAATCAAGACTCCAAAACAGGGGTAAAATGAACAAGTGATGAAAATGTGAGTTTGGAATCTGGTGTAAAGAGAATCAACACTGCAATAAGGCATTAGAAGTTGAGACACAAAAGTGAGGCATAGGTAAGGACAAAATTGTAAGCGAGTACAATTTATGACGCTACATTTAACCCCCACTTTATGGGGAGTATAAGACTAAGCATACTCACGGTAAAGTATAAAGTTGCATTGAAAAAATTTCATCAAGATATCAAAGAGATAAGACGCACTAATCCCTCTAGGGCTTTAGGATCTTACTACTCTAATATTGAAATAAAAGGGACAACATAAGAAAGGGGAAGAGAGAGAACACATGACTGTATAGGTCCAGTAAGATTCGCTTACTCTGAGTCATAAAAAGGAGAAATACCAAATTACAAAGCAAAAGGCTTAGTTTGCAAAGTAACTTGAGTATCAAAAACATGTCATGGTGTGTGCAAAAAGTGTAACATTAAGCGAAGTGTATGCCCCCATGTTAAAGCAATTGCAAATGCCTTATCGAGAGAAATTGCTTTAAGGTAGCATGCATCCAAAATACAAGCATGTTACCACAATGAGATGCCCCTAAGAAATGACAAATCAAAGGATAACAGTCACAAAACATATATGAAACACATAAGGGATTCACTAATTGTGGGGTCAGTATGCTCTTATAATAAATGTTGCAAATGTGAAGTTGATGGTGTGTCGATATGGTTGTCATTGATGTCAACATACTAATTTCTTGTTTCAGTGATTGGTTTGTGCTCTGCATTTCTGATATGTTGTGGTTGTAGTCATGAACCTTTGGTATGTTGTTGAATGTTGCCCTGGGATGTCGTTCTTATGATTTGGTGCTTCAAAAGTTATGCTACAAAAGTGTATATAATGATGATGATATTTGATAGTATTTGTAGTACTCTGCATTTCTCCATAATTCAGGTTTTGATGATGACATCTTAATGTTGGCAACATTGCATTATAACAGACAATGAAAGATTGTTGGCATTTTCATAAGGATATTGAGAAGGTTGTTGATGATTATGGATATAACTGATTAAGGATGTTTAATGTCTTGATATTATTATTTTGTCATTGATGTCAAGAAATTGATTTTCTAATTCAGTATGATGTTGCCATATCTTAAGAAGTATGATTTGAAGATTATAAAGATGTCGGTAAAAGACACAGGAAAGAATATGATGAATAAGGGGATGAATAAGGTATTCAATGGGAAACTATTACCGAGTTAGACAATGATGAGATCATGATGTTTTAGATTGTTTTGACATCATACATATGTTGTAAATTGTAAAGGTTAATACTATACTATGTTATCAAGCAAAGAACCTAGTCAGTAAACCCTAAGGAACCTAGTCGGTAAACCCTAAGGTTATTGCTATCGGTTAATGAAGGCAGAATGTCTACTGAGTGAAGTTTAGTATTTACTGAGTTGTTACCGAGTTGTAACCGAGCTATAACAGAATGCATTAAATGTTTGCATGCGTTATTTAATGAAGGAAGCTGATGAGCTGGAACTGATTGAATGATTGGTATGCCATTAATATAGTTTGTTAATGAATCTAAGGCAATAGAAAGTCAGCATGAAGATCTACAGCGTAGATTGAACCGCAATACCCTGGCACAAGTTCCAAGAAATATATGCAAGTTCCAAGGTGGGGTAAAACATTTTCAGATCGAAAGATGCATTGAACCTGGACAAGATTGAAGATCTGATGGCTATGATTGATCATGGGAAATGTGATCAAGGAGATTAAGCAGTTACCTAATTGTTTATAAATAGGAAACTGTTGATAAACAATGTATGCGGGCAAGTGTATGCACAGGGATGCTACATAGTGATTACCGAGCACAGAAGCTTGAAGACCTGTTTGAATAACAGAGTATAGAAGCCCAACAGATAGACAAGATTAGTTCTATGTCTAGATTGTATTGAACAAATAAGTATCTACTTTAGCATTTTAGATGTGAAGTTGCAGATAGATTTTATTACTATTATTTTGTGAAAGTGATAGAAAATCTCTTAACTGAGTGGACTTAACAGTCTTATTTGTAAAACCCTCTAGCAAGGTGACATTTTGATTGAGTGTTTGAAATCCTTTAACAAGGTCACTTCTAACAAGGTGAAGATCCTAATAGATCTAAGGGAAATCCCTTAACCGGGTCACATCTAGCAATGTGTTTGTAATCTTTAACAGGATTTGCTTTTAACCGAGCATACTCTAGAAGAGTATATTTCTTAGTGGGTCCAAAATCCCACAGTGGTTTTTCCCTATTTGGGTTTCCACATTAAATCTGGTGTTATGAGGTTTATGATGTTTATATGCTTTTGAGTTTGCATGTTTGATAGTTTTGGTTATATTACTGAAATATATGTTACCGAGGTTGAATCTGATGTTTTTATGGAAGATTAAGTTTGTATGATTCACCCCCCCTCTCATCTTGTTGGCTATTGGATCTGTACTTATATTAAGTATCAGAACTATCAATTGGTATCAAAGCTTTGGACTCTGGAAGGAAAGTTTAAAGGCACTTGTGTTAAAGATCCAAAGATGTATAAGAGGGATGCACCAAAGCTGAACAAGTCAAGTTTCTCTAAATGGCAGAAAAGGATGAAGCTACATCTATCAGGAGTTGGAGAATATGTTGTATACTATCTAGAGAATGATTTTGTCACACCGAGCACCTATCCATTGACTATGGAAGAAATAAAGGCAAAGCAAGAACATATTCAAGCAATGATTGAAATAACATCTGCATTGATCGATTCAAAGTTTAATGATCTAGAAGGCTGCAATGATGCAAAGGCAATGTGGGATAAGCTCATATCAGTATATGGAGGAGATGAACATGTTCAAAGAGCAAAAGTAGATAGTCTAAGAGGACAACTTGAATCTATGAGGATGAATGAAGGTGAGAAAATAACTCAATACAGTACAAGACTAAAGGAGATTGTAAATCAAATCAAAGGAGCAGGTGGAACTATTGAAGAAAAGGATATAACAAGTAAGTTGTTGAGAACCCTTCTACCGGTTTATGCAATTCGAGTCTCTGCAATCAATGAATTGAGGTCTGTACCTAATATGCCAGTTTCTTTAGATGCTACTATTGGTAAGCTACATGCATTTGAATTGAGTAACTTTGATAACAGTGGATCTTCGGTAAATAAAGTTGAATCTGCATTTAGTTCTTTTCATCTTGATGAATCTAATGATTTCAATGAAAGAAAGTATAAGTACTCTGAAGGAGATCACAGTGGAGCAAGTGAAAGATTTTGTAAGAACATGGAGGCAGTACACAAACTGTATGAGGAAATCAGAAAGCAAGAAGAGTTTGAAGCACTTTTAGCCAAAAGGTTATCGAGAGGCAAAGGTAAGTATAAAGGAAAACTACCTTTGAAATGTTTCAATTGTGATAAGATAGGACATACGGCTTCCAACTATCCTGACAAAGATTTTACTGAAAAGAGAGATTACCGAGATGACAGACAAAAAGATAATCATTACAGAGGACACCGAGACTTTGGAAGAAGAGATAGAAAGACATGCTTAATAGCTGATGAGGAATCCAATGATGATAAATCAGATGAGACTGATACAGAGGAAGTAGTTTATGTGGCTATCAAAGATGGATCAGATGAAGAAAGGTATGAAGAAAAAGCCCTAATATCTCACATAAACACTAATGATTCTTGGATCATAGATAGTGGATGCTCACATCATATGATAGGAGATAAACACAAGTTTGTTATATTAGAAGATTATGATGGAGGCTATGTTAGATTTGGTAATGATGCACCATGTCCGATGAAAGGTAAAGGATCTATAACACTTCTTGACAATGCAAGATGCAATGATGTTTATTGGGTTGAAGGTTTGAAATACAATTTGTTAAGTGTAGCATAGCTAAACAACACAGGTTACTGAATAGAATTTCAGAAAGGAATTGTCAAAGTTCATGAAAAGAATGGAAAGTTAGCTGCTACCGGGACACAAACAAAAGGTAACACATTTCACCTTGACTCATCTCGTAACAAGTGTTTGCATGCAAAGTTAGATGATACCTAGTTATGACATAAAAGGTTTTGTCATGTAAATTTTGATAATCTGATCAAAATAAGTAAGAAGCACCAAGTAAGAGGTCTACCGAGTCTTGAAAAACCTGAGAATGCTATGTGCCGAGGATGCCAAATGGGTAAGATGACAAGATCAAGCTTTACAAGTAAGTCTTACACTTCTAAGGGAATTTTAGATCTAGTGCACACTGATCTTTGTGGTCCTATGAAAGTTCAAAGTTATTATGGTGATAAATATTTCATATTATTTGTGGATGACTATTCAAGGATGATGTTAGTAATGTTTTTAAAAGATAAATTAGAAGCCTTTCAAATGTTTAGATGGTACAAGGCAAGAGTTGAAAATGAAATAGGAAGACAATTGAAATGTCTTAGATCAGATAGAGGAGGAGAGTTCACATCTAATGAATTCAACTTATTCTGCAATGATCATGGTATTAAAAGACAAGTCTCTGCACTGAGAACTCCACAGCAGAATGGAATAGCTGAGAGAAGAAACAGATCTATTGTGCATTGTGCTAGAACAGTGATGATTGAAAAGAAAGTGCCACAAACATTTTGGAGAGAAGCAATAAGCATAGCAGTTTACACCTTGAACCGAGTACAATTGAAGAAAGGTACTTTGAAGACACCATATGAAATCTAGTATGATAAGAAACCTAATATTAGTTATTTTAAATTCTTTGGAAGTAGATGCTATGTTCACAAAGATGATAGAAATGGCAAGTTTGATTAGAAAAGTGAAGAAGGAACATTTCTAGGTTATTCTTCTAGAAGCAAACCATTTAAATGTCTAATCAAATTATCTAACAAAATAGTAGAAAGTGCAAATGTGAAAATTGATGAATTTGCAGAAAGAAATGATGAAGGAAATTCCAAGGAACCAAAAGACTATGATGAATTTGTCTATGTTCAACCGAGAAGACTGTTGAAGAAAATGAAGAGAATATCCAGTTACCAAGTGATGAAGAAGATCATACAGAGCCTACCGAGCCTGTATTAGCCAAGTATGTCAGAAGACATCATGCACCAAGTCAGATTATAGGAGATAAGGATGATCAAGTGATGACAAGGAACAAACTGAGACAGAACACATGTTTGATATCTGAATTTGAACCAAGAATAGTGAAAGAGGCATTTAACAGTGAAGATTGGATAAATGCTATGACAGAAGAGATTGATCAAATCAAGAAGAATGACACATGGACACTAATCCCAAGACCAAAGGACAAAAATGTAATCTGTACAAAGTGGATTTTCAGAAACAAGCTAAATGAAAAAGGAGAGGTCATTCGAAACAAAGCAAGACTAGTTTGCAAAGGTTATTCTCAAGAAGAAGGAATTGATTATGGTGAAACTTTTGCACCTGTTGCTAGACTTGAAGGAGTAAGAACATTGTTGGCATATGCTGCTTTCAAAAATTTCAAGGTATATCAAATAGATGTCAAATCTGCATTTCTGAATGGAATATTAGAAGAAGTTTTTATTGAACAACCTGAAGGATTTGTTGAAGACAATAATAAAGATCAGGTATGTAAATTGAACAAAGCTTTATATGGTTTGAAACAAGCACCTAGAGCATGGTATGAAAGATTGCACTCTTATTTGATTAAGATTGGTTTTATAAGGACAAGTGAGAACAACAATATGTACATGAAGAATGATGAAAATGGAATACTGATCTCAGCCATATTTGTTGATGATATTATATTTTGTGGAAATGACTCTTTATGCAAGAACTTTGGAAATGAAATGAGCAAAGAATTTGAGATGTCATTAATCGGTGAGATAAAGTATTTTATAGGTTTATAGATATTGCAAATGAAAAATAAGATTTTCATTACTCAATCCAAGTACATAAAGGAAATCTTGAAGAAATTTGGAATGGAGGATTCAAAACCAGTAAGTACTCCTATGACTACCAACTGTAAATTATCAAAGAATGATGAATCTGCATCTATTGATGAGACACTTTACTGATCCATGATTGGAAAACTACAATATGTTGTTCACAGCAGACCAGGCATAGCACATGTCGTAGGTATAGTTGCAAGATTCTCTGCAAATCCTAAGGAAACACACATGACAACAATCAAAAGAATCTTTAGATACTTGAAAGGCACTAAGGATTATGGCTTAGCATATCAGAAAGGAAATGGTTTTGATTTAAAAGTTTATACTGATGCTGATTGGGTAGGCAACACTGATGACAGAAAAAGCACAAGTGGAGGAGCTTTCTTTTTAGGAGAAAGACTAGTGAGTTGGCTTACCAAGAAACAAGGATGTGTTTCACAGTCAACTGCAGAAGCTGAATACATTGTTGTAGCATTGAATTGTACCAACATTGCATAGATCAAACAATTGTTGGAAGGTATAAGTGAGAAAGTTACCGAGCCAGTAACCATATTATGTGACAATACTAGTGCCATTAATATTTCAAAGAATCTTGTTATGCACTCTAAGACAAAGCACATCTCTATCAAATAACATTATCTTAGAGAAGAAGCTCAAGAGAAGAAAGTGGTGTTGGAGTATGTTAGCACAAAGGAACAAATAGCAGATATCTTCACCAAGCCACTACCAATGGATACTTTTGAATATCTCAGAAGTAAGTTAGGGGTCCTACCCCTATCTTCTACTCACTAACCGAGTTCGGTGAAAGCATCAATCCGATGACTATTGAATATCTTTTGGGAGTTGATGCTGATTTATACACTTTAGGATGTTTTCTAAAGGTGTACAGGAATTATTACAGGAAACAATACAGGGAATAGGAATTGAAGACTTAATGCTCTGACCGAGACTGAATTGATACACAACAGCAGGAAATCACTTCATACAGATAGAAATTATGTTTTAGTTCTTTACTTTTTGGGATTGTTGTCAAAGGGGGAGAAGACTAATATCGGGGGAGAAGACTGAGAGAAGACTGAAGATTGGAAAGAAGACTGAAGATTGGAAAGAAGACTGAAGCAAACATGAGAAGTCTAATGTATGGGGGAGAGCATTTCAGTATTTCAGAATCACAGCAATCTGAGTCTTTTAAGGTCAAATCAATTGGTTTTGCCATCAATGCCAAAGGGGGAGATTGTTGGCAATATTGCATTATAGCAGACAATGAAAGATTGTTGGCATTTTCATAAGGATATTGAGAAGGTTGTTGATGATTATGGATATAACTGATTAAGGATGTTTACTATCTTGATATTATTATTTTGTCATTGATGTCAAGAAATTGATTTTCTAATTCAGTATGATGTTGCCATATCTTAAGAAGTATGATTTGAAGATTATAAAGATGTCGGTAAAAGACATAGGAAAGAATATGATGAATAAGGGGATGAATAAGGTATTCAATGGGCAACAATTACCGAGTTAGACAATGATGAGATCATGATGTTTTAGATTGTTTTGACATCATACATATGTTGTAAATTGTAAAGGTTAATACTATACTATGTTATCAAGCAAAGAACCCAGTCGGTAAACCCTAAGGTTATCGCTATCGGTTAATGAAGGCGGAATGTCTACCAAGTGAAGTTTAGTATTTACCGAGTTGTTACCGAGTTGTAACCGAGCTATAACAGAATGCATTAAATGTTTGCATGCGTTATTTAATGAAGGAAGTTGATGAGCTGGAACTGATTGAACGATTGGTATGTCTTTAATATAGTTTGTTAATGAATCTAAGGCAATAGAAAGTTGGCATGAAGATCTACAACACAGATTGAACCGCAATACCCTGGCACAAGTTCCAAGAAATATATGCAAGTTCCAAGGTGAGGTAAAACATTTTTAGATCGAAAGATGCATTGAACCTGGACAAGATTGAAGATCTAATGGCTATGATTGATCATGGGAAATGTGATCAAGGAGATTAAGCAGTTACCTAATTGTTTATAAATAAGAAACTGTTGATAAACAATGTATGCGGGCAAGTGTATGCACAGGATGCTACATGGTGATTACCGAGCACAGAAGCTTGAAGACCTGTTTGAATAACAGAGTATAGAAGCCCAACAGATAGACAAGATTAGTTCTATGTCTAGATTGTATTGAACAAATAAGTATCTACTTTAGCATTTTAGATGTGAAGTTGCAGATAGATTTTATTACTATTATTTTGTGAAAGTGACAAAAAATCTCTTAACTGAGTGGACTTAACAGTCTTATTTGTAAAACCCTCTAGCAAGGTGACATTTTGATTGAGTGTTTGAAATCCTTTAACAAGGTCACTTCTAACAAGGTGAAGATCCTAACAAATCTAAGGGAAATCCCTTAACCGGGTCACATCTAGCAATGTGTTTGTAATCTTTAACAGGATTTGCTTTTAACCGAGCATACTCTAGAAGAGTATATTTCTTAGTGGGTCCAAAATCCCACAGTGGTTTTTCCCTATTTGGGTTTCCACGTTAAATCTAGTGCTATGAGGTTTATGATGTTTATATGCTTTTGAGTTTGCATGTTTGACAGTTTTGGTTATATTACTAAAATATATGTTACTGAGGTTGAATCTGATGTTTTTATGGAAGATTAAGTTTGTATGATTCACCCCCCGCTCTCATCTTGTTGGCTATTGGATCTGTACTTATATTAAGTATCAGAACTGTCACTTAAATTTATGTTGTTCATGTCTTTATCTTTGTTATTCTGATTCGGGACATGATGATGTGCTCTGGAGTCATGATTTCAGACATGTTCATTCTGGGTCCGATCGATCTTGAATATTATGTTTTTTGCTCGGGTGATTGTGATGTATAGATAAAGTATTGTTTTGGTTGATGTAGTGCATTGTAGTGTGGTCCACTTCTCATTCCTTTCCACCATGAGAATGTTTAGTGTAGACCTATTTCAAATTGGGTTCTGATAAAATTATTTGGTCAAATTGGGATACTTCTATTTTAGAGATTGGTATAAATAAAGGATGATTGTAATTAAGAATCATAGAAGCAAGTGGATTGAAAAGAAAATTTATCTCTTGTTGGTGCAAATTTGTGCAAGGTAGTGTGTGGTTGTGGTTGAGCAGTGTGGTAGTGCACTGATGTTGTTTGACATCGGAGGTAGTGAGCCAAAGGTCTCCTCCGACATTGCAGCTTAGTGGCAGTTGTGCTATAGTGGTGGATTACTTATTTTTCTTTTTTCTTCTTCTGGATAGCGAGCCCTTTTTATAGCGGTTTTAGTTGGGCAGTGAGCATTATGGCAGTGAGCCACACTTTGTAAAAATCACCTTAACTGGTGTCACCCTAACAAGTGTTTTATACTTGAGAACCAACATTCTTTGTGTTTTTTCCCCTCTTGGGTTTTCCACATCAAATCTTGTGTTTCGTGTGTATGTTTCATGTGTGTGCTCTCTCATGCTTATATCTCTTTGTGGTTAAGAAATCAAGAATTAGTTTACCAAATTGGTTTCTATGGAATAAGTAATATATTTTAATTGACAACTGATTCAACCCCTCTCTCAGTTGTCTGGGATATTCAACAATTGGCCTATCATAGCTTTGGTTCCTAAAAAGTGAGACTAACTACTCAAGGAGATCTGATGGCACATAAATTAACTATTCCTACTTTTGAAGGATCCAACTATATTTCTAGAGAGTGAAGATGAGACGATATTTGATTTCTCTAAGTTACAAGGCTTGGAAAGGTGGGGAGACTAAGTATGTGAAGCCAACAAATGGACTTGCTACCCTGGATGAGATTGAAGCCTATGAAGAAAATGAACAAGCAAGGTATGTTATCTTTAGTTCCCTATCCAAAAATGAATTGGTGAAGGTTGTTGCATTAGATATTGCTTATGAAGTTTGAGAAAAATTGAAAAACATCTATGAAGGAAATGTCAAAGTTAAACTAGCTAAGATGCAAACTCCTAAAGGCAGATATGAGAACTTAAGGATGGAAGAAGGTGAAGACATAACAAGTTATTTTCAAAAGGTTGATAGTGCATCGAATGAGATCATAGATCTTGGAAGCACCTTAGATGATAAAGATGTGATAGAAAAAATTATGAGGACTTTACTGGAGTGTTACAGTGACGAGATTTCAGCTATTGAAGAAACTTGTGATTCGTCCAAGTTCACCAGGAAACAATTGTATGGTACCTTGATTGCATCCGAGATGAGGAAGTTTGGTAAAGACAAAGCAAGAACTGAGACAACCTTTAAAGCCACAAAAGTTACGACTGAAGATTCAAATGATGAGAGCCTAAATGAAATGGAAGCAAACTTTATAAGAAAGCCAAAGAGAGGAACTGACAATTAGAAAGGTATGTTAAATATTAAATGTTTTAAGTGTGGAAAGATTGGTCATTATACATCTAGGTATCCAGAGAGAGGAACAAAACAAAAGTTTAAAGAAAACAAAGGAAAGTTCAATAAGAAAGCCTACTATGTTAAAGATGATGTTGGTATTTCAGATGATGAGTTAGATTATGAAGATGGTGATTGTTTGTTCTTGGTAGAAAAAGATGGAGGTCTAAACCTAGCAATAATAAAGAGATATCTTTGAAAGGCAATACTAAGATTGTAGAAACTGTTGTTTCAACATTACATGTTAGAAGAGATAGAAATGAATGGTTGATTGATAGTAGATGTTCAAATCATATGATTGGTGACAAAAGTAAGTTTGTAAAACTTGAAAAGTATGATGGTGATTCTGTTAGATTTGGAGATGATTAGACTGCACGGATTGTTAGAATAAGTTTTATTACTTTTAATGGAAAATATAACACTAACAATGTATACTATGTGAAAGGATTACATCATAATCTCTTAAGTGTTGGACAAATGTGCAAAAATGGTTATAATATTGTTTTTCAGGATGGTGGTTGTGAGCTCCGAAAGAGGTCCAAAACTATTATTACTTCAGGAAAAAGGACAAGAGGAAACATGTATCAATTGGAGGCTACTACAGGGCATTTCTTGTTATCTCAGATCAGTGAAAGTTGGCTATAGCATTGGAGGATGTGTCACATTAACTTTGACAATTTTGTGTAGATTAGTTTGACAAGAGCTGTGAGAGATTTACCAAGAATCACTAGACCGAATAATAGTGTTTGCAGAGAATTTGTCAAGTGGGAAAACAAACAAAGGGAACGATTAGAGGAAATGACCAATCTTCTACCGAACTGCTAGATTTGCTGCACACAAACTTATGAGATCCTACCAGAACAAGGACTTTACAAGGCGAGAGTTATTTTGTGCTCTTAATTGATGATCATTATAGAATGACTTGGGTTGCATTATAAGAGAGAAGTTAGAGACTCAGAGGTGTTAGAAAGGTTTAAGACATTCAAAGCTAGAGTTAAAAATGAAGTTGATAGAATAATTAAATGCTTAAGATCTGATAGAGGAGGAGAGTTTGTTTATGATGAATTTGACACTTTTTGTAATAAATATGGGATTAGGAGACAATCATTTGCTCCTAGGACACCACAATAGAATGGTGTAGTGGAAAGAATGAACATGACTATACAAGAGACAGATGAAGAAGCTTGTAGAGATCAGAATTGGATGAAGGCTATGAAGAAAGAGTTAGATCTGATTAAGAAAAATTAGACTTGGGAAGTAGTCCCTAGACTGATAGATAAGAATGCCATTAGAACAAAATGGGTGTTCCAAAATAATATGGATGAAGATGGACGTGTTGTAAGAAACAAGGTAAGATTGATATGTAAAGGTTACGCACAAGTTGAAGGCATTGATTTTGAAGAGACATACCTCTTGTTGCTGAAATGAAAGCTATTAGGATGTTTTTGGCTTTTGCGGCATATAAAGATTTCAAAGTTTATCAAATGGATGTGAAGTCAACATTTTTGAATGGGAAACTAAAAGAAGTTTACATTGATCAATCTTAAGGATTTAAGTTGTCAAATGATTTGGATATTATTTGAAGATTGAAGAAGGCACTATATGGGTTGAAGCAAGCCCCTAGAGTTTGGTATGGAAGGCTAGACAAGTATTTATTGATTCAAGGTTTTCAAAAAGGGTCTATCAACATCAATATTTACTTTAAAGTTGAATCAAATAAGATCCTAACTATTGTTGTATATGTGGATGACATAATATTTGGAGGAGATGATGGCATGTGCAAGAAGTTTGCCAGTGAAATGTAAAAGGAATTTGAAATGTCCATGATTGGTGAGTTGAACTTTTTTCTTGGGTTACAAGTGAATCAAAATAGAAGAGGTATTTTTATTTCTTAGTCAAATTATGTTAGAGAGTTGTTGAAAAAGTTTGGATTGGAGAATGCCAAACCGATATGTACTCCTATAACAACCAGATGCAAGTTGACTAATGATGATAAATCTCCTAGGATCGATGCAAACAAGTACAAATCAATGATTGGAGGACTGTTATACCTGAGTGATACAAGATCGGATATCATGTATGCTATTTGCCTTGTAGCTATATTTCAACAAGATCCGAAGAGTCATATGTTGTTGCAGTAAAGAGGATTTTCAAATATTTGAAAGGTACATAAGATTTTGCATTGTGGTATCCCAAAGGATCAAATTTTATTATAAAAGCTTATTTGATGTAGATTGGGCAGGAAGTGTTGATGACATAAAGAGTACCAATGGAGGAGCATTTTTCCTTGGCTCTCGATTAGTTGCATGGTTAAGTAAAAAGCAGGACTTTGTGTCTTTATCAACCACAAAAGTTGAATACATTGCAATCGCATCATATTGCACATAGATACTTTGGATGAAATAGACATTGAAGGATATTGGTGTGATGTTTGATGAACCAATCTTAATCACATGTGACAACACAAGTGCGATAAATATCTCTAAGAATCCAATACAACATGTTCTGGAACAAAGCATATCTCTATCTGGTATCACTTCTTAAGGGATAAGGTGTTGGAAAATGAAGTAACACTTGAGTATGCACCCACAAAAGAGTAGGTTGCAGATATCTTTACGAAGGCTTTATGCAAAGATACTTTTGAGTATCTTCAAAAGAAGTTGGGGTAACACCCCTTCCTAGTTTGAACTATGTGCATTTAGCAGTACATTAGTCTAGGTAACTTCATGCATATATTTTAGTCTATACTAATTTGATTAGGGCTTCCTCTTAGGGGGATCTGTGTGGGTTCTAAAGATGGTTACAAATGTTGATTTGTTGCTCACCTTTGTCCTTGATCTCAAAGAGGGAGAGATTGGAGAGTTTGGAGTTATGAATTTGAGTTTGTGTTTGTCGTTGATGAATGTTGCCATCAATGAAAAAGGGGGAGATTGCTGCAAATGTGAATTTGATGATGTGTCAGTATGGTTGTCATTGATGTCAACATATTGATTCTCTATTTCAATGATTTGTTTGTGCTTCACATTTTTGATATGTTGCAGTTGTAGTCATGAAGCTTTGGTATGTTGTTGAATGTTGCCTTGGGATGTCATTTTTATGATTTTGCGCTTCGAAAGTTGTGCTTTAGAAGTTTATACATTGATGATGATATTTGATAGTGTTTACAGTGCTCTGCATTTCTTTGCATTTTCTAGTTTTGATGATGATATTTTGGATTTATGTTGTTCATGTCTTTATCTTTGTTATTCTAATTCGGGGCGTGATGATGTGCTCGAGAGTCATGGTTGTGGATATGTTCATTCCGGGTCTGATCAACCTTGAATGTTCTTCTTTTTGCTCTAGTGATTGTGGCATATGGATAACATGTTGTTTTAGTCAATATAGTGCATTGTGGTGTGGTCCACTTCTCATTCCTTTCCACTGCGACAATGTTTAGTGTAGACCTATTTCAAATTGGGTTCCGGTAAAATTCTTTGGCTGACTTGGGAGACTTCTATTTCAGAGATTACTATAAATAAAGGATGATTGTAATGAAGAGTCATAGAAGCAAGTGGACTGAAAAGAAAATTTGTCTCTTGTTGGTGCAAATTTTTGTGAGGTTGTGTGTGGTTGTGGTTGAGCAGTGTGGTAGTGCGCTAATATTGTTTGACATTAGAGGTAGTGATCCAAAGGTCTCTTCCAATATTGTAGCTTAGTGGCAGTTGTTCTATGGTGGTGGATTACTTCTTTTTCTTTCTTCTTCTTTTGGGTAATGAGCCATTTTTCTGGTGGTTTTAGCCGAGCAATGAGCCAATTAGAGTGAGCATTCTAGTAGTGAGCCACCCTTTGTAAAAATCACCTTAACCGATGTCACCCTAACAGGTGTTTTATACTTGAGAACTAACATTCTCCATGGTTTTTCCCCTCTTTGGTTTTCCACATCAAATATGTTGTTTCATGTGTGTGCTCTCTTGTGCTTATATCCTTTTATGGTTAATAAATCATGAATTAGTTTACTAGATTTGTTTCTATGGAATAAGTAATAGATTTTAATTGACAACTAAGTCACCCCCCTCTCAGTTGTTCAGGATATTCAACAATAAATAATGCATACCAAGAATATTTGTATTGAACTAAACTCATCCCCCAAAGGTAGTGGAACTACAAACACAATGGAAGAAGAGCA
This sequence comes from Cryptomeria japonica, assembly GCF_030272615.1. Lineage (NCBI taxonomy): Eukaryota > Viridiplantae > Streptophyta > Pinopsida > Cupressales > Cupressaceae > Cryptomeria > Cryptomeria japonica. The sequence continues at coordinate 533,413,495 of NC_081413.1, forward strand.
CAAGTGTCATTTTAAGTCAACATGGAAGAAACTAAAAAGAGATCTCAACGCTTTGCATCATCCCCAAGTAGACAACATGAGGCACAACATATAAAAGAAAGGAGATACAAATAGAAGAATGCCACAATGGATTTGGTCTCTTTATTACCTTGCACCAATAGAGTAACAAGGGTCATCCAAGGAGAACCAAACATAACAAAAACATATCAACGCATCACGGGGGAAGCACATTACAAACAAGCAAACACATAATAGATGATCCACAACATGAATGAAGATAATAAAGCAAATCATCTACCTCCTAATCTTTCTTAACATCATTTAGGGATGGTGGACAAGATGCAAGAGGATCCGCTTCAAGTACAATAGATGGAGCTATTGCAAGTTCCAAACAAGGACCGTGCTCTAATGATGAGTCACTTTGTTTGTCACTAGGAGCTAGGGTTAATGCTTTTGAAAAATGCGAAGATAAATCATGATTAACATCAATAAGGTCATACATATCATCAGAATCATTAGAATCAACATTGTTGGCATGAACAACATTATCATCCATATCATCATCCAGATAAATAAAAATAGGATCTCTAATACGAAAAGAACTTGAACCATCATTTTTTTAAAGCATTTTTAATCTTGGTGATTTGAGTTGAACTTCCTCCCTAGGGTTAGGTGAAGGTTGGACAAATGGGATCAATTCAACATTTGGTGTCTTTGACGAGGAGATAGTTTGGGAAGCAAGCTCACGAACCTTGGCACAATGTCTTCATTGGCATTCTCTTGTGCAACGATTCCTTTTAGTTTTAGATGAGGGTTGTGAAGGTTGAGGATCAAAGGACGTAGGCTTATTTTCTTCTTGTAAAGGAGGAAGAACAAGAGAAACCCCATTAGGTTGAGACATAGAACATGGCAAGCGTTTTTCTTTATAAGATGTAGGAGGTGGAACTGAGGCATATATAGGAGGGATAGAAGGAGTAGGAAGATGTCGGGTCCATTATGAGGAGTAATCTCGATAGGTATAGGATCACTAGGCTTACTCAAGGACGTGATCATCTCATTTTTTCACTTTTGATAAGATAAGAAAAAGATGTCACTTTGAGGTTTAAGAGGTTCAGGTTGTTTAGGCCAAAAGTAATCAAGGGTGAAATTACTATGCTTCATTGTGGGTTGGTAAAGGCCATGATTAATTGTTATGATAATGTCATTATGAGGGAATTTCAAACATTTATGGACTGTAGAAGAGATAAATTTCATGGAAAAGAGCCAAGAATGTCCCAACTTCACACAAAATTGATCTGATGTAGGAATAATAGAAAAAGTCACATCTAAGCACTTAGTACAAACCTCAACATGGGGAGTAATAAAACCAATGGTAGGGAAAGAGAAACCAGCATACACCTTGACCATAACATCAAATTTATCATATGTTACTTGATGCAATTGTAAGATATAAAGATATTCTTCGATAATCACATTCACCATACACATTGGATCAATGAGCACTCCTCATGAGAGTTTGTCTTTGGTCTTCACAGTGATATATAATGGTCCATTAGGTGCAACAATAGTCTCTCTAGGATCAAAATTAATGCATAGGTCTTTAGAGGTGTAGGTTTATCAACAAGATTCACAATATTGTTAGATTCCACATCAAGGTCATCAGGAGAAAAGGCAAGAGACTTAGACTCAGCAATGTTGGTAGAGTGAGAAGGCAAAGGATTGGTGAAGATTTGGAGATTTTGATAAGGAGGAGCTATGGATTTGTTTCTTTTGTCATTCACACCAACTACGAATATAGTATTACTATCAATGAAGTCTTGAATTTATAATAATTTTTGGTATCATGGCTAGGTTGACGATGATATTGGAAATGGTTTAGAAGAGTCAATTGGATTGATGGGAGGAAGTTTCAACACATTAGCATTTATCAATCTTGACATTATACTTTACAAAGACTCGGAAAGAGGAGTTAATATTTTCTAAAGTATTTGGTTAAAGGGGCCATGCATGATATCATAGTTGGCACTTGAGTGTTAATGTTATCATTTATCTTGATGCAACCTTTGTTAGGTTTAAACTTTGTGAACAATTGTTGAACACCTTTATTCTTATCAACCAGAGCCACTGAAGAGGGTGATTCAAATTGACTCACTTGAAGTTGATAATTATGAAGCACTACACACAATTGCATAAATGAAGTAAACTTAGAAAACATAAGCTTATCTCTAATGTATTTTTGTAAATTAGCAATAAAAAATCTTTGAACGTCATGATCAAACACTTGATAAGAAATTTGAGAATGCAAATGTTTATATCTACCAATAAAATCTGTCACTTTTTCTTTAACTCCTTGCTTACAATGAATCAAATTAGTCAAACGAATTTTAGGACCAATATTATTTTGATTGGGTTATTTAGTGGATTTAGTTTGCACTTTTTGCATTCAAATTTACCTCCTTTGTGCATGAGTTTTGTTTCCATTAGTCCTACATACAATGTTACCATGAGAAGAAGTTGTAAACTTAAGGCTTCCCAAAGGTTTAAACACTAAGGATATGAAGCCTTGATTGGATCACTTGTTCCATGGGAATGTTGGTGCTTCCTCTAATCCAACAAATGACATCATTTATCCTCATTCTCCTCATAATTCTCATAATTTGGATGAATCACTAACTAGGGTTACTATTGACCATTTGGAGAAAATTGACAATGAATTTGAAAATCTTCAACAATGGATGAGTCAGCAATATTTGTAAAGTGAGGCAATCCCTTTGCTTGAAGGATTAAAAAGAGTGGTGCAAAGTAATAAAATTGGTGTTGATTTGTTGCATGGCTTTGCTCATATTATTGACACTAATATCATGCCAGGTTATGTTGAAGTAATTGGTTACTCTCAACCCACTAATCAAGTTAATCATTCCATTCCTATGCCTACATCCTTGCCCAGTGTGCCTACACTTACATCTTCTACCATAACTACTTCCACACAAAATGTTAATCCTACACATGTTAGTCATGGGGGAAATCTTGTTAATCAATATTCTTACATACCTCCTTTCATGAGTCTTCCATTTGTATCCCAATCATCTCCCATACCTGCATACCACAATGTTCCACCTCCTTATTCTCAACCTCCACCTATATACAACAATGTTACTCCTCCATCCCACTCCAACATGTCCAATTTAAATCCATCCAACGAAGCAACCATCAATAACTTAGCCCAAATTGTTACATCCTTATAACATCAATTGGCTTCCATTACTCAAACCAAGTTCAGTGTTCCCACATTTGATGTAGTGAGTCCACTATCTGATGATATTCTCCGTGAAATTCCCCCTAAACATATGGAAGTCCTTGAATTGGAGTTGTATAAAGGAAAAGGTGACCCCTTGAGTCATGTGAAGACATTTCAAACTTTGTGTAGTGAATTTTGCTCATGATCAAAGACTTATGGCTAAATTGTTTACTAGAATCTTTAGGGATAAAGCTTTGTAATGGCATTGTTCTTTGTCTCCATATTCTATTATTTCTTTTCGACAATTGGCTAATACTTTCATTCAACAATTAACATAATTATATTGAAAGAGGTTTGAACCCAATAGATCTAGGCTCAATCCCAATGGGGAAAGGTATGAGATTCTGATTGGATTCAATTGGTTAGTATTGATGATCCTCTTTCTTAGTTGAATTTGGAATTTAATTATTAAATTACGGTAAAAGTATGAATAATTGAAGTAAATTGTTGAAAATAGACTACTACAGATATCCCACAATAAACTGAGATCTAAGAAAAAGAAGATGTTTAGAACTTGTTCCCAGAAGTCTGGCTTGATTTTTCAGGACTAGGTAGCATAGATCTGCTCTGGTCCTTTGAATTTTCCGTTGTCAAAACTTGAACCTATTCATCATTGTCAACACTGCCATAATTCCTACGTAAAACTCTTGCACCTGTTTCCTACACAAAAAAAGAGAGGGAAAGATGTTGGGAATAGGGGTTTGTATTAGGTCAAAACCCGATTTTGGAATTAACCATGAAATTGAATTAATAAATGTAATGATTTAAGACTATAATAAAATACCTTTATTTTGAGGGAAAGGTTAAATTGCTTGAAACAGTAACGTATACCTTGATAAAGTTTTGTTTGACCTTCACACAAAGGTTTTAGGGTTTCATGTAGAGTGTCTTCATAAAACATTGATCTCATAGATGCCATCTTCAACACTTGAACTTGACTCCACTACTGCTCCAATGCTTGATGAATGATTGATTGCTTGCTCACTCGAATTTGCTAAAGTGTAATTGAGATCTTGATTTCCATTTGGCTAGGATTTCAAAAGATAGGTAAAAGATAGGTGTAGACCTCCTTTTATACTTGATCGTCCGAAAACAAGTTGAATTTTTGGAATAGGCTGACACAGGATCAAATTTCCCACTCAAATGAAATGACTGTTGTAAGGCCCCAATTTAGGGTCTGATCAAGAGGTATGCCCTGGTCCTAAAAATTAGGACTCTAGAATGGGGGTGGGAATGGACAAGTGATGAACATGTAAGTTTGGAATGTGGCGAGAGTAGAATCAACATTGTAATCAGGCATCGAAAATTGAGACGCCAAAGTGAGGCCTAGGTGATAACAAAATTGTAAGTGAGTACTGTGTGCGGGAAAAGCGGGTTGATGAAACTTAAAATGTGAAATTATTGTTCAAAGGGACTTGTCCACACACCCACATGACTTCTTAGTGCAAGTTATGGAGTCATGAGGAATGACTCAACTTCCCAAGGTAGGTTCCATGGTTCTCTATCTCACAAGGTCCCTCAAGTCAATGCCTTTGCTCTCAGATCACTGAGCAAAGTGACTTAGGGATGACGAATGCAAGAATGAGGGATGATTTAGATTGGTTTTAACATTAATACATCCTATTTATGCATGATTCTATAAATGAGTTAAACTATATTATAAGATGACAAGGTTAGTAGCAATACTATCCTAACATGATATATTAGTTAATGATTTAAGCTAATGATAACAAAAATACTCTAAAATGCTTATTAGATTAATTCCTATTATAAAGAGAGGCTAGATGTATTGATAAAATTTAGCATAAATGAGATACTAAAAGCTTGGATCCCTTTTAAATGGAGGAATGAGAGTTCTATTTATAGGAAAAATAGGGCAATGGAAGGTCAAGATTGAAGGAGTTAATCAAGGGTCAGGATTGAAAGTTATCAATCCATGTTTACAATTTCCACCAATGAAATAGTGACAATTGTCAACATAAGACTGCTTGAGATGAGAGGTAAGAAGCATTAAATGCTTGAGAAGACCACATGGTTACCTTAGAAGGTAAGGGTTAAGGTTAGGTTAGGATTATCCATTGGATAAAGCTTTTATCCAAAGGATAAACTCTTGTGCAAAGGTTAAAGGGATAACCATGGTCAAAGCAATAAATGTTTGATGAGACCCCTGGGTTAGAAGAAGGTTAAGTTAGGCAAAAAGCCTCTAACCATGTCACTAAGGGTTAGTTAACCATTAATGGTTTGAAGACTTTGGGGACAAATTTGTAAGAGTCCTTCCAAATTTGGGGGTATTCAACAAGTTAGCTCGTTGAAGACATAAAGGTTTTAATGCCTTTTGAAGACTTTACTCCAAATTTGAGAAGTGACCTCCTCAAATTTAGGGAAAACGGATAATGAATGGGTTTAGGCTAATTGATTAGGATTAGATGGATTCTAGAAGAAATTAAGAATAGAGTTAGGATGCAAGTGGGAGATGTAGGAAAATGCAAGTGGATGAGGAATAATAGGATTAATTAAAATAAATTACTTTATTTCAATTTGGTTGTAAATTAGGGACTAAATAAATTAGATTTATTTAATTGGGGTAAACTATTTAATTAAATGTAAATTTAATAAAAAAGTAGGGAGAAGGGATTTAATTAAATAAAACGATTTATTCAATTAAATGACATAAAGGACTTAAGTGAATTTAAATAAATAAATTAAATAATTTATTTAATTAAATAGAAGAATGTGGGTGATTTAATTAAATTAGATTTAACTAAATAGAGGAATGAGAATAAAATGAACATTTAAATATTCATTTAGGAATATGGTCATTTTTATAGGTCTACATTTTGCCCCTCTTTGAAGTGACGTGTGTGCACATGTTGATTCAAAGAAAATGATGTGTCATCATGATTTGGTTAAGATCAGTGTGATGTCGTGTTTGAGATGTTCATTTCATGCCCCAGATTTGATAAATGATGCCCCAGATTTGATAAATGATGTTATAATTCCCCCTCGGGAGATGAATCAAAAATTTGAAAATTTGATTTGTTTTGATAAATTTGATTACATTTTAAATTTTTGTCGATGTTGAATGCGATAAATTGATGCATCTCCCGATAATGATGTTTGCAAGGGTAAAAAATGAGACCACGAGCAATTTATGTGTTCGTCCACACAACCCTAATTTTCATTTACCCTATAAAAAGGTAAAAAGTGATTTATTTTGTCTCATTTGTGCTTGTTGACTTTGGAGAAAGGGACACTTGGAGAAAAAGACAAAATGTCAGTTCCTTTTGCTTCTCATCAATTCGAGCGCGTGCAGAGGTATCGGAGGCCCGCCATGTATGGACCACCGGTAAGTCATCCTTTTTTACCCCTTTTGGATTTTTGTTTTGTCATTTTTTATCATATTTTTGAATTTTTACACGTGAATTTAACAGTTTAGCGCATCGGGGTTAAACCATAGCGCATACGATAGGTTGCGTAGCGCGTAAAGTTTAACAAAGTAGGGTAGCATCCAGGTAAATTAGGATAGCTCAGCGGTAGGGTAGAGTAGTGCATAAAGATAGGTTAGCGCATCAGGGGCACATGGTAGCACGCAGGAGAAAAAGGGTAGCGCGTAGGGAAGACCTAGCACATAGGGTTAGCCGAGGCTCACATGGGTAGTATAGGATAGCGCATAGGTATGACCTAGCGTGTAGGGTTAGGTTCACAATGTAGGGACCAAGTAGGATATCGCATATGCTAGAAGTGGCGCAGAGGGTAGTTTAGGTGGCATGTCGATGGGATAGGGTAGCGCATAGGTGCAGGCTAGCGCGTGCGGGGCACAGGGTAGTGCATTGATAGGACAGGGTAGCGCATAGGCAACAATTTAGCACGTAGATAAGATTTTTTAGCGCATGAGCGGAAAAATTTGGGTAAAGTAGGATTGTGGATGAAGAAAAATAGGTAGGTTTTTGCCAGTTTTGTCGGGATGGGTGTGAAGTTCAGCCTGCGTGCCTACTGTCATTGGTTTGATAAGTTGTCCAATATGAGTTCCGATATAACTTGATTTGATTTGCAATGTTTCAAGTTGATTTTGATCTGATGTTGATTTGATATGATGTGGATTTTGATATGGATATTTGATATGAACTTGATTTGATATGCATTGCTTCAAGTTGATATATATGTGGAACTTGAGTTATTTTACAAGCTAATATGGTTGTGAAACTTGAGTTATTTTACAAGCTGATATGAATGTGAAACTTGAGTTATTTTACAAGTTGATTTGATTGTCAAACTTGAGTTGTGTTACAAGTTGATGTAATTGTGGAACTTGAGTTGTGTTACAAGTTGATATGATTTGATATGGAAATGGATTTGATATGATATGGAACTTGATTAGATTTTCAAAGTTTTAAGTTGATATGAATTTGATTTTGATATGAATTGATTTGATGAGGAAATTGATATTGGACTTGTTTTGCTTTGTGACAGGAGCGCATTGGAGTGGTTCAATCGCGAGAGTGATTTTCGAGACTGTGGTAATTGATACCACAATTGACACAGGCTGACAGGGATATCATTGAGAGGTGTGGCATGTCCTCTTTGTTAGAGATGCCTCGATTTATCATTAACCAGGGTTTATTGATAGTGTTGGCCGAGAGGTGGCATAGTGACACCAACACCTTCCATTTGGCGACTGGTGAGATTACAGTGACACCCGAGGATTGTTACCGGATTCTGTGGATTCCTGTGGTAGGTCCACTGTTACCATATGAGCAGATAGAGGAGGGCAGGACAGAGGCACTTCGTCGGATTCTATAGGATGATACAGTTTGCGAATATGAGATCCCCTGGTAGGAGTTCATTGATTTGGATTATGCTCCTCTACCATCAGTGTTGGCAGGATTCATAGGTGGTTTCTTATGTCCCGATCGTAGGTCGAAGGGACTGGCAGTAGGATGGGGGTTGGTTCTGGAGGACATGGTGATGGAGGGTCGTCGATTCGCATGGGGGTTGGCTATGCTGGCCCATTTATACAGGGATTTGCATCAGGTGGTGTACTTGGGGTATAATAGTCTATCCGCTGGAGTTACACTACTACAGGTATGGGCGTGGGAGCATATTCCCATAGCTAGGCCACTTGCAGATAGAGATAGGCTTGCCGGGTGTGCTTATGCATACAGATATCGAGGGATAGTTGTCCATCATAAGCTGGGCAAACTAGAGCATTGGAGGAGAGTGTTAGATGACATTGATACGGTCATTTGGAGACCGTACATGGAGTGCGAGGTATGGGTAGAGGATGGGATGGAGATGCCCTATGTCTACATGTCCCAATTTTTGATAGGGCAGACGCCCTTTGTTATTGAGAGATTTTTGCATAGTCGGGTGTTGCAGCAGTATGGTTGCCAATAGGGAGTTCCACAGGGAGCATGCTTGTATGCTCGACAGAGACAAGATATACCAGAGTGGGGACCCACTATTGATAGCACGATGGTAGTTGAGGAGTTCTTTCACTTAGCTAGTTAGATATGGGACTATGCCTATGGGGTAGTGGATGCAGGGATGACATAGGAGTTCGCCACACTGTTTGCGACACATGCAGTGGCCAGGATATTAGATCTAGCGGAGATGATTCCTACTTTTGATGATGATGAGGATGATGAGCAGCCTGAGAGGCTAGGGAGACGAGAGAGGATGGAGAGGAGCTGGATGTGGGAGGTGGGGATGGTGGAGTAGATGATGGTGGTGATGGTAGAGGAGGTGGTCGAGGTTGGCGAGGGGATAGAGGGAGGAGAGGAGATAGGGGTGGAGATCGGGGGAGGAGAGGAGATAGGGGTGGTGATGGTGGTGACGGAGGGATTCGGGTAGAGAGAGCAATGCTGCAAGCTGTGGTGGATGGAGGGAGAGGAGGTTTGGCTATTGGAGCTAGGGGAGAGGAGCGAGTAGGAGAAGTGATAGCAGCAGTGGGAGGGACTGACAAGTTTAGATGGTCGACTTAGAGGAGGAGGTCTGATGTGTTACCCCCACCAGCACCGAGGACAGGGAGAGGGATAGGGAGTACCACTTCATAGGTACCCATCTAGATGCGGATCCCGATGCACCGGGAGGACGCGCAGATTAGGTCATTGTAGTTATCAGTGCAACACTTGCAGACACAGCTACTGGTGCATCAATGACAAATTACATAGTTGACGCGGGATACAGTTCTAGAGTGGTTGGGTCGATCTGAGGCTCGAGCAGATGCTTTGGAGAGAGCGGCGATAGGTGGCTCGATGAGAGATACTCTGAGAGAGGTGGCTTTGAGAGCCAAGGAGGCAGAGTACTACAGGAGGCATTATGAGGATGTGGTGCCCAGGGAGCGCCGAGTGCCGAGTTTTATAGCTTCGAGATCCAGTCAATCCCGAGAGACTAGGTCGAGGACAAAGAGCAGAGGCGTGATAGGGCCTCCTAGACAAGATCCACCTAGAGATCCAGGTGCTGGGACAACAACCGCGAGACTGTCACCCTTAGGGGATAGTCATACCTGAGAGACATTGTCTCCATTATATTTTGATCATTTTGTTGTTTTTGGCATAGACATGATATATTTTGTACATTGATCATTTTATATATATATATATATATATATATATATATATATATATATATATATATATATATATATATATATATATATATATATATATATATATATATATGACACCATTTTCCTTGAACCTTATGTGATGTGTTATAGATGATGCTTTCTATATGATTTTGATGTTTCTATGATGATGATGCAATGCTTAGATGTATGTGATTTGATATGCGATAAATATGATGTGTTAGTGCATGATGTTATGAGATGTATCTTGAAAATGAGATGTATGATATGATATGTTGTGAGATGTATCTTAAAAATGAGATGTATGATATGATATGCTGTGAGATGTATCATGAAAATGAGATTTATGATATGATATGCTGTGAGGTGTATCATGAAAATGAGATGTATGATATGATATGCTGTGAGATGTATCGTGAAAATGAGATGTATGATATGATATGTTGTGAGATGTATGATATGATATGTTGTGAGATGTATCTTGAAAATGAGATGTATGATATGATATGTTGTGAGATGTATCTTGAAAATGAGATGTATGATATGATATGTTGTGAGATGTATCATGAAAATGAGATTTATGATATGATATGTTGTTGATTATAAAATGATATGCAACTAATTGTAAAATGATATGCAACTAATTGGAGCATCCTCATTCGGCGTTTGTCATCCCTCTATAGTCACATGTTTTTGCTTTCTTTGTAGGTATCATCATTGAGCATTGATTTGTTGGCATATGTTGAAAATTTATACAAGCATAATGGTATAATTGAACCGTAATGACCTGAGAAAAATTTACATGATTTTTTATTTTGCAAGATAGCACAAGCGTCAAGGTATAATTGAACCAGGACGACCTGAGTGCGGATTGCGTATAAACAGACAAGATTAAACCATTTGTATGCGCAAAGTGGAATCATGTCTTCAGTGATATGTTGTGAATCACGTCTCGAGACAAGTATTTGCACAGTACAAGCGATCGCCTCATAGACAAAAAACTAAAAAATATTGGAGTCCCCGTGACTTTCTCTAGCTTGATGCATTGTGGAGAAAATGTAGAGGATCCAATAGTTCAAAAGGTTCAAGTGCAAAATAGTCAAAACTCATGCAAGATGCAAACATTTGATACTTCAGAAAATTATCCATCCTATTTTGTGCATCCCTTTAAGTGATCAATGTTTGGTTTTGTGATTGTTGAGTTGTTTGTTGGATATGATGTTCTGAGTTTGCTACAAGTTTTGATGTCTTGAATTTGCTGCAAGTTCTGATCAATGCTGCCCCTAGTTGAGTATTCTTCTTAATGCGGATTTGTACAATGATTACCAAGCCATGGTGGGATATGATGAAATGACATTTGGATAAACCAGGATAGTGACTACGCTAAGTATGTCCTGGATAATGCGATAAAAAATGTCGGGCGATGGCCGATAGTGCTTGACTGTGGATATAATGGCTTGGTAGTAAAAATAGAGGAGTTGTCCTCTCACAATAGCGCCTGTTGCCAGGTTTTCACCAGTTGTTTTTATTGTACCTTTTTATTTGCTTTTTCTTTATTTTTGATATTTTTGATACTTTTGATATTTTCGACTTTTCCATGCATTAAACTGCTCAAGTGTAGTATTTCTTCAGATGAATGTTGTTAGTTGGTTGGTCGAGCACATCTCCTTCTGAAGTTGTTAGCTGATAAGCACCTGATCCATAGGCTGATATGATGACATAAGGACCTAACCAGTTAGGTTCAAATTTCCCTTTCTTTTCTCGATCTTGCTAATTTCTAGGATTTTCCTTGAGTACTAAATCACCAATTATAAAAATTCTGGGAATGACCTTGTGGTTGTAGCTTCTGCACATGCGTTGCTGATATGCTTTGAGGTGAGTGTAGGCACATTGGCATCTTTCATCTAGAAGTTCTAGCTCTTGCAGTCGGTTGACTCGATACTCTTCATCTGGAATCAGGCCTTTCAAAGAGACTCTGAGAGATGGAATTTCTACCTCCAGGGGTAAAATTGATTATGATCCATACACCAATGAATATGGTGTAGCTCCTGTAGGTGTGTAGATGCTAGTTCAGTATGCCCAAAGTGTTGGATTGAGTTGTACATGCCAATCTTTGTCTGCATCATTCACTGTTTTCTTTAGGATTTTCAATATTGTCTTATTGGATGCTTCTGCCTAACCATTCCCCTGTGGGTAGTAAGGTGTAGAGAAACGATGTTGGATTTTGAATTTTTCACATAGTTCTCGCACATCTTGGTTCTTGAAAGGTCATCCATTATCTGTGATGATGGAACTTGGAATGCTATTTCTGCAGATTAGATAATTAAGTATAAAAGATGCTATTTGTTTCCCAATCACTGTGGTCATGGGGACTGCTTCAATCCATTTGGTAAAGTATTATGTTGCAGTTATAATGAACTTGTGTCCATTTGAAGATGAAGGATGTATTTTGCCGACTAAGTCCAGTCCCCACTAGCAAAAGGGCCAGGATGTTGTGAATGGTTGTAGTTCCTGTGCTAGTGCATGTATAAGATTGCCATGGATTTGGCATTTAGGACACTTCTTTGCAAAATGATAAGAGTCTTTTTCCATTGTCGGCCAGTAATATCCCATTCTTAGAAGTTTTTTAGCAAGAGTAGGACCACTTGAATGTGTGCCACAGATACCTTCGTGAAGCTCTTGCAAAGTAGAGTCAGATTCATTACGATCAAGGCAATGAAGAAGAGTACCATCTAGACCTCGATGGTACAAAGTATTAGCAGTGAGAGTATAACAGGTGGCTTGCCAGATAAAGTTGCATTTTTGGTTTCAGGATAGGTCAATGGGTAGGATATTGCTTTTAAAATAGTTGTATATCATTCCGTATAATAGAGAGTCAAAACCAGTCAAGGCATATATAACATGGGAATCAGAATGGTCTTAGGTTGGGGAGAAAAGTTGCTCTACTAGAAACTCGTAACAATTCTGTTGCTCTGGAATTTGCAGTAGTGAAGCGATAGTAGCCATTACATCGGCTTCTTTGTTGTCCAACCTTGGTATTTGTTCGAAGGTGATGTGTACAAAATATTGTTTGAAATCATCCACCATTCGTTTATATGGTAGTAGCTTGTCGTCCTTTGTTTGATAGTCATTGTTGATTTGATTGATGACTAGTTGTGAATCTCCGCAGACTTTTAATTCTATGATTCTCCATTCTATGACCATTTTGATGCCTATAACCAATGCCTCATATTCAACAACATTATTTGTGCATGGAAACATGAGCCGATATGATCTTGGTATGGTGTGCCCTTTAGGAGTGATGAACAGAATGCTGACACCTGAGCCATGTTGAGTATAGGATCCATCAAAGTATAGGGTCCATTGTGTGGTGGAAATAGCAAGAACATCCCTGTCCGGAAATTCGATCTCCATTGGTTGTTTTCTAGGTAGTGGTGCTTCAGCCAATTGATCTGCAATTGCTTGTCCTTTGATAGCTCGTCGCTCTGTGTAGTGGATATCAAATTCACTGAGAATCATGACCCATTTGGCCAATCTGCCTGTAAGAGCTGCTTTATTGAGTAAATATTTGAGAGGATCAATTTTTGCTATGAGCTTGATAGTGTGAGCTAACATGTAGTGTTGAAACTTTTGAGAAGTGAATACCACCGTTAGACAAGCTTTCTCAATGAATGTATAGTTGAGTTCATATCTGTTTAATGTCTTGTTGATGTAGTAGATGGCTCGTTCCTTGCCTTGTTGATCTTCTTGTGCTAATAATGCCCCTAGTGATATATCTGTTGTTGAAATGTAGAGAATGAGTGGCTTCCCTGCTATTGGTGGTACTAGATTTGGTGGGTTCATTAGATATTGTTTGATTTGATAGAATGATTCTGCACATTTGGCTTCCCATCTAAATGGTACATTTTTATGTAGGAAATGGTTGAATGGAAGACTTTTATTTGCTAGTTGAGCAATGAATCGCCTGATTGACTGGAGCCGTCCTTGTAGAGATCTAAGTTGGCTAATGTTCTTAGGTGGTGGCATCTCCATTATGGCTTGTACCTTTGCTGGATCCACCTTAATACCCTTAGCTGAAACTATGTAGCCTAGTAACTTTCCTGATGTAACCCTGAAGACACACTTCTTAGGGTTGAGCCTGACTTCGAATTTCTCCAATCTGTCAAAAATATTTTCTAAGATGCTTAGATGATCTGCCCAAGAAATGATTTAGCTAGTAAATTATCCACATAGTCTTCCATGAAGGTATGCATCATGTCATGAAAAATTATTGTCATTACTCGTTGATAAGTTGCCCCTGCATTCTTTAAGCCAAATGGCATGGCATTCCAACAATACGTTCCCCAAGGACAAGTGAATGTTGTTCTATCTTGATCCTCTGGAGCTATCTTGATTTGATTATAGCCTGAAAAACCATCCATTAGTGATAGCATTGCATGGCCTACTGTGAGATCTACAATTATATCTATACTAGGCAAAGGAAAGTCATCCTTCGGATAGGCTTTGTTGACATCTATAAAATCGGTGCATATTTTGATACTGCCATTTGGTTTGGAAACTGGTACAATGTTGGAAATCCATTCAGCATAGTCGATAGGTCGAATAAATCCGACGTCTAATAGTTTCTTCAGCTCAACTTTGACCATGAGCACTACATGTGGATTCATCTTTCTCAGTTTTTGCTTGACTGGCTTAGCTCCTGGAGTAATGGATAAGTGATGCATGATTAACTGTGGATCAATCCCGGGCATATCTACATATGACCAAGCAAAGTTAATTTGCTTTGCTTTGAAAAATTTGATAAATTGTTTTTTCTTCCTTTGTCGAAGATTCTGCAAGGTGTATGTTTTTGGTTGCTTCTGTTGTACCAATGTTGATTGATTGAGTGGGCTCAATCAATATGGGTGATCACTCTTGATAATGTTAAGGAAGAGTGTCAAGTCTCCCATCTTTAGGTGCTTTAAAAAGGTTTTCACCCTCAAATGCATCCTTTATTTTTACTTTTTTGTGATCTATTGCTGCCATTGACTGGTTTTTAGCAGTAGATCTTTTATGTTGTTCATTTTTGCGACTGAGAGACTTGGCACTCCCCTGATTGCAGATGTTGTTACTTTGTTCACTGGTAGAGTCTGTTTCCAGGTTAACGACACACAAGTAATGGATAATGGATTTATCATTCGGGAAAATTGGTATGTCATGAGTTTCAGGTTCGTCCCAGTTTGAGGTTAGGAAAGATAAGTGGTAAAGAATCGTTAGGTGGATCAAGTTCAACTGCTATAAGTGTCAAGATGGGGGTATCATCATGGTTGGTCGGGGTGTTAAAGAAGTTAAGGATTTCGTCGAGGTCTTCGATGGTATCATCTTCTATGTAGAATTGCTCATAATGTCGTTGCTCATTTTCTTTGGCATCATAGATATTTTGTGGACCAAATTCAAGTGGTCTAGGTTATGTGTCGTGTTCTTCTTGAGAGATGGGTGTATGACTGTCATTTGCAGCAATATCTTTAGTAACATTGGAATAGCTATCCCGTTCATATTCATTGGAATCAGTTTCAGAGGTATTATCCCAGATTCTGGTAGTGTTGTGGATGGGTATGTTGTAGGGTGAAAACAAGTTTTTGATGATGGATACAAGTCTGATAGTTTTCTTTGATTTTGTGTCAGATCCTGCTTCCACTCTTTGCATTTGTTCATATACTGTCTCTCCTCGAGGAGGTATGATGTTATCAGGAGGTGATTCCTCTTTGTCGGACACTGGTTCTTGAACATGATGTACTTTGACAGTAGATGTTTCCTTCTTTTGATTGATGGGTTTCCCTTGATGTTGCTTTCATTCTTGATTTTCACATTCTTTGCGTATTGTCTCTGCTGACTCAAATAGTGCTTCCTACCAGGAGTCCTCCTTGTGTTTCTTCTTTGCTTTCCATTGAGGTTTTTGGTATTCGCTTAGTGTCTTCCTTGGTGGTAGAGTGTGTTCATAGCCCAATCATGTTTTGTCTTTACTGAATTGTGAAGGAGGATCTAATGGTTATGTGATGCCTTCCTGTCGTTTGCCGATAGGTCCTTTGCCATTGTATCCCATTTGTTGCATGATCAAGTAACCCTTTCCATATAGGTGTGTTGGTATAGCTACCTCCATAGCAACCACTCTGTCTGCTTCCTCATCCTTGTATAGCCAACTAAGGATGTCTTTTTCCTCTGATTCATGTGCTAGAGTGCCTAGTTGGATAAATTTACCATCGAACTTGGTGATGGGCTGTATTGCTTGATGTGTTGATGTTGTAGGTAATCCATGAGTTATAGGTGATGCTGGTAAGTTGGCTAAACACAAAGGTTCCAAATAGTATTCTCCCATGCCTTTCTCTTTGATTTTCATTTTCTGCTTGAAATCCATAGATAGTGATTTAGACTTTTCTTGTTGAAGATCTGGTGCTGGGTAACTTTGTTTTTCTCTATTATGTGGAACCAAGCTATCTTGGGCTGCCCCCATAACATTACAATGTTGAAAAGGGTTATGATCTGCTGATATAGAAATCTCCTGTCCATTGTAGGGGAACTTAACGCACTAGTGATAAGTAGAAGGTACTGCTTGCATTTCATGTATCCAAGGTCAACTCAATAGAGATATTATATGTGAGGTCTATGTCTAAGACTTGGCACATAGTGTCCTTTTGTATTGGTCCTACTTGAATTGGCAACATTACTGTTCCTTTAGATGATCTTTCTTCATCATCATATGCTTTGATAGTGATCTTTTTGCGTGGATCAATAGATTGCTCAGAGAAGCCTAATGCACAGATAAGTTTCAAGGTACAGATATTGAGTCCAACTCCTCCATCGATTAATACTCTTTTGACTAGATGCTTATAGACCAAGACTTCAATGTGGAGTGGAGTATTGTGTGGATGGCTCAATGAGATATTATCATGCTCATAAAAGGTAAGGTTGCGAGGCCTTGTCACATGAGCCACCATGGCTTGGAATTTGTCAACATCTAGATCTTGAGGTACATTGGTTTCCAATAGTGCTTGTTCCAAGATGTCTTTGTGTTTTGGCGAAAGTTTCACCAACTCCAATATAGATATTTGAGCAGGAGTTTTGCACAGTTGATTGACTAGATCATATTGAATTTTGGGTATGGTGTTTGTTGTTGACGTATGCCCCTTCAAGACATATTTTTGAGCTCTGGTTGTTACGTTGATAGATTCATGTTCACGTTTGTCTTTGATTGTGATGACGTTTACTTGATTGTCCTTAGTTGATATATGATTGGTGGTGTTATTGTATATGTGATTGATACGAGCTCCACGTGTATCGTTTGAGGTTGAAGCTCCATCCTTGTTTTAGTTTGGAAGAGGATTCTTAAAGGCTCCATGGTCACCATTTGTCTTGAGACCATCAACTGTTAAATCGCCTCTAGCAATCATGTCTTGAACAATGTTTTTCAGTCTCATGCAATCATTTGTTTGATGACCTTTGTTGCGATGAAAATCACAAAAGTGTGAGTCATTCCACTAGGGTGGTTTGATTTGTGGTTCAAAGTTGTTGATTGCTAGTAAGGAGATAATTTTGTTTGCTAGGAGTTTTCTGAATGCTGATTCCAAGGATTGCCCTAGTGGTGTGTAAATGCATTTTTGACAGTTGTTGGTGTTACCTCGTGAGTTTGTATTAGGTCCTCGATTGGTGTTATTGTTTTGGGTATTGTTGGTGTTGTTTGCGTTGAGATGATCTTGATTGGTAGTCGGTGCATAAGTGTTAGTACCTTGGTTAGTACCTTTTGGATTCTTTGTAGTTTGAGGATTTCTCGATAAAGCTAACACTGGTTGCTTGGATTTTGCATCATTTGATTCGTTTCCTCCTTCATTTCCATTGTTTTTGTTTCGGGTCCAGAACTTGGATTTGTCTAAGTTGTTATTATTTTGGTTGTTGTAGTTGGATGAACTTGTTCCTTCTTTGAAGAATTTCAATCTTCCTTTCTTGACACATGCCTCCTCTACTTGGATGCCATTCTCAATCAATTTAGCAAAAGATGGTATGCATTGAAGTTTGAGTATGTAACTCATCTCACTATTTAAATTGTCGATGAAAATTTCCATCTTTTCCTTCTTAGGCACATCCCGAGGATATCTTGAGACCATATGTCGCCAACGTTGAAGAAACACCATGAATGTTTCATTGTTTTTCTACTTGGTATTACAGACATCTAGCATAGTGATAGCCTATTGAATGTTGTAGGAATATTGAGTTATGAACTTGTTGACTAATTCATCGAATGATCTGACAGGAGGTGTGATTTTGGATAACCATTCCATTGTTTGTCCTCCCAAACTTCTTGGGAATAACCTCATCAAATAGGTGTCATCATGAGCAAATTCAAGAATCATGGTACAAAATTCTCGAACATGATCGCGAGGATCGCTTTTCCCATCATATTTGTCAAATTTGGGAACGTCTGAGTTTGGGGGAAAAGGCACCATGTTTAACCATCTGTCAAAAGGATAAGGACAAATTTAAGTCAAGGAGTATCGTACTGTTGTCCCTTGTTGCATGTCTTGCATTTGTCTTTGCAACATTTGCATTTGTTGAGTGAGAGCAATCAAAGGCGCATTATTTTGTCGAGGGAAGAGTTCTTCTCTTGCATTATTTCTAAGCTGGAATGGTGTGTGGTGGGGTATGTTTTGCTCAGGGATGTTTTGCTTGGGCAAATTATGTTCTGGTAGATTTTGCTCAGGTATGTTTTGTTCAGGGTCATGTGCTTCCTCCTCTCTTTGTCGTTCTTGATAGTCATAATGTCGAGATCCTATTCTAAATATGTCAGTGTCAAAGTCTTCAGGGAGTTTAACTCCTTTGCTTGTGAGCATGAGTAGATATTTTTCTTTGTCGTTTTCCATGAGTCTTTCCACAAGTTTTTGAAATGAAGCGCTTTCTTGACACTCTTGGAGAAGTTCCTTAGAAATTTTGGTGTCCTCTAGATTTGGACACTCGAAAGGATTTGATAATCTTCGATTCATGCTGGACTTTGGTTGCGTTTTGCTTTGTTTGTTTCGTTGAGAGCGAGTAACAACAGGCATCTAGTAGAAGCTTTATGTGACAAAGGGAACAAACTCCTCTTTGATGTGTTGCTCAAGGGTTGGTGGTTCAAATCGGGGTATGTTGTAAGTGATGCACTCTTCGGGGAATAAGGCTAGATTGATTTTTCCTCCTTGATTCAGGCATTGACTGAATGCCGATTTTTGACAGAATGCTCTACTCCTCAAAGGTTCTTTGTCAAATTTGTTGGTTTTGTCTTGAAGATACAAGAAGATATGACAAAGGAATGTTCAACGAGATTTGAAGAGTTGGGGATTGATGTATAAAAATTTTTTTCGTTTGGCAAGTTTTAGAGAACTGGGTTGTTGTTTCCTCACCTTAGTGTTATGATAAATACTCTTTCTTCTCAGAATATGAGGATTAGTCATGCACAAGCAATCAATGGTTTCCTTTGATTTGTTTTGGATTCAGTTATCTTGTTTTGGAAACTCAAGTTTTACTTTATCAAATGAAGGTTTAGATGCCCCCTCACGACAAAGCGTGTCAAATGATATGGAATACGAGCTTTCCCAATATGGAAACTTGATTTGACAACTTGGAGTTTTAAAACAAGTGTGTTTTGGATAGAAATCCTTCTGATTGAAGGACCTGTTTGATACTTGTGATGAGGTTTCCTGATTTTGATAGGAGAGATGTGTGTTATCTTGCGAATAGTTTTCAGATTCTGACAACTTGGTTCGACGGAAAACTTGCTTTGAGAATAGGTTTTGATACTCTGTTTTTCTTTTTTGTTTGATGAAGTTTAGGTTGAGGAAGGAAAGCTTCCTAAATCATTTTTAGATCCAAAAATAGCCTCTGTTTTGCCCCTTGTTTTCCTAGTTTCTGCCACGCGCTAAGACAAAGACGCAATGCACTATAGAAAGTCCTGAACGCGCTAGTGAATTGACTCTACGTGCTAAGTTGCCCTCTGTGATGCACTAATTGGTTTGCCTTGGATTTGTCTTGGTTTAAAAAGTTATGCGCTAATATGGGCTGCTAATGCGCTAACTGTTAGTCTCTACACACTAATTTTTGACCCCCACGCACTAAGGCGTCGTTGCTTCAACGCACCAGAATGTTTTTAAAAAGCGCTCAGTTTAAACTGCTAGTTTTGGATCTTGATGAAGTGCTAAAGTTCAAACTTAATGCACTAAGGTGAAGGTCAAATGAGCTAAAGGATGGTTTCCATGCGCTAAGAAGTTGCTCTTACGCGCTAAACTACCTCGATAGTTTGACTTGGTTGTTTTTCTACAATTTTTGGAACTTTGTTTTTAGTTTTCAATGATGATGGATGATTTTACGAAGTAACAACTGAAAGCATGACACAAAAGAAGCAACCATTTTGCTTAATCTAAACAATGAGTGTATGTTCTGCGAGGATGTGTTCAAATCCCCAATATTTTAACATGTTTAGATACAACAACATACAATTCAGTCAGACTCTTTATTCAAGGGTCATAAGTAATATCATAGCCCACTAGTCTCGATACTCCGTCAGCTCAAACAACCGTGTCACCGCCTAGGGGGCGCCCATTTTTTTGCCTTTTGCCAGAAATTAACCCAAAGTGAATTGCTTCACAATTGAGTAGTTATCTTGGGAGATATATGGTGAGTGATCTTGGGGGCGGATTCTTCCCCACCCTTGCACTATAATATTACAAATGTTTGGATACTGACTCGGCTCAAAGTTTCTATGCTAAAGTTTGTAATCAGGCTTCCCGTTCGACCATTAGTGATAAAATCCCTTAGGAGGCTTCCCAACCTTTAGAACAAAGGCTTTACGTATCTCAAGGATATTGGGGGAAGGCTAATCGCTGCGCGCAACCATTGAAAAGGACTTTTGTCACTTTCCACTTTTGATTATAGTGGGTTGGAACACTTAGCTTCAAAGTCGTTCCCCACTTAGGTCGTTCCCTTCACACTGGCCAAAGAATGGTTTTAAGAGTTTTTCAACCCCTCGGGAAGGCAGGCTTGCTAAAGGATTTAATGCAATAAACACTGAAAGCGTAAGAGTGGTCTGACTTTTTGATCACCCAGTTAAGGGGAGAGCATATTCCTTCCACTTTCGTAGCAAAGCAAACAAGTGTTCTTTTTAACTCTTCATTGCAATGATTTGTTAAAATCTATATGGAGATGTTGCTCCACAAAAACATGGTGCTTATTTTATCCCTTTAAAGCAACGATTTTCTGATCTAGGAGAAGAATTTGGTCAACAAAGCAAATTTGATGTTTGGTCGACGAAAGAAATTGATCAAAAGGGGAAGATCTTCCCTCTTTAATTGAATGACTTTGGACATGTGTGATTCTCTTACTTTGCAAAATTTTGAAGTGGATCCTTGTATGCACCAACAGATGGTGAAGTTCTTTTTAAACCCCTTTGTTTGCAAAAATAAAAAGATTTGTCTTGTTCTTTTTATAGCCCAAAATGAAAATTTGTCTTCCTAGAAAAAGCAAAAGGATTGTTTTTGTGGTTCTTTTTATTTGCCCAAAATAAGGTGAGTTCAATTTTATCCAACAAGAATTAAAAGACCCTAAATTTTAACTAACTTAACTAAGTTAGTAAAAATTTAAACTATTTGTAATTCTAAAAATAAAACTAATCTTCACCTGCAAGAAATTGTCAAGATCCTGCAAAATACCAATCAAAACAGTTAGAATTTTTTTGGCTTTTGTGGACTTCTACAAGTCTAGGTTTAAGCTCGGTTACAATTTAATTTTTTTTTTGCTTTCTGTCTGTGATGCGCTACAGAAAAGACTGTACGCGCTACAAGATAATTGGGATGCGCTATCGAACAGACCCCGATGCGTTGAACTGTTTTCTGAATGCGCTGCTCTGTTATTTTCCTGCGCCGAGACCTCCAGGAAAAATGTTATTAAAGTTTATGCATTAAGTGATGGTCTGCAAGCGCTAGAGAATGAGTCCCACGTGCCGAACAGTGAGTCAGATGTGTTGGATTGTTAACCAGATGCGCTAAGGGATGTTCCCTACGCGCCGATTCTTGTTTCCCGCATACCTGCAAAAGTGATTAGATTTAAAAATCGATTTGATTAATGGGGTTGAGCCCCATGGTGGGCCCCATAAATGTGTGCGGGAAAAGCGGGTTGATGAAACTTAAAATGTGAAAACATTGTTCAAAGGGACTTGTCCACACACCCACATGACTTCTTGGTGCAAGTTATGGAGTCATGAGGAATGACTCAACTTTCCAAGGTAGGTTCCATGGTTCTCTATCTCACAAGGTCCCTCAAGTCAATTCCTTTGCTCTCAGATCACTGAGCAAAGTGACTTAGGGATGACAAATGCAAGAATGAGGGATGCTTTAGATTGGTTTTAACATGAATGCATCCTATTTATGCATGATTCTATAAATGAGTAAAAACTAGATTATAAGATGACAAGGTTAGTAGCAAATACTGTCCTAACATGATATATTAGTCAATGATTTAAGCTAATGATAAAATAAATACTCTAAAAATGCTTATTAGATTAATTCCTATTATAAAGAGAGGCTAGATGTATTGATAAAATTGAGGATAAATGAGATACTAAAAGCTTGGATCCCTTTTAAATGGAGGAATGAGAGCTCTATTTATAGGGAAAATAGGGCAACGGAAGGTCAAGATTGAAGGAGTTTATCAAAGGTTAGGATTGAAAGTTATCAATCCATGTTTACAATTTCCACCAATGAAATGGCGACAATTGTCAACATAAGACTGCTTGAGAGGAGAGGTAAGAAGCATTAAATGCTTGAGAAGACCTCATGGTTACCTTAGAAGGTAAGGATTATCCATTGGATAAAGCTTTTACCCAAAGGATAAACTCTTGTGCAAAGGTTAAAGGGATAACCATGGTCAAAGCAATAAATGCTTGATGAGACCCCTGGATTAGAAGAAGGTTAAGTTAGGCAAAAAGTCTCTAACCATGCCACTAAGGGTTAGTTAACCATTAATGGTTTGAAGACTTTGGGGACAAATTTGTAAGAGTCCTTCCAAATTTGGGGGTATTCAACAAGTTAGCTTGTTGAAGACATTAAGGCTTTAATGCCTTTTGAAGACTTTACTCCAAATTTGAGAAGTGACCTCCTCAAATTTAGGGAAAAGGGATAATGAATGGGTTTAGGCTAATTGATTAGGATTAGATGGATTCTAGAAGAAATTAGGAATAGGGTTAGGATGCAAGTGGGAGATGGAGGAAAATGCAAGTGGATGAGGAATACTAGGATTAATTAAAAAAATTGCTTTATTTCAATTTGGTTGTAAATTGGGGATTAAATAAATTAGATTTATTTAATTGGGGTAAACAATTTAATTAAATGTAAATTTAATTAAAAAGTAGGGAGAAGGGATTTAATTAAATAAAATGATTTATTCAATTAAATGACATAAAGGACTTAAGTGAATTTAAATAAATAAATTGAATAATTTATTTAATTAAATAGAAGAATGTGGGTGATTTAATTAAATTAGATTTAACTAAATAGAGGAATGAGAATAAAATGAGCATTTAAATATTCATTTAGGAATATGGTCATTTTTATACGTCTACAAGTACAATTTACGATGCTACAATTCAAGGCAAGAAATGGTTCTAAAATGCTTAGAGGAATGGAGAATTTGTGCTAAAGAGAGTGTGAAAATGGACTTATAATTAAAGGAGTACAATTTACAACACTACATTTGGGTACCCCTCTACTTGAAGGTTTGCAAAGAGGATTTTGGAGATGTGTAAAGGCTTGGAGATTGAAACAAAGGTTGAATATGGTAGATAAGAGGCCAAGAAAGAAAGGAAAGCTATCATCAAGCTAGAAAATACTGAGAGGACGTATAATTCATGCCATGTGAGCTATGAACTAGAATATGAGATCCATTGAATTGTCACATTACCTTGTGTAATTCTAGGCATTTATAGATCTCATCTAAGAGATTAGATCTCAAGTGTAATCATGAATGTAATCTAACTCAAGAAAGTCACAATTTTGAAAGATGATTCAATATTAATTTGAAATGAAAGATTTGTATGTAGGAAAATTGGATTCAAGATTGAATATAATATGTGCACCAAAAGAATTAAATTATATACTAATCACAAAATATAATCATAAACAAATACAACATGTATTTTTCCTTTATAATTATCTATATCCTCAACATTATTTTTATTTAAATTAAAAAATTATCTATCTATTCATCCAAAAAGAACAATAAAAATCCTTGTCTTATAGTAAAGTCTCACATCAAATTCAAATAATAAAATTTGCTTTATACAAATATCACTATATCATTTATTTTTATATTATTAACGTTTATAAGCAAATTTCAATCATAATTCTGCAACCAATACTAATCAATTAAACACATCAACACATTTATCCACCACAAAATTTATAACCTTATCACGGCTACGAGAAGAAGAAAATAAAAATAAGTTTTCTTGGATTATCCATGTTTTAATCGTATAATACCTAACATTGGAAATGTGCATACATGTTGGCCACAGAATCTAGACCTTTTGGCCTCTTTATACGACCATCATTTGATTTCCTTCCAGATTTCTCAGGAGGGGGCGCTTGATCCACCTCTTTCCTTCACAGGTAATCCATTTCTTTTTTTTTGTTTTCGGGTATGTTCTCGTGATAAGATTTTCAATCGTTTTTCACATATGTAAGATTTTTAATTGTTTTTCACATATGTTCCATGATGGAATTGTATAAACATTTTATTTGCTGAAACCTGTATTGACGTCTTTCGATCATCTGTGTATTTCTAATCCGGTATTGACTGGAATTCCAACCCTGGTTTGGCATGTGGGCGTTGAGTTTTTCCTTATTATCTAAACCAGATGGAGCTCGTTTCAGCTGTTTGATTCATAATGCATTTAGCAGATCAGATTTAGGCTTTCCTACAATCTGAACCCTTTTTTTGTTCTTTTGTGACTAATATTGTTAATTTTGAGAAGGATGGAATTCTGTTTGTGTTTCTGGTCATAAGAAAACTATTCTTCAATATGTAAGTTGGTTTTTCGTTTTTATGTGTCTAAGGGACTTTTGTCAGGGTACTGTCGATGTAAAGCCACGCCAAAAGACCAACTGTTGTCTTTGATGAGGATCTCACTTTCATTTGACTTTATTTTGTATGCATTAACGTCTCCTAAGGGAGGCTTAGCACTTGTATTGACAGAGAACAGGCCACTTTCAAAAGGGAATTTAACGCATGGAATTGAACTACCTGTAAATCTACATATAGTGGAGGAAGGGGAATTTGAATTTGAATTCATGTCTGGTTCGAGTGAAACTGTTATTGTAGCCCATTTCAAAATGGCCAGTAATTTTTTTAATTTCTATCTCGTTTTTATAGTAGATTAGACTTACCTCAGGCCATTTTACATATCTAGCTATAGTAAATTATTATACCGTCAGGGCCACTTGTTATGATATTCTGTCAAGGGAATCTGTTAGGGTAAAATTCGAAGAGGCCTGATTAAGAATTAGTCATTGGCCTTTTGTTAAACTATATCTTGCCTTTGTATCATACTTTATTTATTTGTTTTTCTCTCATAAGCATTCCAGAAAACCTGTTTTGGTTCAGTTTGCTCTGGTCTGTCAGGTGCTTGTAGTAATTCTTAATTTCTTAGGGATCTAGGCTTTGTTATTTGATCACTCTCTATGAGCTGATGCTACACTGGAAAATAGTGACTGGCAAGTGATAATGATCTAGTTGTGCGACTTGGAGGCTGAGCCTGCCTGTTTCTTTTTCAAAGGCACAATATAAAATGTAAAATTAAATTTCAGAACTTCGTAATAATTTCCAGTTTCCGACCTTGCTTCTAGGTAGAGTTTCTGTTTTTTGCTCAACCATTGTATTCGTGTATAAGAATGACTTTTCAAAATTTTATTAGGTTTCGGCTGCCTCAGGAATCTTGGAGGCACATATTACAACGGTTCTTTTCAATGACCTTGAATTTACCAACTATCATGTGCACAGAGCATTTCTTGTGAAGTTCAAACGATAATAATGGAAAGAAAACTGTTAATTTTAGACTTTCAGATTAATACAATACTCAGAAAATAGAAATCTATCTTAATTTTCAGATTAATGTTGATTGCTGTTAGTGTTAGGATTTTCCAGAATTAAGCATAAGTAGAGAAATGAACAGAATGAACTCACAACACACAAGTACCCTGGGAAAACCTCCTAGGAGTAAAAACCCAGCAAGAAAGATCCTCGGATTTGATTATGTATTGAGCATAATGTTCTGATTATAACACTTATCTCGATTGCTGTCCAAACAGCAAGTTGCCAAGGTGATGAAGAGTGATGCCCTAGCTGTTAGATGACCAAGAAACTAATCAGCAGAAGATGACTTTAACAGGCTGAAGCAGCATTATAACCAAATGTCCTTGGAGTTCGTCAAAGAGCAGATTCGCCAAGTGTAGAAGGGCAGATCGCATTTAGGAGCAGAGCAGATCGCATTTGCTGATGATGTGTGTAATAATGAATGACTTACTTCATCTTGAAGTACACATATATATACCTTTCTCTTGGCGGTAGACCTCTAGGTTGGCTTGCAATAAATATATTATTTATTAATTACTTTTCCCTTAACACGTTTCATTTGGGTGAGAGGCATATCATGAGGTGCGAGTTATAGGGTCAGCCCTATTGGAGAGTGGCGTGTGAGAAGGGCCCAGCCCTAAAGGGTACACGTTACCCTTTCAAGATAAAGGTCCCAGCCCTTAAGGGCAGATTCCAATGTTGCCTTAGGCAATTGGAATCCGCTCTTCACCCTGATTAAAACTAACAACATTATTTTATCTGTTGTTCTCACCATAGTGTCAGAGTCTCTACAACTTATACTTCAGTTGGCTAGTGTGCCTAAGGTTTGGTAATTTGAAAGCTTGTATCAGACTTTTAAGTTTGCCATATAAATTCAGCTGTTTGACTTGTGAATAATAAGTTAAGAAAAATAAACGAATCTTCAAATAAGCGGTAAGGAATACTTCACCACTATAAACTCTAGATATCTTCAGACATAGCATGCAAGATCGACTCTAGGCCTAGTTGATTGGTATCTTTATATTAGCATACTAATTATAGAATAATCAGCATTTCATGGAGATGCCTCTCACTGTCTAGGCGACGTTCCTGATGTTCTGTGGACATGGAGGGGATGACTCTTTTTTTTCAAAACTGGGTAGCCCTTTCCATTTGGTACGGACAACTTAAAAAAAGGTAACATTTGAGGTAAAAAAATGCTAAAAGCCTTAAAAGCTAAAAGGGGGAGGATTGTCATTGCAAATTCAGCACATAGTATTTACTTTTTAATTCCAGCTGCTTTTGATTTGTCGATGTCTAATTTAATAGACATCCCTTTGCCAACCTGAAAGTTCAGGAATTGTTTTGGCTGTCCTTGTGGTATCAAAGGGCATGTTGCGTCAGCATCACTGGTCATGTGAAAAAAGTTTACCCATTGTACTAAAATTTATAGTGGGGCTACCTGATTTCTGCAGTTCTAAAAAAAGAAGAATGCAAGGAGATAAAAATTAAAACAACACAACTCTAAGGTTTTATGTATATTTTTTTCCTTTTTTTTTTAAGGTTTTAGATTTTATAATTTATGAAACTGAAATTCTCAAAATGATTAGCTATAAGATGTAAAGAAGAAAGAATGAGACAAAAAACGATGAATAACAACTTACCTTGACTTGATGTTTGTAGTTGAAAATGCATAGCTGAAATCCAAGGCCTTATATTAGCTCTTCCTTGGCATAAATCCACCATTAATTGAGCTCTATCAGCTCTTTGCACAAAATTATTTGACTCCTTTGAAGATAAAATGATTTCCAAGTAGAATGAAAATAGTTTGAAAGCAAATGGGCAAGGGAAAATGTTCAAAAGAGCAAATGAAATGTGTTTTGATGTCTTTAGGGCCTTTTAGGTTTACCTTTGTTGTGTTATTTTTTAATTGAAGTGATTTTTTGTACTTTATTTATTTATTTATGTTTCTAAGACTAGGCATGGGCCTTGCAGACCCACTGAGTCTTGTGCCAGGACTTGCAGTTCTCTGTAGACTTGTGTTTGCAATTAAGATTGACAACCTTGCTGGGTTTGCCATGAACTTGGACTAGGGAGTCCAGGTAAGGACTTGATGAGTCTCAGTACTATGGTTTGTAGGCACCTAACTCCATTGATCTTTGACATTTGTTCATGGCCTGAAGGTTGGCCACACTCTTTTAGGGCTTAATCTCCTCCTCCCATTTACAATTGGTATGGGTGCTATTTGATCTTCAATAAATCCTGTAGCCTCCACAAGCAGTAGCCCAGCCCTTAAATCAAACTTGCCTCTGTGGAAATCCACCTTGTCATCAATTGGGAAATCAATAGTATCATCCTTTCGATTAGATCTTGTGGGCATGATTAAAACTTCATTGACCCTTTCAGTTCATCTTTGAAAAGCTTCTTTGACCAATTCACACCCCACTACTTTCTATCAACATATTGGCTAACCAGATTGCATTAAAATGTCAACCAATGGTTCAAATTAGTCTTAACTTAGGTCTATGGCTGTAGGCTATCGGCAAACTACAAAAGCGTTAGTCTTACGATATACTGATGCAGTACTATCACTTAGAACATGCCATGCATCTTCTTCATTTATCCAAGCACATCACTTGTATTTACTTGGCCATTGAAAGGCCACATGAATCAATGGCTGAGAACCTTTGCCCTCAAGATCTATGATTCTAGATGATTTGTGTATTGCTAGAATGAACACCATATTAATCAATCAGTGGACTGCTATGCACCAGATTTTGCTATTTAGCCTTTTCAAATTTCCTTGGCCAATTCTTATGTCCACGAAACACGAGCCATTTGATAGCCTAGATCTAGTTTTCTTCAAGGTCAATTGCACAAGATTATTTTAATCCCAACAGAGAAATTAGTAGCCCTTGAAGAAATAATCCAAATACCTCGACCATAGGGATGTAGTCATTACTTAAATAATAAATTCATTAAGTGTTGTCCACCATCGTTTGTTGAGAAAATTCAAAATTTGTACCTCTCAGCATACCATATTAATTGGATGATAGTTTGCTATTGATATGACTGAACCACATGGCATTGAATGATCCAATAGAACATTGCTTTTCTTGTCAAGGAACTTCACTTAATATGCTAGACACATCATACATTTGCCAATTGAAATCACATGGTGCCATTTCATGTTCTTGGAATGTCTCCGTTTGGGATGTTCCCAAATCTTGCCCTAAAATCACAAGTTCCACAAAGGAGTATAGTACATTTAAAATATAAACTTAACAATTTCCTTTCCAACATAAACTTTGGTTTAAACCCTGCTAAAATGTTAGTTAACGTGTGAAATGTAATTCATAAGACCAATTATTTCCATAAGGGTTAGGGATCCAACGACATAGAAAGGTATATATTAATATAATTAATTGCATTAATAAGTATCTATAATGTCCCCTACTTTATTTACAAAAGGATTCTATAGTAAATCATGCGATAGCTATGAAGCACTTACAATCCCATTTTCAATAATTAACCATAATAAGGATTGGAGACGAAAGCACAATAGGGTGCCTGGAACAGTCGCCGCAACTAAGCCCAAGGGCGTGATGCAACATCCCTTGGCCCACAACTGGCAGGAACTCTTGTCCATCCAACATGGGGTGGGCTACTTAAAAGCGGAACCCGTATCTGCTCTCCCAATCGTGGCTCCACAATAGGGCACCTGGAATGTTCGCCCCAACTAAGCCCAAGGGTGTGATATAACACCCCTTGGCCCACAAGTGGCAGGAACCCTTGTCCATCCAACATGTGGTGGTCTACTTAGAAGGGGAACTTGTATCTGCTCTCCCAATTGTGGTTCCTCACTAACCCATACATGATTGCTTGTAGGAGATTAAATTGATTAAATAAATAATTATGAGAGTCTAGATATTATTAATTAGCTTAAACTACATAAGAGATCATATTTTAAACAATACCATCAATTGCATACCATAAGACTTGATAGATCACAAGACGGTTGTTTTCTGAATGCAGGTTGCTTATATCAGATGAAGATCTGATCTCCTTTGACTGATGACAGATATTTTGCTAATTTCACTAGCAATCTCTGCTGAATGCAATATATAATGCTTGTCCCTGCTGGGTGCAATGTATATAAACATATATCCAAATATGCTATGATCTGATTTCCTTCATGCCTTCCTTGAAATGCTGATTTGGCTTATATATCCCTCTTGAGGAAGCGAAGGGTTTTTTACCTGTTCACAACTCTCTTAAAAGTGGTGTCCCTTTATAAATGTCCTTTGCCTCTTCACTTAATAAATCGTTGTTGTTAACTGAATGAAATCACTGTTTATCTTATCAAACTCCCAACTAATCACATGTTTCTTCATTAATGTTGTGGCTGTTGGTAATTGCCTTGTTCAACGATTTGTCAAGACGAAAAGATTGCCGAATAAAGGGAAAGAGTACTGTTCTCTTTTGTGTGGCTATCAGGCTTAACATCAGAAAATTGTGACATCTTATGATCTAGACAATTTTTTGATCGCTGGCACATATCAGATTTTTTTTTTAATTTTCTTTTAAGGATGGTGTGAGAAGGCACTATGGTGGGGGCATGATAGCTCTTGATCCCATTGCCCATTGCGCTTAAACTTTACATTAAGCCCTAATGCCTTACCGATGGCTCAAATGCATTGCTCCACAAATTAATGGCAATGGTTCATCAGTAGGGTGCCAAAGAGCTTTCTAGCTATGTAATGCCCCCTACTTGGAAGCTGTCATAATTCGAACAATTATCAATTACTACTGAACTAATTCCCAATCTATCATACTTAATAATTAATTCTATTATTCATAATCCATAATTTCTAATGCAATGTTCAATCCTTGTTACTACCCAGTCCTAAGGAAAAGGAGATGATCATGTTGCCAAAGCGCTTAGAGACCAAAATACAATAGGCTCCCTCAAAGTTTACAGATCCAAGCCCTTACCCTATCTTGGGACCATGCCCTCAAAGTTTACGGGATGCTGATCCTTACCCTATCTTGGGAACCGTCCTATTGATTGGATTTAGACTGCCCCTCTTTGGAAACAACTCCATCTCCAACTTTCTTAGATACTGCCAGTAGTAACAAGCATTATATATAAACATATTCTTCTTACTGTTATTAACTTAAGAGTTCTTTCTGACTGCCATACACATTGCAGTCTATATTAATAGTACTATTAAATTCTGCATAAGAACATTATCAGGCTTCATATACATATTAAACACATTCCTATGCATACCACCAAGAACAAGGATGTTACTGCCTGTAACTTAATAACAGTTCTGATCTGATCTGATCCGTGGTGATGTCTTATATCTTTCAATGTGAGGGAGAGGTCACACCTCTTCATCATGTAGCCCTTTGGCAAGAGACACACCCTTTCACCATTAGCACCCTTTGAAAGAGTGCAACTCTTCACTATTTCTGCCCTTTGAAAGGGACACAACCTTTCACAATCAGATCTGCACTTCTTATTTAAATCAGATCTGCATTTCTGATTTCCAAATTATCCCCCTCTCAAATGAGGTTCTCTTTTCCCTTTTATATCTCATTGTTGAGGGAGTCACAACTTTTCCTTCCATGTCTTTTGATCATTCATTAACTTAATTAAATTTTATTTATACTCTTTTAGATTTTAATTTAATTTTTAATTTTTTAATTTTATTATTATTAAATTCTATTTCAAAGTGGGGACATTACAAGCTACTTAATTAATGACCTATGACCTGTAAGAATGCCCTATGCTGCCTCCAAACAATATTTTGAGTACTTCACAAAAGCTCATTAGGTGCTAGACCTAAACGGATGGCCTGCAACAGCTCATCTCTTAGATCAATGGTAGCAGTGCATTGACTGATCATCAAAGACAGATGATTCATTTCACCGATAACCTGTTGCTATTGATTAAGCCATGTAACACTGAAATCAATGGTTCTTGAGGTCCTGGGAGATCAATCAAACTAGGCACAGCATTCTTTTTTTAGACCAATTGCGTGGCCTGCCATTGGTACCTTTGCTACTGAGATATAGAGATAGTGGGAGTCATTGATCTTGACAAATCAATGGTGCAGGAGACCAGTAGATGTTATGGCCTCTTGACCTTGTCGTACTTTGAACATGATTGATGGCACAAACTAATTGCTTTTTTAGATCAACAGCCACAGGCGATCAGGATGCTATTAAAATGATTGCTTTATAATCAGCTGATGTACTGCTATAAACCAAAGGTGCCATACTTTTTTCTATTTTCACAGCTCTTTGCTTTAATCTACAGCCTATGCACTTCGTTGATTGTGTTTCAATCAATGGCTGCCACTTCTTGAAGAAATTATCAACAAATCATAATAAAAAGCAAGGACCAAGGCAAAGCTTAGGTTTTCGTGAACTTTTGAACCAGACTGCTATGGATGAAAACAGAGATCTCAATTAAAGCATAAGATTCATACAGGGGCAAGATGGTTTTGTTTGCTTGTTTTCCTTCTCACAAACACACTAGATCTTGTTGAATCGCTCTTGGCAAAGATAGTCTGACCAAGACAACAAGCATCAAGTGAAGCAATAAGGCAGGGAAACTTTGCATGAGCAAATGACATTAAGCTTGATAGAAGCACAAAGAAGTTGGCTTAGTTAAAAGGATCAAGATAAAAAAAACTCAGGATCACGGGGAACTTCAAAAGAGGATTCTTGATTTTCTTAGGAAAATTAGGGCCGGTTGTGTAAGCAACAACAGGGATGTCACCGTGCATGATACAACATGCTCCTTCATATTTCATATATGTGTAACTCTAACACTTATACACAGCATCCTTTGATTTAGACCAATTGCGTGGCCTGCCATTGGCACCTTTGCTGCTGAGATATAGAGATAGTGGGAGTCATTGATCTTGACAAAGCAATGGTGCAGGAGACCAGATGATATCATGTCCCCTTGACCTTGTCGTACTTCAAACATAATTGATGGCTCTTAGATCAACAGCCACGGGCAATCGGGAGGCTATTAAAATGATTGCTTTATAATCGGCTGATGTACTGCTACCGAACCAAAGGTGCCACACTTTTTCTATTTTCTCAGCTCCTTGCTTTAATCTATGCATTTTGTTGATTGTGTTTCAATCAATGGCTGCCACCTCTTGAAGAAATCATCAACAAATCATAACAAAAAAGCAAGGGCCAAGGCAAAGTGTAGGCTTTTGTCATGAATTTATAGATCAGACTGTCATGGATGAAAACAGAGAGCTATATTAAAGCATAAGATTCATATAAGGGCAAGATGATTTTGTTGCTTGTTTTCCTTCTCACAAACACACTAAATCTTATTGAATCACTCTTGGCAAAATTACTCTGACCAAGACAACAACCATCAAGTGAAGTAATAAGGCAGGGACACTTCGCATGAGCAAATGACTTTAAGCTTGACAGAAGCACAAAGAAGTTGGCCTAGTTAAAAGGATCAAGATCAAACAACTTCGGATCATAGGGAACTTTAAAAGAGGATCCTTGATTTTCTTAGGAAAATTAGGGGTGGATGTGTAAGCAACAACAGGGCTGTCACCATGCATGATACAACATGCTCCTTCATATTTCATATATGTGTAACTCTAACACCTATAGTTGTACTGATTATCTCTTGATGGAATGTCACCATCTTTAAGCATGTTTATCATCCTCATATACCTTGTGGAATATGTCTAACCTTTTTATATGTAGTGTTTTCCTTTTTCTTGGCTGTGGAATGTTTTGAATTTGTTGGATCTAGATAGCAAAATGAATTTTGACAGTTTGAGTGACACGTCATTGAAAAGTTGGTTTTGTGAAGTCAAGGTTTCATGAGAGAAATTGCGTTGTATTGCTTCATTTTATGGTGAAGAAAGCTAAATCTTGTAGGCATTTTTTGAGTGGAATTAGTTCTAAATAGAAAAGTTGTTTTTAGTTTTGGATTTATAAATTGATATAAGGATTGATGGATATCAAGCATCTACAGTAATTATTTTGACTTCAGACATTTTATTGTTGAAAAATTCTTAAGTTATTTCATTAATTGAAGAAATCTTACAACCAGTCTGTTGAATGTTTGTGAGCATTTTGAGGGCCTCCATAAGTATTGGTATTCAAGTATTTGTTTATGTTTCTAGATCTTGTCCTTACCTAAAATTTCCGTGTCCTTGATTTTCATTTTTAATTGCCACAACTCTCAGAAACTATTTTTGAAAGTTCACTGAATAGGAAAGCAAAGTACACATGATACAAATATGTGAGGTTAATTGCTTTAAATGGCTATCATAGCTGTGTATCTGGTTAGTGCAGAAATGAGAAAGCACATATTAAAGAAACAAGGATGAAGGTTGCTATGAAGTCAAAGCAAGAAAATTTTGTGAAGATCTGAAAAATTGGACTTGAGAAGATTATTTCATTTAAAATTATATTGAAAAATAAAACATTTA
This sequence comes from Cryptomeria japonica, assembly GCF_030272615.1. Taxonomy (NCBI): domain Eukaryota; kingdom Viridiplantae; phylum Streptophyta; class Pinopsida; order Cupressales; family Cupressaceae; genus Cryptomeria; species Cryptomeria japonica. Next base: position 533,447,975 of record NC_081413.1, read on the forward strand.
CTGGAACAAGTTGATATTCATGCATTGTAATCACCTGATAGAAACATCTTTAGGAAAGCCAATGATGATAATGCTTATTGCTTTTCATTGACATAAATCTTACATCAACTGATATTTCTGAAATTCATGTGTTGATGCACCCCTGTATTATGCTGTGACCACTGGAAATCCAGGCAAATCAAATGCTTATGCACTGGTTATGTCAATAAGTGGCAGTGCCACATGAGTTACTTCCCAGCTGCACTCCAGGCCAGCATTGCAAGCACGCTGTATGGAGGAAAATATATAGACTAAAAATAAATTTAACAAGAGGACAAGGAAACATCCAATATCTATTAGACAGAGGGGAAGAGAGAGAGGGAGAGGAGGAGAGAGAGGAAGAGGAGAGGCCACAGAAAAGACAATTTAGTTATACTTGTATTCATGCGCTCTCCTGCTCTTAGCAACTACTTTTGGCAGGTTCCCAACTGTGTATGGATGTAATTTTCAGTATCTAAAATTAAATTTTGATATATTTAATATTTGGTATCTTGTTCTTGGATGAATTCTCTAGCCTTGGCAAAAGTTTGAATTTGACGTGTTATATTTTTCATTTTTAAATTTTAGATTTTTGCTTCTTTAGGTAATACACTGATGTGCCCATATCCAGGTACTCAAGCTTTGGGGGTCCACTTTGTCTTCTCTTTAACCCATAACCTGCTTCCTCTTAGGCTTTAAACCCACACACCCAAGTAATAATGACATATCTTAATAAATTTGATGTGGCAGATTATGCCATTCTGAGAAAGTACTGCCTTTGTCTGTTTATAGAGTAGATAATAATTTTCAAAACCATGAAAGGTGAAAGTAAATCTTTGGTGTGTGTAAATTTATGACAATAATTTTATAAACCATAAAAGGTGAAAGTAAATCTTTGATATATGTTTAAAATTATGTGCATAATTTCTAATGCTTCCACAGTTTCAACAGGTTTTCTCCACCTGATCTTGCTTTTCACTGGACTTAAAATCTGAGTAAAGATGGCACAGTGTGCAGTTCTTCCTTCTGGAATAATCAGTGCAAGTCATGGTCAAATTCAGAGCTCCAAAAGAGCAACACAAGTCCCAAAGATGATAGGGAATACGCCATCACATTCCTTTAGAATTAAAAGTTACATTGGTTTGTGCCAAGTAACAGGCCAAAGCAAGGTTGCAAATTCCATGACAAACCTCTATGTGGGAGCAGCAGTCTCTTCTCCAGCAAGGAAAGCCAGGAAATCCAGGAAAAGGGTGGTTACTTGTATGTTTGAACGATTTACAGAGAAGGCCATTAAGGTAATTATGCTTTCTCAAGAGGAAGCACGGCGCCTTGGGCACAACTTTGTAGGTACAGAGCAGATTCTGTTGGGTCTTATTGGTGAAGGGACTGGTATTGCAGCAAAAGTCCTGAAATCCATGGGAGTCAATTTAAAGGAAGCTCGTATAGAGGTTGAGAAAATCATTGGCAGAGGTGGGGGGTTTGTTGCTGTGGAGATTCCATTCACTCCAAGAGCAAAGCGTGTGTTAGAACTTGCACTTGAAGAAGCTCGACAACTTGGTTTGTTATACTGGTCTTTTAAGAGTCTCAGCTTTTCAGTGACATTAATTGTGATGATGAATTCATCATTTACTAGTGTCAACTTTGCTTGGTTTAGCTTTTTATATTATAATGCCAAAATATCTGAAAATGTCATTGTTTTCTCAATACTGCAGGACATAATTACATAGGATCGGAACACTTGCTTTTAGGGTTGTTGCGTGAGGGTGAAGGTGTTGCAGCTCGCGTGCTTGAGAAACTTGGAGCTGATCCCAGCAATATTCGTACTCAAGTATGTAGAGTAGTTCGCTGATTGAGTTATTTGGTGAACTGTGAAATACCTTTGGTGACTCTGTAGTGAGATTTTAACGCCTGGAGGTGATTGAGGCTTGGGTTATCTAAACTTTATCTAGACACTGTCCTCACTGCTGTGGTGATTTATGAACAGGTCATTCGGATGGTTGGTGAAAGTACAGAAGCTGTTGGGGCTGGAGTAGGAGGTGGTACCAGCAGCAACAAGATGCCAACTCTCGAGGAATATGGAACCAATTTGACAAAACAAGCAGAGGAAGTATGGTTTAGGATGGCTCTTTATTATACTATTATAGTATTGTGCTAATGTTTGTAAGTCTTGATAACCATAATGCACCATGTGGACTTCAGGGCAAACTTGATCCAGTAGTTGGGAGGCAGCCACAAATTGAAAGAGTTACACAAATATTGGGACGCCGCACAAAGAACAATCCTTGCCTTATTGGTGAGCCTGGAGTAGGAAAGACAGCTATTGCTGAGGGACTTGCTCAACGAATAGCTTCAGGAGATGTTCCAGAAACAATTGAGGGTAAAAAGGTGTGGTGCTTGCCTATGCCATGTAAAGCTTCAGTGTTGCTGAATACTGAATGTTAATTGAGAATTTTATGACTGTCTGGGTGCAGTATCATAGGTACTGCGTAGGAATCTGTTTCTCAAATGAAGTCGGTGCCTAAATTTAGAGGACACTGATATAAATCAATTCCTTGATGCAGGTTATTACTTTAGACATGGGGCTACTTGTTGCAGGTACCAAGTATCGTGGAGAGTTTGAGGAAAGACTGAAAAAACTTATGGATGAAATCAAACAGAGTGATGAGATCATACTCTTCATAGATGAAGTCCATACTTTAATTGGAGCAGGTGCAGCAGAAGGGGCAATTGATGCAGCCAATATCCTAAAACCAGCTCTTGCACGAGGTGAACTACAGGTGTTTTAGCTGGCCTCAACTTTGAAAATATTGAATACTTGACAATCTTGTTTTAAACCTCTTAAAATAAGGCATGAGTACATATTAATATTTTAATGTGGTTATCCTCAAAATAAGTAATATATTGTCTGCTACAGTGCATTGGGGCAACCACCTTGGATGAATACAGAAAACACATTGAAAAAGATCCCGCTCTAGAGAGAAGATTTCAACCCGTACAAGTGCCAGAACCGACTGTAGATGAGACGATACAGATATTGGCAGGACTACGTGAACGATATGAACTTCATCATAAGCTTCGTTACTCTGATGAGGCTTTAGAGTGTGCTGCCAAATTATCACATCAATACATCAGGTATATTCTGTTCATGTGATCCTAGCAGTTGTTAATTGCATGTGCATTTTGAGAGCTTGGATGAATTGGAAGGTAAATGAATACCTTTAAGCTCCATCATGTTGATGGAATTTCATCACTCTGCCTTTTTGGTTTTTGGCAATATGTGGGAAATTTTATGCAGTTTCTGTAATGTCCCCTTTTGGGATTTGCTGTAATTCAGTCCTGAGACAATAATTTCAACTTAATATGAGAGTTGTAATACATTAATAAATATAACTTTATCAAAATTGAATATATTTCATTATAATATTCGACTTAAAGTTTTAAGGCTAGTTTGGAAAAGTAGTACTTATCTTCATAGATTTTCTGATTTGAGATATATGTTTCTATATTGTAAACATCCCCTGAGACCATCTGATTGATATCTCACAATTAGTGGAGAATGGGTTAAAAAAACACAAATAATTCTCCCAAACAAAATCTTCAATCTGTTAACTCCTCTTAGACCATTGTTGACCTTTTGGTAATGCTACTTGTTCAAATCACAAACAATAATTTGCTAGGCTTAAGAAGGGCTAAAATAAAAACCATAACCAATAATCCAAAGTCTCCCAAGTGGGTCCCATTCCATTTTAGTGGAGCTGTTACAAAAAAACACACAATAATTGTGAAATCTTTCCTAATGCTGCAGTCACCGTTTGAGGGTCCCTCTACTATAGAAAACAGAATAACACATATTCAGCTGCTGATTGTTTGGGGCCCACAAAGCACCTTTGGCAAGCTTATTTCAATACTAACAAATCTGATGTTTTATTGAAGTCCTTTTTTCCTTAATTCTGATATCTCTGGCAGATCAAAGACTCCCCACGTGGTATTCCTTCCATGTGTTGTCCTCCAACTCCCATTCCTTTCCTCATTCTTGTCCCTTTATTGAACGGCTTGCAATTTAAGGACAATTACTTATATTTCTTTATTTGCAATGTCTGATTTTGTAGTGAACTTGTGTCATTGGAAATGATTAAATAATAATTGATAAGGATTATAGAAATCTTGATATGTCAAAATGTACTACATCAACGATTGTTTGCATAGGCTCCACCGTTGCATTAATATCTAATCACTTCTTTATTGCTGTCTATCCCCAATCTATGTATTCTGATCCCGTAATGATGAATAGTGCATACCTTATTCAATCTTCATGATGTTTGGTATGAATCTTTTATATCTCTGTTCTCCTTATAGAATGCAGTTGGTAGTCGATCCCTCCCTTTGACTCATCACTGCCAATTCTTAATCGTTGTTCCTTTTTTTTCTATACTTATTAAATATCTTTTAATAATTTAATTCTGATTGGCTGCATCTCTTGATCTAGAATAATCATATCCCCAATGAAGGTTTTAACAAGCATTACCTCTTTGGTGTTATAATCTTTTCATGCATTGCGGTCTTTGACTGACCCACGTCTTTTAATAACTAATCGTGATCTTTGAAGAATAGTTATTAAACAAACTGGTATGTCTTGGATGATTGATTCTTTTATTTATTATTTTTATGGCAACTAATCTTGCATGTATGAAACGGACTTATATTGAGTTTCTAACATTAACTTACTCAGCCAGCATATTTGTTTTTATGTTAATTATATCTTCACCATGTTAGTTTGACTATTAGGATCGGCTGTTTAAGACTTTGTTCAGAACAGATTTCCATCTTCAGATTACGAGTCACTTGTATATTGAAGTTGTTCATGTAACATAGTTATCTTTACTCGTATGCTCTCACTGGATACTTATTTTATTATTATTTATTTATATTACTTATATTATTATCATTTGATAAATATAAATTAATATTAATATTTAATAAATATAAATTATATATTAAATCTTATTTATTATTGTTATTAAGATTTTATTTAGTTCATTCTGTTTATTTGATTATATCTATATATATTTTATATTTTAATTGTATTATTATGCATTATTAAATTCTGTTTTAAAGTGGGCATCATCATTTTCTGACTGTTTAGATGGGGACATCATAGTTTCTTTGATTCTTTTGTTTGCATATATTAGGAAATGCACAAATTACATTTTAATGACATCCATTCTCTGCAGTGATCGTTTCCTCCCTGACAAAGCAATTGATCTAGTTGATGAGGCTGGCTCTCGTGTGCATCTCCGCCATTCACAGGTTCATTGTTATTTGTATCTGTTGACTGCTAACCAATTGATGGTCTACCTTCAAAGAAAATTTATTGATTAATGAAACCTTTTTTTGTTTGAACCAGCTTCCTGAAGAAGCAAAAGAACTTGACAAAGAACTGAGGCAGATTACAAAAGAGAAGAATGAAGCTGTTCGAGGCCAAGATTTTGAAAAGGTATCAGATATTGTAAAATCTGCATAACTGCACACTTAAAAAATCTAATCTATGGTATTGGTGATTTCTAAGACTATTTTTCTGTTGCAATATCTTTTGGTGAAAGGCTGGAGAGCTACGGGATCGTGAGATGGAACTGAGGGCACAAATTGCAGCTGTAACACAGAAAGGGAAAGAGAAATCAAAGGCAGAGAATGAATCAGCGGATGGAGGCCCAGTTGTAACTGAGGCAGATATTCAGCAAATTGTGTCTGCATGGACAGGCATTCCAGTTGAAAAGGTATCCTCTGATGAGTCTGACAAACTCTTGAAGATGGAGGATACACTTCATCAACGTGTCATTGGACAAGATGAGGCTGTCAAAGCTATCAGTCGAGCCATTCGCCGTGCAAGAGTTGGTTTGAAGAACCCTAATAGGCCAATTGCAAGTTTCATTTTCTCAGGACCTACAGGTGTGGGTAAGTCTGAGCTTGCCAAGGCATTGGCAGCATACTATTTTGGTTCTGAGGAGGCAATGATAAGGCTGGATATGAGTGAATATATGGAAAGACATACTGTTTCCAAGCTGATTGGCTCACCACCAGGATATGTGGGATACACCGAGGGAGGCCAACTGACTGAAGCTGTTAGGCGACGCCCTTATAGTGTAGTCCTCTTTGACGAAATTGAGAAGGCTCATCCTGATGTCTTCAATATGATGCTTCAAATCCTTGAAGATGGAAGACTTACAGATAGCAAAGGTAGGACTGTGGACTTCAAGAATACCCTTTTGATCATGACTTCTAATGTTGGTAGTAGTGTGATTGAGAAGGGAGGTCGTAGATCTGGATTCCTTTTTCAATTTGAAGAAGATGAAGAAGATAACAGCTACACAAGAATCAAAAGTCTCGTCTTGGAAGAGCTGAAGTCATATTTTCGCCCTGAGTTCTTGAATCGTCTAGATGAAACCATTGTTTTTAGACAGCTCACCAAATCAGAAGTAAGAGATATTGCAGATATCATGTTGAAAGAAGTCTTTGAACGGGTTAAACTCAAAGAAATTGATCTTCAAGTAACAGATCGCTTCAGAGACAGAGTTGTAGATGAAGGTTATAGTCCCACCTATGGTGCAAGATCACTACGCAGAGCAATTATGAGGTTGTTAGAGGATAGTATGGCTGAAAAGATGCTCTCTGGTGAGATCAAAGAGGGTGATTCAGCCATAGTTGATGTAAATGAGGAAGGGAATGTGACTGTATTAAATGGATCTAGAAGCAGTGGCATTGTAGCTCCATCATCCCCAGCAGCAGTTCCATCATCCTCAGAAGTAGTTCCATCCTCACCAGAAGCAGCTCCATCGTCCCCAGCAGCAGCTGTTTAGGAAAAGATATCATACATTTGGGAGGCCAAGCATTGCTGAAAGTTCTTATAATATTATATAAATGACAAATGTAATTAGTTCTTCCATGTTAGAATTTCTTTTTTCTTTTACTGGAATTTCATTGGCTACTTGTTTAGATGTTACGATCAACGGGCTGAAAATTTGAGAGGATCTGTTTTGTCAGATTCTGAAGGTAAATTATTAATACTCTTTTATGTATTGTATTACTTCCCCTCGGTTAGACCTGTCCTTGCCCCAGTTATATTTGTGATAGATATTTAAGTTTGGTGCAAGGGAATTGACCCAAAAAGATGGTGTTTCTTCAATCTTTACTAGTTTTCTTGAAGGATGATAGTAGTTGTAGCCACTCTTAGATTTTTTTTTCTTATGAAAAAAGATCAAAACTATTTGTAACCTCATCATACCAAATATTGTCTTATTGCTGTGGTGAAATAATGTCAATGAGAGGCCTAAAAAAACTAGAGATATATTCTTATTTCTAAATGTATTTATGTGTACCTGCATGCACAAGAAATGGTCACAATTTGTTGTTCATCACGTTTTACTTAAAATGTCATGAATTTTATGGTCTTTATGCAATGCAAGCTACTGTTTTATCCACCGTCTGAATAGTCTTCATTTACCTTTATTTAAAGCTCAAGAATGATGAATCATGTAATCAGGAAAAAGGGAAAACTGGAGTCGGCTTCATTCAATTTAACTATATCAATTCTGGTTCATTCTTTCCTGATAATTAGTCTTTTGAATTGTTTTAGTTCAGTAGCCTTGCATGATTGACTGTTTCAAGCCTAATTGAGATGATGAAAACTGGTGTACTAGGAAATAGTATTTTTTCATCAGAAAAAGTCTCATGTCATAATTATAAGCTAGATTACCGGTTCGGGTTCGGGTACCGGTTCGGGTTCGAAGAACCCGGTACGCCGGTACGGCAAAATTTTGAAAAGGGGTTTGGGTTCGTTTGGGTTCGTTAGTACAAAAACATGTAAATTATATATATATGCAACCTATAAGCATGAATTAAGATTAGCATGTCACATAGCATCATATAAACAACAAAACCAACATAAACTTGTAATCGTAGCATCATGATCATACCATAACAGCATCATATACATCAAGTCTAATATCAAAATGATAAAATATTCAAGTATCATTGTTTCAACTTTCAACAATTTAAAGTTTGATCATTAAATGGATTCAAACTAAGAACATCCAAGTTTAATTTTTCAAACTGAGGACCTGGATTTTGCCGGCAACGCCCCCAACGGGGTCAAGGGGCAGCGCCCCTTGCGGGGGTCTGGGGGTAGTGCCCCCAACGGGGTCAAGGGGCAGCGCCCCTTGCGGGGGTCTGGGGGCAGCACCCCCAGCGGGGTCAAGGGGCAGAGCCCCTTGCGGGGTCGAGGGGCAGCGCCCCTCGCAGGGTCCCGGGGCAGCGCCCAGGGCGCGCTCCCTGTCGCGGTACAGGGCGGGGTCGAGGGGCAGCGCCCCCGCCGCCAACACCAAATCACAACCTTCAAACCCACACGGAACTCCATGGCGTGCATCAGTTTTCTGTTTTTTTAAGACGTCTAATTTTCTGCTTTTTAAGGTTATAACTTTCACTTTTTACAAGGCGGAATTGAAAAAAAAATTAAATTTGCATTGTTTTTTGACTGTACGGGCCGCCCAGCCGCCCAGGTTCGACTGGGTCCGCCCGGGTTCGACTGGGTTCGACCCCGGGTTCGACTGGGTTCGACCAGGGTCGAACCCACTCTGGGTTTTTCGAACCCTGGTCGAACCCAGGTCGAACCGGACCCGTACCACGAACCCGGTCGAACCCGGACCCGTACCAGGGGGGCCCAGAGGCGAACCCGGTAACCTAGATTATAAGTATAGACCAGAGATAGAGACATATGGTTGCTTTATTATGTTTTATGAACAGTATTACAGATCTTGCTTGTAAAATTAATTTTCCTGACAAGTAGAATCTTTTCCAGATATGATTGGGCATGTCAGCTCATTGACAAATATCTTTGTTCAACTAGAATTTAGGTTGTAATATGTATTTATTTATTGGGAAAACCTAGGTAAGCCAAGGTTTTGATATTTCCACCAGCTGAATTTTGGCTTCCTCACTTTCAGGGGTGTTGGGTTCTTTGTTTAATCTGAGTTGGTGTGGGGTCTATTAATTACGTTTCAGTCTTATTTTTTGAACAATATGTCACTGGAGTTATTTTGAGGGTTTAGCATATTTGTTCCTGCAAGAGTAAATGTTATTCCATTATTGCAATATGTTTCAATTATTAGTATTGATTCTATTTGGGAATAATTCTTTGATGCTTGCACTCCTTGTGTCCGTATTTGGCATCTATCTGTTTGTACATCTTTATAAACGTTAATATTTAGTCTTGTTAGGGTGCTGTTTGATTGTCGTGTAAGCCTGTAGGTTTAGTGAAGATATACACCAGTTGCAATATATTCAGAATATACTGGACATCAATCTTGCCATGCTGCACTCGCTCATGAATCAAATGCATGCCCATCTCAATGTGTTTTGACCATTGATGCAACTGTAAATTTTTGGTTATATGGTAGCACTCTGACTGTGTGTTCAAATCTTGTCAGTTCCATCGTCTGTGAAGCCAAGCTTTTGACATGACCATTGTAATTATTGTCCTGCCTGAGCTCAACTCTGGTCTCTGTAGAAAAACAGCACTATGATTCTCACTCTTCCATGCAATTGGACCACCACTGAAGGTGAAGGTATAATCAGAAGTGGATCTCTGATTATCCTCATCACCATCATGATCAGGATCTGCATAACTTTTGAAACCTAAATTCTCTCATTGCTGCGTCTGGTTCGAGTTTATTGTGTGCTTGCTTTCAGGTAGATTAATCTTACACTCCCTTTATCGTAGCCATGAGTGCAAAGTTCACCGTGTCTTTTTCTTCACATCTTTCCTTTTGCATCAGCTAACTCTAATGATTTTTTAGGTACATATTCCAAAGTCTTGTCAGCTTACAGTTGCTGGCGAAAAGTCACAAGCAATTATAGCAAACAAAGCTGTTGTCATGTATATTGTAGATATGTTTGCCATGGCCATCACAGGGATCTACCACATGCATTGTACAGCATGAGATGTATGACCATCAAGATGACAATCTCTTTTGTTGAATTGGAGCACCACAGGAAATTTGGAGGAATGAATGTGGTTTGAGAGTAGCAAAACTGGATGAAGAAGATCCATCCAAGAGAAGGAAACCTCTCAGCGAATTTCACATTGCTTCTCTCCTCTATCCTCGTAGTAGTAGGGTCAAAATGTCTATATATTTGGGAAGTCTCACACTACCCATGGGAATATACTTATGCTTTTGGCTTCATGCTTGGTTCTTCTCTCATTTGGGATATATGAACCAAACATGTGTAAAATACTCTTTTGGACCCATGTCACTAAAAAGCCCTAGTGGGTGAATAATTGATGAGATGACAAGCATGATTAAATGCTTCACCCCAGTCTCAAGCCAAGATTAATGCCATACAACATACTACTTTTCACCAGGGTACTTTGTACATTCTTTCTGCTACTTCATTTTTAGCTGATAGGCTATATTGAGTGGGGTTTTCACTTAAGTCTCACACCAGTAAACCAATAAGCTGTGCTGCAAAACAATTCATCTGCTCAGTGAACCATGCTAGAAAACATGCCAAAAAATTGAATGTATTGAAGTACTGGCTATTAAAATTTTTTTTAGTGAATGCAAAGCATATGAAATCTGATTTCCAAATCAAAACAAATCTCCACTAGACCATGAAATCATGCCTCAAAAATCGTATCTCCAGTAAGGATCTGATATTTTTAGATCTACAAATAGATTCAAGCAGCAGCCGCAGGGAGATTGGTACTGGTTCATCCCAGATTTTTTTTTGCTTTGGTAGGGCTCAATATTTTTTGAGCAAACTTGTCCACTTTTTGGGATCAGCATCGTTAACAACATGATAGAGTCTGAGCAGAATTCTGGTTCCTAAGGTCTGCTTTATCGATCATTGCATGATTTTGGAGTCATTCTTCAAAATCCATCAATCGCTTTTAGATATGAGTTGTGGTAAAATCAGCAAGAGAGAGCTTGATTATGCTGAATGAGAATGGACAATTGTCAAAAACGCACCAGTACACGTGCTCTCTACTTTTTACTCTCTTATTGGATGCGTTTAAAGTCGTATTTGTGATGAATAGATTGTATGTTCATGTTCTCGGCCTCGTTTTGGCTTTTCTTCATGTCTTCCACCTGTGGCTAGGGTTTTTCATCATTTAACCCCACTGTAGGCTGATACAGGGACCCCCTACAGATATCATCTGACCATCCTGTGTATGCAAGTGTCCTATGCATCTGAGATGCATGCTTATTTTTTGTATTGCCCAGTCAAACCCTACTAGCAGGGAGAGCCTATATACCAAGAGATTATCGAACATTTAAAATATGGTCAGAGTTATAAGCCTTTCCTATGGAAATTTGCAGACAATAGGGTCTCCAATCGAAGCAGTGAATTTAGAGGCAACCTAGTTATCATGTATCATTCTTGGCTCAAACAAAGGTTCTCAGAGGGTACAAGAGAGCCACTCGCCTATTGCAACTCCTGCTCCCACAAAATTCACTCAAAGAAAACTCACTCTCACCACCAAATCCTCCGCTTCACTACTTCTTGTCATTGTATAATCTGCACTGCAACTCTCCAATGTTTTCAATTCTATATAAAACCCAAGCCTTTTATTCTGTACACCTAATGGTCAAAATCCATACATTCTGCCCCTTCCACGGGCTCACGAAATCACCATCCTCGCTTTCTTTAGCAATATTATGAAACAGAAAACCAGTTCTCTACCCATGTAAAGTAGGAGAAGACAGAATTTGAAGGTGGGCACTCCGCCAACAAGGAGAAAAAAAGGAGAGCGGGAAGCAGTATTTCTGATCTTTACAACAAATACACACCTGGTAAAAAGCCTAAAATTAATGTAAACAAGAGAAATTAATTATGAACATTGTATTAGTTTAAAACCCTTGTCAAATCATATAGAGGTCTTTTACTTTGAAGCATATGAACATTGGACTTTGTGGGTAAACAGTGATAAGATAGGTACATAATGGAGATTATATCGCCTGCAACCAATCAATGGTGCCAAAAGACCTCTGTTAAAAAATTGAAAAGATTTATGAAGGGAAATCTTGCATAAGAAAATGTGCCATTTTATGGGAGCTTGTTTAGAAGCATAAATGGGTGCATGCTGAAAGGCTACATGTGAAGAAATAAGCGATAACAAGAATTACTTTTATGTGATTCTTTTGTGGTTTATGAAGCCTTTTATATAAAGCTAATGAATATCAGGTAAGTTGAAAAAAATAGAATACTTCTAGTAGACTACTCAAAGACTAGCGATGGGAATTTGAAGCATCCACAGAAATTTTCTGCACTCTGCCCATTTTCTTATGTATGCTGATACTCGTAGGAAATAAATTGGTTGCCTATAGTTCAATGTTTTTGATTACGGGAAAAACAGGTTTTGAAGGGACCCGAAACCCTTTACAAATCAAACAAGGGATAGAACTTGACCGCTCAACAAAGAGGAGAGAGCTACAACCAAAAAACAGAGTCTGCTCCAAAAGACAACAATCAACTCAACCAAAGACGGGGCCAGAAAAACCAGCCCAAACAACCAACAACAAGGACCTTCAAGATTTACAACTGGCCTTGTGGGAACAAAGAGTCATATCAAAAGAAGGCTTGGGCGTCTTTGATTGCTTTCCCTTTACAATAATCCATCCTTCTTCAACTTTAGCTGTTGCAACAGACCAATCCGAAGAGCCCAACACCGATCTATCCGGATTGGAAGAAAGAGCAACAGTGGAGGGAGCAACAACCGTCGCGGACACAGGGCCACATCCAGTAGATGGGGCAATAGATGTATCAACACACGGTAAAGTAGCCGGCGGGGTAAGAGACAACAAACCATTTTCAGCAGAAGAGACAACAACATCTTGTATCACAACATCTTTAATCACAAAAACATCCTTTGTGGCCTCTGAAGAATCTTTCTTCGCCATTAAAGGATCCGAACCAGCCATAGTAGAAACCCCAGCATCCAGCGACTCTTTAGAAGAGTCCAAAGATTTCTTTACCATGTAATGTTGGTATGAGGCCCTCGACCACCATGAAGCCACAAGATTTTTCTTTTCAAGCCCACAGTTCCCACCCGCATGGCCGGTTTTAAAGCATCTACGACACGTGAAAGGAATACCTTCGTAATCCAAAGTTTGGACCTAGCTGTCAAAAGAGGAATTAATGACAATCTCAGTTGGTAGTCCCTTAGACACATCTAGCTTCACCAGAATGTGAGCAAAGCTAGTATGATAAAGCCCAAAGGATTCATCATCCACCATGATGAAATTCCCAATAGCATCACCTATTTCCTCAAAGAGAGAATCAGCCCACAAATAGAGAGGAAGGTAAGGAAGCCGAACCCAAACCGGGTTTTTGTTGAACTTCTCAGAAAGGGGGTTAAAATCAGAGTGCCAAGGTTTGGCCAAAAGTGGCATATTATTCTTCTCATAGAAAAAGCTTTCACACAATTTTTTTTTTCTATCCTTAGCATTCTCAAATTTAGCAACAAAGAAACCTTTAGCCATAGGGTATATGTGAATTGTACCAGAAATGAGAGGATCTCATTGTTGAGAAATCCATTTATGCAGCTCCGGAGGCTGGGCCAAATACTCCCTGAATCTATAGATAGCACTATGCTCTGTAAAAACCTTCACATTGTTCTCTATTTCCCGATCGGAATCCTTATTCACATTGACAGAGGCGGCACAGGAGACAGGGATAAACCCCCTGCCTCCCCCTCTGTGTAAATTTGAGGCATTAGATGGATCCCGCGAGGGCCCTCAGCAGCCACCGACGCCCAGGAGAATCCTGCACGACCAGGTGCAACAACGGCGACTAGATCCGAGTTACCGTCGGGGAGAGCAGATGCAGGGGAGCAGGCGGGAGCAGCAAGCGGGAACATTTTGGAATTTCCTTTAGTTCAATGTTATTGCACTCTTGGATCATCTCAAATAATGGAGCATGTCTATAAACGTTGCATTCTTTATTTTACATCTCTAAAAATCATTTCAGTAAATAGTAGAAATTGAAGAGGCAGAGAAATACAGGGGAAAAGAAGAATGTGAATATCTAAAGATGACCGAAAAAAAATAGTCCAGTTATGTGGTATTTAGGGGCCACAATACATTTAGTAGCAAAAACCCAGAGAGATTGTGACTGTAATGGTCATGTTCAAGGTATGGCGAGCATGCTCAACATCATGTCTGTCTCCAGCCACTTGTAACTGGTTGGAGATTCAAGACTAATTTGATAAAATAAATACTCATCAAGCATGTCTTCCATGCCATATCAGTTTTTAAGCTCGTGGTCTCCAAATTCATTTTCTTGTTAAAATCCCTTAAAGCCCCCATATAGAACGAATATGTTTTCTCAATTTATACAATAAGTTGCTTCTTTATAAGGATATTGCAATTCTTCTTCCATTTTTGCACTTAAAAGAGGTGGAATACATAATAGTTTTTTTGGGTTCACCTAAGCTAGACCTGCACAGCATGAATGCTCATTAAAATCAATAATAAAACAAGTTGCAGAATGGGCGTCAATCTCCTTACAGCTATTGCTGCTACTGCAATCTATAAAATAAGCCTAAATAATGTGCAAAGTTTTTGGATTTGACTATACATTTTTTGCTTCAATTATCCAATCTAAAAGAGCACTCTGGACGCTAACAAGAAGCCTGAATTACTTATCTAAAAGAGCAGTCTGTGTAAGCAATCTGTGCCTGCATTAGAATGGTTTCCAACCATAAATTTTCACACTTCCTCTTTCCTCATAGGATTGCACTCGTGTCATTTTGAGCATAGTTGAAAAACTCGGACTCGCCACGGACTTGGCAAACCAAAAATTTGGACTCGGACTCGGACTCGTGAAAGACTCGACAAGGACTCGGCAAAAAAAAAAACCGTAGTTTTACAAAAAAACATAAAGAAATTAATGCGTTTAGAGAACATAAGAGCCATAATTGAAACATTACACATGTCACATACTCATAGTTTCAAACTTTCAACTCTAAAATGTATAATACCAAGATTTATTCAATGCTAATTATGCTTTTATATGGAGCCTAATCAGACTCGGAGGTTAAATTTTGCCTACTTCCATCGACGCAATTTCCCCTTATATTTTTCAACGGGGGTTTGGGGGCAACGCCCCCAAGTTGGGGTCAAGGGGCATTGCCGAAGGATCCTGAAATTTGACCAAGTCTGGAAAATTGAAGAATCCTCCAAAAACTAGATTATGCATTATAACTCCTGGAGGTCCGAAACCACTCTCAAACATCCTGACAGTATATATGGAATATAACTTAAAGTCTGGAATGTCATCTTGATCTTCAAATGCCCTGAAATTTGGCCAAGTCTGGAATGTCTTCTTGATCCTGAAATCTGACTAAGTCTGGAAAATTGAAGAATCCTCCAAAAACTAGATTTTGCATTATAACTCCTGGAGGTCCGAAACCACTCTCAAACATCCTGACAGTATATATGGAATATAACTTAAAGTATAATGTCACTTATACTTAAATGTTATAGTCCATATATGAATCCTGATGGAGAGACCAAATTTTTTCACATGTTAAACTCAATTTTAAAGCTTGCATGACATTTTTTCTGGGTCGCGCGAGTCCATCTGAAAGACTTGCGAGTCCATGCAAAAGACTCGCACGAGTCCATGCAAAAGACTAGCGAGTCTTTCAGATGGACTCGTGGCTCCCATGGACTCGCAAGTCCGTAGCGAGTCCACAAGTTTTAAAACTATGGTTTTGAGTGATGGAGGCAAGTGAAGGAGTGAAAGAATTAGATTTACTAGAGACACGTTTTAACCCTTCTCTCTTCTTTTTGTTTTTTAATCACATCGATTAGTATATGTTTACTTTAGGATTTAATTTTAGATTTCAGTATCTATTTTATGGATAGCTTTTGAACTTGTCACGAAACTAAACAACAAACAGTTAGTAACCTTCCATTAAGATTTCAATGGAGCCTCTTATATAGAATAACTGAGTTTCTTGTCATTGGGCTATTTATAAGAACCTTCTAAACTCATCATTTAATTTCAAAAATGTAGGTGAAATTAAGGTAAAATGTTTTATTTTTTTGGATCATCAAAGGGCCAAGGCCGTAGGTATTATATTTATAAAAGCAGAAAATACATAGATAAAGTTTTAAAAGTAGTTTGAAGAAACAAGCCCCAATTAAAATATACAAGTGATGCCCAGAAAACCACAAGGGCAAATCAAAAAGCCATCTTCAAACAATGAGTTTGATGGATAACTAGAGGAAAAACTAAGACAAAGACATAAAGAAAAGCAAACTGGATAGCCTAACTCGTCCATGAAGAGCCACAACCAAACTGGAAGTTCATATCACTAGAGAAGAGGGACTGGAGGCTGGCGAAGTAGGAGCAGAGATAATTGAAGTGTCCACCCAGTGGACAATTGTCAAAATCCGCTTTCCCTAGACAAGTTCAAGAGGTTTTGGAAAGCAGTTGATCTTTTCCTTTGGCTCAGGTCCCCTACAAGCAAAGATTTCTTTCAATTCAACTTCCCAGTCGTCCACTCTCTCAGCTGGAGCTAATTCTGTCAGCCCATGAAACTCTAAATACTTCCTTATCCAGTTTTCCTCAGGGGTTTTTGTCAGTTTGAAAATTGTCCAGAGGAAATTTGCATTCTTCTTCATAATGAAATCCTTAGCTTTAAACATTTTCTCATCCTTGAAATATAAGATGGGAAACCTAGGGGGAGGTTTCCCATTTCTAATAGTAACATTGAAGTCTATTGGCAAAGGAATAGTCAATTTCTCATCAATATTATTCAAGACATTACTTAGACCACCGAGCAAATCCGTCTTGAATACTTTTCTGCAGAGCCTCTGTGTTTTGTCTTTAGACAAACCACAATGAAGGAGAGTAGCAACAAACACGACCGAGATTTCCATATTTACCCTATATTTATGGTTTGTTCTCATAAACAGATCTCCTAGAATTTGTTTTATAGTGCTGGAAATTACAAAATGTGGTTCATGTAGAACATCCCTCATCATTTTTTCCTTTATTTCCCCTAAGAAGGCCATTTGTCTCTTGGATGGGAGAAGTCAAATGGGGGTATCCATTGATTTAGGTCATCTCTGGCATCTGCAGTTACAAGGAAAATGGCCTCCAACAACACTCAAGAAAACTTTTAGTTGTAGAGAGAAAATTTAATATGAAGGCTTTGAAATATGTCCAACTGAAAGCTTGACGGAGAAGCCAATTTCATTTGTAATCCTAAGGGAAGCCTCGAGTAGATGCAACTTGCCATGTCAAGTCCTTTCACTGCAATTCTCCATCATTTCTAATTAATGCTACATCTTCGTTAGGTAAAACAGATATTTCCATAATGCTAAGTTGGTAACCATTCTCTCTGTCCAACCCAACATGTCGCCAAATACGTCGAATATCCAAATTTTAACATTTCGTTTGGCCAATGACTTCTAACTTTATTTAGCGGAAGATTTGACAAGACAAGCAAATCTTGAATATTCGCCATCTGGTGGTTTTAGATTTGGTTTTCAACTAGGGGAAGAGCACCAGTAGTTGAGCACCCTAACTTCGCGCTTCTCAAAATCCTATGTGGAAATTTCAAATCACTCCCAATTTTTTACAGTAGCTTACTTGGCAAGTCCCCTGCTTATAACTAAGCTTTCAGTGCCACATCATCAAGTATGGTGCCACATCAACATGCTTTTTGCCAAGGTGTCCAAAACATCCCAAAAAAACGTGAGACCAATAGGCGTGCAAAAGAGGCCCCAATAGTTGTGCAGTTGATATGGCTCACCTGATTGGTTA
Source organism: Cryptomeria japonica (assembly GCF_030272615.1). Taxonomy (NCBI): domain Eukaryota; kingdom Viridiplantae; phylum Streptophyta; class Pinopsida; order Cupressales; family Cupressaceae; genus Cryptomeria; species Cryptomeria japonica. The sequence continues at coordinate 533,465,825 of NC_081413.1, forward strand.
CTTTTTACAATATTAGTACATTTCCTAACGACTATTGATACATTTCCTAACGACTATTGGTACATTTCCTAACAAAAATTGATATTTTATGTTTCAAACAATAGGTTTTATTTGTTCAATTTTTGGAACAAAAGGTATCAACAACCCTCACAACAATTGGTACATGCTCAACTACTGGTGCTCTTCCCCTAATGATCACATCAAAATCTTTAAACTTAGCACTTTGCCTCCTCAGCCGATACGGTTTATATTTTCCTCCCGTTGAGACCTTTTGTAAAAAAAATTCTAACCACTAGCATTAATTTTGGCAAAAAATGAATTAATCTCAATAAAATAAATATTCCAATCCCATCATAACCACCGTTGATTTATAGGAAATGGAAATATAAAATTGACAGATTGAATTTAAAACTATAAATGAAAAAAGAAAAGAATTCAAGACTACAGAAAAGGCATTGATTTGTATAAAGTAATAAATCATTCTTGAATTCTTCTTGCACTCTTTTTGATATGAGCATTCTATCAAAAAATTTCCAAATAACAAAAAGTGTGTAATGAGTAGCTTATGTCACATAATCAAAATAGGCACAAAATTATTAGATCCTTTAGTAGTCTAAGAAAATAGAAACAAAAAAAGTAAAGGTGGGGGAGGTTTCACCTATTCAAAAAGTGGCATGAAAACTCTGCACAACACAGAAAATGCAATAATTATTTATGATATGTGATCCCTTCATGTGATAAAAGTTCCATACCATGTGCCATGCAATAAAAATCTACTCAATGTGGCCATGCAGTGTAATATTAATCCACATATTGTGTTCCTTTTAAAATAATACAATTCTTCTTAGATAAGGTATTGAGTCTCTATCTAGCACAAGATACTATATAAAATCTTAATCATAAAGAAGCATTAGTGACAATTTATGACCCCCTTCAGTTGATTAGATACAAAGTATGCAAGGTATTGGAGGAGAGAAAAAATGATACAAAAATAATGATATTAATGAAAGCAATGAGATGATTGATTAAGATGGAGGTATACAAGCATGAAGAAGGAATATGATACCTCAACATAATTTCAAATAATAAGATAGCTCTAGAAGAATGAAACAATAATTTTAACATATAAATGACAACGTGATAATAAAGAAGCTAATGGCATGATAATGCTTCTATTATCATAACATAATAAAGGAAAAGGTAATGAATGAATCATAAGCTAAAGGTTCGATAAACATGAAATCGTACATGGATAGATATGATAAGGATCACCAAATTATGGGATGTGAAAATGGTAAAAGCGTAAAAATGTAATCACAGTAAAGATAAGCATAACATGGCATTGAAGTAGCATCATAATCATGGAGTATATGAAACAAGGTGACATAATAAATCATGCAGAATCGTAAAATAGCAATAAACATGTGCAAAACCAAGTTATAATGTGGATTATAAAAAAATAGAGGAACCTAGAAGTACGTAAGGACCAAGGAAAGATATGAAAAAAATGACAATCATAGAGCACCAAAAGCTAAAGTTTTCTTACTTGTATTTTAGCTTAAGTTTACATAAACCCAATGCACAAATTGAAGAGTTAAATCAAGGTATGTGATAAATAATTTAGCTCATATTTTTTAAAATTATGTACCAATAACACATACCCAATTCTATGTTTTCAGTATTTAATATTAATTATTTAGATTGATAGGATTGCTAACTATTAATGTGTACTAAAAAGTAATCCATGAAGATTCTTAAGAATGT